>NW_024104195.1:0-600000 GCF_003945595.2 Pipra filicauda | reverse complement strand
ATCAGAGGCTGGAAAAGACCTCCCAGGTTATGGAGTTCACCCTGTGCCTGATCCCCACCTTGTCAACCAGCCCAGAGCACTGAGAGACACATCCAGTTGTTCCTTGGACACCTCCAGGGATGGGGACTCCAACCCCTCTCTGGGCAGCCCCTTCCAATGCCTGACCACCCTTTCCAGGAAAAAATTCCTCCTGATGTCCAGCCTGATCCTCTCTTGGCACAGCTTGACACTGTTTCCCCTTGTCCTGCCCCTTGTTCCCTGGAAGCAGAGCCCAACCCCTCCCTGGCTCCACCCTCCTGTCAAGGAGTTGCAGAGAGTGGGAAGGTCCCCCCTGAGTCTCCTTTTCTCCAGGCTGGTTTCCCCCAGCTCCCTCAGCCGCTCCTGGTGCTCCAGACCCTTCCCCAGCTCTGTTCCCTTCCCTGGACAAGCTCCAACCCCTCAATGTGTTTCTTGTCTGAGGGGCCCAGAACTGCCCCCAGCACTCGAGGTGTGGCCCCAGCAGTGCCCAGCACAGGGACGGGCACTACCCTGGGCCTGTGACACACCATGGCTGGGACAGCTCAGGGACCATTGGCCTCTTGCCCACCTGGGCACACATGGATTCACGTCAAGCTGCTGTCATCTGTAGCACTATATCTGATGAGAAACTTGTTTAAACATGTCTTAAACTGGCTCTTTGTGGTCCCTTTGCAAACACGTGTTTCTTCTTCCCAACACCCCCCACAGCAACTGTTATCTCCCATGCAGGAATGTCCTGGGAAGGTGTCCTGAGGTGTCCCATTGGTCCTTTGTTAACCCCTTCCTATTGGCTGTTGACCCCTTACCTGATGGTTTCTTTTGTGTGACCCTGAACTTGTGATTGGTCCCCTTTGACCTTCCTAAAAGCTTTATAAACCCCTTCCCAACAATAAACTCCCTCTTGCCTCCTCTCCACGCCGGTGTGCTGTCTCTGTGCCTGCCATGGAGCCACGTGGGTGGGGGAGGAGGGAAGGGCACCTCTCCCCTCCAGGCTCGGGGCCTGAGAAACCCTGTCGCTGGAGTCCCCTTTCCCCGCCCTTCAAGACGTCGGAATGGTTCTTCAGATGGAGAAGGAACTAGAGCTGGGCTCCCCCACGTCGTGGGTGGGGAAAGGGATCCAGAGTCATCAGCATCCCCAGGGCCTTTTCCAGTTTTCCAGCCCCTCTGCTCCAGCCAGGAGTGTTTCGTGGTGGTGGTGTGTCCTCCTTACTCTCCTTTTCCAAAACTAACCATGTCCTCTATCTGTGTGGTTTTAGCTGCTTGGGTACTATCTCTCCAACCTCTTCAATCTGCTGAAGAACACAAGAAATGGCAAGTAACACATGGCCAAAGCATGTCTTCAACTATTTTCATCACAATCTAAAGGGGACGTAAAGCACAATACAGAACATGTGTTCAGATCTCATTTCAGACCACATCTGCATGTTCTAGTTTTTTGTTTTGTTTCGGGTTGGGTTTTTTTGTTTGTTTGTTTTTTGGGGTATCTCCTTGTGTTTTGTTTTGCTGAGTTGGGCTTTGTTTTGTGGGGTTTTTTTGTGTTGTTTTTTCTTTTTAATATGACAAATGTAATTTTGAAGTCAATTTCTTTTAGATACATGGCCATAGCAATAAACAGTGCTATGCAGGAAAAGGTTTTTGTTTTGTTTTGTTTTAGTTTAGTTTAGTTTAGCTGTTTTGTTTTGTTTAAAACCACAGATTATGCTGTTTCTCAATCCATTTCCACTCCCACTCACTGTCCAGGAATTATATACACACATGACAAACACCTATTTCAATAAAAAAGCAAGTAGAGCTAAATTTTTTTAGATAAGGCCTTCCAAGGCTCTTTTACCTAAAAATAGTAGTAACCTGCTATTAAAAAAATAAATAAATGAAAAAAATCTCAGCTTCATTTTCAGATCCTAGTGTTTGATACATAACATGGGAGCTATGGGCAGAAAGGAGGAGAAATCCTGTATAATGTGCAATTTTGATCTGCAGTCATTTAGAGACAATAAATATGAAACTCCTATTTTATGGAGATGTATCTTCAGGGTAGAAAAAAGCTTTAAGAACCACCTCTGAGTGATATAACTGATCACCATATCATGCTAGATTGAGCTGAATGTAAGTGCCACACTGGCAGCACTCTGATTGCATTGCCTCTGCTCTTACCTAGCTAACAGATGTCATTTTATGTCAGCAGGAGACTTTTCCACATCCTCTGGCCTATTCACTAGTTCCGATTTACATGTTGCCACTGGACAAGACAGTTCACAAACATTTGATGAACATTCATTGATAGACTGACGAAACTCTGATTTCTCAGTCACTGGAGCTTCATATTGATTCGTCTGGGAACTGGTCAGATGTGTGACAGCACTGAGATATACAAAAAAATCTAATATTCAAAATAAAAGCATTAAAAAGCAGAGAAGAAATGGAAATTCTGAGTGTCTCCAAGTTCTTGTTTCTATATCAAGTTACACTGTACTACCAGAAGATAAATAATTATTGCTCTTACTGTGTACTGGGAATATAAATTTCAGCATGTATTCAGGAGTTAATATTATTTAAATTTGTTTTATACTTACATAAAACGTTTCCAGGGTCATCTGTCATTTCTAAGGATGCAGATGTATTTGATCTCTGTCTCTTCCCTGACAGACTACTGACTACAGTAATGCTGTTTGTGGAGATGTTAAACATCTTCCTGTTCAGTTCATCCAGTGTCCAGCTGCTCAACTATTGGCAAAATCTCACCTAAATAGCCCCAGACTGCTATAATATCTCCTCCCTGACTGTCAGTTTATCACAGGATTGATTTTACCTGCAGGCAATTCTCCTCAGTGGCATTTTGCCACTGAGTGATCTGTGGATGGTTAGGTTTCTCTTTGTACGGACCGGAAAGTCTGAGGCTACACCATCACAGTGAGACACTTCAGCAGAAAACTGTTTATTCACTGATTTCAGTTTATATGACATGTGCCATGAATTGACTTGCTTTAATTGTTGGCTGTGGATGTGGGACAGATTTACCCTTGTTACATGGCAATCCTTACCAAATTCATTTAACTGCCAGGATTTTAAGACAGATAAATTAAAAAAACCCACAACTATTCCTTTTCCAGTTTCCTCTGAAGCACTTGTCGTATTGCCACTTTCTTGTTTTTTTTTTTTTTTTTTTTTTCACTTGCTTCCTAATGGTTGGGTATTCAGGGACCCTCTGAACCTTTCAGTCTGGCATGGAATCCTTTTCTCCTTGACCCACGTACAGCTCATTCTCAAAGGGCTGTATTCAACAGTTCCTTTTTTTTTTTTCTTCCTCTGCTTTCTAAATATTTTGACCCCTTCTTATCTTCTTGGATGCTTTTGCATTGAATACAACTATGAATAATTAATTAAACACTAATAACAAATCATTTATGCTTTGAATTTTTTTACACAGGTATTAAAAGGCCTAGAAAAGTCATGGTTGTTGCAACATCTCCTCCATCCTCCTTCTCCTGCCATGGAACTCTTCAAAGCATGTCTGTAGTGGTATAAATTACAAAAAAGGGTTACTTGAGATGGGGATGTTGACAAAGCGTAGAGAAAGTTGAGATTCAGGGTTTCTTGCCTTTTTATTTCCTGCAGTCCCTGAGGATTAGAGAATTTACATCAGCATAGGAAGATTGTACACTTCAGTAAGGTGTTAATACCTTGAGGATGCAGTGAGGAAGGAGAAATATCACTGGAGGAATAAGTGATGCCTAAAATGACCAATTATGGGTCTAATTTTCTGTCCTGTTTCCAGTCAGAGTTATAAGCTGCAATATTTGGAATTTCCTGCCATCAGCTGTGTATTGCCAGAGGCATAGGCAGGCCTATTTGTATTTTGTCATGTAATTTTCAAATTATTTTATTTATTCCCAAAAGAATCATTGTGTAGTACAAATTCACAGTTTAACTGGATTTCTTGGTTGCTTCTCGCTCCAAGTTCCATTTAAATGTAAACATGTGGATCTGATCTGTAAAAACTTCTGTTGGGTTTGAAGCCTCAGTTCTTATTTCAGTCTCTATTTTGAGAATTCTCCTAGGATTTTCCATGGTCTATCTCTTAACCCATACAGCACAATACAACTTTTCCTTGAGTTTTTTTTTTTGTGTGTTTGTTTGTTTGTTTGCATTTTTTTTAGCTGGAGTAATTTTGTCTTAAAGGACATGTTGTAATATGCATGTGCAAACATGAAGAAATATACAGCTTCCAGTGACTTTAAAAATTCGAGACTTACTTTGATAAAATAGAACATTAGTCCATTTTCTCACGTGAAAATGTTGATATTTAAGCTATTGTAATCCGTTTCATAACAAAAAATAAATAAGATGAACTGGTGAGTTTCTTGGGGAGAATTATATATCTCCAGCAACACAACATTTTGACCATATCTCTGTTTTCTTACTTTCATTGCAGAAACACAAAACTTTGGACTCTCAGGCAGAAGAAAATTTGACTGCACTCAGGTTGAGTTGTTACATGAAAGAGTGTTCAGACTGTTCACTTCAGAATCTTGCCTCACTGTAAGTTACATGACAACATTTTTCCAAACACAAAAAATTTTAATACATTGGAAGTTTTACAAGAATTCCTCACTTTCTCGCTTTGTTAATTATAAATTCCTGAATCCTAGTTAGGTTTGTGAGAAGGGTGAGGAAAGGACAACCCTGTGGAGTCTGTGAGGAAGGGACAAGGACTTTTAAATAAAATAAGAGAAAACAAAATGTATGAAAGGCTTTTAATATTATTAAAATAAGGTTCTTGATCCATTGAATTTGCCATGAATGATGAATGTTGCCATGAATGTTAATTTAAAGACTTGTTTCAAGTTTTAAATCACATACAGTACAATCAGAAATTGAATTCCTTTCATTAATGAAGGGCAATCAAGGCACTTAGACCTTTGGACTTTTAATGAAATTTTTAAATAAACATTTTAGATTGCTACTCCAACGTATCCAAAAATTGAAAGCCTGCTGCCACACACTGCCTGGGTGATTGGAGAAGAGAAAAGCTACGCAACCAAGGTTAGTAAGAGATACATTTTCCTCTCAGGCCAGCAAATATACTGATGGTAGATTGAATTTTGCTAACTTCATCTCTGATGAAATAGATGTATTATATTCCTGTTACATAAGTCTTAATACACAGGCTACACTCTCTATAGTTATTCACAGTAGGGTTTTAGTAATGGTCAATTAAACTATTGCATTTAAATACCTGTTAGAAAGTTACCTGAGATAGTACATCAAATACCACTACACACTTAATATGATGAGCATTCATACTCATAATATATGCTATAATATAATGAAGTAAAACCCAGTTGTTTTACTAGATCTTTTTTAATCAATGTATGCAGCTGAAGATACAACTTTTTTTCTTCTAAACACTTGAAATACAGAAGATAAGACTATGTAGCAGTTTACAGTCTAAATTACATTATGTAAACTGTCCATTTATGCATTCATATAAATCTAATATGAGCATTAGTTAAGGAAACAGTGATTTGCACTTTCAGTGACATTTTGAAATGTTTAAATACTCACAGATCAACACTACTTTCTACCATCAGCAATTATTTTTATGTAAATAGTGTATGAAAATTCGAGTTTCATTCCATGACAACGAATTGGAGAAGTTATAAGTAGAAAATGCAGGTTGTTCAGTCAAGTTCTTCCTCATTCAGTCTTTTCATCATCCTCTGTTGCAGGTTTGCCATTGCTGTGTCTGCTTGTAGAAGAACAATTTGCAGCAGTGAACTCCTCATGGTTTCTTCCTCTCTGTTCAATCCACAGCACCATTAACCAAAACTTTAGATGGGTTATCAGAGAAAAGATTCCTCCCTCTGAGGGTGGTAAGGCCCTGGCACAGATTGCCCGGAGAAGCCGTGGCTGCCCCATCCCTGGAAATGTCCAAAGCCAGATTGGATAGTGCTTGGAGCAAACTTTGGGATAGTGGAAGGTGTATAATCTACATTACAAAATATTAATTTTGAAATAATTTTGAAATCACACACGTAGGTATTAGCTTGCACACAAACACACACACCTACACACTGGCATACAATAAGTTCATTTTGAAGAAGTAAGAGAACCTTTAGCTTGGGATGTGTTTATCCAAATACCGGCTGAGCTACATGTGACAAGCTTTACATTCTGTATGTAAAAGTACATGCTTCTATCAGTTCAAGCTGCAGAAAGCAAAGATAAAAAACTTTAAAAGCATGAATTACGATGTGCTTTTAATTGCCAAGGGAAATACAGGCAGACATGGATTTCTGGAGGCTACACACTTTCCTCTGGCTTGTTCAAGCATGCAAACAAATATATGATTTTTTTTTGGTTTGGGGATTTTTTTAAAGATGTAAAGGAATAAAAAGCTAAGGTGGATGCCCCTTGCCAAAACCACAGCAGACGTAAGAAGTAGAAGGACAATTTCAAAGCAGTGTGCAAGTCTATCAGCACGAAGCTTGTCTCAGTCTCCACACACCACTTTGAAAGATTTCCCAGAGGTTTCTGTCTGGTATTTTCTTATTCCTATAAAAGTGCTAAATGAAAGAAATGAAAGAAAAAAAAATAAAGTCTGAAAGTAAATGCTCTGTGCAAAATGAGACAATGAGCAAAGTATCTCTGGCTGGATAAACAGAGTTTTGGTGTGGGAAAGAGAAAAATGATTATTTGGTGAATATTTTGTTCTTTGAGAAAACATTTTTCAAGTGTTCAGCTTTGTCCAGAGGCAAATAATACCTTTGAGTAACAAACACTTTGACATTTGGCTGCAGTGAGTGGCTATAAACTCTTCAGAAGAGACAGGCAAGGAAGGAGAGGTGGTGGGGTGTCTCTTAATGTTAGGGAGTATTTTAATACCTGGAGTTTAATGATGATGAGGGTAGGGTTGAGTGTTTTTTGGTAAAGATTAGGGGAAAGGCCAGCAAGGCAGATATTCTGGTGGAAATGTGTTACAGACAACCCAGCCAGGATGGAGAAGCACAAGAAATATTCTATAAGCAGTTGGTAGAAGTGTTACAATTGCTGGTTCCTGTTCGTGTGGGGCACTTCAACTTAGCATGTGTCTACTGAAAATACAATGCAGGGACTTACTCTGGATATTGCCTTTAAAGACAATAAAAACTGTTTGTATAAAGACATTAGCAACAAAAGGAGGGTTCAGGAAGGTCTCCATCCTTTATTTGATCTAGGGGGGGATTGTCACCAAGGATGAGGAAAAGGCTGAGGTACTTAATGCCTTCTCTGTCTCAGTCTTTAATAAGAGGACCGGTTTTTCTTCTGAGCTGGAAGACAGGGATGCAGAGCAGAATGAAGCCCTTATAACACAAGAGAAAATGGTCAGTGACCTGCTACACCAATTAGACAGAGAGGAAGCAGTCTCAAGTTGCACAGGGGAAGTTTAGGTTGTTATCATGAAAAATTTCTTCAATGAAAAAGTTGTCCATCCTTGGAACAGCTGCCCAGGGAGGTGGTGGAATCCCTGTCCCTGGATGGATTTAAAAGCCATGTGAATGTGGCACCTAGGGACATGGGTTAGTGGTGAACATGACAGTATTGGGAGAATGACTGGACTTAATGAGTTTAGAGACAATTTCCAACTTAAACAATTCTACGATTCTATGGCTAGCTGAATAAAGTTGGACCTAGTCTGTTGTTAAAAGCTGCTTCAGAGGACCCTGATTTCTATAGACATGGGGCAATTTTGAATGAATAAAGAGGGATAAGAGGGATTTTCCTCTCATAACTGCTAAAAACAACCTTTGAAGACACCGATATGAACAAGCTCAAGGACTTCAAGGAGACCTACCAATGCTGTGGATGGCTTCCCTATTTCATGCTTGACTTTCCATTCTGTCAGTCATCAACACAGAAATAGCTCAGCAACAGAAATGTTATTAGGTAAGGTGGTATAGAATGACAATAATATTTTGGAAAGGTATATAATTAGTTCCACTTCTGCAAAGAAGCAGGACCTTGACCAAATGCTGCCTGAATCAACATTTACTTTGCTTTCTGCAAAATAAAAAAAAAAAAGGCAGGAAAAAGGCAGGAAAACCCTTAGGTTTAGTTTTAGAGGTAAGTTACTAACTGCAGTATAATATTCATGCTCTAAATACAGAAAGAGGAGTAAAACTGCAGGATGAATTTGGTCCTACTTAAATGGGTGAAAATTATTGTTTTTGTAGCTCTACATCATCTTAAATTTAACCATGAAATACTTTTATGCAACAAGCAACAGTTTTACAACTGTTTTGTAATTATCTTATTTAAAACTCCCATTTTTGTCCTATTACCCACTCACAGGTGAAACTCTGTGAGACTATTCAAAAAAATGACGCTATGATATGACAGATTCATGACATGAATATGGCTCTTCAGTAGAGATTTATATACCTGAAATCTGTAGGATTCTATGAGAATGTTCTCTATATTTGACAGTCACAGAGAAAACCTTACTAAAAAATGGAGAAAAAGAATCAAAATAAACCAAACCTGCTCTGGTTTTAGACATTTTCTTCTGATCTTGCTTATCTTGATAATTTACATTCTTGCATATTTGAGTTGTAAGTTCTGAGGATAACCCAGCAATTATTTTTCTAAAATCCTTTTTAAATTTTATTTAATTGTCTCAATTTAATGCATAAGTTCAGACTTCAGTGAAAAGCTGTGCAAGATTGTATTAAAATATTCAAAATTCCCTTTAAACAATATCTTTAAGGTCTTAACCTCATAAAAGTGTGTAAAACAATGCGGTAATCTCAAACTGAAGTTTTTAAATGTAGGTCACCCCTATTTTCAGTAGTCCTCATTAGTCAAAACTGGGAATAATAAAACCCCAATTCACTGTAGTGAGTATTGGTTTTTTATAAAGTTATGTCTATCAGAAGAAGAAATAATTCAGTGTGGATATTCTCCAGTTGCTTCAAGAAAGCTGAAAGAGGTATTTTAATGACTGTATTCCTTGATGCCTTCGAATTTTTAGGATTTTTAGCTTTTTGTAGATTTTAATATAGCTGTATAATCTGTCACGTTTTATAGTTGTAGTTAACACTCACCAAACCCTATTTCCCTATTTCATATTGAATTTTTGAAATTCTTTAGGCTTAGTTAGGTTCCTTTCAAGACAGAACTATAGCAAATACAACTTGTTTAAGAACATTTGCACCCCAGACCTGAACAACAAGATACTATCACAGTCAAAGCAACCTTCAAGCCCGAAACCTTGGAGAAGATCCAAAGGCTGTAAGTGCTGTGAATAAGAGGAAGATGAAGAATAAAGGGGTCTTAGGACCTTTGACTAAGTTTCTGGGGAGGTGTGCCCAGGGGGCAGACCTGAGGGTGGGTGGTTCTCAGATCAGACCATAAATAGTGGAACCCGTGGACACGGGCGCATGCTTTTTTCGTACCCCTCATGCCAGAGGACCTTCATTAATGACCTACTCTATCATCTTATCTCTACTAAATTTACCTGGAGTTTTTTCTGCTCCTGATCTTTTAAGGCAACTCCTTTTGCTGTTATAATCATGTCATTTCACTGCAATTATTTTGGTATTCTAAGAATTCATTAAAAACACTCTAGTTGTACTTATTTCAATAGTAAACGACCATAAAATAATGTGTAATATATCACATTACAATTTTAATGTAAGTAGTAGGATATATATAACAGCTTTCATATGCATTTTTATGAATTTATCACATTAATTTAGAATACTAGCTTATCTCTTTATGCAAAAATAGAGAGATCTGTCTGTGGTCATACAACTTAGTTGCCATGTTTTATAATTTAACAGCTTTTCAGTCTTCTCAAAACTATTCAAAGAAGAATGACAGAGCAGTCCACAGCTGAGCAATGAGGCACAATTCTGTTAATTTACTCATTCAAGAAAACTCACCTTACATGAACAGTGACATTTGAATGAATTGCAGTGCTTTTTATGTTAACAAGGATCAGGAACCTGAACAAATGTAATAAAACTGAACCTACACGAGGGCTGTAAAACTACACTTACATGCACCTGTTGTCAAAATCACTTTATCTAGAAGGTTGAACATGGACTATGAAAGAAAAAGTGTTTTATTTTCTGAAAACAAAAGCATTAAACCAGAACTATTGTGAAGGATCTTTATGTTGTGTTTCAGACTCTTTATATTCCATAAATTGAATAAAAAATGGTTTGGTCAGGGAGGGACATTTAAAGGTCATCTAGTCCAACCCCTGTTATGAGCAGGGATATTTTCAACAAGGTCAGGTGGCCCTGTCCAAACTGACCTTAAATGTTTCCAGAAATGGGGCACCCACCACCTCTCTGAAGAACCTGTTCCAGTGTCTCACCACTCTCATCATAAAAAAATTCTTCCTTAGATTTGGTTTTACTCTCCCCTCTTTCAGTTTAAAACCATTATCCCTTGTCTTGTTACTGCAGGCCCTACTAAAATTTCTGTCCCCATCTTTATTGTAAGCCCCCTTTAAGCACTGGAAGGGGCTCTAAGGTCTCCTCAGAGTCTTCTCTTCTCCAAGTTGAACAACCTCAATTCTGTCAGACTTTCAATTAATTCATTGGTGGTTTAAACCAGCTAAAATATTGTACTGCAGACAAAGCAGTAAGAAAGAGCTTTTCTTTGAGACCTTAAAAAAGTTGTAAGATGGTTTCCACAGCAACTATGACATTACACAGCAATATAATTTCAGGACTCTTGAATTTATTTATTTATTTGTGCCTGCAGGTTTGCCTCTGGCATAAACCTTTGCTACTGAGTTGAAGCTTATGATACATGTCATACTTCTTTTTCCACTGCCAAATATAGATCTGACCAGCCAGCTTGAAAGGGAGGAATTCTCATAGCTGAAAGAAGAGGGGGAAAAAGGAAAAAAAAACCTTCAGTGTCAAGCTTGCATCTACAAGGAGATGGATGGAAAAGTGAATACCCAGTTTTAAGAAATATAGATTTTTAGCTTGCATGCCAGGCTTAGGAAAAATCCACAGTGGTTTAGTTTAAACTCCATGTAGTGAATCACTTGTTTTACACACATGAGTGAAGGTTGTTACAAAATGACTGCTTCAGGATCTGAACTGTTCTGGAATGCAGAAAATATAGGAATAGGGAATATGAGGGAAAAAATAAAGGGCTGAGGAGAGGAGCTGCTGCAAATCTTGTTAAGGTCTGAAACATCTCAGAAACGAATTTTGATTATTTGCTATGGAGATAAATCTGTGTGGAATTGAATGAAGTAGAAACTTACAGACTGTGCTTTCCAAAGGAAAGATGATCTTTGCTGCTTCTCCTAAGTTCTTGAAGTGAGGTGTGAAGGAGCCAAGGATGAACCTTGTTTTCTTTGAATCAAGTTGCATATGGAAAAAAAAAGTAAAAACAGAACCCAACTGGGTGCTGAAAGCAGAATTACACAGACATACAGGTTAATTTTCTTCTTCTTTCCTCCCCCCCCTCCCCCCCCCGTAATAATGGTGGCAATACAGGTCTTCATATTGTTGGTGAGAGGCAGTTCTGACTAGAATATCCATATCATAAAGAAGAATGCCAAAATGAAAAACAAAACAAAATGTTAGGCCTAGACTACTGAAACTTTTTCCTAAAATATACAAAGTTACTGTATTCTTTTATTTTTATGTTTACCTACCTATTTCTCTCTCTGTCTCCTCTTTATTCTTGCTTTATAAACTTCAGCCTGAGTTCCTGGCACAGTCCAGGTAACTGTGCCAACATATACTTTTATCTTCAGCAAAAAGTTGCTGAAATTAATTGCATAGATTCTGAAACTGAGATTTGAAATCAAGATTCTGAAATCTGAGATTGTGATGACAACATAACATCAATCTTGTGTAGGTCCTGCCTTTACAAATTGTGAATCTTCAGCTGTGTCATGGTAGAACTTGGGAAATGTAAGTGGAAGATGTGAGGGTATGATTGTCAAGATGAATCAAAACCACATTTATGCATATTTAGTATTTTTCTCTTTGGAAAATGGGAAAAATCTAAACCAATAAAATATGAAATTAATACAGACAGGATTTTATTGATGAAGAAGTCACTGGAGATGGTTAAGATTAAATGATTTCCTGTTTTTTTAATCCTCATAGTAATGAGGATTAGTGCTCCAGTCACTGCTATTCCTGGTTTATCTTTGTATCTTCTACCTTTTCCTTATCTAACAGTCCATAATTATGATATATATTTTTGACATTTCCAAAGGACACATTTTGGTTTGCTTTTTATTTTCTTTTAGCTGAAAGAAGAGAAAATATTTAACTGGTAAAAAAACTCAAGGTTAATTCATAAAAACATTACTTGTCACAATGGCGGAATTTTTTTCAAACTGCTCTATCAACTGCTTTTATTAGAAGAAGCTGTTTCTTTGTGGAGGGTGCCAGAAATTCTTCCTGAGTCTAATGAAGACAATACACACTGAGAATTTTGCTCCATGTTCCTGTGGTAGTTAGACTTTCCTGACTTCATGCGTCATCTTCACTGTTGCAGAAACTCTAAAGAAAAGCAGATCAAGCTTCCTTTCTTCCTTTTTTTGTGGAATACCCTTTAAAGGTACCATTTTGATTCAGTATTAGATACTCCACTTGGAACAGTCTCTCTTGTATTTGTGATTACTCACAAACTGTGTTATGAGTTAGACTCTTTTTTCCCTTCCAGCTCCTCCCTTTAGCTGTTTGCTCATTTTAAAAGTTCTTTTTGCTTCAGAAGGAAGACTGCAGGAGTGCTCCAAAGAGTTAGGTGCTTGTAAAATAAAGGTGCACAAATCAAGTCTTCAATATTCATTTCCCTGTTGTGAAATGTTAAGGTCAAAGCAATGCCAGAACTGATTTTTAACATGTCAATGAAGGTATAGAATTATAAATACTTCTTTAACTGTACATCAAATAAATTTTAAAATATGAATTATGCACCCATAAACACATGGGCATATTTGTATGTAAGTTGCTTTATCAGGAAGAAGTTTAATAACATTGTTTTTAAGAATTCAAAAGAAATACAACTCAAAAGGGTGAGAATGAGTGCCAAATATGTACAGATTTAACTTCTTGATTAATGGTGAGTTTAATGTGAATTACTTGTAAAATGATTTCAGCTTCGCAGAGAATTTAGTCCCCTACTAGTATCACTATTTGTGAAAAAAATTTCACAAATATTGAAAGAAGGCAGACTCTACGTAAACTCATCTTAAAACAAGCTTCTCCCACCTCTACCCAAGTTCATGACCTCAAGCCTGCTTTAATCAGTGGAGAATGAAGAAACATAAAAACAATTAGGGCAGTAAGAAATCTTACAAGAAGGTGATCTAAAAAGAATCACTCTTTGCAGAATGCTGTGTGTTGAAGATGGAGAACATGATCTGAGATCAATGAGTGAAAATGGATGTCTCATACATACATGTGCAGTGATTTCATAAGGTCAGAAAATAAATAGAGTTATTTTTGTACAGTACAAAATAATTAATACAGTACAGCATAATTAATACAAAAAACCCCCCCACTCTCAAATACTGTCTCCCTGCTTCAGAAAAGTCATATCACTTTTTATTCCTTTGATTTGTTCCACTCCCTCCAGCTCTGGTCATTATTCACCAAACCAAACCAGATATCCTTTTGAGACCTTAAGATTTGGCCCAATAGACTCACTGAGGACTTCAAACCATGACCAGTTACCCTGTAGCTCTCACATCTGTGTTAATGGGAAGTGGAGTCTCTGCAAATGTCATTTCAAGGCAACTTGGAAACAAAAATGTTTCCAAACACCTGTAACCCAGCAAAGTATTTTAGAGTACCTGTAAGAATATTTTTATTGGGTCAGTTTATCTTCACGGATAATCTTCAAATCCTGGTGTCTAGGAACAATGTCAAAAGGTAGTGCTTTTCCTTCTACCTCTGAACCCTCTGTACAGGAGCGACAAAATAGATGTATCAATGGAAAACAGAAAATCTCACTATAAAGAAATTTCAGACAGTAATCTCCCATGGAAATATTTCCTTCTCTCTACTATAGTAAAATAAAATGTGGAATAAAACTCCTTAGAAATGCAATAATAAATGTGATTTTCTTCTCTAACTTCCCCCTTTTTTCTAGATTTTTCTGACTAAGACAAAATATCTACAATTAAACCATTTATCAGAAAAATGACTGAGTATTAGTCTAAAAAAATGTCCATCTTGTTTTTTTCTTAATTTTTTTCTCTTAATAACTGAAATTACTTCATCTTCCTGCTGCAATATCAGTTTTATATAAGTTTTATATTTTGCTGCAATTTTTTTTTCTGAGACAACTACCTAATCTTTGTCACCGTTTCATCTGGTTGATGTTGTTAGTCACCTGGATAATTCTTTGTTATTGGAGTTTCCTTGGCAGTACTACTGTATTTTATTTTATATCCAGTGCATTTCTCTCCATTACCACTGTACAAACATGCTGGTTTTTGCCAGAATGAAGATGGAAGTAACGCTCTTGGTAGTCCCAGGCTGAAGTGAACTGTAATCAAGATAATTATAGTACTTTTTTGTGTTATTCTATCATGCGTTTGAAAGAAATTACCTTATTATCACCTTTTGGGGGGGACTTTTTTGTTTAATAAAAAGAAAATTAGGTCAATATTTTATTTTTTTTTTGCAACAGAAAAAGAACTGCAAAACACATTGCTCCAATTTCTTATAAAAATCTGAGATATAAGGCTACACTTACACACACATTTCCATCCTAAGACTTGATTCTGGGCTGTGTAGCAGCCCAGTGATGCTACCACCTTGGCATTAAAAGGTTCACACATAAGTTTCCAGCAGAAGATGTGGGAGAAGTTCTCTCACCTGAGGAACTTGAATGTGTATTAGTCTATGAGACCTGATGAGGAGTCCTGGTGGAGTTGGCTGATGCAGCTGCCCAGTCACTCTCTTGATATTTGGGAAGTCCTGGAAGTCGGATGAAGTCTCGGGTGACTGGAAAAAGTGGAAACAATGCAATCACCTTTAATAAGCATGAAAAGGAGGACCCTGGGAACTACTGCCCTGTCAGCCTCGCCTCTGTGCCTAGAGAGATCATGGAACAGACTCTCCTGGGGGCTAAGCTAAGACACAAGAACTGGAAGGAGATTCTGGACAGCCAGGAATGTTTCACCAGGGCAAATCCTGTCTGATCAACCACTGGCCTTCTGATGATGAAGTAATTGCTCCGTCATACAAGACATAGGTACATCAGTGAACAAGGGAAGAGCTATGGATGTCATCCATGTGGACTTCTATAAGGCCATTGACATGGTCTGTCACAATAACCCTCTCTGGAGCTAGGAGAGAGGTGAATCTGATAGACTGTTCAGTGGATAAGGAATTGATGTTTGGGTCATATCCAGAAGGTTTGGTCAATGGCTCAGAGTCCTAATGGACATCAGTGACCAGTGGTGCCCTCAGGGACCCATACTGGGACCAGTGCTGCTTATTATCTTTATCAATTGCATAGACAGGGATTGAGTGTATGCTCAGCAAGTCTGTAGACTTGACAGCAAGCTGAGGGTGCAGGTGACACATGCTGGAGGAATGGAAAGCCATACAGAGGGACCTGGACAAGCTCAAGAACTGGAGCCACGGGAATATAGTGAGAGCAGTGGTGCCTTGTCACAAGTTACCCTGAGGGGTGGTGGATGCCCCATCCCTGGAAACACTGAAGGTCAGACTGGACAGGACTCTGAGCAACCTGATTGTTGAAGATATTCCTGCTCATTGCAGGGGGCTGGACTAGAAAAAGTGCAAACTTCTGATCCAAAACATTCTATGACTTTGTGATTTTATGATTCTACGATTGTGTTCCTAAGTGCCAAGAGCAAACTATTTTTAAAGGTGGATTCAGCGGTTATGCCCCAGTATTCTTGTTTTCTCAAGAGTGCAAGGAAAAGGAGAGTCATGAGACATACAATGGAAAAAAAAATTATATTGATTAATATTGCTATTTCTGTTGATATTCGTATCTCACAATAACAAATACAGACACAACCTGCACATACAGTAGACAGAAAAAAAGAAAGCCAAGCTCACACTGTAACACCATACTCTGCTAGGTTGGATATGTGCTAATAGATTACCTTATGCACTCAATAGGGAAAGGTAAAGTTAAAGGAAGTTGCTTGGCAGAAGGATAAAATCAGTACCAAAACTAAAACTTGTGTTTAAAATGCCTAAAATCATGAAACTTGCTAATGAATAGTAGAAGATTTGTAATTCTATTATGAATATTTAATGGCAGGCTAGAGCAAAAAAAAAAAATGTTAAGAAGAAAAAAACTTGAGAAACTTCCAAAATTAAATGTTAAGAGTACCTAATAATACATATTTCTTGGCAATTCTTGAGAGTAGTAAAACAAAGTTTCTTATTATCTCAGTGCCACCGCAAATGTGTGGAAAAGTTGAGAAACAATGGAAGTGCAGTGCTCAGTGGTCAAAAGAGGAAAAAAAATAGAGCCATTACACAGACACGTAGAGACCCCTAAGTTATAAAGTAAATATGGACAAATGCCATGTTCAAAATATTCATCATATCTGATATACCCAGGGAGTGATGCTTAGTCCAGAAAAGCACAGGATATTAGCTACATTTGTCTACCGTGAAGATAAAAGAACATTTTCATTATGTTGCGATACAATAATATGAAGTGCATTTTTTCTCCTTTTATTTTCTTTTTTTTCTTTTGAAAGATAAAAACACCTAGAGTACTTAAAGAAGAAAGGTGGCTGTGAGAGGAAACCCGTCTCCAGACCTGCACACTACTTCTTAAGTCAAATGTACAGTCTAAATCGACCCACTCTCATAAAACTGATCTTCGTAGAATCATAGAATGGGTTGAGTTGGAACGGACCTTAGAGATCATCTCATTTCACCTCCTGCCATGAGCAGGGACGCATTCCACTAGCCCAGGTTGCTCCAAGCCCTGTCCAACCTGGCCTCGGACAATCCCAGGGATGGGGCAGCCACAGCTTCTCTGGGAAACCTATTCCAGGGCCTCACCACCATCACAGACAAGAATTCCTTCCTGATATACCATCTAACCCTGCCCTCTGTCAGTTGAAGCCATTGCCCCATCTCTCTCCATGTTCCTTGTAGCCCCTTCAGGTCCTGGAAGGCCACAATTAGGTCACCCCAAAGCTTCCCTTCTCCAGGCTGAACAATCCCAACTCTCCCAGCCTTTCCTCACAGCAGAGGTTCTCCATCCCTCCAATCATCTTGATGCGTCCTCTGGACTTGCTCCAGCAGTTCCATGTCCTTCTTGGGACCCCAGAGCTGGACTTAAAAGAGAAATTAGATTTGCCTTCTCTCTCCCTTCTGTAATGTTGACTTCAACCCTCTGTGGAACTGCTATTACATTCTTCTCTGATCTATATGTTTAAGAGTATAAAGGACAGTGTGAGCTCTAGTACCTGGAGATAAGGTATCTACTTTCTGCTGCACAGTATCTGTTGATGCAAATAAAAGCTTTGGCTATGTAATGTCTTATTAACCAGCTTTGGCAATATATTTTAAAGCACTAATCTCAGGACTAAAATCTGAAATTTAAACACAGGAAAAAAAACTCATAAATGCATTGTGGATGAAGTCACATTTTTGAGGAAAAGGTTTGATCCTCAGTGGAAAGAATAAAATAAAGTAAAAGCACAGTTCTTATCAAAAAGTCATAAATAGCAGTGAGCCATTGATTTTTCTGCAGGTGAGGGATGAGGATCTAACACAGGTGTGCTGTTCTGATCAGTGTCCTTTCAAAATATCACACATCTGGATAGCACATTATACAGCAGAGGACAGTCCTGCAAGGGCATGATTAATAAGTGGGATTTTTCTGACAGTCAGCTTGTAATGTGCATTTTAGCTCCAAATACTCCATAATGCACATTCTGAAAAATATAGCTTATTTTCCTTTGTTGGTTCAGTTTTATTGTTTACATGACTTCTGAAAATGGATTTGCTAGGCCCAAGTTGTCCAGGTGCTTATGAAATTTTGTCATGGATGTCTTGACTATAGACATAGGGGAAAGCTGTGTTCAAGGAGAGAACTGGAGTCAATAGTTCTAAATTTGTGGCTATTGACACAAACCATACCCTTTCCCCCATGAAACTCTTTTTATCATTACTCAATAGGACCAGTTGCTACTGAATGAATTTGTCATATTTGAAAACACAAAGCCACTTGCACATGTAAAAATAAAACTATTTGGAAGGAATATTCCCCTCTACTTGGTAATCTCTTCTGTGGGTTGTTGTCTCATGCTCAACAATGCTGTTCTTAACAAATTCCGTCATTTTCTCGGCTCAGAAAAACATTTGAGCATATAAAATCAAATAGAAATTACAAATGCTTCTTAATAACATTGCAACTCATGAGAAACTTGGTCTTAAGTATTCCACAGATCTTGTTCTGCGGTATCACATGGGTATCATAAGACACAAATTGGTGAGTTAATATACAGAAGGTAAAAAGAGTTTTACAGCAATTTGTTAGAGGTGTATTAAAACCATCAGAAGACAGAAGAACCTTTAGGACTTCTTGACGCTGGAATAACTATTGTCAAAGACAGTGAAAAAGAAAAGAAAAAGAAACGAAAACAAATAAAAAGAGAAATTATGACTCAGTTAGTACAAAAGGTCCTTTGAAGAATAAAAAATTATGAATTAGTAAGAAGCAAAGGGAGAAGTTGGGAGAAGCAGCAAACCATTCCTCCCTGAAAACACTGTGCAGAATCACGCTTTTGTAATTGTGTGCAAACCTTCAGCTGCCTAACAGAGAACTTAAAAGTGTTACAGCTCCTTTCCTCATCTGCCCTCTCCTCATTTGCCCTCTACCCACTACTGCCAAAAATCATTGAATGCTTTCACATGACAATTTCCATGGCTGGTTTATGATGTCTCCAAGGACATGGTTTAATTGGTATCACCAAATGACCTGAGCACTTCTAACCACAAAAAATATTTTCAGATTGCACTGATATGGGTATCTTTTTTTTTTTTATGCTGCAAATCCACTTGGTAACAGGAAGCTCACTATTAGCTTTGTCAGCTGAACTGCCATTTCCCATCATTAAAAAAAAACAAAGCAAAAACCAACAAAACCAAACCAAACCAAACAAAAAAAACCCCCTAAAATCCTTGCTCTTTGCCAGCAATCCCAGAGCCTGATAGACTGTAAATGAGCCTTCTGTTTTTCCAAGGACATCTGTTGCCTTTGTCATATTAAAACTAACTCCAATTCACTTGCATACTTTTAAATTAACTGAAGCTATAGTCATAAAGGACAACCATTTAGCAGAACTCAACAACCAGATATTATCAGTATGCTGTAACCACGTCATGTTCATCAGGGCTTCATCCCTTTCATAACCTGCATGAGTTGATCTAGAACAAACTACAAATTGTTGTAATTTAATTGATAAAATTATGCTATGCCTTGGCTCCTCAACCTGATTTCTACTAACCTTCCAAAGAACAAGCAACAGAATAAGGCTGAAGAAATTCTAGGGGCAAATTATTTGCCTGGCTTTTTGTATTAGGTTTGCTTTTTTGTCTGTTTATTTGGATTTTAGGTGGGTTTTTTTGAGATTTTTTGTTTTCTTTTGGTATGGTTTTTAATATTTCTTGGTATATGTCTATCACAATTAATTTGACTAGTTCAAATGTGATTCTGATTTACTTCATTTTTTTTATAATAACTCTTTTAGTCTGTGTTAGTATAAGGTTTTTCTGTGGAGCTTAGAAAAGGTTTGCCTGAAAAAGAAACAGAAAGTTACCTAAGCATATGTATGTGTATAAACTTGCTCACATTTTATAAACTTGCTGCTTTTGTTCTTGGCTTTGTAAATATGTTCAGCTTCTAGTGAAGTCATCAGAAAACTCCATATATCCAAAGGCCTAATTTGAATTCAACATGAAAAGCAGTTCAGTGTAATCAATTACCTTCAACTTGCTCTAAACACAGTTGCTGCAATAAGTAGCTGTTTCCAAAGACAAAAATACATATTTAATATGGATTTTGCCCAGAAAGCATCTAAGGGTTGTAGAAGAATGAGTTTTGTCAGTCTAAAATGATATAGTTTAAACAAAATTAGTGAGCTGTTAGCTATTGAGATTTCTTTCTTTTCTGTACAATGTGTTAGACTGTCATCTCTAGAAAAATCTTAAACTGGATTGTTTCCAAAATGATGTTGTTAACTCTTTCATCACTATTTGAAACTGACATTTCTCTGCATTTGGAATCCTTGTGCTATATTTGCTTTTTCTACAGATAAACATGTAGGTGAAAATTGCTAGGAATTTTACAGCATATTATTCAGAATTTTACAGAATCAGTGAGAGTGTTTTCTATGTAGATAATATCAGAAGCCACTTGGACAAAAGAATTGGCAAGCAAGGAACTGATGACCTGGCAACAAAGACAGTTTTACTAGTTCTGAGCCAAAACTAGTGTTAACCTAAACTCATGAGAATTTGAGACATTTTAAAAACTGCAACAAATAGAAGAGGAGACAAACTAAGAATCAGCTACCTGTCATGACTGTTAGTAGGCAGAATAAATTAGTTACAGATTTATACGGAATGAGTGATGAGGCAGGAGGACAGAAGGAAGAAAACAATAGGAAATAAAGTCCTCACCTAAAATCATAAAGGATGTTGACCTTGAGTCAAGATGGAAATATGAAATATGCATCCCATGTAGGGAAATCAGAACCACTTTAAAATTTTATTATTAATTAAAAATACGTTTACCAAAGCTATTTAGAGTGTGTGTTTCTAAATTTCAGAATTACCCTTCAATTTATGCAGTGTCAATGTTTGTGTTTTTACACCCAAACTGACTACACTTATGGATTTCCTGTTCTGCCTTTTTCTCCCTAGGTATTCTTCTGACATTCCACAATGCAAATTTTGAGTAATCACTGGTAAAATCTTCAGCGACACTTGACTCTTTTTAATCCTCTGTTTTGTCAACTTTCTCGTTCTTTCTTCTTCATGTCAAGGCTCATACAATCATACTCTTCTCACACTTGTGTCTTTATATGCACTTTATAGTTCCTGTAGTCGTCTTATTTCACTATTATTTTGTCTGTTCATAAAAATTCTCCTTTCATACTATAAATAAACCTCTACTGCTTTTTAAAAAGCAACCTCCAAGATAAAAAAAATATAACATGCAATTCATCCCACCAACAACCAGCAATCTGGTAAGTAATAATTGTGGTACCTGCATCATATTTCAAAGAAAGCTGCTGCTTACAAAAAGGGTAAATAATTATAGGTTGATTAGGAATGTAAATTTTTTAAGGATAATTTAGTCAAGATAGTCAAAATTATGGATTAAAAAAATTGGATCATAAAATGACAGATTTTTACATGGACAGTTTTTAGCATGTATAAAAGCCAGGAAAATCATGCATGTAGAGGTACAATATAAATTGACGTTCCATCAATTTAATGGCACTTCAAAAAGTCATTTTCAAATCATCTTAGGGGGAAAAAGAAAAAAAAGGAAAAAAGAAAAAAAAAAGGAAAAAATAGATATGTAGAGAAGGGCAAGAAATATGGTTCATCAGTTTTGAAAGAAAACAGAAATTAAGGTCCCATTCTCCTTAGAAAGAATAGCACACACTATACTGTGCACATATGCAGTACCAGCGGATTAACAAGGTAATTTAACTTAATAATTGAGTAAGGTGGAACATAACTGAGATTAGAGGAATTGTTAAACCTACTGAAAGGTAAATAAGGAATGATCTATTTACTACAATAAAGATGCACAATTAACAAGTCAAAATTCTCAACTTTATCTTTCTTAACTGAATGTTAAACTTAGAGCAGGACATTTTTTCATGTTCTTCTGCAACTAAGGGCTGAGTCCTCCACTGCTCAAACATGCTGAACAATACATCAGTCTTTGGTCATCCTGGGTCAATAAAACTATTTTGGGGCTAAAATAATATTTACTATGCGAATTGGACTGTTTGCAATATACATGGCTAGGGAGCTTATTTTAATCTGAATTATAAACTAAAGCTTTTGTTGTAAGGTGAAGTATAAGCCTCTATTATACCCTAGAGAATTTAATATTGTTGTATTAATACATATCTAGTCCCATTAATATTGTTCTAAAAATTAAAATTACCCTCTAGAATAAAGTTATTTCAGGCTTCACTCGAGTGCTAAGAAATTCCCTTTATCTTCTCTTACTTGTTCTGGGAAAATGTTATACATACTTTTGACAAGACAAGAGGCTCTCAAAAATGCATTTATTTTAGTAACATAAATGTCACTCATACCTACAGTGTAATAGTAATAGTCTATGTATGCTTATGTAAAGATTAATTTTACATTAATGTAAAACTGCAGCAAAATTCAGACACATTGTGGTAATCTGAAACCTGAATTTGAATTGAAACAAGGAAGAAAAACAATTTTCATTTTTTTCCATGAGAAAAGTTCAGATATACCCAAAACCCCTAGAATTCTTAACATAAGCTGACTATAACTGGAACCTGTAGTGGAAATATGTCTGTTCACAGAGGATACTCTAATCCTCTCCTCCACTGCCAGCTGTGCTACTGTTGACCCAGATCATTAATTTTCACCTGTTTTTTCAACTGCCAACAGTGCATATAAAAAAAAAAATAACTTGTGTTTAGTTCACATACTGGCAGTACATAACTATTTAGAAAGTCTTTTGTGTAAATTGGTCTCTGTAATTTTGTATTTTTTTTCAGTTACTGTAATATTTATGGGTTACTGTGAAATGACCACACTGCTTTGTAGAGTACTGTGAAGCACCACAAGCAAAATTGGTGGCAACACTGAAGAATTTAAAATAGATTGGCACATATCCTCTCTGTAAAATATAAAATAAACTAAGCCATGAGTTCAAATGGCATCTTTAAATTCTTTACTCATACAACTTCTGTGCAGAAGTCATGAAGTAATGAAGAACACACAAAATATTTTAATTTTGTCATTATATATCATTGTGCACCTAAGTGGTCCACTTGAAGCAGCAGAGCACATTTTTTTGCCATTTTGATGGAAATTACTATTTTATTTTAAAGTAAAAGTTTAGTTTTAAATTAAATAAGTACCTTTGATTACCAAGTTGCTGCAGAAAAATAAGAAAAATTAAAAAATAATTTCATATCAGAAATTATAGAGGACAAAACAAAATTGTTCTCAATAAAGGGCTTGTTCTATTTTGGTTTAATTGAAAGCATTTCTGATGGTCACTTGCAATGGGATCCAAACTGAGATTTCCAGACAGAGGCAACTAACAGAGAAGTTACATCTTGTAGCAGACCAATATGCGCTTCGACGCAAAAAGACACAGTATTTCTCTTCCTGTTCAGCTCATGCTTCAAAATGGCCACCATCCGTCTTTTTTTGACCAGCAATTTCAAAGTTTGTGACAAAATTGAACTAATATTTTAACCAGATCACTGTGTCAGTAGAGTTGCTGTGACAGAAGTTTTGTAATTGATCTTGCTAATGCTGAGTTTGAAGTCTTAAATACTCATCAAATAGTCTGTAAATTCTGTGTAAATGTTATCCTTGTAGCATCTATACATTTTAACCCTCCCAATTCATAATCTCTCTGGAAAGATGCTCAGGATTCAACCAGCAGTGCAATCCCCGGTTTCCTGGTCAACTTCTTCACAGGAAATTTCAGTGAAGCAAACAAATGGAAAAGGAAAAGGATAATGAACAAAAACTGTTTCTTGATTACCAAAAAATGCCTTAAACCTTACTCTTACAGACCAAATTCCTTCATACTTATTTGCTCCCTGTCCTAATCAAGCCTCTGCCTCACAGATCCACAGTGAGATGATCCTGTCTCAGCCTGTAAGGCCATTTAGCTCTTTTAGCTCTTATAACTTTTGGGACTGGGAGAGATCATCAGGAACATCTCATCCAATTTGTTACCTGAGCTATATCACACGTGCCGGGAATATTTTGTTTGAACAGCAGCACATGTTTAGTCCTGACTTTAAAAAGTGCAGCTCAGTGAAATCTGTGACATTCCACAACAGGTAATTCTTATAAGATTCAGCATTAGCAATATGACACTTTCTGCTGCTAGCCTGATTTGATTTTCTGCCTTTGCTTCTGGGCTACACAGGGTCTGTCCAAGCTCAGTTAAAAAAAATGCATATATTTCCAATTTTTTTTTATTTGTAAGACAAAGATTGTACTTAAATTTTATATATCTTATTTTCAGTTTTTCCCCTGATACAATATGAATATTTACTCTTTGGAAAAAAAAAATTGACCTGCATGTCTACATGCATTGAAAATTAAGGCTCGAACCTGTAAAGTGGCAATTCAAAGGTGGTTAAAAGTATGGGTATGATGAAAACAGCGTGAACTACAGAGAAGGGGTTTATGCTACGTATTCACCTTGCCAAATTTTTTCACTGATGATAGAAGAATGAAGTGTTTAAGAATGCAAGGAAAGCCTTGAAGTCCAAGCTATGATTTTAAAAGTATGAAAGTCATGTAGTACAAGAGGAATCTTCTTTGTCTGATACTTTGCACTAGTTGGAATTTCCTTTCAAAGTGTTATTTAAAGCAGGACAACTAGATGACCTTCTCATGTCTTTGCTTTGTTAACTGTGGAGTGACACCAAGACTGGTTGCAGTGTGTCTTAAAGAGGAGATGGTGTGGACAGAAAGATATGAAAGAAATCCTTTCAGAGTTAAGAAATATTTTAGTGAAAATAATTGCTTTTTTTTTTTCCCAATCAAGACATAGAGAAGTCATTATGAGTTCTGATCTCAAAAAACTTATCCCTGAGTCCATAATATAGTATATTAAGATTATATTTTAATATAGCTATAACTATCTGCAGGAATTATTAGAAAGGTGAAATTATAGTTCAAATATTTTTTCTCACATTACATCAAAATGGAATAAAACAAGCAAACAATCAAAACAAATAAAAAACCCCTACACCCTAGAAATAAAACCAGGGTGATGCCATAGAGGAAAGGTGATAATTTGTCTAATTTATCTTGATTATTTTTAATCTTCAGTATGAACACTTTTAAATGCTGCAAAAACAGGAAGTTTGAATCCTAAGATTCAATTTAATAAAATTTTCACATTAATTATTTTGCATATCCATTTGCTGAATATAATCAACAAATCTGTCAGGCTTGTCTACTGGGACTTATATGTAAGCAATTTGCAAGAAAATACAGATTGTTCTGGTTTTAGAGTTATAGAAGTGATGAATATACATACACTGATGTCTGCCATATACAAATACCCATATATATAAACAGTAATGGGTTCAGTGAACCAATCTCATTCACAGCAACATCCTTGAGTCTAATAACCAAAACTTCAGGTTGCACTTTAGTTCATCAAGTTTAAAAAGTGTAAAAATGTTCCTTTCCCTCTTCCACAACCTCATTACCCTGTCCCAGGCAATTGCAAAACCTAAAGCAATAACGTATCAGGAGTTAATTACACTGATACTTTTGTTCTGTGTTCGGCCCAGCCACCTGTGAAAGTTTTGCTCTTTCCCTGCCAAGTTATGAGAAAACAAGCACTGATAAAACGAGAATTTTGTCCTTGAAGGGAGTTTTTGTATAAACTATATTTAATTGGTGTTCTGTGATTGGCTAATCGTTCTCCAAGGTCGCTTGAAAGAGAAATTGAAGACTATAGTGATGAAGGACACCCCCAGACTCATTTGGAAAAGGCCCCCCTGAGTACAGTACGCAGGCGCAGGGAAAGCCACGCGTCTGCAGAAGAGATGCACTTACATAACCAAGGAGGTGGGACTGAGGGCCTCTGGCTGGGCGGTGATGACCACTCCTGCCTAGGCTGTGGTCACTCAGTTAATTGTATAAAAGAAGACAGTGCTTTCTTGGAGGAGCTAGCTTCACATCAAGGACAATGTTGCCTTTTCGTTGGGACGCCTGCCAATTTGTGAACGTACTGACTTTCCAAGGATGCAGCTTCTGCTATGGGTAATTATAGGCATGCTAGGTAGGTAAGATAACTTTATGGGCAACAGCTGGGTAACTGGGGAGGTCGTGCTGGGGGCTTATTTCTCTCCTCCTTCCTCCCTTTTGGGTTTATTCGTTTTTGTTGGCCACCTCTTGGTAATAAATTTCAGTTTTGTTGAGCTTTTAATGGTGTCATGGTTTCAGATTCAGTAGGGTTTGAATCCTCCCTAATACAAAGAATGATGCTTCTACCAAAACGTTTTAAAATTAATTAATTCCTGACACAAAGGGATATGGTGTAAAAAACATCTGGAATTAGATCTGAGGGATTTTTTTTTTCAAACGAACTACTTAAGGTTTACACGTGAAGTAGCTTTTATAATTGATGCCTAAAGGAGCTGAGGAAAAAAACCTCCAGAGCAATTTAATTAGAGGTGAGACAAGAAAAGGATTTAATCGTACCTCCAAGGCACATAGGTTACAAAACGCACACGCCCCTTCTGCCTCAGATGTTACAATTTTATAATATTGTCTAACCAAACCTAAGTTTTTCCACCCTCTGGCTTTTGCCCTGGTCCCCCCCCAGCCTGCCCCTTGACAGTTGCGTCTGGGGTTGTTTTCTTCATCATCTTCATCTTCCTCAGAGCACAAAGGGCACACGGTTACCCAGTTCTTGACTGTACTCTGTGGTTTAGGCTAGAGTACAAGTGTTCTCAAACAGAAGAGGCCTATCTTAAAGAGAAGTCTAAATATTCTAATGGAATTTAGGAGAACTGATATTTTTGTTTTGTTTGTTTGTGGGTTTGGGGCTATTTTTTTTTTTGGTCATATTTTGTATACATAACACTTTTAAGGTTTACCAAAATATTACAACCTAGAGCTGCATGTGATAAAATTATTTCATAGTTTTATTAAAACGAAAGTAGCAGAAGAGGTATAAAACAGTACCTTGATTTTATAAGACCAATATTCAGAAAAGAAACTGGTGCCTAAGAGTTAAAAAAAAGGCAAATATTTTTTCCCATTGTACATCTAGATTACTTAATATATCTACCAGCACTTCACCTAGAATTGATGACATTCTGTGAATTCATTAAAATGCCCTAAACATTTAAAACTAGTTTTTTTCCTTAAATTCAAAATTTTAATATTTAAAACTGCCCATAAAATCTGAAGGTCGAGGAAATGCTAAATCCAAGGAAGTGTTTTTGCTTTCTGATCAGATTCTTGAGATATATGGTTTCATGAGTGTCCCCCTTCATTTCATGCACAGAAAAAATGAACAATTGTTCTCATTCACAGTGGAAAGAGGAATTACATTATTTTTTGAAGTTTCTGAGCAAGTTCTGGGCCATTCCAGACAATTAACTATCCCTAACAATCTTCATAATGGTCTTGTAAATATTACGTCAAACATAATTTGAGCACAGAGGAAGAATCAGGGAGTTGCTGAACTACATCTTTAATAAATTATGTCCCTGCAAAGTTACTCAAGTGTTACTGTCAACAAAGCTCCACATCTTTCCTCACCCTCATAGTCAGCTATCTGCTGAAGATCATATATAACACAGATCTGCCATTTGCAGGGCTTCACTTGAAAGACTGATGCCCTAAATGACATAAATTGTGACCAGAATTCTCAGTGAGACTCATAAGAAACAGGTTGACATCACATTTCTACACTTTACTATGGAGCTGACATTTATGCCACTTATTGCTAAGTGAGAGATGGATCAAAAAAATAAAGGACTAATGAAAGTGTCATTAAACTTCCATGAAAGCTTAAGCCCTTAATAACTGTGTAAGAGAGGTGTAGGAAATGCAGCACAACCTGCCCCTAAATATGAGAGATGGCAGGGCAGTGGTGCTCTAGGGAAGGACCCTTGAAATCCTGTGTCAAGGACATGAACACAAGAAAAGATTATATCAACATGATGATTTTTTTAGTCCTGACATCAGCCTGTGACTCAGAAACATGGAGCAGCCTTTCTGGGCTCTGACGCCAGCCTGATTCCACAGATCAGCAAGTTATTGATTTTTTTTATTCAATATACAAAGAAAAGAGGGTTTTTTAGGAGCAGAGAAAATCTGATTGAGTGAAGAGGAGACATCCAAAGAAACCCACAACGTGAGGAATTATTTTAGCCTTCATCAAGGAAGCTTGATTTCTCTAGCAGAATTAAAATAATAAAAAATTAAAACATTTTCATTGTTTAGGCTTAGAATTTAGGACTCGTAGGTCATCAATCCCCAATTTTTACCTAAAAGGAATGTTCTGATTTTTTGAAAATGTCATATCAGTGGGAAAAAAAAAGTAAAAAGTAAACATAAAATCTGTCTCTCTCTCTCTCTCTCTTTTTTCCTATTCTCCCCCATCCACCATGGATTGAACTTACCTTGCAAAGAAATAGTTTCCTTTAAACTGAAGAATTTCATGTTTATTGCATCCTTGAAACACTTTCCATAATGCCTGTATCTCAAATCTGAGTAGAGACATCTCCTGTGCTAGAGGATATGTGTTGCCTGACTTCCTTTCCCTCAGTTACTCTCAGAAATATAGTCTCTCAAATATTATGGACAAAGAAAGAGGACATAAAGGTACCTGGTTCAGTCAGGCACGGCCTTTATATGTCCTTTTATTGTCCCAATACATTAAAAAAAGGCAGAATTTCTTACATAGTCTTCTTGTGGTATTTGTGAGTGGCTGTTCATTGAAACTATTCATTCAGACAAAACAACAATTTTACACCAACTTCAGTTAATACAAAAGTGGCTGCTGGGAACAGAATTTCCATTGTGAGGGAATAGCAATACACTTTCTTTTCCATATTCATGTCTAAAAATCTTGCTTAAATAATTCATTCTTCAGTGTACCATGCAGCAACATATTCAAAGGCAGTTACCTGCTCAGTATATTCCTCACTCTCAACATTTTTCTTCTATTAACTGAATAAAAGCTCTGAAAGCCCAACAGTCTCTGCTACAATTGTGAAGTGCTCTTCTGACCTGATAGCAGTAGTGTTAACAAAATGTATGCTTAACAAATATAACAGATTTCTTTTTTGAAGGCTTATAATCATTCAACAGGAATCGGAAATTTCTTGCTAAATGGCAGAAAGTCTCTTTGTTAAAAAAAAAAGGGTTTTAAGCAAAAGTGAGGACGCTTTAAAATGTGAGCATACATATATAAACAAATATATATACAAATTATAATGGGGAGAAACTGAGAAGAGTAAGGCAAGAAACAACTATATGAGCATTATATTGGCATTGTCATAGGTGATCTACTGGATTAGAAACTGTGTACAGAAACTTTGTTCAGAATTTATAGGGGCAGGCGGGTTTCATTTGAGTGTGCTGAAAGAGCAGGGCCACTATGCCCTGAGAAATGTCATTCATTGAGGAGAGGGCCTTGATGGCTGAAGATGACATCTTTAAGAGAAGCAAGCACAAGCGTTTGAGGAATTATGGTCTAATTAATCTCAGTCTTCAAAACATCCCACCTACGTTTTTTATTTTAGTCCATTTCCAAGCTCATTAGAAAATTAGACAAAAATAAATAGTCAATACAGATTTGCCAGCAACAAATCATTCATGACCACACTGATTCCAAGAGATTCTGATGATGAACAGCAGTAATGCAAGATACCATGATTAATAATGTCTTTAATACTCAAGGGCATTCCCAATTTGGAAGCTGTGGAGATATGGACAGAGAGGACAAACTGTTTAGTAGAAAGAAAACTGCCTGGACCTCCAGGTTCAAATCAGAACCTTGATATCCAGCAACGGACCCCTAAGAAGCAAATTAATCCAGGCATTTTGCTTCTGAGGACAGTATGGCTTAATACAGAATCACAGAATCACAGATTGGTTAAAGTTGGAAAAGACCATGGGGGCTCAGCTGATCCCACCTCCCTGCTCCAGCAGGGTCATCCCAGAGCACATGGCACAGGATTGTATCCAGATGGCTCTGGAATATCCCCGGTAAGGGAGGCTCCACACCATCTTTGGTCTCTGTTCAGTGCTTAGTCACTGCATAGCAAAGAAGTTCTTCCTCATGTTCAGGTGGAACTTCCTGTGCATCAGTTCCTGGCTGTTCCTCTTGTCCCATTGCTGGGCCCCCCCGAGCAGAGCCTCATCCATCCTCTGACCCCTCCCTGCAGACACTGACAGACACTGGTGAGGTTCCCTCTCAGTGTCTCCTCTGGAGGCTGAACAGCCCCAGCTCCCTCAGCCTTTCCTGGTCTCAGAGGTGCTCCAGTCCCTTCAGCATCTCCACAGCCTCTGCTGGACCCACTCCTGGAGCTCCATGTCCTTCCTGTCCTGAGGAGCTCAGAGCTGGTCACATCACCAGGGCTGAGCAGAGAGGCAGGATCCTGACCTGCTGGAAATGCTCTTTCCAATGTATTTCAGTATCTCACTGGCCTTCTTTGCCCCCAGGGCCCAGTGGTGGCTCAGGGATATATTGTTGTCCAGCACGAATAGAGAGAGAGAAAGAAAGAGAGAGAGAGAGAGATATTAAAACACATTACATATTTATTTATGTTTTTATACAAAACATTACATATTTATTTGTGTTTATATATGTAATGCATTATATATATACACACACATCTACATCTAAAATACATTAGTCATTGACAGAGACAATGAAGAAGAAAGCACTCTCAAATATTCTCAGCTGATAATAGATTTTGGTGAAAGGTTTAACATTCCAAATGGTAGAATTTGGTCCAGAGAAACTTTAGAAACTCTACTACTGGTCTTACAGAAACCTCATGAATTTCAACAAGCAGAAGTGCAGTTTTGCATCTGGGCCAGAATGACTTTGTGGTGCGGATTAGAAGTGTCCAGGCTGATTGGGTGGATTCTCTGATGATAAAGATTAGGAAGCTTGAGTGTTCACTAGGTTAAAAATGAGTGAAAAGCATGTTCTCATGTTCAGTAAGGAAAACTGCACAGACAGGAGGCCAGGGGAAGTTATTCTCTACCTCTGATCAGTACCAACTGGGAAATAACTGGAACACTGTACAGTTTTTGGTATACCATTTTTCGAGCAATGATGAGTTTGTTCAGCAGAGGATTACTAAGATGGTTAGGGCAAAAGATCTGCCCTATGAGAATAAGTTAAAGGAGCTGTTAAAAAGCCTGTTTGTTCTGGGAGAATGCAGCCTAGGAATTAAAGGATCCAGCAGCAACCTACAACTAGATATGGGAAAGATGCTGAAGATGCACTTGTGAGCTAATTATGCCCTCTGTGAAGGTTTAGGTAAACTTTCCAGATGCATTATACAAGAGCATGTTGTGCCTTTTTCCCTGTTTGTTGTCTGTTTGTTTGTTTGTTTTGTTTTGGGATTTTTTTGGTGTTTTTTTTCATAATGTCTGTAATTTTTAGGTTTTTCACTGATTTGACTCTACTGACCTGAGATTTTCACAGTTCTATCCTTTTGAAAATTCATCTGAATTTTATTTCATCTGCATCTTAATTATCAGTTATTCAAAATCAAAGACCTCTTGAAACTCTTTCCAATTGACTCTTTCTTGTTACTAAACAAAATATCTTCCTTATTCATAAAAGGGTTGAGTGTCTAGATGACCAGGTAGAACAGCATAAGCAGTATCTTATATTAATGTGGGTCTCTAGTGTTGACTTATCAGCTTCAAAATTCAGATCTATTTACCTTTTTTTAGACCTATTATTGTTTATCTATATGAGAATCTTCCCCTTTTATCCAGTGATGATTTATATCTTTTTTTGGATGTTTTGATAAAAAGTGTAGCTGAATGAACTTCTGAAAATGCTAAGTAGATTTAGAATAGCTGGATATTCTCCTTCTTCAAACTCTTACTATTACCTCAAAGAATTCCATTAGGTTTGCAAGATGCAGAAGTGCACAAAATGACATTGTTTTTTTTTCAGAATATCAACCCTATAGTCATTAGTTAAACAAGAGGATAGACACTGTAGTTTATGATTCAACAATTTTATTTTTTATTTCTTTTAGAGCACGTAGATAAATAGGATAGGGTACTGACAAGCTGTAAATGTTCTTTCTCACAGAGATTATCTTCTATAAATAAGCCTTTCTCATGAAAATAAAAGCTTGTATTAGATGAACAAGCTCCAATAACTTTTATTTCCAGCTCTCACAGTTTGGGGGGGTTTTTGTTGACAAAAGTTTTAATTTTGCACTTAAACAATTAACTAGATATATAATAGATTTACATGTAATAAATGTTAATCTTAATTAAATCATCCAACTTCAGTGGAGCTAATTGAGATTTAGTGCCTGAATTCAAGCTGTCAGTGTAGACAGTGAAATACTTGTAAATAAATCTCATCTGATACAATTCAAATCATAATTTATATTACTCTCCTTCCTGAATGAGAGGTTTCATTTTAGATTTAATTAAATTCAGATAAAAAAAATAACCAAAAAGTTATTTTTACTGAGAAAATGCTGTATCTTTCCCACTTGCTTATTTCTGTTAACATAGGATGAAGCTTAAGGGGGTCATTATCATTTTATGTGGAGGACAGAACTAATGGGGGTCTTGCAAAATGTGAAATAATGTAGTGTCTTAAAAGACAGCAGACTGCAGAAGAAATACAGAAAATGTATATTAAAATGAACTGTCAATTTCAAAAAGCTCAGAACAAAACTCTATTGATAAAACTAAGTTTGAAGATTTTAACTAAAGCCATATTTCCAACAAAATTGTGCTTAGAGAATTAAAAGAAGGAAAGGAAGGGAAGGAAGGAAGGAAGGGAAAGAGGGAAGGAAGGAAGGGAAGGAGGGAAGGAAGGAAGGAAGGAAGGAAGGAAGGAAGGAAGGAAGGAAGGAAGTGAAGGAAGGAATGAATGAAGGAAGGAAGGAAGGAAGGAAGTGAAGGAAGGGAGAGAGGGAGGGAGGGAGGAAGGGAGGGAAGAAAGAAGGAGAAGGCAATGCTTCCAGATTTACAAAGCTGTCTAAATTGGCAAGATTAAAGAAAAGTGTGAGATTTCATGTAAATTAATGAGTGGCATTGATCTAGAGGGGGACTGGTAAATCTGAAATTTTTCCACTCAAAAATGACAGGATGAAGACTGAAATTATTAAAAGACATAATACGTTTCTAGAATAAAGAGTTTACAAAAATACAAGAAAGCTTTCACATTCACTTGCCTTGCTAGTGAGAAGGAAAAGTGCATAAAACTCTGCCAAACTAAGTTATATTTAAAATTTTTAACAATTTTTCTCTTAAAAAATAGATTAATCTAGATATATTTCAAATGAGCTCATGAAGAAGTACACTAATTTGCTTAATGTTTTTATGGTGTCCAGCCATTTAAAGCCGAGATCTCATGGATCATATATACCATGAGTTCAGATCCTTGGCTGGCAAGTATCTGGCTCAGCCAAGGAATAATATGTTATCAGTGTAGGCCTCCATCTGTTCTTGACCTTTGAAACAAGGTTGTTATATGAGACTGATGAAGCTGAGAATGATTTTCTTCTGTAACCATCATCATCCCATACAACACCCAATTATTTGCCCACTTTATGAATTTTATGCATCCTTTGACACTTCCAATTTATCAGTTATTGCCCTTCAAGTGAATCATAGGAATTTGAAATAATGGAATATTAAAGGTAAAGCAGCACAGGAGTATCATTGTTGCTCACACAGTCACTACTCAACAATATAATCTAATTTGTTCACAAAAGTTTCTTCCTGTAGCCCTGAGGTGCACAAGGGCACAAACTCTTTGTTTCATGCACTTAATAGTGTTCAATAGCCACATTTTTTTGCATTCAGTTAGCCACTCATATTTACAACCGACACTACAGTAACAGTTACTGGAACTGATAGAAATGAAAACAACAATAATCCATAGGAAGAAAAAAAATATTTTTTTTCTCCTTCTACTAGAGAAGTTCTAAAATATTTTGCAAGTGCCATTATCACCCAACTCAATTAGAAATGGTAGGTTGTTAAAGATGCTCTCTTCCATCATTTATTTATTGATCATAGTGCAGTCCAACTTTTTTTCAAATTGTTATTTTACATATTGATTCTTGTGCTTGAAAGTAATGTCTCCCTATTGCCTATTTTATACAAAATCATAAAATTCTAGTGTAACATGAACCTGATTTTTTTGTGCAGCCCATTTTATAAGATTTAAAAGTTCCTTATACATTGTGTGTCAAGGTTAAATTCTGGAGAAAAGAAAATAACTGCATCTTTCTTTTGGCAAAATTCAGAGTCAGCTAAGAGCTCTAATGCAGCAATTTAGAAGAGGTTGTAACTTAGAGAAAGCCTATTGACTTTGAGACACTGAGAAACATCCCATAAAGATTCAATTAAATCAAAAATACTTGGGCAAGATCATGAGTTGTGTTGATGTTGGAGTACTCCTGATATGTGCTTAATTGACAGAATAGTGAATTAGGAGAAAAACTTCTGTGTTTTTAATTGACCAAATTTAGATTTGTCAAGTTTTATCTGCATTTTCTTTCTGGAAAGGAATCACTAAAACAACAAGTAAATTTACTGCCACAGATGACAGGTCTACCATTGAAGAGAACAGAATTTTTCCATGAAAGATGAGCACTAAAAGCAAAATGTTTTGTGCTATAATGTCAATGACACAAGGCAGACTTTGAACAGAACTTGCTCCATTTGAACATGGAAATCCTAAAATTCAGGTTCCCATAGACCCAGAGATCACAAAGAATTTGTAAAGTAGAATTCAAATTGTGTAGGCAAAATAGGAACATCAGAGTTTGACAGGTTTTTCCAGGGGAACATTGTGTATTAAAATCTAATTACAATTATCCTGTGGGTAGTCTATATTTTGACTTAAATTGTTGAGTTTTTTGGGTTTTGTTGGTATGGTTTTTTTTTTAATAGAAGCTTTTTGTTCCACTGAGTGACCAACTGCAACATGAATTTAACCTTTATTGGATTACAATTTATATATATATAAGTATGTATATATGGGACCTCATCCACGAGTCACAGTTCTGTAAGATACAAAAATTTATTGATTCCAAAGGTTTCACAGAACTACTGTTCTTCTCATGTTCCTTATTTCTCTGCAGGCCAGGTCTCTAACATTTTGACTCACTTGCTCTACCTGTAGAGTATCTATGAGGTAGATTCTCAAAACCTTCTAAACTTACTGTATCTTATACTCAAATAATAACATATATTAGTTTAATAAATGAAGAAGCTTTGAAATAAAAATTGCCTATTATTTAGACCCTCACACTGCTTTTGATAATCAAGTGTATCTTGCTAAGGCATGACGTGATTGCTTCATGGTATGACTGCTTTGAGAGTTTTAATTTTTCTTCTTGTATTTGCCATACCTTGTACCTCATTTTGTTGACTCTAATGGAACAATAACATAATTGCTGTGTTGTAAAATAATATTCTACTTGACTTTTTTTGACCTCTCTGGAATGCTACAAAATTCCAAATCTCAAATACAATCTTCAGACTTTTCCAGTTTACCTTTTTTCTTTTTTTAACTGGGGTTCAATGAGTGAATACTGGAAGGCAATAAAAATTGAAAAATCACCCATTCTAATAATGAAGCTCTAGATTATTTCAGGGGAAAAAACCCAACCAACCAAACAAAAAGGCATCAGAATTTGAAAGGATCTTTTTGTGCATTCTTCCTTCCACAGTGATTTTATGACTGTGTGTAAATAACAGACCTGAATACAACATCCTTCAAGTTTTCCAGAAAGAAAGATGAACCTGTTGACTTTCATGATGTCAGCTGATGGTTACATAGCCTTTAATATTTTAGGCTGGATCAGCATCAAGTTTTTAGCATGTCTGTTTCCTATTCCTTAGTTAATACCAGAGAGTAATCTCAGAACTGTGACCTTAGGGTTTTTTTGATTTTTCTGATGTTTCTAATTTTTATGGGTTTTAGAAGTAGTTATATAGTAAATGCAGATTTCAGAAGCGGCTGTGTTTATTCCCTTACTCTTTAACACAGTAGCTACACAGATCCTCAACCCTCTTACCCCATTCCATGTTCCCTGTATCAATTTCTCCCTAAATTCCATTAGCATACTTAGTCGTCTTCTGTTTGAGAACATCTGCTCCCTAGTCTGAACTGCAAGATATAACCAAGGACTGTGTGCACTGTGTGCTCTGAAGAAGACCAAGATGATGAAGAGAGGGTCCCAATACGATCCCAGAACCAATTCCCGAGGGGTGGGTCAGGGAGTGGAATGCGGTAAAGGCCGGGGGGTGGATGATTCAGGGTTTGGATGGACATTATCATAAAATTGTAACACTGGGTCAGGGAGCAGCACAAGTGGCTTGTAACCCCAATGTCTAAGAGGCATCATTAAAACCTTCCCTCACCCTACCTCCAAAATTAGGTTGCCCCAGAGTTTTTTTCTCCCTGCATTTTCTTTTAGGCAACAGAACAGATAACTTAAATTCTTCTTGCTAGAACATTTTTCCAGTCACTAGTGGGTATTCAGTCTGCAGGAACAGATGGAGTTGAAACAAACCTTTGCATCCCATGTGCAGAGGTCAGCACCAACATTTTCTATCTACAGATCCTCTCCTATTGTACAACAATTTGGTAATATAAGCTCTTTTTGTTACTGAAGTTGCATTTCCTCCAAATATAGTAATGGATGACCACAAGAGAAAGATTTCAGCTTTAAAGTCTCCATCTTTTGCAGGATATAAAACAAAACTGCATTCTCCTAGCTGAATGATTTCAAATTTTTCAGGTTTAAAATGCATAGGTAGGCAACGAGAACTTTCATCAGATCTGTAGATTGTTGATCTACAAGTCAATAAAAACTTGAAAGATGGATACATTATCTTTATTACTATAAAAAAGTGTTTTCTGATGAGCCCCTTTTATGCTGCAAAAATTCCTGTGCAACAGGAAAAAAAATGAGCAAATTTTATCAGATTGTGGAAAAACAAATCAGACTAACATTTTTGTCTGAGATCCTCTTTACTTCTTCTATTTTCATGATGGCTTTTCACACTGAGAATTTGACAAAGCTAGACTTGTAAATTGGTGCTTTTAAGGTGCTTTAACCATATATTTGATGCAGGTTAGTATTGCTTACTACTGACTTGAGGAACAAAACACAAAAATATGTGTTATATTTCTAAAAAATAATATGTATGTTGAGAATGAGCTACAAAGGAAAATAGACTTTCCCTGAAAAATATTGTGAACAGCTTCTAAATCAGTTCACAAGGCACTTTAGGAAGGTACTAATAAAAGACTTGTTTACACATATAAATCATCATTATTGTCTTTCTTTTGAAGCATGAGAACAAGTTGCCGGGGTGACACCTCATGCAAACTCAGGGTTCAAACATCCAGGTATCGAACAGATAAAATAACTGGAAGATAACATTCCTGTAATACTTATTTCCTGACACACAAATGAGAAAGATTTTGATTTATTTTTCTCCTTCAGGGCTTACTGCCTTGGGTTCCCTCGCATGTGCTGGCACAGGAGCACGTTAAGCCCAATAGATTCAAGCAGAGAGAGGCACATGACAACCTTTTTTTTGTCTACTTTCTACACTGTTCCAAATGCATTTTCTCATCTACATGTGTAAAAGCAGATGAAATATAATCACTGACTGTGTAGGTGACTGAGCCAGGGAAAGTTTTATTACTCTACTGTTACATTTTGCTTTAAAATTCAGACGCATTCTTTTGTTTTAAGGCTTAAAAAAAATAAAATCAAGAATTTGCAAAACGTCTTGGGAAGTAAGATAGTCATTGAGTGTAGTATGTAGCTACACTTTTCAGCAGAGGGGGGAAAATGAAGATGATTCCAGTGCGCAGATATTAATCTAGGAGGATGAGGTGTTTTAGAAAAAATAAAGAAAAATGTAGTTATTCTCTACAAAGTAGTAAAGGACACGACTATTAAACCTTAAAATTATGTGTTATAAAATAGTATGGAATTCCACATTAGTTGCAAATATGTAAATGTATCCAGTTCCCACACAAAACTTCCATTTAGAACATGGAGGAGTAGTAATTTCAGTTGAACACGTGAGGTCTCTGCCCACTTAAATGCTGATGCAGAAACAGAGATTCATCCCAAGGGCAAATAAAATCTGAAAAACACACAGAAAGTAATTACTTCAAATCAAATCCTTGCTTTAGTCATATCTTCTTTATATCCAGATTACTATACATTATTTCTCCCTCTTTTTGAAAGTTCATTGAATACAATGAAATCAACTTTTTAAAATCTGTTGAGTTCAGTTTACTTCCCTTCTTTTTGATATTAGGTCCTGGCCACCTTGTCCTGGGCACGAGAATAAGAAACATAATATATCAGAAATATCAGAGTAGACTACAGATTTATTACATTATATCAGAATAGTCCAGTAATGGCACATCCAACATAGATCTTGATTTATTTTATAACCATTTCCATACAATAAAGGCCTGTTCTCAGTTACCATCTCCCTATACCCTCTCCTACCTTCAATCTCTTAACGTGGCATTTTTTAAGGCCACAGATTTTCCCTTCATAATTTGACAAATGAGACAAAAAAGAGGCAAAACCTCTTTACTATAATAAATTCCACATGATTATCCCTGCAGTACTTTCTGAAATTTCCTGTTTTATTTTGTTTGAAATTTCACTCTGGTGAGGAAACAGATTGCCAACTGAATAAATACGGAGACTAAGAACTTGCTGTCTTGAGAAAATATTAATGTAGCTAATTAATTTATTTAGTGTAGAAGATTAAAAAAAAAAGATTAAAATAATCTATTAGTACACTGCTAGTTTTGAAGCATCACATCATCTCAAGTTCACAACAAAATTCCCAAAGCTAAAAATAATAAAAAGTAATTTTAAAAATACTATCAAAAGTTTAAGAGAACTAACATATCAGAAAATATTACAGAATTCTGTCACTTTTAATAATGGAAGAAAAATTTTTAGAAACTGCTTATTAATGTGCATAATTTACAAATAAAAACTAATAGAGAGATCACAAAATGCAGATATTAACATAATAAAGGAATCACAACCCAGGAGTTAAAATTATAAATATATTGTTGCTTCAGTGTTCATGGTATGATTTCTGAAGCAAAAATATGCAGATGAAAGCCAAATAATATTTTAACTGAGAGATATAAACTTAGATATCTGCACATAACTTGCAAGAAAACAAGGAATTAGTTTTTAACTTATAAAATTAACAAAAAAAACCCTCTAGGATTTGAGTGGACAGGAGATTTGTCTACCAGCTTTTCTACTATTCACAAATATAAATGTATTAAGAGTGATGAAAATGGTCTATGAATAGTTTATTGGTGCTCTATTTCAGAACTAAAATTGAAATACATGATTGCCTTAATAGGACAAAATAAGATGTAAGATATATTTGCCTTGTTTTGCTACTCTTTTCTGGAGTTAAATAATAATTAACCTGTAACGGATACCAGAATTTCATTTTTTGTTGTTGGTAGTGATGGTTTTTAACAAAAATGAAGAGCTGAAAAGTTATAAACCCCTGTGGTTTCATTCTATTTTATCACACTACAACCAAATCAAAAGCAAAAAAAACTCTGGAAGAAGAGTCAACACTGTTGTATTTTCAAGTGGAAAAAGAATTTCATACAAAGCATGAGTTATTTTTCCAGGTTGAACTGAGCTTACTCCAAGCCATTTGCTGACTAATTTATTAATCCAGAATTCACTGTATCTGCACTCTCCTGAAGAATTTTTCCCATGAAGTGTTTTATATCTTGCCTGCACTTCAAAATGCTGTCTTCATCATGAATTACCAATATCTGCTCAGCTGATGTGGAGCTTTTTTCCTTGGACTGTGACAACATCTCCATTTGAAGCACATCAATACCGAACTAAAAGCAGACACTGCCAATAGTTATATGAGAATCCCTTCCAAATGTGATTATAAATGATCCTCAAATGCTGACTTTATTAATAGTAATCAGCTTATACAAGTGAGGAATTTGTGTTTCCTTCCTACATCCTCTCAGGATCTTTCAGGGTTGAAATATGTCAAGACTGTACATTAGAGATACTCTCACAGTAAATAAGCAACAAGAATGCTTATTAATGGGCTTCAAAATTAAATTATGACAAAATAACCCTCTGAATCAGTCAAAGTGACCACATTGTCAGGGGTGATGCTGGTAAAGCAGCGCAAAAACACATCTATTTGATGGTATCACAGCGATTTACAAGCACATACTTTTAATTCTCAGAATTATTTTCCTGTTCTGCAATGTATAGATAACTCTTCTGCCTCAAAAGCACTTTGAGTTCTTCATGAACATTTGTCCTTATGCAAATATTGCTATTTCGAGAAGAACAAATATCATGACACTATATTTGTTAAAAAACTTCTGACAAACCAAACACTTAAAAAAATTTTACATATCACTCTTACAAAAGTCCCGACAATGCACTAGTAGTTACTGAGAAGTAAATAATTTTTAAAAATATGTCAGCTCTTACTTTATAGGAAGACTGAAAAAAAAAATTAATTACACATCTAAAAGTTAGCAGTGGACACATTAAACTTAAATCAACTGTTTGGTTATTTATCTGCAGTTTCCAGACAAACATCGATATAATTTTGTGAATTTTTACACTTCTAGCTAGATATATCCTGAGCTCTATATTTCTGCAACAGTTTCTTACCATTGTGTTTCTATCCTTAAATGCTGATGACCTGAAATTCTCATAGATTTCCTTATTGCAAAGCCAAGATCTCTCTCTTGAACGGCAATATTTAGTTTACATGTACAGTTTTATCCAAAAGATTAAGGTTGCTTTCCCACCTTCTTTGGATCTCTGCGATCACTTTCTCCCCAGGATGAGAACTAATCACGTTTTCTTTAAACTTCATAAAAGTTAGTCAAGCTTCCTCTCTTTAAAATTGGAATTTTGCCTGATATTTTTCTGATATTTCTTGGATTACTTACAAAAAAAGTGAAATCTAAATCATAGGTCCTTATTAAAATGAGACTGTTTTATTTTGGATACTTATTTTGTGAAGATTATATTTAACACTGCTTTATAGGCTATAAAAGCTCTTTCTGAACAATAAAGTAACAATAAATGTTCTCTTAAAATAAGCTATACCCCGGGCAGTGGTGATGAGACATTTACTTTTAACAAAAAAAATATATCACCAACAAGTAATATATTTATCTGAAATTAAAAAACAAACAAAACCCAAACAAACTAACAAACAAAATACTAAAAAGAGGAGGGTAAGAAAAATGTGCTAATAACAGCTGGGTTAAACTCAGGTTATCATACTACTTGTTTCAAAAAACATTTTTCAGAATTCAATTCAGATTAATTTGGCCTGTAAAGAACATGTGAAAGCTCAATAAAAAGAAATTACTTACAAGAGAAGAAAAAAATACCCACTTATTGACAACTAATCTAACCTAAAAATTAACATATTTCAGCCACTCTAAAATTTTAGGTGCCAAAAATATCAACATCAAATTGGACCATTAAGTTCCATAAGCTTGTTAAGAATTAAATTAACACAGTAATAAAAAATACTTAATATTTCCTTTTACTTGTGAAATGAGAAAGGGGACTATATTTTTAGGGGAATATTTTGTATCTCTGTCTTTGGGAAGTGATCAATTACAACTCGATTCAATGAACCAGAATTGGATACCCTAAGATTAAAATATCCCAGAAAACCAGAGACTTAAAAGATTGGTCTTGAGTTAAGAAATTGGGCTTATGCTGGAAATTTTTCTGATCTTGAAGACGTGACAAGACTGAAAGTACAAGAAATGTAAATCAATGCTGTTATATGTCCAAAAACCCTCGGTTTTGTTTTCTTTTGAAAGAATTAAGAAAATTTGGATAATTGATGAAGTATATCTATACTTTTCCAAGGGAGTTAGCTTATTTCCTTATGATTTATTTATCTAAGTTTTCATTTAATTGAAAAACAACAAAAAAAGGAGTTAATTTAGAGGTTTAAGAATTGGTTTATTGGTGAATCAAAATGTTAGTAGGGGAGTAACATCAAGTATCTATGAGCAAAACCAGTTCCATGGCATTTCTGTAGAAATTGGTTCATGGTCCAATACAAATACAAACAAACCAAAACAAAAACAAAACAAGACAAAACAAAAAAACCCAACCCAAACCAAACCAAAAAACCCAAAACGAAACCAAAACAAAACCCCCCAAACAAACAAACAAAACCAACCAAATAAATCCCAAAAACAACAACCCCCCTGCCCCTCAGCTAATAGCAATACAAAAGAAGAATGCTTGCATGACTGATTTAGAAGATGAGAATTTTTTCCTGAAGTGTGATAGATCAATGGAGGATTTATTCTCTGCAAAACACTAAGTTGCCACAGAGAAGCCACAACAAAAGCAAATTAGGTACTTGCATTATGAAGGGAGGTTGTGTATAGTTCCTGAATGTATAAAAAGAGAATATTTTATAGATATTGGGAAATTACATTGTTACCTCAGAATTCTTAAACTACCTTATAGTCTCTTTAACACCTTATTTTTTAATTTTTCCTCTACAACATAAAATATTATCAGCTACACAGTTATAAAACACACCACTGTAAGATCTTGTGATTTAATGGTACCTTCTATATTCATATTCATATTCCTAGATTCAGACTTTTAAAGACCATGTCCTTTATTCCAATGGCAGATATTTTAGGCTCAAAAAATGGATTTGAAACATGCATTAAGCTGTACTAATGAATCTAGTGATCCCTTCTGGTCTCAGATGCTATGAATTATTAAATATTCTAGGCAACTGAAATAATTGCCAGCAGAAATAATTTCCATCACTGCAAAGTTCATCAAAATATCCCACTTGCAGTTTGTTCTAACTGTGGTTGGAGCTGTCAAAACCGCTCAGAGACAAAAAACAGAGTGTGATATGAAGAGAATTTTTGTATAAAGCTCTCTTGCATGGGGATGCTATTATTTTTAAAGCAATTCAAAGGAAATATAAGTATTTGCAATACTTAATTATTAATTAAGTAGTGCCATACATGTACCTCTTCAAAGAGCTTCAGAATTCACTGCTCTAGTACATTTATCCCTCATCAGAAAGGACAATGAGAAATACATGGTCCAGTTTCCATTTAAAAGGAGAACTGGTCACATCCAACTAAACTTGTCTGACACAAACTACTTCATATATTGAGTTATCCCTTATAATTTGCTTGTGTTCCTCCAGAAACCATCTTGAGAGAAAACAAACTGTGGGGAGTAGGGTTTTAAGCTGAAAAACAAAGTAAACTTTAACAAGTCTGTTCTTGGAATGAGACAGATAGGATAAGGAAGGAAGTCACTCTTCAATGACTTAATATGTCACCCTATAAATTTTTGGGGAAAATGTGGATATTAGATTAGGGAAGCAAGATGGATGTAGAATCTGGTCCAGGGAAGACAGAAGCTCAAACTACATGTGAAAGTCCACAGTGTAGGTTATTATAATTTATAATGCATTTTGTGGTGGGGGAAAACAGTTTTCCCCCTGAAGTTATAAAATGGTAAACCCCCAAGGGGTGGTGACCCTTGGGGTTTGAACCAATGAGCGCTTCTGCAAAATATAAACATATCACACTTAGACTGGAAAAGAAGGTAGTTGTAGTTGTTGTTGGAGTGGTGGCCATGTTATAAAGCCACGAGGAGAGGGGTCTGTAGCCCCACTGGGGGCTGAGCCCCCCCCCAGCCCCGACTGGAGGGCTACAGGGACTTAGAACAGTGTAAGACTGGGCTAAGTGTCTGTAGCTGAAAGTTGAAGAAGTTTCCTTCACTGTGAGTGGGCAGACGGAGCAGCAGCAGAGACAGCAGCGTACGGAGAAATGGTGGCAGAGAGCCAAGAGATAAGAACTGAAGAAGCAGCAAACAAGTATGCAGCTGAGCAGGAAGACACAGAGTTGTCTGAGAGATGAGAGCCAGCAGCAGAGAGAGAACTAAGCTCTGAAGAGAGAGACAGAGTTTAGGTAAGAACTGAATGAAAACCCCCAAACTCCTTTTGTGATCTCTCCAAAGTGGAGAGGATGGACTCCTACTGAATGGAAGTCCTAAAATGCAGCATGCACTGCAGAGAGGAGCTGAAAAGCTCAAAACTTTCCCGGAGCTGGACTGGGATGGCCAAAAGAATGCAGAGGAGGGCTTTCGCCCCCCCTACTGCTTTGATACAGAGCACGGAGCTCTGCAAAGGAGACTTGAATCCTGTGAAGATAAAGACCGTCACGAAGACCCCCGTGTTTTGTGATATGACGTGGTGAAGTGACCTTTGTCCTGGTGAACGCAACCCACGGGAGATAAGACCCTCACTTGGAGACAAAGGGCCGAGGGGCTTGGATACCCCCTCGTGTGTACTGGCAGAGATCCAGCTACAGCTACTGCATAAGAGAAGAGAGCCTGCTGCCTTAGAGCCATTGCTGCTCTGAGAGTGGAAAGGATCTCTTCCTTCTTCCCTCCTGGACTTTTATTTGGAAGGGAGAAGAGATTTGATCCATTGTAAATACTGCTTTATCACAACAGAGATAGTTAAGATTGTATATGATGTATTATACTATTTATTTGTACAGTGTTTGTAATATAACCCTCTCCCCCCATTTTGAGTCTCGTGTGGTGTCTGGAAAACCCATCTCAGACTGGGTTGAGATGTGGGAGGGGGGCTAGGACTCAAGAATTGGATTTCGGGGTTCTCAAACCATGCTAATTTAAAAGATAGCAACATAAGTTTCTTTAAGCCCAGTAATACATTTCTTCCAAAAAGTTTTAAGATTCTAAAAATGCAAAACAGTTATAAAGAAAGGTGGTTGCAGCATCTTTGATGCTGCTTCTTTTACACTTTCCTACTACAGTCATTAATCCTGATTTGTAGAAGATGCCTGAATACAGGTTGTGACCTATCAGTTAAAAAAAAACCAACAACTTTACAAGGGGAACAAAAGTAAAATTAACTAAGAATTAAATGAATTTTTAGGACAGAAATTATTTACTCATAACATTAATCACAAACTAGTATCTGATTAAATATTGATCCTTTGGAAGTAATTTGACTAATAGCATTTTGAATTTCATTTTGATCAACATTGTTTCTGACAAATAAATAAATAATCCTAAGAAAAAAGATTTTTGCTACCTGTCATCATCACCAAAGTTTTTAATTTAAAATTCCCATTCTCTGCTAATTTAAAGATGGAACTTACTCCTTAGTAGGCAAACAGGCACCTAGCAAACATACCTCTTTTTCTGTACGTGTGTAATTTGCTTTTTAGGTTATTCTCAGACATTTTCCTAAAAACATTGTAGCAATTTCTTTAGGAAGCTGGATTATTCCTGGAGCTGTAAGAATGACCCAACATATAGACAATGAAGTAAAATTCAGCTGACATTGTCACCTGTCCCCATAATAACAAAATAAGTTTTCTTGTATAGTTTAGTTTCTGCTCAGGTAAAATATCATAAATTTTAGTCAAGGAAAAAAAAATCTAAACATATTTATTCTAAAAAAATATATAGTACGAATTATAAATAAAATTATCTCTTTGTGTAATAGCAGTAATAATCTGAAAACAAAAAATATTTCCCTTAAAAACACCCTCTGTATCTCAGATTCTTTGGCTTTTCCAAAAGTCATTATGTTTCAACTAAAGCATCAATAAAAACTAAGCAGCATAACTTTAATACACCAATTCAACATTTTCCAATAGAAATTTTTTCTTTCATCAAATGTAAATTCTGGTGCCAAAGCCAAATTAAAATGAAATTCCAAACAGATTCAAGAAAGTTCATTTTAATTTTCGTATGTTGGGAAATGTATTATCCACTGTGCTACTTTTCAAAACAAAAATAAAAAAAACGTATTACAGGTGGAGGGGAGGAAAAACAGAAAACAAAGAAACAATCATAAAAGAAAGAACCTACAGTATATTTTATTCTCAAAACAAACAGAAGCCACACACAGAATATTGTCTTTGATTAAATCTTTATAAGGAACAAGGAATTTTATTGTGCTGCACATTGTTAGAGTCATTTCAATAGAACTGAAATGCATTAAGAGCCAATTGAAATGCAATATAGTTTTACTACCAATGGGTTCTAGAGTCTCCTAGACAATAGACATGATGAAAGTAATATATGTTGTTTATCATGGTGAGTTTTCAAGCAGTGAAAGAAATTTCAAGCAGTGGTCATCATTAGTCAACCACAAAAAAGACAGCTGGAAATCAAAAGAGCCACAGTGATGGAGAGGAGAACAAGGAGTTTTTGATTTTCATTACGCACATTTAGGGAAAATACTGTAATAGTTACTTCATTTATGTGCTGAAAATTATTTCAAAGGCAGTTTGGAATTTAATCTACCTCACTTTTAAAATGAAATAGTCCAGATTTTCAAAACTATTTTATTAGTCACGTTACAATTTTGAACTATTTACATAATACTGAAGAAAATTAATACTAAAAAAGAAAACCTAAACAAACATGGCTTCTGAATCTGAGAAGGAAACAGATGTCACTTTCACTTAAATAATGTTTTGACTGAAACAATCAATACCTTGGGAAGGGAGGGAGCTCTTTAATAAGTAATAGTGTGAGCATTTTCAGCATCTGGATGAGTTACACCACATCTGCTGAACAGATGAAGCAGTGAGATAATTCTGAAATTCAGCAATAGTCAGTCTTAGAATGCCTTATCTAATTCATTTCACGTTCCCTTGGGTAGATGAATGCTATTTAGTGGCATGATGTGTAATTAAAGAGTGGCATGAAGTTTTACTTTTCTTTCATTCTAAATTCTCTTTCCCTGCACCTGGAAAATAAACTTTCCTGAGTTTCATCTTTGCCAAGGATATACTTGGCATTAGAAACAAAACTGAGTGACATGAGGTCAAACATAGGGTGATGAACAGCATCTGGGTATGAACTTCTGCTTTCACCATCCACACAGCCAAAATTATTTTGGAATAAGATAACATTCATAGCCAGTATATCTGCCCAAATCCTTTTAGAGAAAGATTCCTCAGACACCACAAAAAACAAAAACCAAACAAAAACAAAAGACCAAACAAAAAAAGGCAACAAAACCATCACCACCAAAAAAACCCAAAAAACCCCCAACAAAACAACAAAAAACTAACCAAACAAGCAAACAAAAAAAAGCAGAATAGAGAGAACAACTGCAATATCCTTCTAAAGTATTATTAATATTATTATTATTAATAATAAAATATATAGTGTTTCTTGGCATCAACTTCTCCAGGATTTTCCAACACCATTCATTGTTTTTTGATAGAACACTTAGTTATTTAACATCACAGAATTGTAAAATCAAGGGTTTTTTTGAATGCAAACAGCCTGAGTAAGGGGGTTTCTATTTAGTACTAGGACAGTCAGAACTTTATATTCAAGGTTATTTAGACTCTAAAGAGAATTTCTGGGAAGTTTTCTTGAGAGGAAGTCATATGAGGAGCAGCTGAGGATGCTGGGAGGGCTCATCCTGGTGAAAAGAAGTAAAGATGATGGGGAAGATGGAATCTATTATTTCCTGAGTACTGAACAGCTTTTCAGTTTATTCCATTTGAACCTGGTCTCTCACACCTGCATTAAGACTTATTCCACTATGATAATATTCCTTTTCACTAATATTGATTGAGCACATCATATTAAAAGAAATGCAGGCAATCTGACTTATGGATCCTGTGCAGGAGAAATTATAGCAGCTATCCAGAATTCACATGGAAAGCAGCCAGCACCACTCACAAAACAATTTGGCTCACAGATGCTTTGCCATTTCATGTGGTTGCTTTATAAAGCATCACAATAACCTGTTTGACATTCAGAGCATCTTGCTTTGTCACCTTGGTGGACCCTGTTCAAAAATATCATTCTGTACCTGAATAGTCATTTGAAAAGTACAGTGTTTTAAAAATGTGGCTGTCTGTGTCCTCCCATGTTGTTGTTGTTGTTGTTATTATTACTTTTAGAAAGACCAAGTTTTTTCAGTATATTTGAGGGTTTTTTTGCTAACTGGAATCATGGAGGCTTCCTGATGGCACTGCTCTCTAATGGTGGAGGTCAGAATCCATAAAAATTCACTTTCTACCAGAACTTCACTGTCACTTGACACAGTTTCTTAAATCTAAATATATGCTTTACAAAACCACTGAGTTTTATGATTGGCCAGTGTTTCTGTGGATACTCCCATGAAGAAGCAATGATGGCTCTCCACTTCTGTGAATTACCTACTGCACATTCAATACAAAACCCGTGTGTGTTTCCATAAAATAAAGAAAAAATACTCCTTACAGGTTTAATTTAAGTCAGCTGATATAAGACTAAGACTAGCCTCAAACTTGAAATAAAAGTCATCAGTAAGTTCCAGCTTTAGCTAACTAATATCTGTGGACCCAAAACCAGGTAAATGTCACCAGTACTGATCAATGGCACATTGGTGGAGACAGGAATTTCTTCTCATGCCACTGACTGCACCTGATGATTCACCACACTTCTCCATCTGACTGATTTTGACAGAAACCAGAACTTCTTTTCACATCTCAGATGAAAAGGTGTCATAACAGATCACGCACAACTTAATTTCAAATAATTCTTTAGTGCCTGGTGTAAGCAAGAATTTATACTCCCAGACAATGGAGATATGTGTTGAATTAATTTTATTGATTTTTTTCCTTTTGTGTGTATCTCTGTGTGTTTGTGTATTGGAGTGACAGAACAAGCCAGAAAGATTTATAGACTTTATTTTCTAATAAGCCTTACAAAGGTCAGAATTTTCAGCCACCTGGAATCTAAAAAGCAATAAAATGTACAGACAACTCTCTCTTAAAAGTAGTAATAATATTCAATATTGTTTTCATGACTATCTCTTAAAATTACCTTCTTTTTAAAATTCCTTTTTCCTCCCACTAAATTCAATTTTTTTAACCCCACTATATTCAGTAGTTTTAATAGAAACATACTTTTGGTTCAGGAAGGTAAACAGAATTTCTTATCCATCTTTTATATTGTTTTCATTCCTTTTGTTTCCATTAAACACAATCCATTTGAAAATGTCAGACCTTAAGTTTGCCTTAATAAAACTATCAGGAAAAAAATAGAAGGGAAAGAAAAACGTTCTACAACATGAAGATGGCAAAGAGTAGACAGAATAAAAAAAAAACAAAACAAACCAACCAACTAAACAAAACAAAACCAAAGCAAAGCAAACAAAAAAGCAAATTATATCGGTTCTATATATTAAGTGAAACAAATTAAATTAAAATGTAAGTTGTGTTGAAAATTTACACTAATTATAGCAGAATTCCATAGGATCTTATCCAGCAGTATCAAAAGATGAGTGAGATCAAATTCCACTTTTCCATGAAAACTATCTCCAAAAACAACAGCACTGCTATTAAAGAAGGAAATAAACACCAAGACAAATTAACATGCAAGTCTATTTACAGCTGTACAACTTAACTTCTTGGTGAACAATTTAAATCAGGTTCAGACAGGCAGCCCATGTTTATTTGCCCAAATAAACCCAGAACTACTCAGAAAGCAATACTGAAAATGAAAACACAAGTAAAAGAAAAACTGAAAGGATTGAATGCAACCTGACTGGGGAAAAAAACCAACAAAAACACAATGAAAATCAAAACTAAATTAAGCAAAGCTGAGAAAAAGTGATTTGGAAATTAATGTAGAAATGAGAAATAAAAAGCATTTTTGAAATTTACAGAAATTTAAATGTCATTTACTCAGACTCTTACTTACAATTCATACAGGGAACATCTACACTGCAAATTAGTTATGGTTGGTTTTACTACATTAGGCAATCTATTCCACAACATTTGTTGCAGGAGAAGCATGTGGACGCTACAACAAGGCTGATCAGGTACATTTTACCTCACATTTGTTCCAGCAGTGTTTAAAAATAAACACTGAAGACTGAAGAGATACCCTTCTGTCAAACTAACCCTTCACCCTGGACTGTACATAGACTGTTTCTTTCTCCATATAAGATGAAACCGGATTCCTATAGAAAATAGAGAAATCTAGAAATTTGGTACCAAAACAAGGAGGTACAAAATAATATTACTAATAAAGCAAGTTAGATAGCCAAATAAGTGTTTTGTTTTGGTTTTTTTCCCAATTTCTATTTCTGGAGATAAAGGTCCTATGTTCATTATTTCAAAACAAATACTAGGTATATAAATTCATGATTTAGAAACAAGATAAGGAAAATATTCTTGTTGTTCACATCAATCTAATAAACCAATGGGTAGAGTAGTATATTTTGGTACATTTTTGTCTGGCCACTCTTTTATTACTGTATTAAAACAAACCCCAGCCTGGCAATCAGGATGAAAAATGATTCTTTCCTACAGCTCATCTCCCTGTAGAATGACAACAGTTCCTAGGAAAGGGAGGGCTGCAATGGTAACTCAGGTTTTAGATGGTAACTTAGAATCTCAGACTGGTTTAGGCTGGGAGGGACCTTAAAGATCATCCCATTGCAACCCCCTGCCATGGGCAGGGACACATTCCACTAGACATTACAAGGGAAAATTTTGGGTAGAAATGTGTGTGGCTGCATGTACCAGAAAAACCACAAGAGAGGTGAAAAAAAATGAGAGAGAACAATTAGGAGCACAAAATGCTGTGAAAGGTAGAAATGCTGCAAATTACTAATTATCAAGAATATAGTCACAAAATGGATACATAACACAACGTATTTAGTTTACATGATCAAAAACAGAAGCAGAAGGTTAATATATTGCAAATTATTTTTTAACTTTCCTTAAGCCGCCCTTATTTTTACAAGCTGCAACAAGCTTGTATAAGATAACTCCGAGACACACGGCAGATAAATCTGTATTCTGCCACTGTATGTCATCATTAAAACTAAGGGGTTTAGTGGAGTTTATAAAGTTTTCATTGGAATAAGTTACATTGATCCCTAAAGAAAGGAGATCACTTCTGGCCTGCCTCTCTTTATTTTCAGAATTTACATTTATTTACATGCATTTCAACATCTTTGGTTTTGTGTAGAAGTCCTTTTTGTGTGACCCTAACTCAGTCTTCTCAGATAAAAACACACCTTTAGTTCCCTTTACATGGAACACTGCCTGGTTTAGAGGACATGAGAAGTCCATATTTCTTTCTCTTACCCCTTACCTGCCTACTTCCCACTGCATCTTCCTCTGTATTAATCTTCTCTATTTATTTCTCTGAGCAAAGAAGGAATTTATTGCCTCTGTATACTACAGGAATCTCACTTCACCAAGCTTCCAGGCTTTCAGGTTCTCGTTTCTCACTCAAAAACTGCAAGCCCTTCAAAATATCAGCGTTTTTTATTCTGCAGAAACCAAAAAGCTGTGTGGGCAATGGTGAAAAGAGGTAGAAATGTGCTTAGTGTCTTTCTGTAATAAAGGGTGGACAAAAAGCCCTGCTAGTTAAAAGATCTCATGGATCTATTGACTTAACGTGAGTACCACTAAGCTGAGCTTTTTTCCAATTCCAACTGAAGCATCTTTTTTAGAATTTGAAAAACATAGAATCATAGACTATCCAGAGCTGGAAGGTTCTTCAAGTCCAACTCCTGGCCCTGTACAGGACAGCCTCAAAACATACCAAAAGAGTATAATTTTTCTCTCATAATTTATAGTCATTTCTCACCTGCATTTTTAAAATGCAAAAATGCATTATTATGAAAGCTATATTTGCTTCCCATTGTTCTAAGTTTATCTGCAGACCAGTATTTTATATATATGTGTGTGTATATATATATATATATATATATATATATAAAATCTAGGTAGCATATCCCATAAAGTTGATCCATTGGTTTTCCAGTAAATTGCAGACCTGGCCACGAATTAACCAATATGAAGTATAAAATAGCATTCTGCTTCTCAGCTTGGATTAAATATCAGATGCTTTGATCAAACATATAAAAAAATCTATTACTTCCTAATGAACATAATGTTCTACAATCAACTTCATTGGTATTATGCAGGGAATTAAAATTTTACTCATCGTTGCTGGAAATGATATATTCCACTACAACATGAGCCAGGCCTCAGAGATAAGAGGCTTTAAGAGTTTAATTAGAAAGGGTTTTATTCTTAAAGATATGCAAAGAAGATTAATACTAGTGGGTTTGAAAGCTGCGTGGGATCTCTGATGACACTCCTACTTTGAGGCAAATACTTGTTTTCTAATTAAAACCAACAGTACTAAAAATACTTTGAAGAGATCTATACAGACATCCATATTCTCCTATCACAGTGACAATCAAAACATTGACACTAATCTGGGTCCCTGCTCTCAGAGGTACTGAAGGAAACAAATGAGATTTGTAGCATCTGCCCATGGAAATTTCCTATGGAGCTAGAGCTGTCTGCCAGTTACACCCATCACCATCATCCTTACACAGTCATCACATACATGAGCCACCACTAAAAGAGAACCACATGCACCAGATGTTTTTGATGCAATTGATAGTAATTCTGCTGTGTCCTATACATTTATTGAATATGAGAGATTGGAATGATCCTGCTGTCATGGCAACTACTGTGAAACTATAAAAACCAGCCATTAGTATTTAATGAAATCACTTTGTCACTCATGAACCTTTTTAAAAATCCCACTGAAAGGACTCAAAGATTTTGTGAACTGCAAAGATTTTGTGAAAAGATGTCTTAGGAAAATTATACTGTAGTTTATAATATGGGAAGCTTAGAATCACAAAATTATAAAATAATAGAATGGCCTGGGTTAGAAGGGACCTTAAAGCTCATCTCATTTCACCCCCTGCCATGGGCAGGGACACATTCCACTAGACCAGGTTGCTTCAAGCCCTGTCCAACCTGGTCTTGGACGCTTCCAGGGATCAGGCAGACACAGCTTCTCTGGGATACCTGTGCCAGGGCCTCACCACCCTCACAGCCAAGAATTCCTTTCCAAAATCCTATCTAACTGTGTCCTCTGGCAGTGGGAAGCCATTCCCCCTGCCCTGTCACTCCAGACCCTTGTAAATAGTCTCTTGTGGCAGGAAGAATGTAACAAGGAACCATGGAAGTTGTAGTCTTCCGGGTTCTCACATATGCTTAGGCAATACTTGATTGTCATTGGTTGGAAGGTCATGTGACATGTTTAAGCGTTGTATTTAAACCTGAGCGGTTTGAAATAAACGGTAATTCTGCTCTGGCACTCGTTCGTGTCTGAGTGGGGTTCGTGCCTTCATCAACACCCCAGTCTCTCTCCATCTTTCCTGTTGGTTCCTTCAGGTCCTGGAAGGCCACAGTTAGGTCATACCAAAGCTTCCCTTCTCCAGGCTGAACAATCCCAACTCTCTCAGCCTTTCCTCACAGCAGAGCTGCTCCATCTCTCTGATCATCTTGGTGTCCCTTCCCTGGGATCATATTGCTCTTTTGGATCCTAGTCACAGTTCATAAGTGAAACAACAATTACACAAAAATGTGTTAAGTACTGAAGAGGGAACAAAAGGTTTCTGAGACATAAATAGTGAGATCAAATCTGAGACAGAGTGGGGAGACAATAACAGTGATCCAGTCTAACACCTGTGTAGATTAGTTTTCTAAGTGCATTTGCTTATATGTATGGGAGAACAGAGTACTGCAGCTTCACATTCTAATTTTGGAGTCTTCTCATATGGAGGGTGGTCGTGGCAGATACACCTTGCTCGTACTTGACATTAAATAGAAGCTTCTAACAGATGTCTCCCTGGCATTGTGAGCACTGCAAGTGTTAAAATAGCCTTGGCAGATAAACAGTCATAATTAAATGTCAGTCATAAACATCAAACAGTCATAAATACCAAACAAGAAGTCCCATTTGAATAAGCAACACTTTTTAATGCCACTGTGTGCTCCAAATATTGTAATGTAGTGTGTGTGTAGTATGTACCAAGAATGTCTCCTCTTGAAGGATAAAGATGGTAAAGATTTTGATGATGCAAAATGGTGTGTTTTACCTATGAAGACTGTTAACTTTGTTTATAGAAAGCTTAGACAGCCCACAGAAAAAGCAATAGCTCATAAGGAACATATGTCTTTACCTAGCTGATATCAGAATAGTTTGAAAAATAACACTCCCAAACCAGACATATTTCTGTGTAAAAAAGAAATAAACATACAAACCAAACCCAAAGAACTAGCTTAATCCTAGCCAAAGACAGAAGAAATAAATTTTCTTTTAAGATGTGTGTCAATGATATTCATTCATGTGAAAACTAATGTTTGAAGGCACAGATTTCAGTTAAAATGTGGAGTAGAAACTAATATACTCCATCAAAACCACCAGCTTACAGCACTAGTAAAGCAAGAAGAGGAAAGTCTTTTAGCTAGAAGTGATGCCATGAGGATACCTACCCATGAGATTGCACTGAGTCCAAATGGAAAGATAATCTGTTTGACAGAAGTTGACCATTTATGGCTACTATCTCTGATGAGACAGCTAGGTATATGCAAACATTCATCTTTTTATTCTGTTACCTTTTTATCCAAATGTCTGATTTTTTTCCCTGAAGTGAAGGAGAAGCTTCGCACAGGAAAGGCATAAGGCTTATTTAAAACCTGCCAAGTACTAATAGCATCTGAATTACTATTTTCCTGAAGCACATCAATTTAGCATCAAATGGAGGAGAAATTTCAATGTGCACAAGACTGGCCCTGGGTCTTGCAGTAGTCTCAGTCCAGGAGTGGTACCTTAGGGGAGCTGAAGCACGGGGCTTAGAGCACAAACACTTATTGATTGAGTCTAATCAATGCTGAACTCCTGCTGATGCAGCCTCACCGGGTGGTGTACACCAATCTCATGTACCTTTTCAGTACAGGCAAAGTTATTTGAAATTTGTATGAATTTCTCAAGATAGGTTTTCTTCCTCCTTTATCAGTCTCCCAGCACTAATATGCACTGATGGGGTCACCTATAGCTTTTCTTCTCTTCTCTAAGATGTTTATGCATGCTAACAGCCCAACTTTAAATTTGTACAGACTGATGGTGGTAATTTAGTTACCTACTCTTTCCTGCTCATCCTTCCCTTTCAAGTGTGTCACTCCCTAGTTACCTTACAAATCAGAGGACATAATTGTTTTTCCTAGTTAAAACACTGTACTGTTAGCATGCATTAGTAGAGTTATGGAGGACTTTCCTGGTACATCATAAATAATGTTCACTTTGTGTATGATGTGATGGGAAGGTTATGGTGAAAATGAAAGCAAATGCATCACTTCAGAATAACAGTTTATATCACAGACTCACAGAATCATAGGATAGTTGGGTTTGGAGGAGACCTCTGGAGATGACCCAGTCCAACCTCCTGTCCAGGCAGGGTCCCCTGAAGCAAGTGACACAGGAATGCATCCAGGTGAGTTTGGGAGAGAGGGAGACTCCACACCCTCCCTGGGCAGCTGTTCCAGGGCTCTACCACCTCCATGGAAGGAAGCCCTGCCTCATCTTGTGGGGGGAAATTCCTGTGTTTGAGTTTATGGCCATTGCTCCTTGTCTTGTCCCTGGGCACCGCTGAACAGAGTCTGGGACCGTCCTTTGACACCTCTTGGGGATATTGGTGTGGATTGATGGGATTCCCTCTCAGTCTTCTCCTCTCCAGACTAACCAGGCCCACCTCCCACATTCCCTGCTCATCAGGGGGATGCTCCAGACCCCTCATCATCTCTGTGGCCTCTGTTGGACCCTCTCTAGTATTTCCTGCTCTTTCTTGGATTGTGGAGCCCAGAATTGGACACAACACTCCAGATGTGGCCTTACTAGGGCTGAGAAGAGGGGCAGGATCCTCTCCCTGACCTGCTGGCCACACTCTTCCTGATGCACCCTAGAATACCAGGAGATATATATATATATGTATAATATGGGCTTTTACATAGTAGGGTACTAAAACTCAGGCACTTCCTAATTTTGGTGTGGGAGAGCACAGAGATTACGAGTCCTGGAAAGAACGCATTTAGGAGCAGATTCATCATGGTGGCAACTCTCCGGGATTGGGTGGAGCGGAAAGACATCGATCACTTGTGATTTTATTGTACAGTTCTTCCCTAAATTCTGTAATTCCCTTTACCCATGCAGTCTCCCTGCACAGCGCCATATTGCCTTCCCTCCCTGAACTAGTCCCTGCCCCTGCACAAGCATTATTGGTTGTCTCATCTCTCTCTCCCCAGTCCCTGGTTTGTTATTGGACTTTGATCCTCCCCATTGGCTAGCAGAGTCCTCAAGCCACTCCCCTTCCCCCAAACCTTTACCCAATCACATTCCTCTTTCTAAACCCTCCTCCAGAGATCTTAAAAGCCTGCAGGAGTTCAAATAAATCACTTTCTGCCGCTAGAATCCAGAGAGGACATCTTATGGTTCTTTCCTCCTGGCAAAGAGGGTTTGCGCCATAGAACACTGTCTTGGAGAAGCAGTGAGCAAAAAATCACCAGCAATCAAACTCTGTTATTTTGGCATAATTTTGAAGGTTAGTTATGTTTAATTTACATGTAATTATACCATGTGTAAAACAGATTCTAAGCCTCTTGTTAAGTAACAATGGTTATGGAACATTGTGTTTTCAGTTTCCTGGGATAAAGGTTCTGAAATCTACAAGGAGGATCCAAGTTCTAGGCAGCATCACCAGGTCTGCCTGCTTCCCCAGCACTGGCAAAGCCTCTTGCACTCTTGGCCAATGATTGAGCTATGAATGGTTGTTGTTCACAGCATCAGAGTATTAATTAAAAAATTACTCAATTTTGAATTTTTAATTATTCAATAAATTCAATTACTTAAAAATTCACATTTTCTTTTACTGTAATTGTAGCTCCAGTACATCAGTTCACTCTCTCATGAGTGATAATGTATATATATATCTTGTTGAGACCAAGCTACTGTGAAATTGGATTCTATATGTGTAAAAAACCTGTTAACCACATAAATCTCCAGGCCATACACACCATTGCTTGGTTCTGCTCCTCTTTCCCACATTTCAGTACCATGTCCTTGTGGTTTTTGAACATTTCCAGGGATGGAGACTTCATGACCTCTCTGTTCCAGTGCTTGATCATTCTCACAGTAGAAAAGTGCTTCATTTAATTGTTTATTAACTGAATTACTCTTGGTGGTTTAACATAACAGTTTTTATTTCTGTATCAGTTCATACACAATGTTTGAGTAGTGAACATTTGGTGTGCTTGCTACCATTGAGAAAGAAAATAAAAAGTAAAAGAAATAAGTGGAAAGACAGAGAAGACAGGTGAAGGAGAGGAAAGAAAGAGGAGAAGAAAAGCCTGTAGGAAGCATTCACTGAAGTTATTAAAGACTAAAAAGAAAAACAGGATTTTCTACTAGCTGAGGTTATTTCAAATATCTGAAAGGTGGGGAAGGTGGGAAAGACCATGACAGGCAAGTCTGGGTAACTCTAACAACAAACATATCCCCATAGATTTGTTTCTCACTATAACAAAATGCAGCTGCAAAAGATTTATTCTAGGAGCAGAACAGGATCCCCTCTGCTCCCCCCTGATTTGCCAAATGTGTCACATTGGGATGACTCCCTGCTGAGTTACAATTTAACCCTGAATAAGGAGAAATTCCTCACAGTGCTCTGTTTCTGGCTAATTTAGTACTGAAATATAGGAAAAGTAGAAATGTGGTGTTCAAAAGGAGAAAAGTAGAGAGACAAAAAAAAATTAAGTCAGTTTGCTTCAACTATGTGACAAATACAGATGAAAGAAATCCTTCACAGATGAAGTGAATAATTGGAATAATCATTATTTCATATAAAAATGAGCATTAATAACCAGTGGAATAACTTGCATCTGAGGTTATAGAAAATTTATAAATTACGTTAAAAATCTACACAAATATGTTTGAAACAAGGGGATGAAGTGAATTTCAAGTTTGGTGTGGTACAATTCCATACATTTTTCTTTTACTTTTTTTTTTTATATTTTTGATCTTAAACCCACAAATATTACTGTCAACCTTAAAAATAATAACAAGAAAGATTAAAAACCTAAATTAATAGAACAATGATCAAAAATTATTTAGGTCTTATTAAGAGATCATATAATTAACTGAAACAGTGTTTAAATATAAATAAAATGTTTGTATATTTGAATTTCTATACTTTAGATACATTTATACAGGCTTTTAGTGGCAGAAATGTTATTGGCATTACATAAGCAGCTTTTAGCCTTAAAAAATCTGCAGGCAAAAGTTTTATTTCTATTTTGGATGCTTTTATGAATTCTGAAACCCTTTCAAAGTGACACAAACATCTGATATTCCAGGGGACTTATATATAGCAGAGGTGTATGTTATGCCCAACCACAAAACCTTAATGAATAGATAATTAGCTGGAATCACTTAGAATTGTCATTTGTGTTTTAAATTTAAAAAAAAAGTTACTCTTTTTACACACCTCTTCTGAAGTGCCATGTGAGACATTGAAATAGTTTTTTGTCCTTTTTTTTCCCCTGCATTTAGCTTAAAAATACGTAAATAAGATTAAAGAAAGAAAAACCACAGTATGTAATTAAGCAACCAGTCATAAATTAACTAGATATTTAAACTAGAATGTAATCATTTGTAGTTAAGGTTTAAGAGCAGGATGTAACAGGAGTTATTATGAAACAAAATAAAAGAAGTTTATTTGATATTTTCATATTGTTTGAAAAAAAATCAGTCCATTTGGTCAAATTAATTTCTTGGGTTGCTGCGGGAAGATTTTTCTGATGTTTCTTCCAAGCTCAAAGAAGAGAAAGTTGTGTTAAGGGAGATGGAAGAAATTAGTACAAGCACAAATGATTTCAAACATGTCTGAAGGGACTGAGGGATATCAGGCAGGGCCATGGCAAATGCAATTATACTCTCAGGTACAACATGTGCCTTGTTGAAATGGCTGACGCAAATTTCCCTGAGGATGGAAAGATACTTCCCTTTACCTCTGATTCAGTCAAATTCACACAAGTTTCACCAGAAAGAGGGGAAAAAAGAAAAAAAGAGAATAAAAGAGGTAAAAGAGATTAAGAGGAATGTAGAATCATTGCCTACAACTCTCAAAGCTCTTGTACCAGTGATTCGTTACTCTTGATGTTAAGAGGATCTTTGTGTTATCCATGGCCATGAATCCAATGGGACTATTAGTAATTAAAATACAAAAAATGAAGGTGCCATATGGTACCAAATTAGTGATTTCCTAAATTACAGAGGAGAAGTATTTTAGGAAAAGCAAGAGTGCAAATACATTATTTGAATTAATCAAAATTGTTTAATTATTACATGGCTTATATAAGTTTGCATAGGAGACCAGTAGAAATACTTCCATTGCATGACTTTTTAGGGAAAAGATTTTTCTTAAATACGATTTTTCCAAATTTCCATCATGCCTACAAGAACCCTTTAGTTCATAATTTTTCAATTTATGATTATATAAGCCAACCTGACTATTCTTCAACAGAAGGTCTATAGTTTTTATGTGTTCAGCTTCAGAAGACATTAAATAACCTCAAATGTTTGCCATGTAGTCTAATTATGAGGAAATATATTAAAGTATAACTGTTCTTTTCAATGACTTTTCACTGTAAAAGAAATATTATGCAAGTGCAAAGCATCCTTTATATATCTGTAGAATCACAATAGATACCGATTTTGTAGTGTTCTCATAGTAAGTACTTTTTGTATAATCAGAGGGCTGATGGATCACAATCCAATTAATATACTTAAAATGTTTCCATTTACTAAGAATCAGTCAATGTTTACTGCAAATATTCAATTACATATTAAAAAAACCCTGAACTAGTCAACCAAATAAGTAAAAGATACACCACTCTCCACATTGCAAAAGATAAACAAATGTAATTTGTCTTAATGCCGAAAAAGTTTGGGAAAATTCTAGATTTTTAGAAGGAGAGTCCCTGGTGGAACATGGTGCTACAGAAAAAGTGAAATGCAAAAAGTCATCCTGTGTGTACAGTAGATAACTCACGATCATAAAATATATATTTGTTTATATATAATTCAAATTTTGGTTAAGCTGTATAATTAATCTCTGTATATTATACATATTTTGTATAGCATAGCACCAGAGTATAAGCTTCCAGAAATACATTCTCACAAATAGCAGCAAGTGTACAGTCAAAAAACCAAAAACAACCTATTGCTATTAGATTCAGTGTAATTAAACTTGGCACAGCTGCTCAACAATATGCACACTATAAATTAAAAGGAGTAGGAAAAACAGCAGTGTGATACTTCAATGCAAAACCACTAAATATGTACTGTAAAAGTACATTTAGGAGTACTTTGGTGGTATTTTCAACTCTTCAGCTTCACAGAAAAATGTATTGGATTCCCAGTGTAAGAAAGATGTAGACAAATTGGTGTGCATCCAGCAAAGGGCCACCAAATTGCTGAGGCAATGGAACGTTTGCCATGTGAGGGGAAGCTGAAGGAGATGGGTCTTATTTTGAAATGGAGGGAAAAAAGGATCTGAGGGGATAAAGCATCATCTTCCTAATGCCTGTGTGAACATTCATGAGAAAACAGAGGCTTTTTACTGACTGATTTCTGATTGGAAATACAGAAAAGAAAAAACAACATTATGAGGCTGCTAAGGCAGGTTGTTTCAAGACTGTCAGTTAAAGCCCATAGAAACTAGGTGTTAATTTTGGGTTGACCTTGCTTTGAGAGGAATTTTGGACTTAACAACTTCCCTAGGTCCCTTCCACCCAGAGTAATTCCATGATTCATGATACTGAGAAAAGTTGTGAGGAAGACGAGGAAGAGTTAAGTTATCAAGAAGCGATTTCTTTAAAATCTGAAGCATAAAATGTTTCCACATAAAAAGATCACATTTTGATATGATGAATTGTACTCAGATCAGTAAACATCCACATGAAATAAAAAGAAAACGTGAATCAGCTGGGAAAAAAGAGAAGGGAATGAACTACAGCGAGTAAAGAGATGAGATGCAGAAACCATGGACATACTGTATGGGACAAGCTGGTGGCCTAAAATGGACATCGGTAGGAGGGCAAGAGGTTGTAAGGAGCATAAAGGGCAGTGACTTCTTCTCATGACTTGGAGAAGATGAGAAAGAGGTGTCGAAGTCACACATGAGTAGATCTTGTGGAGTGAAAGTAAACAGGGTGATTCTGGTAGATACACTACTGGAGACCATCTCAATAAATCAAACAAAGGTGAAAAACAATTTGATGTTTGACAATAAAAATTAAAAAATAGGCAAAACTCCCCCAAATATTTGCAATAAATAACAAATCTTGGAGGGGCTGATTCATAATTTTTCAATTCTGTAGTGTCTCCCAGAAGTACTAATGCCAATCTTCTTACTAATGTAGGGGGCAATTGCAGGCATTATTATCAAAGCATCAGTGCCAGAGTTTAAACACTGACACAGTTTTGTCAGAAACACTGAGCACAAAATACTAAGAAGCGTGTATGTTGAGCTGAATAAGGAAAGGCACTCCATTTTTATCTAGTGACTGATGATTGTACCAGTTAGAGCTCATTTTGCACATTCTAAGCTATGGTCACAAATGACAAGTTAAGGTAAAGACTTGTAGCAACTTACAGAAATACTAAGAAAAGCCCATCTTAAATCTGTTGTTCTAAATGAATAGAATAAAAATAGCTTAACTGGGAAGAATTAAACTAAACTCATATCCTCCCTAACAATTAGGCCTGAAATTCATGTACCTTTCAAGTTTACTTTTTTAGATAATTCCACTAGATTGGGAATAGGCTTGTTTAGTTGGAATGCAAAATCCAATAATGATTTTTTAAAAATTTTTATTATTCACTGTATTTAAACTAAGTTATAAGAACTCTTCTCTACTAAATTATAAGAACTCTTCTCTGAGGCCCCAAAAATCTATTCCCTAGGAGACACAAATCTTAGATATGTTGTTTAATCTAGAAGGAGCAAACGTTTTTGTAATACAAGCATACCTGTAAGTTAAATCACCATTCATTTGATGAACTAAACCATAAATATCAATATTTTATTTTATTCTATTATTTGAGTCATAAATGGGCTAAACTAGCTCTTAGACTGCCTTTGCAATACTGAGGTCCTCCTTCACTCACCAAATCCAAAATAAATGACTCTTTCTCTGAATTAAGTGTTTAAGCATCTGTGTGGGTGAATTCTAGTGCAGTTATCTCAACATGAGATTCTGTACTTCTCTTTGTGTGTTGTACAATTTTTTTCTGATAGTTTTAGTCCTGCTTTACAAATCCAAGACCTTTGCACACAGCATTACATACAGTATGCTCTGCAATTAAGCAGCATGTGGCATCAAAGGAAAATTATATATTTTCCTTTCACTAACAGTAAGTCTTTTCAGTAGTTTAAAAATTTAAAGAAAATTACAGAGAGATATCAATAAACACGGGGCACTACAACATCCTGTCACTTCCAAATTTGAGACTATATTTTTGCTTAGAACTGATTGTTTCAATTAAGCCGTGTTCCCATTATCACATAATTATCTCCATATAAATTGTCATTTTACTTTCAAACAACAGACTGGAGATTACTTAGTTCCTAACAAGAAAGAACAGTTGTGTTTTTAAGTAAATAAAGATATCAAAGATTGAAAACATTCTTATGCTGTATAAGTACTATAAGCACTATAAGTGTACTGGGATTTTTAGCAGTCATTCTACTAGAATCACTGATTAAATGTGTTATCAAATATAATAGACTTGCATATTTTAGGCAAATCTTGAGGATTTCTGACTCTGACAGCTGTGATAAACAAAGAAAGATTACACATTGTAATTACACCATTTCCCTATGTTAATGGCAATATTAAAGGACTCACATGCATTTTCTGAATATGTAATTTACACTAAAAATAACTGCTCTTATCTTTGTCTTCAGTGATATTTAGAATTTATATGTCAATCAATGAAATGAACACATTACATCACTCTTTTTCTTCCACATCGGAAATTGCAGGCCACACAAGTTGCTTTCTCCATAATTTTTTCTTTTTTATTATTATGTAGTGCCATATGGCCGAAGACTCCCCAAAGTTATTTTTCAAACAATTATCCCCTTCTTGAAGATGAAAAAAACCCCAAAAATACAGGAGGAGAAAGTGCGTGAACCACAAAATCAGAAATGAATAATGTACTTTTTGTGCTCAGCACTTCCAGTGCATGGGCAAAGTCAAATACATCTCCAGGAAAGGCAAAATTCTAAGATTGAGCAGGGAAATGTCAATATTATGCCCAAACAGTGATACGCAAATACTGACTCACAGATACCCTATTTTCCAGAACCTGCAAGAATTTGCCTGAGGCAGGCTTCAGAGATATTTATTGTCCCAGGGTGAGCTCAGCAGGGATATGAACACTGCAACACAGTCTTGACAGTGTTTTACCAATCTAAAAGTAAGAGCAACAAAAAATGCCTGAAAGTGAAAGTATGACACACTCTATTTAGAAGTATACATGGTAAAGCCAGCAAACTAAGTGATACCTGACTTATCTACTATAGTTATGAGAAATTATCAGGTTTTTAACAACCTACATAAATTGTTAAAAAGTATTTAATACTTTCATAAATTTTTAAGACATAACAAGAAAATAAAATACTAACACCTATAATTATAATGTAAATAGTTTCAGCTATTTACAAATGCATTATTAAGTCAATTTTGCTACAGAATGTTAAGGTATGCAAATTATTTATCACCCAATTTATAAATAAGGAAATGTAAATAAACTATGAAATTGCTAGATACGTGAAAGGGAAGTTTTGGTAAAATTAGGATTAAAACACTTCAGGTGATTTTACCTGCAGCCTGCCATGCTAACTTTGGGCTAATTGTCTAAATATTAATCACCACTGCAGAGCAGTGTTCTTCAGACAAAGAATTAACAGATCCACACCCATCTGTCCTTCTCCACAGCAATTAGCATGTCCCACTTTGCACCAGGAGGCCACATTGGGAGCGGAATATGACATAACATGGCACCTGTGGAGTGCTCCCTCATAAAATTACCGAGATGACATCCAGCAGGAAGCAAGCAGTCATTTGGCTATTACCATGTCAAATTGCTTATAGAACAGGAGCAAATTCCTTCAAACAAATGACTACACCAGGGAAGGGGGCTCGAGCCTCCTGGTGAATCAGCATCTGATATTGAAGGCAACTGGCAGGGGTTTGCCTGCACACCTTCTAAGTCTCTCAGGAGGGAAGGATAACATTGTTAGAAGGAGCTACTGACAAAACTGTGTTCAGTGGGAAGATCAAGCAGCTTTAAAGCCAAAATGCAATTTTGTTGCTGATCCTCCACATTAGAAAAGTATTTTGGCTGCAGTCTGAGTCCTTTTTTGAGCCAGTAAATATCTCCTTAGGGAGAAAGCATGGGTCAAACAGCACTAATATTCATGGTTTTGCTCTCTCGGGGACCATTCCATGGGTGAGGAGAGCTTAGTTTAATAAGACCCTGGTTCTACCAAAGTCCATAAGCTTGTGCTTAACTTTGACCTCGTGGACATTTACATTGAAATCTCAGAACAACTTGTACTTGAAAATCAATATAGGAGCTTCAGCCACTTGGATCTCAAGAAGAGAAAAATTAGTGTTAACATTATATTAGTCTAAATGAAACAAATTATCAAGTCTGAAGTGCAATACAGCGAATGCCATGGAAAATCGATATACTGGATGCCATCAGAAAATCACTTGGAAATTTCCCACATTTTTTGCAGAGATCTTTGTTTAGCAATGAAAGCTGCAGTTCTAGAAGCATTCGTACAGGTTGAGTGTGGACATGCCTGCATATTTACATGTAGGCAACAGTAGATATGTATGCAAGTCAGGAATTTGGGCTTCTCTAATTTTGGTTTTCATTAAAGTATACTGCAATTTGTATTCTGTATAAGGAGCTCAGGTTCATACAAAGCAGTACAGACGAACTTGTACAGATTTTGATGTGAAAAATAAAGTTTAAATGTCATATTAGCCAAGAGACTGACACTCCCTCAGCATCATAAATTGGGGTAGGACATTGAAAGTCATATTTTCAGAATTGTTTCAAATGTATTGAGCCAGTACTGAATCATCTTTCATGTCAAGATTTAGAGTACTGACAGAGATAACCAGTGTGATTTTTGTACGTATATATTTCCACTACATTTGCCTCCTTTTATATTCAGCAGAGTCCTGTGCCCATATATAAGCAAAGTTAGTACTTAGAACTGTAGTTTTATAGTCTTACATTGATGCTGAAACAATGTGTTCTAATCTAGGAAGCATATCCATTTTCATAAGAGATAATATATATATATCTCCAAGGGTTTTTCTAATTACATTAAGCCCATTTAAAGCTCTGATTACTGCAGTGAAAATGTGCATTCTTAAAGGATCAGACAGAGCAGTTCCAGAAGCAGATGAAAGTACTTAATTCAGTTTGCAGTTTCATTAATGCAGGTTTCAAAATAATTTAGAGACATAATCAACTACAGCAATTCCTCTGTGGTTTTATTAGATATGTCTTTACCTTTTTTTTTTTATTTTTTTTTCTTAATTATCATTATTTAGTCCTTGCTCAAAGCACCAAAAAGAAAGCATTATTTTGCAACTTCGCATTGTATTCTTCTAATACACAATCCTGGTAATTTAGTATATATTTGAAATATGGAATCTGCAGATTATTTGCAAACTTGTGACAAATTATAAATAAAAATATCAATTCTCCATATGCATCTTTGCTGTAATAAAATAGTTGCTTGCAAGCCTGCTTCTCCTCATGTTGATGTTCTGCCTGATTGCTTGAGGAGAATTGTTAATCTTTATCCTGTTAGGTCTTTTACAACCCTGAAAACATCCAGCAATTACAAAGACCCTGGAACACAGCCTATCAGAGCTGAATCCTACAGTGAAGAGAACTTTATACCTACACTGTAAGGTAGCCTGAATTTATTCCTCTAGAAAACGCAATAACCCTGTAGTTGGTGCAGATTTCACATTCATAAATTCCTCACAGCATCATTCCTGGCCATAAAACCTCATAAAAAGAGAGGGAAAACACTCAGATTTATGTTCTGATTCAGCACAAAATTTGAGAATTGAATTCATTGTCAAGACTTTAGAAGTTGTGAGAAGGGGGGAACAACCACAAATCTTGAGAAGCAGTTGGGTACACTTTCACCCCCAGACTCGCTGTAACAGAATTATACATAATCATGTTTGGCTTTGGATATATGCAGGGAAATGCAGTGTAAAAAACAGTGAAGTTGGAACAGAAAAGCATTCCTTTTTCCACAATAAAGAAGATTGGATGATCAGCACCTTTATGATCTTAAGAGGAGACGGAATCCCAAGCACAGGACTGTTTTTGAATGTTTAAATATTTTGCTTTTACCAGCAGTTGATCAATTTTGTTCTTATTTCACTGATTTGGCTTAGGTTGTACAGGGCTCTTAGGGACCTGGTCTAGTGGAGGGCATCCCTGACAGTTACAGAGGTATTGGGACCAGGTGGTCTTTAATGTCCTTTCCAACCCAGGTCATTCTAAGATTTTATGATTCTATGAGTAAAATAGATGGTACTGATTCTCATAGTGTATTATAAGGATTTATTAAATAAAATTAATACATGCATCACTCTGATAAGTGTCTGGAATTACTTATTTCACAGAATCATGCGACCAAAATATGGCACATATAAAGACAAAGTCAACTTTTTTATTTTTTTCTGTTCAAAGGATTTGAAAGCAATCTAAGACCCATTCTCACATAGACAAGTAAGACACTTAGAGAAAATCAGTTTTGATCTAATGTGTTAAAAATTACATTATAACTCTGGTAACCTCCTGTACATTTCTGTCAATGTTATTACACAAGAAGTCTGTAACCGTGTTCTACCTCTGATAATCATATTTATATATGTGGAGTTGAAAAGCAGAGGCACAGACTTCATTCAAAGAAATAATAAACTTTTTGACTTCAGCAGAGCAGCTGCTGCCTCAGTAGTTGGTGGCGACAAAGAATCAAGATTTTTTCCCTAGTGTCCTGACCTTGGTTTGAAAACACAAGAGTCTGAACAAGTTGGAAATCACTGGGGAACAACACTACAACAGGGGAATGTTTATGCTGAAGGAAGGCAGTGGGAGCTCAATTTGTTTGGCCTCAAAAATAAAAAGTTAAGGGTGATCAAAATTCAGTTTTCATTATCATAAAGGAAGGAGCCTGAAGCAGAAAAAAATAAGACTCAGAGCAGCACAACTAAAAGAAGAGAGGCACATGGGTTGCATGAAGGAAAGTTTCCACTGGATTTGTGTATTAAAAAGAAACACATTCTCAAGGTTAGGATGAATAAGTACTGGAACTGGTCCCAGAGAATTGGCAAAATCTCTGTCCTGGAATTATTTATTTATTTTTTTATTTCTTGACCAGTCAGGGCCCTGAGTATACTAATCCAAGCCTGAAGTAATCCCTGCTTTGAATAATTTGACCTCAGATGTCCTTTTTATTCTACACAATTTTCTGATCAATCCCAACCAATCCCCTGAGCTCTGCACTTGCAGAGCTAAGATTCTACCAAAAGCATGACTTTTTATTCCCAATCCTTCTTGTATAAGTATGCTAAATAAAAAAGTGAAAACAGGACTGTTAAAAAATGATCTTTGATCTGTGACAGATCAGGATTCATTCCATCCAGTATGTTAAGCAGTAAATGAGAAACTTGTGTTGATATGTCCAACATTTTATGTCTTCCCTTCTCTACATCTGAGATGAAAGGAAGGTATTAAAATATTTTATTTATATCCAACAAGGCTTTAGTAAAAATTTGAACATATTAATTAATAACTATATATTTTATAATAAAATGTAAAATATAATAAATATACTTTTTATATAATATATATAATACAATGTAAAAATATATTGTATCAAATAATATATTCCTGGCACAGAATACCAGGAGACACCATGACCCTTTGTCAAATACATCACACTGCAAATAGATGTTTCTTTTGGGCAAAGGTGGAGGGGCAATCAGAATTATCATATTCTCAGCTGGATTTTTTTTCCTTAGATTTAAAATACACTTAGAGCAAAAATTTATTATTATTAGTCCACGTCCCTTTATTCTACATATGTGTGTGACAAAGGGAGAAAGTAGGAACAATCATCATTAACTTTCAGGCAGAATCAGAAAAAGTTACTCTGGTCTCAGACAGAGCATGTCAGTCCTTGAAGTTTCTCTGGAAAGTCAGGCTGTGAATTCAATTAATTATATAACGTGCACGGTGAGGTAAAAAATTTTCTGTTTCATATGTTCTGTTGTCAATCATATGAAATACATCGAACCATGTGGGTGACACATTTTGCCTCCAGCAAAGCAGAAAAAAAACTAGAATGAGCCAATAGATAGTTTTTGGTTGAGACTTCAATTTAAGAGAAAGAAAAATATTAATTTTGAAAGAGTTTATTCAGTTCTAGTAGTCTTGATGAAACAAAGCAAATATTCTGTAGTATTCCATATACAAGGTCTATATGATTAGAATATCTTCAAATTGTCATCTTTGGGCTGGATTCTGCAGAGAAAGTCGCAAGTTTTTGACATGGTTTTGTTCTTCAAGGCAGTCAGTAAGATACGCTAAACTAGTGTAAAAATATAAGATTAATTAGTTAAACTATATGTAAAAAACCAAGCTTACAAAATATTTTCTCTGAGATAGGTCCTTAGGGCAAGTCAAAAAAACCCCAAACAAACATACAAATGAATAAATACATAAAAATTTAAAAAGGCTATCCATTACCGCAAGAATAGACCACGGCAGGTTTTAGTGCCTCTCAGAACAAGTGAATAATTAAATAAGTGGGAATGTAATATAAGGAGTTTTTAAAAGACAAATTTACCCTATGTAGTCCATCTTGGTGCAATTTCAAACTTAGAAATTTGTCATTTCTAATTATAGCCTTCTTTTCAACTCTTTGAATCTCTCCAGGTTGCTTTAGGCTATTTGAGTATTTTTAGGGCAGAGCTGTGTAATGAGTAATGTAATCCTATTATATGAAGCTCCTATTTCCTACTATAATTTCTAATATGTTTTTCTTCTTAAAATAGATAAATGAACAATAGCATTTCAAAGTAACATGAAGAAAAACTTCCTATGTTATAATAAATAGTCCTATTTGTTTAGGAATCTCTCAGTGGCATGAGAATTGCAGCTTATTGCTGTAATCAAATTCGAATCAGGACTATGTCGCCGGGATTTTTGAAAACCATTCAAATATTTCTAACAGTGACTGTGTCTATTCTGGGGTAAAACAATCTAAATATGGATTGTTATATATATAATATATAGGAAATGTTATATATAAATCTGAAAAAATCTTTGTCTACATATGTTCACATAAATCTTGCTATAATATATGTATATTGTTTAACAAAACATGTCTGAAAACCTCTTTGACAATCTGCATTTTTATTTTTTTTCTCTAGCTTTTCCCCTCAGATAAACTATTTTAAACTAAACCTGAAAATGTTGTATGTCATAAATAGACAGTACTTTTTATTAAAAAAATAAAAAAGGAAAGAAGGAAGGTAAGTCAAAGCATTTAAATTGAAAAAGTAAGAACCCTCCTTTGCTAAGTTATTCTTTTTCTTTGTGAATACTTGAATTCTGTAAAATATTATTTTTTTTGCCCCTATATGAACAAAGCCATTAAAACCTTGAGCGGCAGACTTTGATTTCTCTCTATAGAAAGGAACTCTGCTAATTCAAGTACTATAATTTGGAAAATGGACTCAAGATTCAACAGTCTGAGTGACATTTTGTCAGAGTAGGCCACACACCGAAACTGTTTTGAACTCATAAACTCAGTCAGTTAGACAGGGCTGAGACAATCAAGATTCCTGAGATATCTTTAAGTTTTAAAAACCTCTGCTTCAACAGGTATTAAAAAAAGACTTAGCGCCTTTTAACATGAGTTTTAGGTAAAGTTTAACATGCAATATTGATATCAAGCAGAATAGGACTGTGCAAATAATTGATTTTGGTTTATTTATTTTTAGTTAGCTTTGATTAAATTAAGCAAATATTTTACAAGTGGATATGCTCTTCGGTTTGGATCATTATGACCTCATCCATCTTGAAAAGGACTTGTATTGTTTAATTATATTGATAATGGAATTGAAGTTTTAAATCACTGTATATGTAGCAAGTTCATTTTGAAAAAAAAACAAAACAAAACAAACCCCAAGTATTACAATTTAGGGAAGGACTCCTTTCCCAGAGGCTAGGCAGTCAATACTATTCTCAAGATAACAGAAAGTAGATAGTCTGCTTCCTAAGAGTATCCCTAAGCAGCTTAGATAAATTTGTTTTTACAGAGCATGCTTTAGCTGCTGTTCTTATTCACATGAAACATTTTATTTGTGTAGCTGGCTGTGTTGAGTTGCTGGAAAGGGAGATATCTACTTAAAGCTACATAACTTGGAAGCAGTAGCTTTCAATAAAAGGGTTGTCTGTGTTTCCCAAACTAATGATCAATTTGGTTTAATGGTTACTTAATTATCAGATGTTTCTTTTTAAATAGAAGTCTAATAACTCACTGAATTAGAGCATAATTAAGTAAGAAATTATTTTCTAATGGTAATGTGTTTTCTCTTCTTCTCATTTCCCTTAATTATTTCTGTTTTGCCCCACCTCTTTCATGGCTTGATCTGGTGTATATTCTCTTACTATCCATTTGATTTTAAATGTGGTTAACCACTTGTCTTCTGTAAAACTAAGTAAATAAAGTCAGAGGCTGGTAATTTAAACTTCCTTCTGCCTAATGGTGTAGGTAATGGGAGGAATTTGAATCTGCAGCACTGCAAGCACAGCTTTTGCATAGCTCTGCCAATTCAAATACATTTTGTGGGGACTGTAATGTTGGTATGGCCAAATTAATTAGAAAATGGGAGAAGTAAATTAAAAAATAATTTATTACTTTGTAGAAGGGTAGACAAATAAAAATGTGCCTGTCTAGCTACCCATGGCTCAGTAAGCCTTGGGCTATTGGCAGTTGGCACAGATTAAAGAAACCTTCATGCTCCCAGCTATCCATTTTATTGTTTTCTACCAAGAACTGCTGCAATCAGAAGCTGGATGAGGAAAATACCCTGTTCTTTATGGCATTGATTTTTTTTCTAGTCCATATTTGTCACTGGTATATGGTTTCTAGATATTATTTTAAAATATTAAGTATTATTAAGTATAAAATATTAAAGTATTAGTGCCATCTGTCCAAACAGAACTAACACACTGTGTCTTATTACAGATAGGACAGGTCTTCTAAATACTGAGGGAATCAGCTAACCTAGCTCTGTTGCAATGTTACAAGAACCCCAGAGAAACATGAGTCCCCAGCTAAAGAAGAAATTTAGGACATCTGAGTTGAAGAATTGAATAACATGATCTAGTTAAGGCAGTTTAGCAAAATCAAAAGTCTTGTAAAGGCCTTTCCTTACAGAAGATTCTTTCCCTCTTTTTCCAAAGCAGAATTTAGATGGTGAATTTTCTCATTCATTTATGGCTTGCAGGGGATTATACTGCATCAGTTAATGTCTTATATTGTCTTCCTCTTTTATTGCTCAGAACAAAGTCTGACAGACATTTCTTCCTGTGGTGGTAGAACATCCTGGAATCTGCTGGGAATGTCCAACTTTGTGAGTAAAGACAGTCAAAGAGTTAACAGTCTAGTTACTTTGATGACAATCTCAATGCAGTTATGCAGCTTGATTCGGCCTTAAACAAATGCTTAGGACAAGACCTTCAATGAAGTAAAACCTAATCTGAAACTCTACCTGTCCAATAACTGCAAATACCTGTTTCTTGCCTGTGGTCAGTCATCTGGCTGTTTGGTGCTCACAAAATAATGTCGTACTGCCGCTCACAACAAGCTGGGTAGCTGGGTAGCTTTTTCTACTTTTTTTTCTTAAGAAGGGATTGTATGTATTGTAATCCTTTATGCAGAGACTACTGTGTCAATGAGACACAGTTAAAATCTGTTATTTTCTGTTTATGGTACAGAAATTATTTTTCTTACCAGTTGAGGAAAAAGAAAGCTACCGAGACTGCTTAGGTGCATGGAATGTTTCATTATCTGTCTCATTATCCTCTGCAGTATATGCGAAAAGAAGAAGACTAGAAGACTAGTCAAGTATTTCTAGCTAAAAAGATAAATGTGTGTAAGTTCCATCAGAGCCTATGAAAGCAGTCTCTGTACCTGAAAATGGGCATTTGGTGAACAAGTTTAGGTTTTAATGGAGTCATGGAATCATAGAATGGACTGAGTTGGAAGGGACCTTAAAGCCCAACCAGTCCAACTCCCTGCCATGGACAGGGACACCTTTCACTAGACCAGGTTGCTCCAAGCCCCATTCAGCCTGGCCTTGGACACTTCCAGGGATCCAGGGGTAGGCACAGCTTCTCTGGGCAACCTATGTCAGGGCCTCACCACCCTCACGGTTAAGAATTCCTTCCTAATATCTCATTTAGACCTACTCTGTGTCAGTTTGAATCCTGCCACCTACTGCCACCCCCCATCCCTCACCTCCTAGTGTTTTGACTTGAGCCAGGTGAAGATTTTTATGTCGAGTATGAGAAAGGAGTCTAGGTTCCCGATGTCACAATCACTTACATTGTTTCATTAGAAAGTATAAACTTCAATTCAAACTTCTCATTTAGTGACATTAAAACATACCACCACCAATACTGAGTCACTATAATTCCTGCCAAATTAAACATCTTAGTATCATTATGTGATTTAGTGGATTCTAAGGCATGGGCAGAAAGGAAAAGGAGTAGGCAAACTTTGCTTTTTCCCGAGAAAAAGGAGTACCAAAAACCAGTTGATTCCTATGTCACTCTTTGAGCCTAGAAACTCTGATCTACTTCTTCAAGTGTATCTGTTAAAAAAAAAAAAAAGGCAAATAAAAAGGGATTGTCTATAATGTATTTCCAGTGACTTCTATTAGGTCCTAGTGCATGTACTTTCTGGGATATTATATTAGACAAGAAGCAATATTCCTTTGATCATGTGATATGGAATCCTGTAAATAAATTCCTCAATCTTTACCTCAACAAATGTTGTTAAATTAATGGTCATTTTGAGCGCTCAGAAATATTTCCTTTGTGATGGCTTTTTCGACTGCAGAGCTTCATATTTTTTGCCTATTTCATAGCCATCTCTGAATTTAAATAAACTAACAACCCTGTTTACTATCTTCCCGAGAGGTAACATGAGCTTGCAGAGCAAAATGCTGGCTTCAGCATCTCTATTTCCATGTCCACTTTTAATAAAATGACTACTGAACTTCAATAAATATTTTCTTGATGTTTGTCTTGCGTTCCCAAAAAGCAGCAAAAGTCAGACAAGAATTAATAGTGCTCTATAAAAAGCATGAAATGGGATTAAGATGTTTGCTACAGGAAACTGTTACTAACAAATGTGATTTGTCTAACCTGCACATTTGATTTGTTGATGGATAAATGAGAATGTAAGGGAAATGTGGTGAACTGAAATGGATGAGTAAACACTCTGGTCGCTATATGTGTCCACCTTCATGGCCTGCATTTATTTAGGTGTAATCCAAAGAACATAAAGTTGTTTTTTGAGCTTAAAATGCTTGGCTATAATACAAATGCTTGATGGACTGCAAATTTGTTTGATTTGTGCAGCAGACACAAATCAATGTCTGCAGTCGAGTGGGAGGGTGGCAGTGCGTGTTGCTGAGCCAACAAGAAAAATCCTCATCACGCCCGTGCCTGCAACACTTTTCTCCTCCATGAGCAGCCGAACCAACTTGTGTATATCAGTGTAAAGGAGCTCCCACACTGTCTGTCAGCAATGGGCAAAATTCCTCTAACTCAGGTCTTCTTTGTAACAGTGGAAAGACTTCAGCCCACTTGTAAGAATGGCTTCTTGCTGTTGCTTCCTCTTTCTTTCAGCCCTTTAACCTGGGAAAAATCAAACTCTTACCTCTGCTAAACATGCATACACCATCTGTCAGTTTTGGATGACTAATTTCTTTGCATATTTTTAGAAAAGTAGCAAAAAAAATAAAAAAGGAAAAGGAAATAAGTTAATTTTACTAATTCAATGCCGCTGAGAAACAGGGACAGACTTGTAGACTTCTTGGCTTATCACCCCACCAGCGAGGAGGCTGGGGGGGCAAAAGGAGTTGGGAGGGGACAGAGCTGGAACAGGTGACCCCAAATGACCCAAGGGATGTCCCAGACCACCTGGTGTCAATGTATAAATTTGGGGGGAAGGCTGGTTGGGAGGACACAGCCTGGGGACAGTCTAGGAAGAAGTTGGTTAGTGGTGAGCAGTGGTTTTCATTTGGGTCACTTGTTTTTCTTGATTTTTATTCATGTCTCCTTGTCACTTTCCTTTTCATCATCATCATCATTGTTATTATTATAATTTTTTCATTGTTATTATTTAATTTTACTTGTTTTGTGGGTTTTTTGAGGTTTTTTTTTTTTAAATTATGTCAAGAATTGCACTGTTCGTATCTCAGCACTTGAGTTTTCTTGCTTTTACTCTCCCAGTTCTCTTCCCCTGACCCTGACGGAGGGGGCAGAGTGAGCCAGAGGCCCTGTGATGCTCAGTTGCTCTCTGGTTAAACCATGGCATATAGAGATCACCTGATGAAAGCTGAGATCTTAAAGGGGAAAAACAAAGCAATTTACTCTTACTAGTATGAATAAATATTGCTGAATGCACACAGATATCTACTAAATGAGATGCTACCTCTTTACACTATGAATTTTGGAAAGAGACCCTAAACCCTCTCATAATAAACCCTGCCATCCAAAGGTGGATGTCAAAAATAGATGCACATGGGAAAAGAAGGACAGAAAGGAATGAAATGGTGCTGGGAGAAGTGCTTGCATTTACCAAAGACATAAGAAGCTCTAGGAATGAACTCCAGTAGAGGGTTTATATGGAAAAATGCTACAAATGCCATTTATGAACAAGGAACTGAGGAAGAGTATGTTTGGGTGGTTTTCTTATTATTTATCTTGAATTTTAAAAGCTCTCTGAAACCATTGTCTGATCCGAAAGCAATAAAAAAGCAGAGTTTATATTATTATGTTATGTACTGCACTATGTAATAAAGAAAATAATTTTTGATTTTTTTTTAAAAGCTGGTTTATTTGTGAGTTTGTTTTTGCTGTTTTGGTTGGATTTTTCTTCACCAAGAGATAGTAATTTTCTCTGACTTAAATTAATTTCATGATGCAATCAGAACAGGTTTAACTTCTGATTAAAACCCTGCCTAAAAAGTTGTGTTCAGACAAAGAACAACAAGGACAGAAGGAAGGACAACAGAAGCAATATTTAAGAAAGCACTGTGCCCATAACCTTTGTTTCAAGTCACAATTTAAGTTTATTCTTAGAAAATATACCAGATATATTCAAATTCTAGGAGTTACTGCCCAAGTTTCAGGGGTTTATATTTTCTTTGCAGGTTTAATTTTATTTCCTCTTTCTCTTAAGGTTAAAATACATTGTCTTTCTTCTAAAAGAGTATTGTTAATTTACATATTTGGAATGCTTATATTGGTAAGAAAAACCTTTTTTCCCCCTAGGTTTGGGAATGGAAATAGCAGCTAAATTTATCTCACGTAGGGGAATATCATGAAAAATGCCCAAAATCTACTGTGCTGAATCCAACACTAGAAAAAACAAAGCCAGTTTAACAATTTGCTATGCTGTTTGGGCTTTTTTAAAATTTGGTTTTGTTTTGTTTTGTTTTGTTTTTTTTTTTTTAAATGTTTTTAGATTGGACCAAGAATACTATAGTGTACTCTGCAAATACATCCACTTGGTTGTCTGCTAATTTGTGAGGCTCATTCATTGTAGCTCTTTCAGGTGGCAAAGTTGATTCTATGCAAATTTGCACTCCCCATCATCTCATTGATGAAGACCACAAGGGGGTACAGGCTAAATTAAGAAGAATTTAACACCTTTATTAAGTTAATAATGGGGAGGGAAATTTCCTAGCAGTGATATGATGATATTTCGCACGTATCCTATCGTATCAAGAATTCCAGTACTGCAATATGAGCATTATAGATGTGTCAAAGGAATTTCCTAATGTGTGCAATTATAAATGGTTACACATCTGTTACATTAAGATTTCTGAACTGCAGCCTGCTTTCATCTTTTTTTTATATTTGAGAGACTGATTAACAGAATGTTCCTATTACAGTAGTGAGGGATGTTCCATGTATAATCTGCTTAAAATGAATATGTTCTCACTCAGCTTAAACATTGAAGGTGGCAGAAAAGTTTTTTCTTACTTTCAGTAGATTTTAGAGAACCTCAGTTATACAGAATTACCATTTTTTACTCTGAAAACTGATGCATTTTCACATCCATTTTTTTTTATTTTTTCCCTTTCATTCTCTCTCTCATAGAGACCCAGAACTTATTTATTGTTTCTACAGATGCAATAAAAAACAAAAAGGTTGCAAATAGTTTAGCATGTTGTTGCTAAAAACAATCCCATTTTGCCAAGACCTTGAGCAGTTTCATAAGATCCTTTAAAACTTCTGAGAATATGCGCTCTCTTTCTAAAAACACCTCTTTGCCATTATCAAACACTATTATTTTAAAATGCTAAATTTGCTTTGTACCAGCATAACTACACATCATAATATTCCACTGATGAAGGCATACTCTGTCTCCATTTAAAAACAGCAAGCACACACAGTAATTAAAGAATCTTTAGCCTTTTATTGTCCAAAAATCTCCCAAATAAGGCAAATGAAATTCTCATCACCACTGTGGATGTGAGTTCATGCTCTTCCTGGGTGTTTTCTTCAGCTACTTTGTCATGTTTAATGACTGATCTCATGGAATTTTCTTCTGAGGTTTGTATATACATAGGTATTCAATTTATTTTATCAAATAAGTATGTGAATAGAACTACATAAACCTGGAAATATCCAAGTTCAAAGAGATGCTGCATTTCCATCAGAAAGTGAATTTCTATGCATCTAAGCTGAGCTCGTGCTGAAGAATAAGTCTGAAGACCTAATGACCGAATTTTTATTCAGACTTTTGAAAAGTATTCAAGTCTATAAATACCGTCTTGTCCTATTTCATTGTATTTATATAGGATTCTCCTGGCCGAACCATCAAAAGTGATTATTACAAAAGTTCCAATAGTCTATGATTTCAAAGAAATACAATCTTATGAATATCCTTTCACCTTACTTAAATCAGATGATGAGTAAAAATGCATTCTGGGGATGAGTAAAAATGCATTCTGAAAGATTAGAACAGAAAAGTCAGGAAGGTCAGTTGAAGTAGTCTATTTACTAACTCTTCCTATTTTGCAGGCCAATTACATAATTTGATAATTAGACAGTGATAGTATCCAAATAATCAGTTTGATTTATTATATATTGTAAAGGAAAATTCCCCCTTTTAAAATAAGTCATAGCAGATAAAAGTATGAAAATGGCAACACCAGAAATAGAATTTAGGGGGGAAAGAAGAATACACTGCCTATTGTATTGTTTTTTCTTAATCTCGTCAGATCATGAAAATTTTTGAAACAGTGCTACTCAAAGGATGAGAGAAAATGGAATAAGTTCAGATACTATAAAGACAAGCATTGTAAACACCTTTGTTTAGATTAAATTAAGAAATCTCTGAGTGATACTTGTTAGGAATGTTGCAGAAATTTGAGAACAATTATCCAAAATATCCACAACAGTCAGTTTTAAAATACTAAATGAATGAATGAATTACTAATTAATTAATGAATACATAAGTTTGCTCATTTAATATATTTCCCTGTAGAATTTCAGGGTGAAACATAGTCTGCATATGCTCAGTGTTTATCACAATGAAAAACCAAGGCACAAAGAGGAGAGCAAAAGCAGAAGAGTATTCAGAACTACTGGGCTGATAAAATGTCTTTTCTTTTTAAAATGAAACCTGATGAGGGTCAGGGCTCCTACAGAGAACTGTGTTTAAAAAGCTACATGGTTCCTATTTTAAAATCTTCTGAATTAACCCATATGAACAGAAGAGCAAGTAGTTGAGTCCAATATATCTGACAATCTGACATTTAGTGACACGTTTCAGATGTAAGTTTACATCGAGGAAAAATTAAATAAAGTGGTTTTCAATTTAGCTGTCATTTTGTCTTTTCAGTGTAGAGCACAAATGCATTGGCAAATTCCAGTCGTTTTTACTGCTGGTTTTGAGAAAACTTTCTCTTGCTAGTGTACAAAATAAAATATTTGGTTGGTTTGGGCCTTTTTTTCAGATCACTCAGGATAATTTAAAAAACCCCAAGTGTAGATAGAAAATCAGTAAGAATTCTATGTAAGAAAATAGGGTTGCTAGTGAGCATGAGGTAGCTCTCTCTGTGGTGATACAGGATTTAAGTTGAAGGTGGTATGTGTAAGAAAGTCACACGTAAAGAGAGACTTTGACTTCCATGTGTAATTTACACAATATATAACTTGCCTAATTATCTTGGAATGAGTGTTTAGAGCAGCTGCAAATCTTCAGACTGTGGCTTAATATAAAATAGGCATTTTATTTAATCCTTCAGCAAGTAGTTCTGTCATTGGAGTTGTTGTTTACAGAGCAGGAGCATCACTGTGTTGGTGAGATTACCATAAATGCCCATTAGAGGGTCTGAAATTAGTGAGTCTAATTCCCTGACTAGTTTCCTTCTCCTGGTGTAATGAGCTCAGGTCTGATTCTGTGAAGCCCTGATCGCAACTAACATGAGCTGAATTTTGTTCCATCATAAAGCAAGACAAACCATGTGGAGGCAGCAACCACAGGCTAAAAACCTTGAGATTGAAGTCTCCCACCATTTTGTTAAAAGAAGTGTATCAGATTTTTGGCCTGCAAAGCCAAATATTTTAGATGGAGAACAATTAAACCACACAACAGTGAAGCAGGTGTAATGGGCTGTGTTCTAAGCGGTGCTCTCAGCACAACTCACGGGCTTCCAAAGAAGACATAAGGTGCTGATGAATTTCACAGAGAATTGTTGTGGGATCACATCTTCTAATTTACTCAATAATTTATTTTTAAGAACAATGCTTCCTGGTGTAAAATATCTCTCTCTCATCTTTGCCTCTAGAAAACCAGCCCAACATCCTCTTTTGAGAAAATACAGTAAACATTGATGGTATAGGTTATTTCAAAAACCTTAATGCAGTTCTGTTGTTGCTTTTTTTTTCAGTTTGTCTGCTACAATTGCATTGCTGAAAGAGTCTTTGTGGTTCTTTCATTTGGTATTTTTATGCATATGTCATTATTATGTGTCATTTCCACTCATACTTTTAGAATTAAAAGTAAGCTAGGTTTTATTTTTCACCACATTTTTGTTAGCAGTAGCGAGCATACTTGAAATTGTACTATAATTGAACTCTTTAACTGTCACATCACTCTTGAAAACATTTCCAGTAAATATATGAGAAAAATAACACCTAAAATGAGGAATAAAGCTTTGTCCCATCATATTGACTTATCGTAGGATTCAATTTGAAATAAGGACATACTTATCTTTTTAAAAGAATGTATTCACGTAGGTAAAAATGTCAAGCATTTAAAAAATCAATAAAACCGTTATGTATGTAAGACTCAAAAGCTGAAGAAATCTACAACAAATGGTTTTAGTTTTTAGATCTTTAAGAGTCTAGATTTTGGTTAAATCATAATTAATTTATTTATTTTAAGTAGTCTTTACCCCTACTAATGGAAAACTTTAAAACATAAGTAATCATTTAGGAAAAAGCAAGCCAAATTAAATAGTTATAAAATGGTCTGTTTCAGGACCATAGAATATATATGGAATTATATACGTAGCAAAATAAGAAAGTATGTTGGTAGTAAAGAACTCTCATGCTTCACATAAAAATCACATTTCCCTCTTTAAATAATAATAAAGTATTAAATATTCACTTACTGCTTCTCTAAGTATAATCTTCTGAAAGAAAACTATTATCTGGATAAAATCTTTGAATCTGGTGGGTTTTGGGACTTATTTTCAATTTTAAGTTCCCAGGGTAACCTATGAGAATTAACAGAGTATGCAAATAATTGACTTTACAAATTACTCTGTGTGACATAGCAGTTTAATAAACATGTTTCTACATGTCACAAAGCCAGTTGAGACCTCAGGCCAAGTCTCACTAAAATTAGAAGAGTCACCAGTTCTTATTTGGGTTTTTCAGAGAAAAAAGACATTCCTCTCAAAGTGATCTGCAGAAGATTATTTTTAACCTGCTCTCGTCAATGAGTTTAATATGGGTTGTCTGATCCCGCCAATTCATCTCAAGTGTATGGATAATTTTTTGCAAACAACTGCTAATTGCTTGACTAATTGCACTGTTCTACACAAAGAGATCAGGACGGTATCTACATTCGATACCGTACTGATGGAAGCCTGCTCAACCTAAGGCAACTGAAGGCCCACACTAAGACCTTAAACCATCTTGTCCGGGAGCTGCTCTATTGTGATGACGCCGCCCTTGTCGCTCGCACAGAAGCAGCTCTGCAGCATTTAACATCCTGCTTTGCAGATGCTGCTGAGCTCTTTGGGCTGGAAGTCAGCTTAAAGAAGACAGAAGTTCTCTATCAATCGGCACCTCAGGAAGTCCCCCATCATCCCCACATCACCACTGGCCAATCAGAACTCAAATCAGTCCAACAGTTTAATTACCTAGGTAGCCTCATCTCCTCAGATGGTAAGATTAACGGAGAGATAGACAACAGGTTAGCAAAGGCATACAATGCCTTCGGAAAGCTTCATAAAAGAGTTTGGCAAAATAAACACCTGAAGAAAAGTACAAAGATCAGTGTTTACAGAGCCATTGTGCTGTCTACTCTCTTATATGGATCTGAATCATGGGTCATTTACCACCACCACCTGCGTCTCCTAGAACGCTTCCATCAACACTGTCTCCGTACAATCCTAAACATCCACTGGTCAGATTATGTGACCAATACATCTGTTCTAGAACAGGCAGCAGTCACAAGTATTTGTTACTGAGGCCATGTTGCTGAGAACACAGCTGCGCTGGGCAGGGCACGTCTCCAGGATGAAGGACCACCGCCTCCCTAAGATCTTGCTTTATGGTGAACTTGCCACTGGCTGCTGCAAGAGAGGAACCCTGAAGAGAAGATACAAGGACTCCCTGAAACAACATCTCAGCCTTGGCCATATTGATCACCATAACTGGTCTACTCTGGCCTCCAATTGGGAGGTCTGGAGACACACCATCTATAACGCTGCTGCTTCCTTTGAGAAAGCACGCAGGATCACTCTTGAGGAGAAAAGACAACACAGAAAGATTCATGTCTTGCAGAATATACCACCTAAGGAGTCTTTCTGCTGTCTACTGTGCCTTTTGCAACTGGATGTGCCTGTCTCGTATTGGCCTTTGTAGCCACCAATGTGCTTGTAACAAACGTGGGTAGAGCCCTCCCCAAATCTTCGTTAGCGAAGCCTAGCCATGATGACACAAAGAGCTCTGTAGTCTGAGCTCACTTGTGTCTGCCTAATAATGGAAGCTCAGGGCAGTGAATAGGAAACAGAGGAGGTTAAATTTTCTTCTTTACAGCAGATATCAATGCCTGAATACTCTCAGTGGTTCTATGTAACATGCAATGGAATTCTAATTCTATATTTACTTGTGATTTTAAGAAATCATTAGGAAAAAACCTAGTTCTCTATTACCTACCATTTTATCTACTATTTAAAATATTTTCCCTATTTTATTTTATCTATTGCCTAAAAGAAATACATTTCTTCCTTATTAAGGAGGAGAAAACAAAAGGATTTGTTTTCTTCAAGAATGTTTATTTCTTCAAGAATACAATTGACATTTAAAAGCAGTTAAATAACCCCTTTATTTATTATGCTGTATTTTCTATGAAACAGTGACTACTGAGTACTTTCCATTTTGTCTGGTTGCAACCTAAAGGCTTTTCATATCATGACTCAGTGATCTTAGAGGTCTTTCCCAGTCTTAAGGATTCTGTGATAAAGTTGATGCAGTTACTGGAGCAAATAAAATTTAACTTCTAATTTTCAATAATTAAACTTAAGGAATTTTAATATATATATTATATTGAAATTAAAGGATGTGATGCAACCAAGGGACATTATATTGACAGACATGGCACATTGTAAATATAAATTTACATGTGAGTATTCTCAAATTCTTGTTTGCCTGAAATTTGTACACACTTAGTTTGTGTCCACAGGCAGAGCAGGGGAATGGATGGTAATTAAGGTCTTAATAACACAACACAGGATGTTTTCTCTCAGTTCAAATGGTTTTGATCCAAATGTAAAACTCTGTTGGCATCAGATAAATTTTTTACCTTTTTGCTGGGGAATATGAACACAATTGGGCACACATATGTTGTCAGTCACCCAGTCCTGCTCTCAAAAATCCAATGCACAGATGTCACTTTAAATAATTATCAGGACTTCAAAAGTCTCTAAATGCCATATTAAGGCTTTTATATTTAATTTCAGTTCCTCGGCAAGAGTTACAACATAGTGTAAACTGTGCCAGATTTCTTTTTTTGGGGGGGGATGGATGTGGGGCAGTTTACACAAGTTACAACTCTGACTGAGAGTATTGGTAATGTATATTAAAGATATTTCTGTATAAATAGACAGATGCATGCACATATCTATAAACATGATAACTCACAATTTTCCAAGAAGCAGCTGAGAGCTAAACATGTCACATTTCCCACACATACACCATTTTTATCTTCCAGAATCAGCACAGACCACTTGTGTTCCTTGATAAGCCAAAAATAACCAGTCTGTTTGAGGTAGCTCCAATGAACTCAAGGAAATATTTTTTTTCTGTGCGCTGGTTCTCTTAATCCTATGCCCATTTCACAGCTGAGTTACAGGCTCCAGAGCAGGTTACAAGGGAATACTGTGAGATTTTAATTTATACAGCCGCCAGACATAACTTTAATGCTGTTCTTGCATTTAACATCTTTCACCAGTTTACTGGAGCATGAGTCCTGTAGTGCACCTCATTGAACTCACCAGTACCTACCATGGAAATATATTTGCAGAACAGCTCCCAAGCAATTAAAAAAGGAAATAAGTTCTTTTATTGCAGATGAACTAATTTACAGTGTGCCATCAGTATCAGATTTTCCATTAGCTCACTGAACACCATAATACCAAAAGGGATGTGAGCTGAGTTCCTTCTCCCCCTCCACAGTCTTCCCTAGTTATCTATTTCTGTAGCATAATCAGCTTTCAAGGCAAATGTTTTGCAGTAGCAGTAAGTGACATAACTGTTTTAGAAATACATAATTGCAAGGTGTGTTTCAAAGTGGAAGGGATTATTTTCATCATGGTATAGGAAAACAGAGATTAATTGGAAAGATTTCATGCATCTCTCCTTTCAAGACAGTACTTGTAAAAATAAAAAAGAATTTGCATACATTTAATCTTGCATTGATCTATGTCATTTTTTTTTCTGTTAAAGCTGTTTTGAGATGAATTCTCAATAGAAACTAATGGAGAGAAATGTCAAAAACAAGGGAATTTTCAAATTTCTCCTTTCTTTTCTCTATTTTTTTATGAGAGGTTAGAAGACACACTAAATGAGAGACTGAATATCTAGGGAGACAGTACCGCAAAGCGCTGCGTGGTGATAATGTAAACAATTATTAGTTTGTAGTTAGAGTATAATATTCATCTAATCCAGTGGACAATTTAGAGAAACTAGCGGAGTTTTTCCTTTACAAATTTTTTTTTCTGGATATTTTGTGTAACCACTATTAACAAAAAAAAAAAAAATTGAAATTAAGCAATTTGTCAGCATTGTTTGAACTTTTTAATATAAAATAAGATTTTAATCTATTTTTAATTTGGGCTGCACTTTGTAAACAAAGAGTGAGGTTCATAAATATCACTTTTTTTATGTTGTATTCAAAAACTTTCTTTTTTGGTCAGGAAAGCGGACAACTTAATGAATTAATCTTTGAACCTTTTAAGAAAATACAATGTTTTCACTCTTAATCATCTAAAAAGCCACTCTGGGACAATTTTCGTTTCTCTAAACTTCTGGGGTACAAATACCATGAAGAATTGTTCTAAATCAGTCTTTAATTAGCTGAAAAGCAGGAATAGAAGTACATAACCCAAGTAGAAAATGAATTTAATATGTTAAATATGCATTCATGGATTTTATCTTTATTCCTAAAATAGACTCCATTGATAGCTAAAAGATGTTATTTTTGGTATGAAAATGAGGAACAGAATTAAATGGATATTTAAATTTAGCAAAAAGAGAATTTAAATAATAGTAGGTAGTAATCTAATATCCTTTTGCCTTTTTTTCTTTTTTTTTTTTTTTTTTATTGTGACATGGTAGACCACACAGGCCAATTTTTTTTCAGCATTAATATTTTCTCTGAAGAAAATGTGACAATTTTCTTTCTGTTTTTTAAGCCCATAATTTTAAGTCTGAAGGTCAAGCTGAAAACCTTTGATATTTACACAGTTTCTCATTCTACTTGTGGAACATGACTGTTACATGCTCCGCCATGACATTTAAAGAAAAAAAAAAATTAAAAATATATTATAGCTGCCTCTCACAGTGCTAGCCCACTAAAAATGTACTTCTTTTGCTGACCAGCTGAGAATTTGGTTTTGTTCTTTAAAAAAACCCTAAAACTAAACTAAAATCTTCCCAAGTATAATGACTTGATAATCAATGCATCAAATGCTGATAGTACTACTTAAGCAACCTTTAAATAGACATTTTTTTTCCTGTTCTGGCCTTTTATTTATGTGATGATTTTAACTGAATTTTGTCTTGCATTTAAAATGTGAAAGTACCATTATATTCCTCCTTCATAGCAGAACTACCTTGTTGCATTTCCCTTAATACCAGAGAATTATGTTGAAACATCTACTAAATAACTCTTCATGTTTACCTTTGAAGTGAAGTAGAAAATATTTTGTACAGTATCGAGTAAGATTGTTTGTTTGAAGAAAATTTAAAGTTTGTTTTTATTCTTTTTCCTTTTTTTTAACAAACAAAGAAATATGTTGAAAAAAAAGGCCCTTATAAAAAGTATTTGTAAGAAGTATTGAGAATACAAGCCAGTTCCAGTCTCTAAGGTTTCTGCTTGGAACCTTTATACACTGAAATATCATATTTTACATAAAAGCAGTTGGGCTGAACTAAACAATCATGAGGATACAAATAAGCTGAAATGAGTTGCAGTGATCCAGGACTTACACTCCCTTAGTTCCTTTTTAAAAAAAAAAAAAAAAACAAACAAAATGGCAATCCCTCATAACTGACTGGAACAGAAACAAAATGCATCAAGTTAATAACCACACCTCCTATACAGAGCTAAGTGGAGAGAAACAAGGTACAGCAACACAGACAAAGTTTTTGCACTGGAATATTTGCACAAAGATAGCCTTTCTTAGATGCTTGTCACTATGCCAACTCTGAGGTGATATGAGAGACTGTAATTTATTATTTTATTAGCTCTCAGAGTGCTGAATTGGTAAGACTAATCCATAGCTTATGCAAGAGAAATTACATTTTTTATGTATCTTGCTCAGTTTGGTGGATGAGAATCAATTTCTCTGTGAAACAATAAATGCTACGACAAGATCCAAAATGTTTAAAAGGAATTTTAAAAAGGGTAGGGAGGCAAACAGATAAAACTTGTCTTCTACAGGAAGTATTGCTTTCTCCCCAGTGGGGGAAGTTCACTTCAGGTGATAAAGTTTTTCCTGCCTCACCACTCTCACTGTAAAAAACTTCTTTTTTTATACCTAACAACAATCACCTCTTTTACTTACAGAATCTATACTGACCTGCAGAATTGCTGATATTCATAATAACCTTATTCACATGGCACTTCAGATACTGTCTTTATCATATCTTGAAAAACCTATTTTGCATGTAAAGCAATCAATGTGCCAACAACTTCTAATTGCATGAGTAAAGTAAAACCAGAAGGATTAGTAAACCACTTACCTAAATTGAACTTGAGAAGTAACGTGGACTTGTATTCTTTACCAGTGGATTGTTAAATTTATGTGCTTGAATGAAAAGCTCCATTTTCTTCTGTTTTGTCTCTGCAAGGGCAGCAAACAAGTTGTGAAAGGTGCCATGGTGTTATTATCAAGAATAAAACTGAAATACCATATTTTATCATTTTACTCAGATATGGTTTTTCCCTCATTTTATATTATCTAAAGGAAAACTCTACTCAACTCTCAATGTGCATATGTAGCACAAAATGCTTCTAAAACAAACCATGAATTCAGACTGAGTCCATTTGTTTCAATGATTGTCCTAGTAATCTTTTTCAGCATATGGTGAATATATGTTATAAAATAGTCATCACATATATCTGGGTAGAATAGTAATATCATTAATATTTAAATCTGAATAAAACATTAGCATTTATTGCATAACATTCTGCATGAAAAGAGTCTGACACCATCCTCTTGACACCCCTTGGAGATATTTGTGTTGACTGATGAGATTTCCCCCCGAAGTCTTCTCTTAACATTGATTTTAGACAATAATTTTAGCCTCCTCCATTAGGATCCTGACCTGGCTAGACCCTTGAAAGAGGAGAGGATTTCTGCCCAACACAGGTATACCATGACAGGTGGCTTCATTAGGGTTATGTTAATCACTCTACATGTTCTTTCTTAAATAGAAATATGAGAAGGGCAGAAAAAATATTTTGAGGAAGTACAGCCCAGCGGGCAAAATGGACAGCTTTCTGTTGAATTCTCTGCTAAAATGAAACAAAACAAATTGTGTGATATAGTGGCTTTTAGTCTTAATTTATAAATGGATCTTAACTGTTAAATAAATTTTCTGAATGGATTTGTATCATGTCACATCAAATTAGAAGGTAAAAATATGAAGGAAGAGACAAACAGGTTAGAGTACAATAATATTTATTCTCTTTCTTTGGACTTGTTTCCTAGTTAAACTCATGTGTTGTCTTTATCAGTGTTTACTGTGTCTATCTACTAGAATTGCTTATCAAAACATTCAAAGAAACAGAATTCCACCACAGATCTCATCTATCCTGACAGCATCTCCACAGGGCCTTTAGGCAAGACTTGCCAAACCATTCTATATTTTTGGTGCAGATGGCAGTGAATGGAAACAGAAGGTGGCAAAAAAGACTGGTAAAAAAGGGCCACTGAGGTACATTCATATCGTGTGTAACTGCTTCAGTGTCCCACAACGCGTAGAAAGATCTGAGCAATTAAGTACAACTAAATGACTTAATTTAAAGAGTTAAAAGCAAATTGTTACTAGCCAGAGTTGTTGCAAACACTAAGAATTAATAAATTAAGTGGATAAATGGGTCTAGCTATAAAGGTTGGTTTTGCAAAGAACTAACACTATCCCCAACCATAAATCACTCCTCTAACCCACAGCACTTCTAGTCAAATCAACAGATTCTAAATTTACAGCTTTAAGTGATATCAGTGTGATATCAATTAAATATAAAGGTCTTAACTAAATTAAATGACAGGTGAGGCCTAGGTAATATTAGGGTAATTGCATAGGCAATTTGAATGCTAATTGATTAGTGGTTTGTACTGGACAAAAATATTTAGTGAATTATTGCAATGTTCTTTGATTAGATTTGTTGTATTATCAAGAGCAGTTTTTTAAGTGGATAATTTTTTTTTTAATTTTATATAACTAAAATTATAGCAACTCAAATTTATATAAGGCAGATTAACCATTGTGATAACAGAATGAAAACTGTTTATACAAAAACACAGATTTAAAATATTATGGTGTTACTGCATTCTTCTGCAAAAAACATAGAAAGAAGTTACATTAAATTTCTATTTGTATGAGACAGTCCTGTCTCAATACAACTTGCATGATCATTTAAGGCTAACAATAATGGTATAATTCTTGCATTTAAAAACTTCCCAAGAAGTTACACATGTAAAAGATTTATTTTGACATTTTGTTGAATTTCAGATTCAGAGATTTGGGATTATTTCTAAGAATCTTATTCTTTGAGCTTTTTTTTTCCCTTTTTTTCCCTGACATTGCTAATGAAGTGCCAACACTAGTCTGACTTTGATAATAAATACTACTGAAAACAGTAAACCAAAGACTTTTGGTGAAGAAAATGCCCTTGAGTCTATAAACACCAAGCTTTAAGGACTTGTACATATTCAGACTGCCATGCCTATATTAATCTGTGCTAAATTAATTCAATATCAGTACTCCCATGTACAATGTACATATCATCATCATGGCTAGGCTTCACGAATGAAGATTTGGGAAAGGGCTCTACCCACGTTTGTTACAAGCGCGCTGGTGGCTACAAAGGCCAATACGAGACAGGCACGTCCGATTGCAAAAGGCACAGCACAAAGACTCCTTAGGTGGTAAATTCTGCAGAGCACGAATCTTTCTGTGTTGTCTTTTCTCCTCAAGAGTGATCCTGCGTGCTTTCTCAAAGGAAGCAGCAGCGTTATAGATGGTGTGTCTCCAGACCTCCCAACTGGAGGCCAGAGTAGACCAGTTATGTTGATCAATATGGCCAAGGCTGAGATGTTGTTTCAGGGAGTCCTTGTATCTTCTCTTCGGGGCTCCTCTCATGTGGCAGCCGGTGGCAAGTTCACCACAGAGCAGGATCTTAGGGAGGCAGTGGTCCTTCATCCTGGAGATGTGCCCTACCCAGCGCAGCTGTGTTCTCAGCAACATGGCCTCAATACTTGTGACTGCTGCTTGTTCTAGAACAGATGTATTGGTCACATAATCTGACCAGTGGATGTTTAGGTACGAATCACATACCAATTAATGTGATTATTAATTCAGTGATACTATAGTCTTCTGTTATGCCAAAGAAAGGAGTATTATTTTACTATTATTTCAGGTAGGATTATTTTATTTTAACATTAGATATACAAAACATAAGCATCAACAGCATTGCCCAGATTATTAAACTTTTAATTTTACTGCTATGCAATGCAGTATTTTAGTTTTAACTTTGCTAACTTTATACAGAAACCTTTACAGAAGAAATTTAGTATTATCTTGGATTAATAATGTACTGAGAAACAGCACAGATTAAAATTTGCAATATCTGGAGTTCAATTTTCAATTAGGAGCCTACATTTATTAAATATGTTACTTAATTTTTTTCTATGTGTTGTGTGCTTTCACCTGTACTGCTGTTTCTTCTTTTTTTTTTTTTACCTTACCTCCACTTCTCTCATATAATTTTAAGGTTTATACTTAAGTTTTCTTTGTAAGAAGGTAGAATGTAAATTCCCTGTAACTAATATCTCTACATTTCTATTATGTCAAATTTAAATTAGTGTTAAAAGATAAGAACAAATTCTCCATCTAGAGAAACTTATTATTGCCTTCTAACACTTTTTTTTATAACTAACCATATTTTGTCCTTTTTTTGTGAATTTGATTCCCATTTTTAACAATACTGATATTTATGTACATAATATGTAAAAGTAATTTTTTGAGAATTACCCCTTGAGTTATATACACGGGAGAAGTTCGCAACCCCCCTAAGCTATCCCAGTGCCTGGGAAACCTTTAATTATGAAGTTTGTTTCACCTAGCTACAAAACTGTGGTGTATTTTTCCTATAGAATATTTGAAGTGTTCTATTTCCTAATATTTATTTAAATTTCCCTTTAATGCTACTGTTGAAAGTGTAGCCATCCACAGGACCTGGAAACTGTGGAAAGGTTAAGTACTAGACTGAATATATATAAAAAAGTTTTGGAAACTGCTTTTCTTTGTTCAGTGTTTATTTCTGGGTTATATCAGTTCTGGGTTTATGACCTCCACAGGTGGTTCCTGCTGTCTGGCATCCACTCCCAACCATCCCATCAACTTTGCTGATGGCCCAGCTCCTTAACTCAATCCAACAAGCCATCGATATGGTATTTATTTTTATATTTATATTTAGTTACATTTATTATTACACGTGCTGGGAAAATAAATGCCTCCACGCAGTGGACTCTGCCAACCAGCCTTACCTATACTATTTCTCCCCGTTATTCACAAAAATAGCGTAGTCAGATATAAACCATCTTCAGCATTATGAATGTCTCTTCACCTGTGCAAACTCTCAAACTGTGCCTTGAAGTGATGCCAAATATTGCTCTAGCTTAACAGTAAAGAGACTTTACCTGGGCAGGTAAAGTCACTGGTATGGTTACAGCCCCTGGTCTGTAACCTCATCTTATCTCTGGTTTTACACCCGATACAGTCTCCAAAAGTTTTATTCTGGCCTTCATTGCCCGAGTTTCCCCTGGTATTCCCAGTGACAGTCACAGTTCTGCCTCCAGACCTAAGTATGGCAGTGAAGTATTTGGATTTTTCTTTATTTGGGCCTGTTGGAGCTGTTACTGTTACTCTGCTCAGCTACCATTAAAACAATTGTAGAATGTAGAACAATATAATGTTCATAATAGAAATTTTAGTCAATCATTCAATCACTTCATCTCTGACAGCATATTAATTTTTGTACCCTCTAAAACATTGTTAATTTATAAGCCAAAAAAACCCCTTTAAAGACTGTTTCCAAAAGGTCACCTTTTTTACTCTATATATGTTTTTTAAAGTAAAATAAGTTATAATATTTCTATTGTGTATTCAGACTTTTTTCTCTACCTTAATATACTGAGGTGCTACAATGTGGTAGTAGTACATGGTTGCAAGTACTATGTATATGCTTACTAGAGATATGTAGTAGTTGTAAATTATTATGCTTGTAAATTACCAACACTAAAAGCTATGTCTTTTGTGAATTGCAAAAGAATCTGTGAATTATCCCTGAAAATGAACAGAAACAAGAACAACAAGAGAAATAATTTAAAAAAACATTTTGACTCCTAGGTATTACAACTACTGCTTTTGCTTATTTTTCCACATTATTTTACAAATGTATTTTTCCAAATTAGTTTTTTATTTTTCCCATGTGAAAAAAAAAGTCTTTGGGTTTGGTCTTTATTTTTTGAATTCAAAGTTTGCTGGTGAGTACTTCAAAATATTGTGGATTTTTTAAGCTTATTTCACTGTTGGCCAATGTGAAGGTAGTCAACAGGTAGCCAGTACTACTAAGCAGGTGGAGTACAGAAAATACTATAAGACTAAATGGGCAAGAACTGACAGCTCTTGCAACTCACTGAGCCATTTAGGATGAGCAATGACTCGGAGCTGGAGTCCTACTGAGAAAGATCAATAGTGAATGCATTATCATAGTTATTTCCAATGACAGGAATAATAATGTAGTATTTATTTCTTGTACAAGGTTGTTTCAAGCATCATATTTTTCCCCTCTCGTGATTTGGGATGTACTTCATTCTAGGGCAATATAGAGATATCTCACTGTGCTCAATACTATGACTCCCTCAATCTAGCTGTTAAATACATTTTTTCACATTACGTTGGTTAATTAAACTTTCTGTGAAGATTGTGGTAACTGACTGTAAGGCTCCTATTAACAGCACTGGGACTGCAAGATAAGTAATGTAGCCTTCTATGGTTTTATTATTTCTCTCTGCTAAAAGAAAAAACAAACAAACATAAAGCCTGCAGCTTTATGTCAGCTGAAACACAGAAAAAAAAAAACCACAACAGGTAAGAGGAAGGAAAATAAAAACATTTTTCCAAACCTAGGAAAGAAACAACATGGAGACTAAAGTTATAAGAATAGTTCAAATGTGCATGAAGGGATGAATTTTTCTTACTTTAGCCTCTTTAGGGCTTTAATCTGTTGACTTTCAGTAAACTTGTTAGATCTTAAACCTCTTTGACACATTGACACCTTTTTTTTCCTTTTTCTAGTAAGCCATCATGAATATCTCACACAACAAGGTAATTTGGCAACCATTTCCTTATTTTCTGTATGGTAAAACTGCTTCAAGAAAATTATATTAAAGTCTGTAAGGGATGAAGTTAAAAACATAACAAGAATTAAACCTGAGGGCTTTCTAGCTTCTAATTCTGCAATTTTGTATATATTTATGTTCACATGAAATAAAATGCTCTTCACATAAATATCTGGAAGTCCATTTTGCCACTTAGAGTTAATACTTCAACTTTCAAAAAGTGCTCTACACGTCCTGATTTTTAAAACCCCAAAGAATTCTTTACATACATTTTTCACTAAACTTCAAAACGCAGCTTTGTTTTGACATGTTTGTTGTCAATTTTCTTGATGTGTTTGTCATTATGTATCAACCTCTTGTCACATGGGGGCAATTTCTTTTACAACTTATCTGCAATTCCTTAGGAAGTATTTTGATTTTCCATAAATTGGGGGTTACTTTCAAAGATAGAGATATACAGATATACATAGTAAATAGTATTTAAAATATTACTCCAGAAGATGCTCTGTTTATACCACTGCTTCTTCATTCATCTGGTTTAATGTTGTGATCATAGAGTAATTTCACAGTCTATCAACTAAAGTAGGATAAAGAACAACATTTTTTACATGCTTCTCAATTTGTTTTCTCAAGTCACTTGCCTCCAACTTTTTCTGCTTTTCTACTGATTTCTTTAGGTGGAAGGTTCTTGTTTTAACACACAATAAACGAACTGATCTTCCTTACATTTAAATTTGGGTGTCCTTATAATTGCTTGTATAAAAAACGTCAGAACATACTGGCTATCAGAAGTTTTTAAGCTTTGGGCAGATTAGAAGCTCTGCCACGGCTGCTTACAAATTCAGTGGATGGAGGAAGGAACTGAAAAGGGAATTAATCCCAATTTACTCTATTATGTCTGAGCTATATTCAACCAGATGGACCAACACCAGCTTCCAGGAGAAGAGTAATTTACTAATTAAGGCTGCATCTTGGAAACCACAAGGACTTAGATCTTAGAATCAGCAGGTATTTGGGGAAAAGAAATTATGAGCACATGCATAGAAAATACAAAGTAGATTTTCAGATTCCTGAGTTTTTCTTGAAAATGTGCCACGTATTTTACAAGCGTGCTGAGAAACAGAATCTAAATTTATTATTTTGGAAAGAATTCACTTGTCTTATTTTATAATGTTTCACGGAAACACTTGCTATCTAAAGGCACAGTAGTTATGAGTAGAAAGTTTTAATATTAGTGAGCTAAAATGGTGACATCATCAAAAAACCTTACATGTTACAACAAGTCCCATTCCAATTTTAAGTCAAATTTGGATATTGCAGGTGTGGCCTACATCTACCGAAGCGTAGACAATAGGTAGAGTTTTCATGCACCTGAACAACCTTCATAATGAGATATTTCTTAAGCATAATAAGAATTTTTTAATTAAGGTATTTATAATGATATAAATTCCCTGAGAGATGCTGTGAACGGTCCTTAGAGGAAGGAAACAAGGTAGCATGTGGCTGATGCTCAGATAAGCTGAGTAGCCTGCTTCACATCTAATGGCCATGTGCATCTATTTTAAAAAGAGGTGCTGAGAAAGCTCATGACCACCAGAAACTGGTTTTGTCCCAGATCTCATCACCTACAGTAACCTCAGTAACCACCCTCTGAGTACTGACTTTCTACCTCAGTTTCCCTGACCAGAGACTTCAGATAATTGCCTAACCTTTTTTGTCCCAGAAAATTACTGAACTGTTTCAGAAAGAAATTACTTTCAAAAAAATGTTATTATCAGCTTTCTTAATTTAAAACACCTAAATATTAACACCTAGAGAAACACACAAAATGTCATATAAACTTTCAGAAGTTACTTCTTGAAAATAGGGAATGCTTTGTTATTTTCCTACTTGCCTAGTACTCTTACTCCAGAAGGATATATTTTTCTTCCAGAGGCAAATCCAGCCGTCTGTTCTGCATGGAATTAATCCATGAAGTTTGAAGCAAAGTAATAAGCTTGTAAACATGTGAGAACATCTACTCACATGTTCTGTTGGACTATTACACTTGTGTCATGTAAGAAGACTGTGTAGGTTCAGCTGAATCTATTAACAGGCAAGAAGTACTCATTTGCATTACTAAAATTTTGAATATCAACCCTTATTACCTTGTATCTATGATATATGAATTATCCATTTGCCTCTGCCACTCAAAATTTCCTTCTAATATCTTGTTCTTGTTTGTGTTGCTCAGAGTGGTTTCCTTTGTACATGAAGAACAATACAAAAATCTGCAGGTTTTCTACCACAATGGTTGAAACAAAAATGATCCTCAGTTTTTTTAGATACTCTTCAATAATTAATTTCCAGTAGTTCAAACCAGTGTTAATTAATTTGGTGACTTCTGAGTATCACTGCATGAAGAGCAATATAAGAAAAATTAAATCCTGGAACCCAGTTTTGGGAAGTAATTAAGAAGGTGTTTGAAGACTGCAGTCCTGATGTACTTGTTGTGCCAAATGAAACAGGGCTTTCTAATCTGCTGCCATTGTTCCGTCACTTTGCAGCTATTTATCAACTTCATATCAGATCTATATATATATGGTTTTATATATATACATATACATGTATATGTATTGAAATAAATAACAAAAGAAAAAAAGCACAAAAAATTGTTTTGATGTGCTGAATAATGTTTATTATGAGCCATGTATTAGACATATATAATCTGCATTTTATTTTATTTTGTTTATTTATTTTATTGCTCTTTAATTTTAGGGGAATTTTTAGATTATGCAATTATTTTTAGGCTGCCCAGTGATTTGGGTCTGCTCCACTCATTTGTCCAACAGCCCAATTACTTCTACCATAGTATGACAGATGGCTATACTTCAATTTCCTCAGTGAAAAAAAAAGGAAATCACAGTAGACCCGTATATAAACAATACAGGAAAATTTAATTAACTACATATACTTTATGACATATATTGTAGCATACTGAAGACCAGGTCACCATCTTCTTGAAAGCAGTAAACCTGGCTTCTGGCCATAGGGAGACAAAGTGGATGATTGTAATACTTTTTACTTCAAGTTATGCAAAGTAAGTGCGTGAAATTAAAATGAGACCTGAAATTCTAATACAAGAAAATAAAGATATCTTTTTTATTTTTTGTTTTTGCTTCTATTGAAAGAACTAGAGCCAGCATCTGTGGCACATTGTACAACTGCAGCTTGCTCAGTTACTAAATAAGCAAAGATTCCAGGCAATGAATCACAAAGGAAAGATACTTTAACTCTTTTATTAAGAAAGACATTTCAAACACAATAAACTTTGAGGTCATCACCTGAAATATAACTTTCCTAGTATCCTTCAGGTGAAAAAAAAAGGAACAAAATGAAAAGATGTCACTCTCTGCCCCTCACACACACACTCTGCCTGATTCCATTTAAAGACCTACACTTTGTGTTTAATTCCTCAGAGAGGCTTCTCAAAACTTGCAGCTTATTTCTGAAGTAATTCTGCAAAGTGACCAAGTGCCCCCAATTTTAATGGACTGTGTCAACCTCGCAGGGATTGTTACTGGAACATTAATTTGTCCCTTTTAAAGCCACAAGCTGGAAAGGCACAGTATTTTCTGACTTTCTGAAAGGGGACAGTCCAAAAAATGTTTCTCCATAACACAAACCCGAGGATTCAGTTTACACAAGGAAGTTTAAGAGGCAGCTTCACTCTTTTCTGGATGCTAAAAACTGAAGCCTGAGAGGGTTTCCTTCACAGTCTATGTTTGCTGAAGATGCTGAACATATATTTACAGACAGTAATAGTCCTTCAGCAGCAGCTCAGAGTAGTGAAACTTGATGGCTTGGGGTTGTTCAGTGTTTATTTCCAATTCACTTCCAGCCATCATGAAATAAATACCACAAGAACCTCATTCAGTTTAACTTGGGAAGTATCAAGTGCTTTTTAACAGATATCAACAGGAACTTCTCAGAGCAAACAGATATGGTCAGAATAAAGATTCGTATATAGCATAGCTTAAAGTGTAAGAAGTACCTTAACAGGCACAAAGAAATTTGATTTTTTGCACAGAATCCCTTGAAAGAAACAGCATGGACTCCCCAAAAGAGTATGCTGAAAGTAGAACAAAGAAAAAAGTGGTTTACAGAAAAATGCAAACCAAACTTTTAATAACTTTTCACTCTTTTTTTTCTTTTTAAGATTTACTAAATATTTAACTGAAATGAAGTCTCAAAATGCATGCATCAAATGTCTTATGCTGTACAAAAAAAGTCATCATTTTACCCACAACCACAATAAGAGTTTTGGTGGGAAACTTTTTGTTCACTGAAAAAAAATAGATCAGTGAAACAGAAGTCTAAAAGGAAAATATTACAGTGACAACATCAATGGAAAGAATTACAGAAAATATGATTTCTGCTATAGATACTGAGTTGAAATCAAAGTCAGTAAATGAGGTACATTTCTCTCATTTGCTAGAAGATAAAGTTACAAATTTTCACAGTCATTATGTAGAGTGTAATTTCCACATGAATAGTCCAAAAAGGTTTTTATCCAATATATCACTCCTCAGTAATATTATCGAGTTCTGAATATATGTGTACACTGCCTCACTATCCAATTAAAGAATTAAGATAATCTAAGCAAGAGATAATCTCAGGCATTTCAACTGCGCAGACTTATGAGGTTTTAGAACAATTTAGCTTTACGTACATCAAAAAGAGAAAAAGCTGATGTTCTATCCTCATAATATGCTGAAGTTATAGGAGGACTTCATATTAAACAAGCCAGAAGAAACTAAAGTCAATAAGAACCTGATAATGTTCAGTTGTGTAATTTGGATGTTTTTTCAGTCAGTTGGGGATGCTGGATAAAGGGGATGGAGAGTAAATAAAAATAAATTTTTACATGATGCCTAATGATGTTGAGGAAAAAAAAACTCCGGAGCAGTTAATTCAGGATGAGATAAAGGAAAGGGTTTAATTTGTGCCTAGGCATAGATGTTACAAGTGCCTGAGATGTTACATTTTATAATGCTGCCTGACCAATCCAAGTTTTGCCCTGGTCCACCCCCTGGCCCACCCCCTGGGAATTGGGTCTGGGGGCTTTTGGGACCACTTCTTCATCATCTTCAGAGTACAGAGGGTACATGGTCACCCAGTTCTTGACTGTGTTCTGTGGTTTAGGCCAAGATATGAGTGTTCTTTAAACAGCATAGGCCTGCCTTCACAAAAGACTAAACATTTTCTACTAAATTCAGGGGTAGGGTTGATATGGGGAGCATGGAATGGGGTGAGAGGGTTGAGGAATGTGTAAACTACTTGTGCTAAAGGGTGAGGAATAAGGGCTGCTGCTTCTAAAATCTACTTCTACTTCTTATAAAACTTATAAAGCTTACAAAATTAGAAAAATAAGAAACTAAAAGGGTCTTAAGGCATCAGCAGAATGAAGTTGCTACTACATGTAGACACATTCCTACACACCCCAGATTGAACTAATGTTTAGTGCAAATACAGAATATTATATAAACTATATGAGACACTCAGAATAAATAGTAGTCAAGAGTAAGCTGGGAGAATGAAAAAGGAAAAGGAAGAGTAAAGCAGGAAATTCTGCTTATGTGCAAATCCATTGAGGAGGAAGGGGTATTTTTGATGTTGCTACTTATCAGAAAAACAAAGTTAAAAGCAGTATGGAGAAAGTTGGAGATTGTGGAGAGAACTAAGATAAGAAAGAGTAATCTTGTTGAAAATTCAGAAGGAATGGCTTTCCACACACTGAATATGGAACATATTTAGAATTTTTTTAAAAGGAAAAAAAAAGGCAACAAATGAGTTGTTCAGATATGCAAAAGATATTCTTATCTGAGTGAAAAAAATTATGAAAAGGGTTTGAATGGGTGTCACGTAAATCAGATATAAGGTGATTGAGCAGCTGGTAAGATAAAAAGTGGTTTATCACCTCAGGTTTGATGTCAAGACTCTACCAATGCAAATTTTCCAGCATCCATTGTCCAGCTATCTTACATCTAGAGCTTTGAGGAACTATGACAAAAACTGCACTGCAATTCCAGCTTATGATCAGTATTTGAATAGAGAGCCCAATAATTCCAGTTGCTCTTTAATAAACTGGTTCATAAGTGTGGTGACCAGAAACAGTTGCTTAAATAAACCCAAAACACAACCCTAAACCTCGTGAGGTATGCCTGTATCATACATCACGAGGAGAAACTTCTCCAAGGACTGCTATTAAGCTAAGCAATTTGGTAAAATTAATTTTCTTAATATCAGAGGCTAGTTGCCTCTGACTGCAATATGTGGTCTGTTACCCTTTTAATAATGGTGAGATTCTAGTGTTTTAACTTTCACGGTGATTTTCCAAGTTAAATAAAATCTTCATATTTATCACATTAAAAGTACTCAGACAAGCTCTAATTTTCATATGGCTAAATTAATAAAAAACTCAGTCACCAAAAGCGTGACATCCTATTCTCTCTGAGCACAATATATAAATAAGCCAGTTAAAAAATTAATTAATCTCCATTTTTAGCAGGGCAAAGGCTGTTCTCTGCGTCAGGAATCTCAAAGAGTCAAGATGGGAGAGAATATCAGTTATGCAATGCATTTTTAAATGCAAGTTTTGATGCTTATATGTTTTCTCTGGTTTTAGTGTGTTTAACTGTGTTCAATTCTTCCTTGGCAATGAGAAAATAAAAAGCAGAGTGAAATCAGACTGCAATAAAATTGAAAATAAAAATTTTAAAGAAATATATATTTAACTCGTTAAAGTAAATCATAAGCTGTATTTCTGAGATTGTACAAAAAGTACATATTGGAATTAGGACATTTCACCTCATATTTTTTGAGCAACTCCTCAAACTGACTCTTTCTCTTTTATTAGTTCTCTTTTATTACATCCATAGAACTTGAACACAAAAATGTATTTTGAGAGTAGCATTAAAAATAGCCCTTCTTTTGTAAAATAGAGTCAGTTTTTTCACTATCCCCTTTAAGTTTTATAGTTTAGTGTACAGGAGTTGTGTTTATTTCACCTTCTGTGTGCGGCTTCTCACTTGTATGTCTCAAATCTTCCTCACTTGGCTTCAACTTGTGCTTTTGTTGCTGTCCTTCTTTGATTTTACAGCCAAGTTGTAACATTTATGAATGCCCCAAATTGTCTCTCATTTTCTATTTCAGCCACAAAGAAGCACCCAACAAAGCTATAAAACAAATGCCCAGAGGGAGAGTTTGTTTGCCCGGGGTAACTGATTTAGTAACTCTATCCCACAGCAGTAAAGTGCTTTACTTAGTGCACAGTCATCTTCTGTCCAGACAACTTCAAGTTACATATATAAATAAAAGTGATTGACTTATTCTAAAATACTTTGTTTCTGCTAAATAGTTTTAAAGGTAAAAAAAAGAAATTACATAACTAAAAAAAAATTAAATTTTAATGTCTTTTATATTTTGAGTTGTAAAATCCAGACAAACCCTTACATTGACACCACTTATTTTATAAATTTATAAAATATTCATATGCAAAACAAATCCACTTTTCTGAATAAAATTCTTACCATCTGATATCAGCAATACATCTTCTATAAGGAGTCAGCATTATTTTTTATCAGTAAAAAAGCCAATGGAGACCAAGCAAACTTGGTACTTGCACAGAGAAAAGAAAGGGCTTTTTCATTGGATAGTATATTTCAATCATTTTTGGTGTTGTTTTCTAAAAAAATTAAAAAGACAAAAAATAACTATACTCAGTCCCTATCATATCAGACACATTTTCAACTGTGTAGATCATTCTCTTTTGCCACAGCACTTGTAGAGAAATATTGAAAGCAGTCGTACACTGGGAAAGATTTCCTCATTATGAGAAATACCAGCTTTGGAATGTTTTGTTCAGAGAGTCTCTGGAATCTCTGTCCTTGAAAATATACAGAACTCAAAAGCACAAGTCTCCAGTCAATCAATCAATGACCTACAGGATGTCCAGGCCCTTCCAAACCCAAGTATTCTGTAATTCCATGATTACAATTTGACTTTATTTACTGGGGAATATTTTTTCTGCCTCTGACATCTTAAATATAAAATCTCACAAGTTGCCTGAAATTTTTATAACCAGTTTGAACTCATTGTTTTCTAGTAACAGATTTAGTCAGATATTGCTCTTAAGGAACTTCATTCTTCAATAAAATTTCTTAGTGATGTCAATGGCATCATAAAAGAAAATTATGGTCAACAAGTAAACAAAAGCAGGAGTTTCTGTAATGGCTCAGATCAATCCTTTGGAAAGCCACTACCTCAAGGTCTTTTCCAATGGAAATAAAAACATGCACTTAACTGCCACACCTTCTGTAGAAGAAACTAGTTTGACATCTGACATTTTTTCCTAGAAATTCTAGACTTGGAAATGAAAATGGAAATTCAGATACTGTTTGACAGAGAATAATGGCATTGAAATCAGAAAAGCAAGTTATGAATAGTCCTGAGTAATCTTTATGCTAGAGGTATTAATGGAATCTATACTAAGGACAAAGAAAGACTAGACACAGGGAACTGAAATAATACAATGTAGACAAAATACAGTGAGTCCGATACCAATTTCAGCTATCCCAAATGATACAATGAAAATATATAATTTGAAAGAGATCAACAGGATCAGCCATAATTTCCATTCCAGTGTGATATAAGGAAATGTAGGATATTTAATGTATACACAATAAGCTACCTTAATTTCTAGTACAGTACCTTTAAAAGAATTTGTATATCATCAAAGCCATTGATCACCATTGTTTCTGTGAGAAAAGTAACACTGACCAAGGCAAATTACCCAAATAATAAACAACAAAAAATTGTAACACATTATTGTCAATATCTATTTAGTCTTTCACCTTACTGTTATTTTTAGAATGTTGAATAGCCAAGTCGAAAAAAAAAATTAAAATAAGACATTTTAAAGTTTTTTTCATTTTTTAGACAACCTTGAATATTTTTTTTTTCCTATTACTCAGCTTTCTGAACCAAGTTGAAGAGCATTCTATGACATAGAAATTACATCTGGCAAGAAATGCAGCAGAAACAATACTTTGTTTCTGCTTTTTTAAGAAAAAAAATTATCTATTATATGTTTCACCGATTTCTTTCCACTTGTGTCACTCATACATTTCCTCTCATTCTAGATAACCCACAGTGAAATTTCACTTACAGTCATGCTTGGTTTACAAGGTACATTTTAATCATAAGGTACAAGTAGACTCACTGATATTTCATGGAGTTTTTTTCTGTTCAAATATTTATGCAACCAGGAGGAGTAGGAAAAAAAAAAAGAAAGACTTCCTGAAATCTTTCCTGGAAAATCACATCTTCAACTGTCTGCTCACAGGGTTTGGCTGCTGTTTAAAGGCTCTAAGACAATTAAACACAAGATATTTCTGAGGCCAGAGTCACTTGAGTTAAGCAGCTGTTGGCTAATGAGCTGTGAATCCTTCATAATAATGTAATTTTTATTTGATAGAAAAATAACGGTGGATTTATTTAGGCGGATTTATTTAACCTGCACCTGTAATTAGCAGTGTTTTATTTCTCAGTGGGCTTCTTGTTTGGTTTTTTTGGTCAACCTAAGACTTTTGTTTGCCTTACTTATCTGAAATAAAAATTGCTTTCAAGGGATGGCATTTGTTTTAATAAAGGAACAAATGCAGTTGACTAAAAGATTGAGTTTCTCTCCCATAAAAAGCTAGTATGTTTATCATTATATAATTATGATTTAGAGTAAATATTAATTGACAATGAAAAATTAAGAGTAAAAAAACCCTGAAACTGAAATCAAAGCACTTAATTAACTGAATTTAAACAATGAATTCAAAATAAAAATGATCAGGTTGACTATGAGTGTTTCAAATCAAAGCATTTCCTTTCCCCATGAAAAATTCTAATTTCATTAGGTGAAATTTGGTAATGAAAAGGATTGGATTTTTTAAAATATCTTGCCTAAGAATGTTTCTCCAAGGCATTTAAATAAAAAGAAATCAGTAGCAGTCTGAAAAATAAAAACTAGACACGATTCCAGTATGGGGAAAATTGGAATCTTTATTGAACACGAGAATACAACTTTAAAGGTATCTGGGGCTGGACATGTTAATGAAGGGGACAACCTATGTTAATTGGGGAGTTACACAAGTTTTTACTGCAATTTCCGAATAGTTAATTTTTCTTCAAGTAGGATTACATGGGGGATAGAGGGATTACAGGGGTTTAGACATGGTTTTAACAATCATCTCAAAAAGTCCTTTCTTAATTCTGCTTGGAGCCAGGTTTATATCTCTGGGTTGCACATCAACAGGTCTCAGGACAAGGGTCCAAATTTCTTCAGCTCACGAAATGTTTGTCAGCCTTGTTTTCCAAGGTTTGTGATTCAAATTTACCGAGCCTCCTTTTGCTGAGAGCTGGTTTTGGGCTCCTACAGAAATCCATGTCTTTCAGGGTAAACAGACTTGAATTGCATTCTTATTTACCTGAATCTGTCCGAATATATTCTCCAAAAGCCCAAAACTCTAAAAGCAGAAATAAAACACTTATCATTTTAATCAAATAAGCTGCAAAACACAGAAGTTAATATGTGAAATTAAACTGAAATGTGAACCTTTCTAACCTGTTCTATTTCAAAAGAGTTATTTCAGTATTTAATACTTTAACAGTGTCAGGCACAAGATTGGAGATGTGAATGAAGGAGCTTTATGTATTTCCTGTGTTCAGATATGGAAATATAACTAAAGAGTGAAACGTTTTATTTATTGCAAGAAAGGTTTTAGAAGAGTTGATGAAATGGCATCATTGGTCGGTTGGAAAAAGGAGGTCATCTCACACACATAAGAAGCTACAAGTGGATGAACAAATGCAGGTAGCAACTGAGACAGAAAAGGTGGAAAGCAAGTGACTGGACATTAGATCTATCTACGTGGCATAGTGGTGAAAAAAATTATTTTTTTGTGTATTTTTGAAAGATCCTTCTGTATTCTGTCCGGAAACCATGTAAGCCCAAGTTGCCAGCACCTTCTTAAAATCATCTTTAAAATTTCTGATGGAATAAACAGACCAAAAACTTTTAAAACTCATTTTTTTATTCCCCTTTGTGAGACAGAAAATATGCACAGATTGGTGCTGGTCTTAGCTCCAGTAAACTTGAAGGCCATGGACAAAAATAAAAAGATCACAGGGAAAGGTCTGGAAAGTCTTGTTATCATGACTACACAACTGTTTCAGCAGTTCTCTAGATGGTACAAATTTTTTCATGTATATCCTCTTCCATTCTCCCCTGTATGTCCAATGTTGTCCATTCTAAATAGATGTCACAGGATAAGAAGGATCTTATGGCTTAAGGAACCTGTACATCTAAAATATAGAACTACTTGAATCCTCCAGGCAAAAAGTTTTTTCTAAGGATTGTGCATTCTAAAAGCTTTTAAACTGCTTTCCATAGTTCAGATCCCCCTGGATTACACTTTAGTTATCATGTTCTTATGTAGCTTCAGTTGCAACACTGCATTTGTCTTCCTTATGCATTTCTAAATTTTCATTGCCCTGTGAAGAATAATGAAATCACTGAGCAATTAAACCAACTCAGTGGTGAATGAAAAGCCAATGCTGCAAAAGAGTATCAAAAATTGAAACTGAACGGTCTAGCTTTACTAGCTAATTTACTTGGGTATCACGCTAAGGCATCAACACCATTTATCGCTATTGCTGTAGCCTGGCATGTTTGTCCTATCATTGGGAACCTAAGTCTATGGAAAACAAATTAGGAACATCAGGGAAATACAAGGTAAATACAGAAATGAATCAGTAAATACGCTGAATAACTGCAACTGGGCATCAAGGAGTTGTTTAGAATTAAACAAGAGCAAATATGATGTTCTAGGTAAGGATCCATGCTTATTAATGAAATAATGAGATGTAGAACTATCAGGATATTTTAAGGTAAAACAAAGTGCAGTCACTTTTCTAATGGTTTATGCAAGATAAATCAAATATATGCATGCAACTACAATTTTAAGAGGGCTAATGAGGAGCTACTAACGGCAGCAAAAGAGGGTTGTAGCAGAGATTTTGCAAGAGATTTAGTTTTTCATGAGAGCATCTTTTAAACATGTGAAGTATGTTTTCTTTTATTTGTTCCAAGAATCAACATATTTCTATGAGAGAAGTTTTGGGGTTTTTCCACCATCAGATGATTGAAGTTAGGATACATGTTTCATATCCTCTTTGTAGTTACAATGAGAAAGCGGGTGAACTCTTTCTTAATGACTCTGAAATTACTGCATTTCATTGTGAATAATAGTTCATAAGGATTTGGAAAGAGAAGATCCAAAGTTTACCTCCATGCTCTTCCATGAATATCACACTCCTTTTCCCTCCTACCACTTTCTGATACTCTGAAAGTAGATCCAGAGCTGTGGAGAGATGAACCTAATAATAAATTTCTCTCTTCATTTCTCTCTGTCATAGAACTTCATTAAAAGAGCTATTAACATTTCACTCATCAACATTTCCTCATGTTTTAGTTCAGAAATACCAAGAGAACTCACTCACCATAATCCTGGTTGGATTGGTCCTTACATACAAGCATATAGAAAGAAGTGCTGGCAACATGAATTGTTCCATTTTGCAGTGATTAGATTACAACACAAATTGTTCAAGGTCAGACAAAATCTATGAGAGTGAAACTTTGATTGCCATTTCTGTTATTTTTTAAACAAACACAAAGAAATGAGCAATAAAAAGGCAAGTAGGAGGCAACATACAACTTCAAAATTATCACAAACATTATTTTTTTTATTTTAGCAACAAAAACAAGTATTTCCATATCATTTGTTGTGACTCAAATGATCAAACTTGAGTTTTGAATATGCCAGCAAGAATCACATCTCAAAATTTAGGGGTTGGGAACAACTGGCTAAAACTATTTGGCTGTTCTATTACTACCACAGTTCAATGAATAACAAACAGCATAAGGGACCCATTGCATAAACAGTGAAAAGATTTTATTTGATTGTTCCCTCCCTCCAAAATTCGGCAATAAACTTAAACCTATTTAGTTGAAATGAAAACTTCAATTCTTCATACTTTTTTAGTATAAAAACTAAATACAAAAGCAATAGAAAAATAGCACTATGGATTTAAAGTAAAAAGAGAAATCAATCCTATCTATTAATTTTAAATTTACTTAAAACTATAGGGTTTTAAGATAACCATATATATTCCCTCAGTAATATTTTTTCAACCTAATACCATTGTCTGTTACTGATTAAGCTGTATATATCTAAAGTATAACCCTTTTTCTCCAACCCCTCATGACCTTTCCCTTTGTTAAAAGTATTTGCAACCTACTGAAATGCAAATGGAGATAAACATTGCAGTATCATGCCAACAATATTACTGAAAATATGTACATATTTTAAACTATATTTTTAAGATTTTGTACATCTAGAAGTACATCTCTGCTAGTTTCAGGGGAAAAAAAAGAGAAATATTAAACATTTCTTATTTTGTGCATAAGGTCATGTATTACCAAGCAAACTCGGCCATTATCCATCATGATTACTGGAGCAAAAAGTAGTGACTCTGCCTTACTAAAACAATCAATTCTCTCTCATTTAAGATAAATTTCTAACTACTCTTCATCAAATGATTATTTTCCCTACCTTCAACGATGAAGAAGATGTCAGACTATATTAATGGGCCATCAAACTAGTACAGTATTCATAAGATCATTTCTCTTTTAGATTATCATGTACAGTAAGCTCTGTCAGTTGTTTGGGGGTTTTGTGGGTTTTTTAAAACTATATCCAGCCAAGATACACCTAAGCACAATAAAACCCTAAAAAATTATTTCATGTTACTATCTTTTGATAGTGTCAAAAGAGTTTATCTTTTCCCTGGAAGTCCAGCAGTATCTCTAGTTTTATTTTTGCCTTATTTACATAACCACTAGAATTTAATTTTGCATTTCATTAGCAACACCAGCCCATCCTAGTATTCTAAATGAGTAAGAGCTCCTCACATTTTTTTTAATCACAAACACTCATTATAATTTTTCTGGGTGATGGGTTATATCTGAAAATCAACATAATTCCAATATGTCTAATTTACACTGACCAGAGTTCTAAATTCTCCCTAATAATTTTTCAACAAATGCAGAAACAGGAAAAGAAATTAATGTAAGTATTTCAAATGCATTTCAAACCAAATTTTCTCATTGAAAATCATTGCTGAAATCTTCACTCACCTCCTTTTCTAATGTGTAGACACAGAGACATGTTTTCTGAAAACACACCTCTTTTTTCCTGCATATCAAGATCTCAGAATATTCTGTGCCAAAACTCCTTTTTCCAGCATTTACTTTACTGAGTCAACGAACACACTTCTGCTCTACCAGTTTTCTCTATTCAAATTCTCTCCCTTTGAACTCTCCAGTTTTTTTAGGCTTTTTTGCTTGTGCATGATGGTGGGGGTTTTTTTATGCCTTCCTTTACTTGAAATAGAACACACTGACAAGCTCAATTACATCTCCATATGAGATGAGTGTTCTAATTTCAACTCCTAAAACCAGTGGAAAATCCTCTAGACTCCACTGGCCTGGATTCTTAAAGGAGAAATGGAAAAAATATCTCCACTGTTGAACAGCCTTGCAGGTCAATTAGGCAGATCATCTGGACAGCATGGGTCTGGCTCGTATCATTTAGTCAACAGAAAACAGGTTGATGCAAACACAATCCCACTGTCAGTAATGGAAGAGTTATACAAACTCTTAACAGGAGTTTGAACCCTAAAAATTGATCCCTGGAAGTATTTGAGGCCAGGTTGGATGGAGCTTGGAGCAACCTGGTCTAGTGGAAGGTGTCCCTGTCCATGGCAGGGGGGTGAAATGAGATGATCTTTAATGTCCCTTCAAATCCAAATTATTCTGTGATTCTGTGATCATTCCCCAATGGTGTTAAGAGTGCAGGTTGACATAATTAAGAAGATCCTCTCTCTTTTCTTCTTTGAGAAGCCATGGAGGTTGGGGGACTTCTCAGAAAACTGGAAGAGGGCTAATGACATCTCCATCTACAAGGAGGGCTCAAAGAAGAATCCAGGCAATTTTAGGCCCATCAGTATTACTTCACCTCCTGGTAAAGCTGTGGAATGAGTCCACCTGGGGGCTACCACAAGATAAAGTACGTGATTGGGAAAAGCCAGCACTGAGTCACCAAGAACAAATCATTCTTGACAAACCTCATCACCCTCTATGACAAAGTCTCCTGCTTGGCTGATGTGGAGCAAACAGTGACCACTGTCTTAACTGGATTTCTCCAAGGGTTTCAACTCGGTTTCCTACAGCCTTCTCCTGGAGAAACTCATTCATTATGGTCTAGACAAAGGGTTTGTGTGGTGGGTGAAGAACTGGCTGACAGGCAACACCCAGGGAGGTCATGGTAAATAGTCCCTTTTCACACTGGCAGCCTGTCCCAAATATTACCCCCCAGGCATCAGTAATGGGCCCAACATGGTTCGTCTTCATATGTGATCTGGGTGATGAGATCAAGAGTGCTCTGAGGAATCTTGTTGGTGATTCCAAACTATGTGGGGAATTGAACACTTTGGAAGTAAGAGTCACCCTGCATGAAGACCTGGACAGGCTGGAAGAGAGGAGAAAAAAGAATCTTATGAAGCTCAACAAGGACAAATGAAAGGCCTTGCACGTGGGAAAACTTGTGCAGCATAGGCTGGAATCCACCTGGCTGGGGAGCAGCTCTGTGAAAAGGAACCTGGAGGTCTTGGGGAGAACCAACTCAAATGAGTGATCAGGGTTCTGCTGCAGCTAAGAAAGCAAATGGGATGCTGGGTGGCATCAACAAGGGTGTCCCCAGCAGAGATAAAGACATCATGATCCCACTCTACTCAGTGTTTGTTGGGTCACATCTGGAATAAAATATTCAGGTTTGGTCTCTGTTGTGCAAAATAGATATGGGTGGGCTGGAGAGGGTCCAAAGAAGGGTCATGAAGATCATCCAAGTGCTGGGAAGTCTGACGTGAGGAAAGGCTGAGAGACTTGGGTTTGTTCAGCCCTGAAAAAAGAAGGCTGAGTGGAGACCTCATTACCATGTTCCACTATCTAAAGGGTGACTACGAAGAAGGTGGAGATTCCCTTTGTGCAAGGAATCACATAGAAAAGACAAGAGGTATAAATTACTCCTGGGGAGACTCCAATTGAACATTAGAGGAACATTTTTCTTTAACCATATGATGCCTTTCAAACATTAGTCACATTAACCTATGAATAAGTAAGCTTTTTGACAACGCTTTCTTGAAGTGAGTGGCCATATCATCTATGAAAAAAAAATGCTACCACCACCTCATCTCTAATTACATGGTACAGAAAAAAAAAATAAGGAAACTATAATAATATTTTTATAGAACCTGAGTGTTTTAAAGTCCAAAACTACTGGAAAAACAGAACAAAACAAAATTAAAATCAGAGGCATAGATTTTTTTATTAAATTGAGAAGTTAGAATACTTTTTTTAGGAAGTGTGCTGTAGTAACATAAATATTTCACTCAGTTTGAAGATTATCCCAACTCAAAAGAGTTCAAAACTAGATCATCTTCTTCCAAAAGTATGTATGGGAAGCTATTCAAAAAAAAAAAGAGAAAAGTTTTAACAAAAACTATCAGGTAGTGCAGATGTATAATTTCTATAACTTAAGAAGGAAACAGAGCAGATTCAGCAACAGCCATACTATGAAGAACAGTTTGCTACATTTTAATTAACCTTTCAGTAACATAGACATTTACTTTATTGAACTTTTACAGAAATCAACAGTGGCCTTAAAACATACTTCAAAGGGAAAAATAGTGGCCCAGGAGCTATATACACATCCTCTTAAGTATCCGCTTGGCTGGCAGTCTGGAAAATGCCAGCTTCAAAGGATTAGAGCTTTATTTGGGGATCCTAATTTAAAGTGTTACTGTGGGATGTAATAGCATCAGTGGTCATGCCATGAAATAAAGTAGAAAGATGTCACTAACCTTTATTGACAGTTCCATGAAGTGTAAGATTAAGGTGATCATTGTGATTTTGCTGCAGAGCTCTTTATCTCCTGGGTTCCCACTTGGCTTTGAGGGACAGCACATTCCTGGCCCAGTGAAACATTTTAGGTCACTCTGGAGTCTTGTAGATTAAGAGTAAGTTACATTGCTTGGGACACATTTTCTCAAGGCTTCTGTCAGTGTTTGTGGAGTAGGTGCTTCTTGGCATCATTAACAATGATTTTTATTGGAATACTATTCAAAAGAGGTGCAGCTCTCAAATTTAACAATAACAGTTTGAGGCAAAATGTGAACATCTGAATCCAAAACATGAAATGAATGAACTTACTATCAACATTCAAAAGATCCAAATTCTCATTATGAACAACTCGATAATCAGTTCACAAGTTATTGCACCAGAAATAGACATTGTCCTTCAAGAAAGAGATTATTTGGTCTCTGAGATCCATGCCTTTCTGCTGCCTAAGAAGGTTGAAACCCTCTGCCTCTCATTATTAATTGAGAATAAAAATAGAGTTATAGATGCAAATGAGTAAGTTTTCACCTCCCACTTTGAGTAGATTACACTTTCCCTTCTTCATTCTGTAGGTCAAACCAGAGAAAATAACAGGTTTAATTCTGACTTTTTTGGTCTCCAATGGATTCACTGTGAAATGCCAGAATCATAATTTATTGTCAAGTGTTGCACTTTAAAAGAGTGACACAATGTTAAAATAAAAGCGAAATGTCACAGAAAGCTGAGACACTGAATCCAGTGAAACTCATAGCTAATGAGAAAAGAGTAAGCCAACAGCAAATCATTGTAACGTGTGATACTGCTGCATCTGGAATCCCTCATTATGAACTAGAATTCTCACACACAGGACATTTAGGAGAATTAACATGCAAGTATTGGACCAAATACTTCAGCTCATATGAAATTCTATGCTCCATTGACTTTGATGGTATGTTGATTTATACTGGTTGAGAACTACTTTTCATGTAGTAAAACTGTTTTCAGGTAATTGAGTCATCCGATTGTTTCTTATTCCTTCTTTTAGAAAACTTTTCCTTAAGAATCTGAAAGATTCAAAGCCATTGAATTTGCTCAGTTAGGAACTAAATTATAAATGCAGCATGTAACACTTAACAATAAAGCACATAATGGTAACAAAAGCTTAATGTATTGCAGTCCTAAGGGGCAATAGGAGCTGATTTATTCTGTACTACTTCTTGCTCAGATTGAGTGGTGCATTTCAGCACATATTATCTTTTCATTACAGTCATTAAAATGAATGAAAAGAACCTGAGATACATTTTGTACCTACACTATTTGAGAAATGTCACCAAAGATGATTTATAGGTCCTACCTATGAGTTTTCCTTCATTCTGAAAATTAAAGTTTCAACAGACCTTTGCAGAACTGAAGTTTGGCAAAAATACTGTCTAAGTTGTATTCTGTTATTCTATAAAATACAGGACAGAGAAGTAGCCAGGAATTGCTTTAGATGGAATGTAGTGGAGCTTTGAAGTTCTTGGGGTTCAAAGGTAATAAAATAATTCCATAATATCCTTGCTCTTATGAAATTCTAGCTCCTTGTCAATGTCACTAGTTATTTTTCTCTATAGTCCCTAACATTTTAAGCTCTGTCTTTAACTAAAAGACACATTGTCTTCTACACTTGCATTCATCCCTAGAGAAAATTTCAAATAGGCTCAACTGAATGAGACTGTGGAACCAAATGAGGTTATGGAAGACACGATTCAAAAGGCTGAGCAGATGAAGGGGCAAACAGGGACTTTTTCTGACACATTAAAAGAGACAGAAGGATAAAGCAAATCCAAAAGGAGGGAACATGCGCATTTATCCTTCTGGCAGCAAAGTTGTCATAATCCACATAAAGGATGATCATAAAAGGTTTCCTTTGAAACACAACAACACAAAGTTATATCTGATTCATGGTGTCATGTCATGTTGAGCACATCCTGAAACATGCTTAGAAAAAATGTCAACAACTCTAAAAGTATCCACCAGATTTATCAGACTCTTCTTTTGGAAAAGAGGTTCATACTACACTAGGTAGCAGTGAAAAGTTTTTTGTCTTCATTTGGGCCATGAGATACAAAAGAGGTGTGTGTTTGAATTCAGCATATTTTTCAATCTGTTTTGTGCCTTGTACTTCTGTATTTTGTGCAGGTAAAAAAAATTAAATATTAAAACAAACAGCATTTCTTGTAATTATTGGTGATGCAGTCACAGGACACATTAATCTCAATATACTGAAACAAATACATCACTATGTCAGCTCTCTTTCATAAGTGAGTTGGCTTTAAATGAAACTAGTGATTCTTAGACTTGAATAACAGCTTTATACGTTTGGGGTAATACTAATCCAATGTTCATACAAATGCTTCATTTATTCAATGCTCCAGGAATTCAAATCTAGCTTATCTGCTGTCACAGACATTTTAATAAAGGCAAATCCATGACCAGATATGGTCTTGAAATCATGAATTGCACAGACAGTGCTAAACGGAGCCACTACTTCTTGCAGGGCAGTTTCCGCTTTTTCTGCACAATATAACTTGGGTATTTTTTCTTTGTACCTGTAAATCTGAGACAACGAATGTGGGAAATCCACACAGGTGAGTAACAAAGCTGAATCATGTCATAATCTTGCTGGTAAACTCTTTCAGAGTGGAGAACTGCATTGTGACATGAGCATAATTCCCATTATTCCTGTGAGAAAATAAAGTTTTTCTAGTTTACATGACTTTTTTTTCATTAAGCTTTTGTGAAAACTTCAGTTAAATGCTATAGTTGTACTCTGTATGAGCAGATGTGCATACAGAGCGAAAAAAAGAAAATGACCAAAACTTCACAGCTCAAATTTCAAATATAACATTGTCTCTATCACAGAGTAATGGAGTATTAAATTTGTATTGAATTTCATAGCTATTATTGATTATGCTTGCCTATTAACAAGTCTGATTTAAGCATCTGATAAAGTCTTTGTAAGAATTTAATCTGCTTTTGATTTCACTCTTACACCGGGTATTGATTGCATGTCACTTATTATATTGATCATTTTGCATGCATTTACATCCTTTCCTCAACAGTTTTTTTTTTAATATGACTATACCACAACTTTGTATTTTTAATTAAAATGTTAAAGGTTCTTTAAACTGATAAGGTTTCTTTGATAAGGCCTTTTTTGTCCCTAGGATGAAGACTACTATATTACTAGAAAAGCAAGGGAATTCAGGATATTATTTGCAGGTTTTTAGGGGAAAGATAAATGTTTGAATTGCTATACTTTATTAAGTTTACTTAATGAAAATTTAGTCTCTTGCTGCTGAAAAACTGCCATTGATTGTTGGTTCTTTTTTTTTTCTTTTTTTTCTCATTTAAGAACTAAATATCATAAATTTACCACATCAGTCTTGGTCTGTCTTCTATTTTCAAAATGGAATTTCTGAATCCTTTTCTGAGACATATTACTCTACAACTATACCTACTTTCTATAACTATTCCAGAGACAATTTCCCTACCACCCCAATTCCGAATCATGTTATTAGGTGCCATTGTACTGAGAAAGAAGTATTCTGCAGCAGGAAGAGCCATAACTACTTTTGCTCCACTACTAGGAGGGTATTATTAAACAATATGTCTTTTTCGGAGAAAATTGGAAGTTATCATTAGTCACCAATAAACCATCTGTTCATTCCTTTTTTACTTCAAGCACTGAGAAAGGTACAGTACAAAACTGAGCCTGACAATGTATATATGCACGAAATTCTTGTAAATGATTAACAGGATAATGATATATTATGTAATATATTAGTGTTTATAAGTTTATAACAGTGATTATTGCCTTCAGCATTAGGATCATAGACTGGATTTTTTGTATTCTTTCCTCTTAGTTTCCTTAACCCTCTGCCAACTTGATAGAGAAATATCTCAAGACTTATTCGTGCATGTTAAAGCTCGATATCAGCACTCCCAGCATGACAGCCACAGTTATTTAACTAATATCCATTGGCCTTGAAATCTCCAAATCCAAATAGAAAGAAAAGCAGGATTCTGCTCTATCATCTAAGAAAACAAGAAAAAGATGGCTGGATTTTGGAAAACTGAGGCCCATGTTATTCAGCATCAGATCTTGCAGAAGTAGCAGCTGTACCAAGACTCATGAAAAAAAAAAAAAACTGATAAAGAAATTGTAGACTTGTAGATCGAAAAGAAATCACTGTAGAAGCACATGTTCTCAAACCAAGCTCTTTAGTGTTTGGATGGATGTAGTTAGCAAGGGGTATGCACTTGTCATATTAAAAAGAACAGAATCACAGAAAATACTGCAGTGTGATTGAAGATCTTCCGCCCACACTCAGATCTGACAAGGCACCAGCCAAATCCTGTCTGGGAGCCATATGGCAATGCTGTTCTCTCTCCAAGACTAGCATCTGTCTCTTGGCATCTTACTGAGCCTTTTCCTTCTACACACAACCCCACATCTACCTACACCTGTCTGGGTAAACATACTGTTCCATCATCTGGCCACAAACAAATCCTGTGCCTGGGAATTTAGGTTTGGCACTTGTACATAGTTATATATCTTTAATGTACACCCAATAACAATTAGCTCTCATGATCTCCAATAGCCCAAAGCTGTGGAACTATCCCCAAAATCTTCAAAATGCCATTTTAAAGTGAAAACTTAAAGTCCTGGGTAAAACAATAGCTGAAAAAGAAGCAATCACAAATAAAACTTTAAGCAGAAAAAAAAATCTGTCAAGTTATGAACTTTTTTTGGTATCTAAAAATATTATTAGAAGGCAACTTGCCTAATGAATACACCATGTGTATGTGTTTGTTGTTTAATAGGTTGCATATTAATTCAACGATAACAAAGTGCAGTTAGAGAAAAAACAGATCATGATGAGGCCATTAGCCTAGCATTGGGATGGACAGAATTTAATCTGCTGCTTTGAAGCAGACTTCCTAGGAAGTCTGTTATAAGGCTCAACTTGTTATCAGGTTATAAGGCACAAAAAATTTTAAATCATTTAGTAACCTGTCAAAATCTTTAATTTAAGCTAATTTTCTGATTCCTGGTAAAATTAAGCATTTTTTAAAATCTAGTTAAGTACTTGTCTGTAATCATGGCTAGGCTTCGCAAATGAAGATTTAGGAAGGCTCTATAGATGTTTGTTACAAGCATGTTGGTGGCTACAAAGGCCAATACGAGATAGACATGTCTGATTGCAAAAGGCACAGCAGAAAGACTCCTTAGGTGGTAAATTCTGCAAGATACAATTCTGATATTCCAACATGTTAGAGTTAATTTAGGTACGCCTTTGGAGGTGACAGAGAGAGCTCAGCAGTCTGACCTGTCCTGTGTGAGGGAGGTCAGCAACCACCCGTGAGCCGGGCCAGCTACCGGAATCCCAAACTCCTTCCCCCCCCCTCACTCCAGCCTTCGATGGGCCATTAGTTAGGAATGCGGCCTTGCTGGCTAGACTTTTTGTAAAGCTAATTGACTCCCTTCCCCTTTCCCTATTTGAACTCCATTCTTCCCACAGTGGAGAAGGGGAAGAAAAATTCCACTCCTGGGATTTATAGCCTATAACATTAACTTTTCATATTGTCATAATGTTGCTTTAAAATGAGCCTCACAGCTCACTGTGTGAAATTGAAACCATTATTTTCAAGACACACAGAATTACGTGTCCAAAGCACAGGTTTAAATTTTTTACTTAATTTTGAATGACGAAGCTTGCTACTGCTATTGCAAACCATAAATGAGGCCACCAGAGAACAAAAAAAAAAATAAAGTACAGAGCATGAAGCTCATGATAATTGCTGCAAAATATAACACAGAAGTGACAGAACCCATTATTCCATGGTTGCTCTTGGAACCATGCAAAAGGTCTTTGTCTTATATGACAGAGTCTTATCAGAATATTTTATTCCTAAACCCATAACTTGATACATTCTAAAAGTTCTCCTTTCACTTATATTTCTGGGAGAATTTCAGGAATGTGTAGAGTTATTTATATTTCATCGTTTGCCTCTACTTTGGAAGTTAATTACTATGGGATTCAAAAGAAACTGAAAAAAAAGTACTACTAAAGCTTTACCAATAAAAAGTCTACAGCTGTTATGCCATTGACTTAAAAGGGTCTTTTCAGGACCTAGTGTTATAAAAACTTCATAGAATTTGTTAAAAAGCAAAAAACCACATCAAAAAACCAAACTCAGTCATTATGAGACGTGAAATATAAAGTTGTAAAAATAAAAAAACTTGCTCTACACTTTGTATTAGGTCCCTGTGTTACCAGTCTGCAATGTCTATTGTGCAAAGTCACAGAAAATGGTTTATAATTAGAACATATATAGTGATTATTCTGAAAAATAAGAGAGAGTTTTGAAGGACTTGAGAGCTTTTTAAGTGAAAGATGTAACAATGTACAGTCTTGTTATAATAAAGGGTAAAAGAACATGTCTGAAGAAACTCTGAACTAATTTCACAAGTATTTCAAGTAGATTTTCAGAATTAACCAAAGGTTTGCAAAAGTAATATAAGAAATTCTTTAGAAGTTAAATCCATCATTTAAGGTCAAGAAATGCAATAAAATAAGAATTTCAAAAAGTGAAGCAAAGCTAGAACCTTTTCAATGTGTATTTTAAAATTTACAGTAAGTTCTTCAAGTAGACTAGAAAAAAATAAATAAAATTGAAACTACTAATATAAAACTACTATTCAGAAGGAATAGATAATTTAAGTACAGATAAAACCTGGATAAGCAATTGGTTTCAGTTTAGGGGGAAAAAAAAAAGATGGCATTAAGTCTGGAGGAAAGTTAGTAAAGATAATGACAGTAAAAAGTACACATGTATAAAATGAAGATATCAAATTATGCAGAATAGAAAACAGTAACATTGAAGTAAGAAAAGGTAATGGACTTTAGTTTGCTTAAGAATAACCAACTTTCTGCCTCTCCTGAAGTAAAGTGGCTGACGATTTTCTAGACAAAAGGATCTGGGCAGATTTAATCACTCCAGGTTTAGAGCAATTGATGTGGGACCACATGAAACACTGTTAATGAAGATAACAGCAGATTAATGTAGGAATCTTTAGGCAGTGAGGACCACAAACACAGACAAAAAGGTGAAAATTAGAAGAGGCATTGTTAACTTCAGCTTTACCAAGGCTTTGGATATACTAATGACTTAAATCAAAATGTGATTTTGCCATAAAAAAATAGAAATACTTCTCAGGACAGATTAGGGACACTGAACAAGATCCATGGCAGATTTTTCTGAAAATACTTCTGGACACCAGAGGTCAAGAAAGAAGTTGAAACCAGAAGATGTTTCATGAGATATCTTTGGAGTCCTTAGGGAAAAGATATACCCTTGAAAAAAGATCTAGCCGGGCTGAGGGATGCTATGACTGCAGCCTATAAATACACTGGAGGTCAACTGTAGACAAGGAGAAGAGTTTTTTAAGCCAAACTTTGCTGATATGGATGTACATTAGCCATGAATATACTTAGACTGGGAATACAACCCAAATTTCTCACACTAGAATGGGTAAATACATGTGTCAGAAACACAGATAATTTTAAATTTATCAAAATAAGGAGATGTGATATTCCTTACCAAGCAGAGCAATAAACTTAGTGCCCTCAAATAAAAAAAAAAAGTGAGCTGTTCTCTGAAAGAGCAAATTCATGTTAATAGCTGACTCCTTCAAAAATTGCACAAAAATATTTTACCTTTTAAAAATTATTCTGTCTTGGGAAATCACCACTTAGCCGGTTGAAGATACCTTCGATGTCAGAGGCTTTTCAGGTTAAAGCACTAGTGACAACACGTACTGAAAAGGTATTAATAATATCTTTGGCAATTCTGACATAATTTTTAGAAAGTTTTACCTTCTGCAAGAATACCTCTATATTAACCTTTATGATAACATATAATTCATTATAATATTACAGGTTAAGGATTATTATTATTATTATTACTGTTGTTGTTAAAGGCTTTTCAAACAGACTGATAAACTATTACATATTCTGGGTACGTCTGCCTAAATATTATCAAATTTAAAGAGAGGGTTATAAATTAAGCCAAAATTGCAGAGCAAAATATTATGTATATTTGTGAAATTAGGTGGGTTTTTTTCAAAGCAGTAATGATAATCCAAGCTCAATGTTTACTGACATGGACATTTCTTATCTTCTTTGCAAAAGAAAAATTTTGACCCTCTTTACCCCTGATCAATAGCTATCCTAACCATTGCCGTGGTTCAGAAGAGGCTCAGGGAAACACATGCTTAATACTCTTGGATTATCAATAAGACTGGGATTTTAAAAGAGGATTTTGTTTATATGAAAAGAAAGGGAAAAAAAAAACCCAGCAATGTAAAACTGGATACTCTGTTTTGGAAATTCTTAGTTTTCTTACAAAGAGCCTAGTGAATCATTCTCTGGCACATTAGCAGTTGAGCAATGTTTCTGAAGCTCTTTTTGAATGTGAACGAACAGCAAAATTATTTTTAAAGTCAGAGAAACAAATAGTGATTTTTTTTTTTTTCCTAAGTGTGGAATTGTCTTGTAGAAGTGAAAGCATCAGGAATAATGCACTGGAAAGCATTGTTATTATTATTTTGTTGTTATAAGGCAAGATGGAAAAACACTTAACTCTTAGAAATATATCATCTAAACTGGTCAACAGAATTTAGGTCAAATTGGTAAACGAATCTCCACCATTCACTATATCCTTCCAGACATTTCTGATAGAAGAAAAAATATATTTTGCTGCTACCTAGAACTATCAGTCAATATTATTTCCAGGGTTGATTTTACATTAATGGCAAATGGAGGATAGATAAAGTTACATTTCAGCGTCATGGGAGGTCTGACTGTTTGTGCTGACTTGGGTCTCTTGACAATTTTGTATTGTTACCCAAACTAGATGCCTAAAAACCTCAATCTGTTTATTTTACAATCTGTTATTACTGATCTGATCAAACTGGAAAGGTTACTCCAGCTGTCAGAGCTTCTAATAAAATGCTGCATAAGATTCAAGGAAATCATCCCAGACATTTTTAATAGCAAAAAAGATATCTAAATCTCCATGATGGCAAACACCAATCAATGCAAAGAAAGACACAACACATTGCACAAACCTCCACAGTCCCACATAATTGGGGGTGGGGAAGGGAGAGGACTTTCATCTTAATCTCTACCTGGCAATCAGTTTATGCTCTGAAGCAGGGTAAGTGATGATATTTTTTCACCAGTATTCTAGATGATGCCCAGTGATGGCTATTGATTTTCTAACAGATAAATGAGCTAGATGTAGCTGCTCCTCACAGGTAACAGACAGCCCATCAGGTTGTCCAGGTTTGCTAGAGCTCTTAGTGGAAACTTGGAGGGTCGTGAATTGTAAATTCTTTGATGGTATAGTTACTGAAGACAAATAGGACAAGCAGTCCACAGGCCAAAAATAAACCTAGATGTGCACAGCCAGGACACTTGTTTCCCTGCACCATTGGCTCTGTTTCACAGTACTGCTTCCATTAGACCTTACCAATAAGGATATGGCCAGTAACTAGAAGATCCAGACTCCAATCTTAAACTGGTGTAACCTAAGACAAATCTTTCAGGAAAAGCTGTTTTTCTTTTTTGAAAGCACTCCACAAATATGTGTTATATTTTATAGCTGCAACATAATCAAACACACTGAAGGGAGTTGGGAAAGGGGGAGGAAAAAAGCTTAACTATTAGTTCCAGGAACAACAACAACAACAACCAAAAGAAGGTAAAAAAAAAAAATCTCTGAGGAGAATAGCAGCATTATTTATCTTACAGCACTGCTGTTTGTTTTTTTCCAAATGGTCAGAGGTTTTAGTTCTCTCCAACATTGTCAAAACCATTTACCAGCATCCTATCTTCAAATTCACAGCACTTGTCACATCCCCAAACGAAATATGAAATTTTAAACACATTAGGCTTCTCTCTATACTCGTGTAAGAGAAAGTTTTCCAGCTCCATTTGTCACATTTAATATCCATAACATAGAAAGTGGAGAAAATAAGGAGTCTTGTTGGAAGAAATCATCTGACGAAATTAATTGGGGAAAAGTGAGTCAGCAATGTCAAAAATATCAACTGTTCATACATTACCAAGCAATTAGAGATGATTTGATCAGTGACTGGAAATCAATACACACACATGAGGTAGAAAGAAACGATCAAAGGAATTTTTTTTTATAGTCTTTACAACAATATTTCACCCTGAGGCCTTCCATGTGATTTACTGAAATCAAAATAACAACTTCACTGGAGTGCAAAGGTTTCGGATTTGATCAGGATGGGTAAGAGGAGTTAGTGAGCAAAAATATCTCTGTGTGTATGTGTGCTTTTGTGTGTATGTGTGTATCTCTATGTGCATGTATGGGTGTGCCTGTGTATGTATGTCTGTGTGGAATCTCTAAGGATTTAAAATGGATTCAGAAATAAAATCTTGAGAATAAACTTCCAAAGGACAAAAATCCTTTTTTTCTTCTTTTTCCCTCCTTTTTTATTTTCTCCTTTTTTTTTTCTTTGAGAGATCATAAAAAGTTATTTAATTACCTTCTAGGATTAGGCTCCCTCTTTTCTCTGAAAATTCTCATAGCCGTTCTCTTGACTCACTCCAAAATGTCAATGTCCTTCCTGTGCAGGATAATTACTAACTTCAGAATATACAAATGGAAATAAATAATCCTGAAAGTGTCCTCATCCACCTAATTCCTTTTATTCCTATCTATCCCTTTTAAAGTGTTCAGGTCTTTTGCAGAGTCACTTCGACTATGAGAACACATAGAGATGATCTGGGGCTCGAGCACTGAAGCCTGATAAGTCTGTCCACACCTTTCTGTAGAAATACCCAAATTTCTACTGGTGCTGGCAAAAATAACTTCTTCAAAGTAGCAGTCATGGAAAAACACAAACCACAGGAACCTGCATCAGAATTTTACATGATAGGATTCTTGAACCCCAAACTTCAATGCTTTTGCTCAAAATTAAAAAATCAATTGAGCAATAGCATTTAAAGACCAACTGAATTGACAGATTCATTTAAGTCACACCAGCAGACTCCCACATCTCAATGTTTATTACCATCTGTTTTACATTCTTTAGCCATCAGAACTTTTCAGTTTAGGAAGCAAATTATTATAATTGAGGGACACCAATAATAATCCAGTGCAGCCTGTGGGTTAATGTAGTTTGTTTTAAACAAGTACAAAGCATTGACACTCTATCTCACTGTTTTTATGCTTCAAATGTATGTATTTGATCCATGGACTACACTAGAAACTCATTTGGGAAAGGCCTTTGTACAGATTATGTGAGTGACTGCTGCATTTACTGCTCAGTCAAGCACTGGAATGTACACCCTTAAAACAGATTCATCAAAACCGTGATTATTCAATCCACCAAGGTGCAGGAGAAATATGTGGGAGAGATCTAAATCTCAGCAACTATCAATCCAGCCTTCTATAGTAGAAAGCAATTTCAGTATGATGAACTAAAGACAAACCACAGGATATATCTAACCTTTTCTAATAAAATAAAAATGTTTGAATATTTTATTTCTTAAAAATGTAATCATATAGTCTACCTACAAAGAAAAAAAAATTTATTTCTGTGAAATTCTTACAATCCTCCTCAAAAAATAAATAAGCACACATTTATTTTGAGAGGAAAAAAAGCTACACTAATGTTTTATGGCAGCATGACTGTAAGGGGTTTTTTTTCTATTTAAAATAACTGAGATTCCCATGCCTGACATTATATTTTGGTATAGCTAGCATTAAAAGGTTCAGTTTCTAAAACATTAAAGACGTAAAATTTCAAACAACAGGTGAATAGGGAGATTTTCTACTCATGTTTTTAAAGTATCATAAAAACTTAGTACAGGTGAAAAAAACTTGAGCAGGAGCTTGAAGAGTAACAAGTTTCTCTGAGCTGCACAATTATTGCATTTGTGCATATGGTGTACTCAGCTGTGTGGATATCAGAATAATTTCTGTACCAGAATAGGCTTTTCCCGAATCTTTTTTTTTCTGACAGTTTGCTGCTGCTAGAGACATATCTGGAGTACTATACAGAATTACATCTAAAATTATGGACTATCCATTGAAAGCTGTGACTGATAAGAACTAACTTCAATTTGTCATACAGGTTTTAAACTTGCCTTAAATTTTGGTATACTCCAAATTATACTAAAATATCTAAGTTCTACTTTTCAGTGCAGGGGAAAAATGCTTTTGAAAATAATGTCAAGATAAAGCACAACCCTTAATTAATTTACAAACTTACAAAGATTTAAACAGCTTCAGAACATTATCTATAATTAATTAGTTTCAGAGGTCTACTTTTTCTATTGAGGGGCAACATATGAAAATGAAACAACAAATCTGGGATGAAAAGATGGTGATTATATTTAATTTAAGTGTGGTAACAGCTGCTACATATGAAAGGCCCAGAGCATATAGTGAGTGACTTTCAGAGGTTGCAGATGAGGTACAGCTGAGTGAACTTGGCAAGGTACACAGAGAAGTGGGCTAAGGTTGTCAAACCACCACACCCAGAGCATTGAAAACAGGCTTAGTTTCAGGCATCTCTTTCTGGAAACTGATATCTCCCTGGACTGTTTAAATACCTAGAAATATACATCCTTAATTTACCTGGAAATTGGAAACATAGGCAATCCTGTGTCTAGACTAAGCATAATTGTTCTAAAATGAAAAATTAAGATAAAAATAATAGTTTTAATCTGGAATACAGGATTGTTAAGAATGGTAACAAGCTCTGATGAATTTATTTTCTTATCACATGCATCTCCTTACTGAGTTTTTGGAACAAACTACTAACGTGTCATGACACACAATTGTCAGGTAGCCCAGGTGATGGACAAATCAGAGCAGCAAACGAATTTATTTTTCCACCCACAAGGCAGATTTCTTACTCAAAGAGGAAGACTGATTCAGAGCTCTAAAGTCAACTATGTAAGATTCTTACAACAAAGAATAGACTTTTCCTTTGTTGCAACAACTATGACATAAGAAAAAAACATATCAGTTGAAAACTATAAGTCAGCATTTCTGGCTGCAAAATTCAAGGTAAGAGGCAAAACTGTGCTTTGATTGATTATTTTGGAAATTCCACCACACACCTGTTAATTATATTTAGAGACAGAATTATGATATTCTGAGGTTGATAAAGCAGGAATTAACTTTCTGTAGAACATGCCTATTCTTTCATGGCTCCAAAATTCTGGTAAGCTACCTGTTTTCTGCAGGAAGCAACAGTTCTTACTCTGGAATTTTTGTCCATCAAGTTACAATGACCTATCCGAGAGAAAACGTCTCTGTGCAGGCCAGACAACTTGGAACCATTTAAATCAATGGGAATTTTGCCCATATGAACAAAATGCACTATGTGTAAATGCACATTGTGATCCCGTCTAAAATGTTTTCAGTCTCGCAAGCCCAGCAGCCACAGGATGCTCATCTTCTACCAAACTAACAGACTTTAATAGGAAATCTGATTCTTTTATGGCTTGAACTCAAATGTATTTTAATAATTTTCTTATGTACAGATAGAGCCATCTGTGAAGTTCCTGATACATTCCATGCCAGACTTTTGCACTACTTTGACCTTTTCAATATTCTATACTTTAATTGCATAAGCCATTCTATAGTTTCCTCACAAATTAGCTGCCTCCAAGTAGTTGAGGAGGTGGCAGGGAGCATCCTACAGTATTTGTGAACACTGGAAAGGTCAAAGCTGTGTAGAGCAGTCTTAGGCATCAGGGAATGTGTAAGGTAACAAAATCCCCCTGATGTGTTCACCTGGTAAATGTTGGGATATGGAGAGAAAAATTCACCACACTAGCATCCTATGGCAATCATGAAGATAACTGCAGATAATTTTATATATTCCTAATGTGGTTAAAATTGTGAAATTGTGATTGTCAAGGTTTTTTGGATTTTGTTTTGGTTTTGGTTGGTTTTTTTTCCTCATGGAACCCATTGAAGCTGATGAGCAGCTGAGTAAAATGCCTGGCAGGAAAAAAAAGCCTGGCAGAAAAATGAGACTAAAGCACTGGGTAATTAATACTGCCTTAACCTACACAATGATTTTAAAGACCAATCTCTAAAGGGTAAACTAAATCAGCATTCTGTGAAATCCATTAGTAACGATATTATACTAATAATCTTTACAGAAAATACTGTAAGGATATCACTTCCCACTTAATGAGTCCCTTGCTGCTGACTAGAATATTCTCACAGCCTCTTTTTTTTCCTTCTCAGGCAGTAAAAAACCAATATTTTTACCATTTTCCTGCAAATCACACTTTTCCTCTTGCATTGCTGGAATTGTCCTATTTTAAAAATGTCTCATTCAATATAGCATTATGTGATAATTCACACTGCAATATCATAGCTAAAAGCATCTCCTTACATGTAACTTCATAACTTTTTAGTTTCATTAAAGCACAGTTCTAGAAAATGTCAATACAACAGTTCCCAAGAGTCATAAATATTACAAGGAATCCAGCCCTTGACTGGATAGACTTCATATCTATGAAAAGGTAACAATAAAAGATTTTGGCAATTTCTTAATACTGAGAATTTGATTCAAAATAATTTATCAAGGAATATCAGGTACAATTTTCAATTTAGATATTAAATTGAATAAATAAGCATAAAAATGAACAAATTAAGTGCTACAAACTGAACAGATTAAGTGCAATAAGCCATGAACAGAAGTAGCTCTCAAGGGTCTGATACATTAAAATTAATTTTTAAAATACATTATGTTGTTTTCCTACTGTTTTCCTACTGTTTTCCTTGAGACAAAGAAGAGGATGGTACTTCTATAAAGTAAAAAAAGGAGGATTTTTTTTTTCTGCAGTTGAACAATTTAACGTAAACTGTAAGTTCAACCATGGAGAGACAATTCAACCATTGGTGGGAACAGGTTTCTATTCTCAGATTCATAGTACTTGGTAATAAGAAGTGAATAAGTCTAGTGAATATTTGCTACTGGGTGTATGGCAATCAGAAGCTATGGATAGTTCAGTCCCAATAGTACTGGTGAAAAATTTACCTTATTTTGCCTTTTTGCCTTCCTGACAAACAATATTTCACTTCTAGATGTAAAAGTTTGGATGTGGATATTTATGCTGTGAAAATAAATAACAAAAAGAAAAAAAAGAACACCTCTTTTTGAGATGGTTTTTTTTAAGAAGAATAGTATTTGTAACATCAACAAAAAAACTACAGAAATCATTAAAACAATTTTTAAAAAATTAAAATTTAAAAATTCACAAGTATGCTGGTACCACAAAAACTTGCTGGTGACATGTATTCAGGTCCTTATTCACAAAATGAATGTGATGAATTCTGATGAAAACCCACACTTAAGGACTAATAAATGTAATCCATATAAACAAGAAAACCAATATTATACTTTGATTTTCAGTTTTGGAATACCTCTAGAGATTTAAGCTATCACTAATTCATAACAGAAACATACAAAGTCAGGGATAAAAAAAAAAAAAGAAAAAGAAAAGCAATTGCCAGTTTAATTTCTTCAAGAAATTGAACATCATGGATTGGTGTAACATCTCTTGCTCAGGTCAGTTAGTGTGCAAATCAGGATCCAGCCAATTTGACCTCCTAAGCTGACTGGTATTCAGGAGCCGTCCAGTGAAGTACCAAGTTTTAAAAAGAGAAATCAAAAAATACCAAGTTAGATTTTACAAGGCCCAGACACTTTAGTCAGGATACTGAGAGCAAATGTTGCTCTATTTCTCTCTGGTCAAACACAGGTGAAATGTTGATTTACACTGGACCAACATGCCTAATATGTTTGTCATATATAAAGGACTTGCACCAAATGTAAAGGTGAACTAAAATATCTGAGCTACTGGATTTTTCCATAAAACATCACCTGAATAAAGGTGGAGGCAGTTCAGAGGATCAAAATGCCAGCACCAGAGGAAGAAGATTTCTTTCAGTAGGAATAGAAATCATGTTTTGTCCTAAGTATTATTTTTTTACTCTTGTAAAATTTTACTGAAAAGTCTGAAAACAATCTTAAGTGAGTGGACAATAACATTATTTCTGATGAGAAATAAACCATAATCATCCCCAACAATTAAATAAGAAGTCTTCTAGTAATGGAAAATCTAAAAGTCTAAACATTTGGGATGAAACATTGACTCATTTGACCTCACTGAAAGACATTACCATGGGGGGGGAACCCTGGAACTGCACCAGTCACCATCTGATTAGGAAAGGATTTGAAGTTTAAAAACTCTGGAGGTCAATACATTGCCAGAAAAAGTCACTGGCATGTTTCTCCATCTAGGAAGTCAGTAAGGTGTACATATAAACTATTTTTAGTATGTTTTCTCCCAAATATTTTTGTTCCAAACCCCTCCGATTTGTGCAAACTGTCTCACAGATTTTGACATTGTTATAGTATTTCAGGAAATTGTGTGAGTATGGACAGAACTTGGGCCCTGAAAAGCCAATGGAGGAATTCAGAGGTTGCTGGAGAGCTGAAGGAGCTGCCTTAAGAGACTGTCTCAAATAGAAACGTATTTACCACATCAACCATGTAAATTCTACTATAAATGTAAAGTTTTCTCATTACAATTCCCTTTAGCATCATTCAGTGAACCTACAATGCTTTCTCAAGACCATATTTTGTTTTATTCCACCATTTGGTTCATTGGGTACAGATAAGAGCTACATGTTAATCATGAGAAGTAAATAAACCAGACTTTTTTCTAGGATTTCTTTACTTAAGATATCATTAAAGGTTCTAATAAAACAAGCCTACTCAGAGTTGAGCCACTTACTTGGATATTTCTCTCCTCACACTGGGAACAGAAATATAATTGAACTATTTCTTGGTTTAGGAATCTCTGACAAAAACTTAGGATCATGGACAGACTTATCTGGGCCTAAAAAATTACTGTACACCAAATTTTAATGAATTCCCACCTTTAGAAGAAATAAAAAGAGACTCCTGCCTAATCAGTTATCTACTAAGAAAGACATCAGGGCATATAGTTCTGTCTTGGAGCAAGAGGATGAACATTCTGAGGTCTGCACTAAACTTACTTTTTATGTCTGTGAGAAAATAATAGTTTTTTTTATTTCCTTTGTCTTTGTTCACATATATTCTTGGGATACTCTTTTTGTATCAAAATTAACTTTTTTTATGTTATTACTATTTTGTCAAGACAATGTTGTTTGAGAATTTAGAGTTACTGTCTCTCATCTCTTAGATTTGCTGGAGGAGGTGGACCTTTCCACTGGAGTAGCAATGCCTTTTTCTTTCAGCATGCATTCAAACATTACATTTGCATTAGGAGAAGAAGCAAAAAAAAAAAAGGATACAAAATTAAAAGAAAAATTCTCAGAAATACAAAGAAGTACTTCTTCTGCCTACTCTATAATTAATCTTATAATAGTTCAGTTCAAGTATTGTACTATAATTTTGTGCTATTTGGAAAAGTTCAACCAATCCATGCATGGAAATGTATTAAAAAATCCCATAGAATTAAAAGTATAGTCATATTGACAGCAAAGTGCAATTAGTAGACAAGCCATATCAGCATAAAACACTAAAAAACAAAACAAAACAAAACAAAAACGACAAAAAACACACACACAAAAAAAATCCCCTAAAATAAACATCTGGATCACCTTCAAAAGTAGAGACTGAGAAATCCTTTCCTTGTCTTTGCGAGTTTTTGCTTATATTTCCTTACGTTTTCCTATAATTTCATCAGGATACTTGATTAACATTTATAAAACATTAAGATAGAAAAATTGGATTGCTTCAGGACACAGGTTGAACCTTAACAATTCCAAAGTCATGTTTCATTCATTACTTTTGCTCACTTTTATGAAAAAAAAAGTTGATATGAAATAATTTTAAAATTAAACTGCAACGTTCTAATTAGAAATTATTTACCAAAGGTGGGGGTTCTCTAGATTTTTACAAAATTATTCTTAAATTTAGAACTTTGCAAGAGCTGGTTTCCAGTAGATGTTTCTCATCTCAACAAAACAAGGCTGATAAAAGGTACGGAAACCAGAAATTTTGCAAGTTCTATTTCATTCCTCACAGGCATTACCATAATGGAATTAAAGGAGTATTCATCTCTCATTGAAGATTTTACACCTCTTTTCTAATGTAATTGCTAGCATTGCGGTATTGCTTTCCTTACAGACTTTTAGATAGAGAATTGCTGTATTTTAAAGCGGAGTCTATTGAAGAAAAAAATGTTTCACTAAAAAAATATTCAAAAATGATCATAAAATAGATGCAAACAGTTCTATCATAATATTGGGATTTCTTAAAGAAGGACCCAGAACAACAAGGAAAAGGAGATTTACAGTGTTTTCTACTTGAAATTTCTTTATTTAACATGAAAAGCAGAGAACTATGTGAACTGAACTGAACTATCATGTGAACACCCTGTAAGAAACCTTAAATCTTTTAATCTTGTACAAAATTCACTTTTTCTTTTCTATTTTTCCTTTTCTTTTCAAGTCTTTCTTTTCAACTCTTTCCTTTCTTCTTTCTTTACAGAGATGAAGGCATAATGACAGAGCTTTGCTACTTCTTAGGTCAGGTGGGAATTTCTCAGAGTCTCAGTGACAAAATATGAAAACACAGGCAAAAATTAACAAATACAAAACAAATATTAAATTTGCCTGTTTATCTGTTATAGATGACTATCACAAATATTGGCTGAAATATTAGTTCCTGAACAAATATCTGGTTATGAATGGTATTTCACAGCCATTGGTGATTCCTCATATTTTTTTCTGCAATTTTCTTCAAGACACCCGGATATTTCCACTCTCCGCATTCCAAAATGTCTTATATATTCTACTTACATCCTTTTTTTTTTTTTCTTTTTCAGATAAATAACATTCTTTTATCATTATGGAGCACAATATAGTATCAATACATCCACTGAAAAATTTTGTCTTGACCTAAAAACTTTGCAAAAATAATTATTTCAACCCTCACATCCTTTTCTGAAAGTTTCAATTATTTTTACTGGAGCAGGAAACAAAAAAATTTCAGAGCATCAGGTGACACTGAAAAAGTTGTTTTGAGTGACTGAGAGATATCTACACTTTTCTAACTCTATAATACTACCTTTGCTTAGATAAAATATTTAAATTTATCTGAAAATATGTTAGCAGACCATACAGGACAGGTAGCACCATTAAGTGTTGGGAAAACATACAAGAAGTGCAAACACAATACAAAACCTCTTGTCCAAATATTGCCTCCTGCATTCCGTGATATTAGCTTCATAAATATGCTCAGATAATTAGTTTGGTGATCACATAATGTGGCACCTCAGTTTTGTTTTGCTTTTCTTCTCTTGCTACATTTTTCCTTTTAAATACTGTTTTACAAGCCAGAACTTCTAATTCCACTGTGAAATAATATAAGGAATACAAAAAATAAAAAAATATAAGTAATATAAATATGTTTTGCCATTACAGCAATCAGCAATATATGCCTGCCCTCTCAATCTTTGTGCTTGTCTTAGTTAGAACATCTGGGATCAGTTCATCACTGGATGGGTGTAACCCAAAACTGTGTATTCTATAGCCTTCCATGCCATTTCCCAGAAACTGTTATCAATGAACCATTTACACCATCTGCACATAGAGACTGACTCCTCAGGCTATAAACTAGGTGTTAAGAGGCCTGTGAGATAGGAGGATGCTCTTGTCCTCACACCCATTGTGGAGCTCCCCATCCTGAGGGAAGTACTGAACATTCCTGCCTGAACTGGAGAATATATAATCTTGGAGTCTTGGAACTTCTTTAACCACTTGTGGGATCCAGAGGAAGACTGCAGACCGCCACTCTCAACCAGACTGCAGACCATCACTCTCGACTGGACTGCAATCATCACTTTCCAACCAGACTGCAACCATCACTCTCGACTGGACTGCAATCACCACTCTTGACCAGACTGCAACAGCACTCTCACCAACAGGTTTTCCCCTCTCCTTTTACTTTGAACTCAGGGCGCCCAACGAACACCACTTTGTTCATGCCCCAGGGTGCTGGGTTATGCATTTGGGTTTTGTGGGTTAAACCCAATTGTTTGTCTGTATAATCGTACTTATTGTATTATTTTTTAAATTGTTATTCTGATTTATAACCTCTCTTTTGAGTTGAGTTCATTTCCCCTGCTGGTTTACCTTTAAACCAGCATAGTTTACCTTTAAACCAGCATAGTACTTCTGCATGAATCTTCTAGAAAACATGGATGTGACTCCCCTCATTAAAAGGGGCCCTTCTCAGCCCCTCTGAGGAAAAAAATAAAGATTACAAATATCTATCAGATCAAAACAGGAAGGTATTCATAAAAAAAAAAAAAAAGATAATTACAATAACAAGAGTAAGCAATAATAATAAAAATATTCTACAATTAATATTAACATGAGGAGAAAAAAAAACCCTGGCAGTGATATCACCATAGTTTCTTTCTTTTACCTCCCTTTGCTGAAAAATGGTATTTGGTTTATCAGCTAAAAAATACCATCAAATTCCCTTCTCTGCAAAGCTTTCAACAGAGCCAGGACGTGTTGTCTCCACTCCACCTCAGTCCCCCTCAGACTGTGAGCAGCTGAGCATGCTGACCATATTCCATCCAGGGAATACAATCCCATTTAACCCTATAATTTCTATGCTATTATAAATTTGTTATAACTTTACAGTTTTCTTCAGTTTTAGCCCCAGTCTTTTTTTTCACAGGTACATATTGGAAAAAATCAGAAGTTTGTTTTCAAACTCAGATATTATGTATTCCCTCCCATAAATATTCAAATTAGCTTTCAAAGTCCCATAGGAAGCTTGGGAAGTAGCCTTTTGACATTCCTTGAAATACACTCGCAAAAAAGCCACTTCGCACATGCTAATCCCAAACTCCACACTCAGTTTTAACATTCAAAATTTGCCATTCTTCTACTTGCTATTTACATAAATTAACCAGTTGAAAGCAGAAGTAACACCATATGACTTACACAACCAGTCAACACATTCTGAATTATTAATATTTATAGCAAGTTCTTTGTGCACCAGGCATGAAAGAAAATTACACATAGAAATTAATGAATATTTGTGAATAACTCTTAGTGGTGAATTTTACAACCCGTTTGCAAACAACATGCAAAAGAAGAAGCACTGAGTGTTAATGAATACTAATGAATAATGAATATTATTAGTGCTCCTTCTTTTGTCTGACATACACAACCTCTCCCCTAGTCAGTTCAGTAGAGTAGTGTGGTTGCACCAGATGGCAAAATTTGGTTCACAATATGGGTAGCAATTGGCATTCATATTCACGAGTAGTCAGATCACACCATGCTCTCAAGTAGCGTGTTGGTAGAGCATGTATGTATGTTCCAGCTAGAGCCAGGGACATCAAACCGTAACACCAATTAGTTGCTTGAACCTGCAAGACTTTTGGCTATGAGATTTTTGGAAAAGGTCATCCAAACTCTTGGGCACATAGGGCAGAAACAGAAGTTGCCAAACAAATTTTGAAATACTTTTAGTTTCAGCAAATGCTGCCTATTATTATAAAAAAACTTTTTGAACTCAGGGGGAAACTTAAAAAAATCTGTGCTTTTAAAAGTATTTACAACCTGACTGTTTTATGCAATCAAAGTGATATAAGCAAATCCTCTCAGGTTTAGAAAACAATCTGTAGATCAAAGGATAAAATCAGTGTCTGCAGGCTAAATTTGAAAATAGTTTAGGCAATGGGAATCCCACACCTTCCCATAAGAACACCGCATTAGGTTTTGTTGCATCGTTTTCTATCCACAGGTTGCATTTGCCCTGATTTCTTTATAAGCAGAAGTAAAGATTAATAAAAATTACCAGTGCAGCATGTCATTTTATTTTAGCTGAGTTTTCTCTCTGTATTCAAATTGAAAACTATCTGTAACCAAAAGTAGCTGAAGTTGGCCTATGCTTAGCCTGTGTTTTTCTGTTTCTTGTCTGAGGATAACCAGAAACTTTTCTAAAACATGCATCCATATTCCTGAAGGGGGTAATACTTTGTATATCAAAATAGAATGTAAACTTAGAAGACCTCCTTTTGCTGCAAAAGAAGGCAACTACAGAATTTATCCACTTTGCCCCTATGGCAGCTTGATACACATGGAAGAATTTCCTGTAGAAAAAATATCTAGAAGTCTTGATGAATTCAACACTGGGTAGAGAGGAAAAAAAAAAGTCTTCAATAACACTAGAAAAATTGGCAGATACAACAGTAAATCCTAATTAAGGAGACAAAAAAAAATGCATATTTCATATCAACTCACAAATTTTGCTTTTCCCTTTTAAGTGACACTATTATTTGAGCATTGGGGACACATTTGGTTTCCTGGAAAAGAGAAACGCCCTAGGTGCTCATGTCTAACAATGCCAGCAGCACTGCCCTTCTCCTGATCTCTCTGTCCTTGGGTGTCTGGTCCCATTCCTCCAAATGAACCCACACACTCTTCTTTCCTTGTCCTGGATATGACAAGGGGAAAAGAAACAGATGATTCCTTTAATCTCACTCTGATGGAGAGTTGGATGTGATGAAAACTTGACCTGCACAGAACACATGGTTCCCTCAATTTTTATGCAGCTTCTGGGTGATGTAACTGAGATATTATCTCACAGATTTAAGGCTTAAGATATGTCTCAGGAGTGGTAAAAAAAGTGAAAGTCATGCATTTTTAGAGCTGTTCCTGATTTGATATATCACATGCATCTTTCCTGAAGTGAAAAACCTCCCCAGTTTTACTTCAGTTATCACACTCTTGAGAACCTGCGAGAAGCAAACCGAAACATCCTATTTCCATTCAGAATAGGTTCAACAAAACAAAAACTAAAGAAACAAACAAAAAATTACTTTTAAACAAGCAATTTTCATGAGTATTGGGTTTTGTCTAATCTTATTACAGGCTGGTAGAAGATTTCCCTGTTGAAAAAAAGCTCAGAAAAAGCTCATATTTTAGGAAAACCTTTGATACCTGCATGGATAATTCTCACACTCCCCTGTGTGAGACGATTTTTGTTTTAGCAAGGCAGAAATGGGAAGAAAAGGAATCTTATTTTGGAAATCTGGGATTTAATCAGGTACTAATTCACCCTCTAACCAAAGAAATTAATTTTTTCTTCTCACTTTCAAAACTGAGAGGTTTACAACACTGTTTATCTTGTTCTCTGTGTGTGCTGTGTGCTGGCTGCACTCTCTGTTTTGTCAGAAACCAGCCCTCAACCTCCCCGTGTTCTTCTGTTTGTGCCTCATCCTTTCTCAGATCCACCTCAGTTTCCCCAAATGACCAGGGGTTCCTTGGCAGAGTACCCAAAATGTCTTGGACCGGTCAAACACAGGATGCTTAAACAAAGACCCTGATAAATCCAGGTTAGAGGAAGCATTGCACTGTCTGAAATGACATGTCAACATTGACACAGCCAGACTTTTCAGCATCCATATTTAACAATAATCCCCTAGTTCATCACGTCTGTACTGAGGTGAACAGAAGAATATTGGTTTCCATCTAGACCTTAGAGATCTAATTCTGATCTTTTAAATTACTTTATAATGATCTTTTAAAGAGTCTGTGTAAATCAAAACAGTGTGGGACATATACCTGTGGTTTCCTTTTGCAGATTTGGTTTGATAGCTAAATTCACCAGACCCTTTTTTATTATTATTAAAAGAATTAAAAACCTAAACCAAATCAAACAAACCAAACAAAAAAAAAACCCAGCCCACCCACCTAAAATAAAAAACATTAAAATGCAAGTTTTTCTTCAAGACGTGCAAATGCCTCAGGATGTTAAACGTCCAGGCTCAGGTAGGCACTGCACACACACCAGACAGTCGGGAGGGAAAGTTTACAAACACACTGCATCACTAAGAAATTAGAGAATTCCATAAAGTTGAATAATCTCAAAGACTATTAAAGACTTCATCAGCAACCTCGAATGATGGCCAAGAACAAGCTCCCTTAGTTATTACTGAATGTTAAAAAAGGTTTGCTTTTGTTTCAGTGAATGTTTCAATGGACTTGGTTCTACTCTGAATGAAAAATGAATGTTTTAACAGCTTGAGGTAAAAGTTCAAAGTATTCTATTTGTTTAAACAACAAGGTTTACACAAAAACAAATAAAACCACAAAAACCACAAATACACAAACAAAACAGAAAAAATCTAAAAACGCACAGGTTGGAATCTTTGCAACTTCAAAGAGTTGAGTGCAGAATGGAGGGAAAATGTAGAGTTTTAATGACTACTTCACACAATACATTTCCCAAATCTTTGTTCGCGAAGCCTAACCATGACACAATACATTTATTGTAAGTGACAACACTTCTGAAGAGTTTGAAATTCTCTTCATTGACCTCTCAATTACAAAGACAGACATGAACAAGGAGCTCAAGTTAGAGCTCCAGAGCAAGTTATACACAGAAAAAAAAGTTGAATTCAAAGGGTTTCATTCTTCAATGAAAAGTTAAATTTAAACCCAAAATCACTTGTGAGAGCTCTGAGATGCAGGATGGAAATTAGAGATGAAGTAGCAACCTAAATGAAATATAAACTAAGACTCTAGAATTTCTGCAAGCAAATTACATTTATAATATATCTTGATATCTCAGTGCTTTGTAACCCATATTACCATGGTAAACCATATTTTTAGAATTGAAACTATAAAGAGTTAAAAGACCATCTCTCTTTCACATCCTCTTTGCAATTTCACACATATGCTCCAAAAGTATTCATTAGGCAATAATAACAATAAATAAATATAGGATTTTGGGAGAACTGCTCTCTGTGACACCACAGGAAACACAGAGCAAAAATTCCATCAGAACATCCTCGCAGCCTGTTGAAGGCACTTGTTTAACCAGGAAATGCACACATCCCTGTATTTTAGACCAAGAGACAGAGCTGGTTCCAGAGCTCAGGAACACCCATCGCCCCCAGAGCTGGGCAGTGCCAGCGTTTAAAGGTCATAATTCACATTAGAACCACTAATGAGGCAGATCATTTAGGGTGTAAAATACCTGGTTTTCTAACTGATCATCTCTTAGTAGTAATTTCAGATGCAAAGCACAGATCTCAATGTTTATTTAGCAATGTCCTTTGCAGATACTGATTTATTTACAGCTGGTGTAAATGATGTTGTTGACATATACATTGTACTATTTCACATTTTATTACAGATAAAAATGTATTTATTCGAAATACATGGGGTACCTTGAGGCATTGGTAATGCACAGGGAATCAATAGACTGTATCTTCTGATGCAATACGTTCATAAAACCTCTTAGCACTGGTTGTTTCTGAGCATAGAATGTCAATAACTACAAAAGGAATCACTTGTGGGAAGTGGCACTTTCCAGAAGCAGGGGCAAAATTTCCTTTCTTCTTGGAAATGCTCTAGGTTCACATTTAGTTCTGTACAGTGAGCTTTGTGAAACAGCTTTCCTCCACTAGAGTCAGTGCAGAACCCACACAGCTAAAAATTATTTAGCTCTGATTTTTTCCAATGTCGTAAAAGATAAAAAAAAGAAGTTTTTTGGATAAGTTTCCATCAGTTGTGAACCCTGACACAAATCACCTAATAGAAAATGGAAATATAAAAGTAGTGCAATGTCCTAATAACTGACTTATTGCACAAGTGTAACTAAAATAAAGATTTATCTAAAAATAATTTTATTGTTAGACACAATACTTTATCTTCAAAAAGAATTTGAGTTTATAGTTCCCATTTCTTATTAAAAGAGAAGAGCAAATTCAAGTCTGATGGCAAAAAGGCACAATAAAGAGCTAACAATGGTTCAGTTGGTATACCTTGTCCTGTTTGCTCTACCTGTTTTGGTAGAAGAACATTTTAGGAGCATTGGTTAATATCATATTCTGTTCTGCTCACTGGACCAAAGGCCTTATTATAGAAAGAATAGGAGTAGTACACCCAAGGTAATAAATTAGTTAAGCTAGACATTTTAATAAGATATAGAAGGCCCAGAGCCAGGATTTTGCAAGCTTGAAGAATTCAGGTCACCTAACTTGAAGAGGTCAAATTGAGGAAGATGTCCATGGCGACCACCAGAGGGATGAAGGCTCGAGGAGAAGACCCCCACAGTAGAAGACTGCGCATGTCCAAAAAGATTCCAGAAAGACTCCGCCCAGAGACTAGCCTACTTTTTAATATGTATTTTAGATGATGTAACCATGTATGTAAAGTGTATAAAGTGGCTTGGTTTTGCACTTTCAAGCTGAGCAAGTTTGTCCAGCTAGAGCTGGCTTGCTCCCAACCTTGAATAAACAAATACATTGCTGCTCATAGGTGCAAAGTCCCTAAGAAGTTAATTATTCGAGGTTTTTTGTCATCAAGTCATACATAATTTAGACATCCTTTGGATGGATTGAGGGTTTTGAATTTGTACCTCTTCAGGAATTTTAGAGAAAAAATATTACTGTCCTTGAAATTCTTTTCTGCTTTGTTTAATCTTATGAGACAGATGGACAACTGGGTCAACAGGAGTCACAGGTTTTTTTAAATGCAATCCAGCAATCCAAAACCAATGGGAAAAGCAGTATTAACTCAACTATCCTACAATCCAGATGCAGTATCATTTGCTTCGAGACACGTGAAGATATTTGCACATTTTTACACATTGACTTTTTAAAAAAGCATCAGCAAATTTAAAATTATTTTCTTGCGTATATTTGAATAAGTCCTATTTAACAAAATTACATTTGCACTTTGAAAATATAATTTAATCAGTTGCCATCCATGGCACAGACTGGACCATTTGCTCTTGCTTTCCTTCCTCATGTTCTTTCCTCAGCGTTTCCACTTAAGTATCCTCTACTTAGAGAAGGGAAAAATACTATAGTAAAAATATATTGATACTGTTAGGGACTACTAAATCCTTGACGTTTGTTCAGGTTATCAGAAGTATTATGGGGGGAAAGTTCATGTGAGCAATTTGTACATGTCCGTGTATAAAAATACCATTTCAGCTACCTGTATCTGCACTTGTTTTGGAGTCCTGCTAGTATCAATTCAATCCTTAGCATTTATACATTCACAGTCAATAAATTTCAAACATTTATCACATTGACTGAAGAATTCAGAGCACTGAGGTTCCAATTTGTTTTCTGCTGAGCCAAGGCTTCCTAAAAAAACAAGAGCTTAGAGAACTCTTCAGTGCAGTGTTAATATTTCACACAAATAATGACTCACAACTAAATCAACATCTGAATTTTGAGACAGTTTTAAGAGTCCCCCATCAAAAACGGAAACAAATATTAGTCCTTGTCAGGGACAACACACATTTTCCTCAGCTGGTATTTATATTATTTGAAAGTAATCTTGAATGTGAGATTACTTGTTTGCCCACAAACACCCTGCAGTTGTGTTTTCAAAAGGCTATTAAAATTCATAGAAATCTCAGATTTATATATCTTCTAGCTATTTCAGCTTATAGAAAGGATCATAAGGCTATTCTATTTAAAACCCTTGGGGCTGCTTCTTTGGGTCAGGATTCTACAACTCTCTTTTTTTTTTTTTTTTGACTCTTGTCGCCAATTCCCACAACCACCCTTAAGCCCTACAACCCTTCCTCCCTTCCTCCCCCACCACCAGTTCTTTCTTGAACTCAGTTTACTAAGAAAAAACCCAAAAGAATGCCCAAATCCCCTAGGGGTAGCAGAAACATTTTTTGTCTCCATCTTTATAGACAATACATGTTGTTACATTAATTTTGTCTTTGAAGGTCACAATTAATTACCAGCTTGTATATGCAATGAGCCTTTAACACCGCACTAACAAATACTAAAATGGTATGAGAAGAGGACAACACAAACATACCTTCAAGGACACCAACAGATTTTTAAAAAAACTCCAAGATTCTACAAACTTGGGAAGTGAAACAAGATATTTTTTGTCAAGTCAAAATAATTTTTTTCCAGGTAGTAATTAATAGAACACAGTTACACTTATACCACAGGGAAACTGCTTTTCAATTCAGAAGCAAAGTAATCACAGATTGTTTCACATTGTTCTTGTTGGGAATTCCCCTAAACTTTCATTAATTCATAAAAGAGAAGTCCCACAGCCCTCTTTGCACTGTATACACTGAAGTGGAAAGTGAGACAAACCTTTGCCCAGGGAACATGGTATACAATGTTTGAAAAGAATGTAAAATGTTCTCCTTTTGTACATTTCCATTAACTTGAAATAAGTAAATGATAGAAAGACATACTATTTACAGAGAGAGTAATTAAAATGAAAAATTATGAAAATGTGATTGCATTGAGGTAGTAAATATTTTGATTGCCTCATGCAACCAATTAACATTGCACAGTATTTTGCAGTGGATTATGTTCATATCTTCTAGCCTCTTAGAAGAATAAAGAGATCTAGACAACTTACTTTTTAAAAAACAGAACTAACTTGTGGAAAATACTAGTATTTTCTGATTAGTCTTGAAATTAGAATTAATTCAAGCAGTTCATTTTTCAGTGTGAAGAAGCTATCATTTCCTGAATAGTATTGTTTATCCCCAGAAAACATCAGAATGGCCATATAAATATGCTGTAAGTATGACAACTGCAGTAGAAATCTATTTTAAAAACTGGTAGAAGGCATATAAGGTATCAACATTAATACACTTAAAAAGCAGGAGAGAAAGCTCACAATAACACTGCTGCTTAACAACACAAAGGAAGCAGCACTTTCAAAAAGCACACAAACAGAATATGTTCTAAAATCTATTGAAAGGTTTCAAGTAAGAGAAGCTAAAGCTTATAAATAGCATTTTCTATCTGATTAGATGCTTGTTGTGTAATAAATTTATTTTCTGTCTTTAAAGATTATTACTTTTAAACTGTCAAGAAGCAATCACAACATTGAAGTGAATAAAGGCATGGCTACTGCTCTTCACCTCCTGACATGTTACTAAAACAAGCATATTCCTTCACCCCATTAAGAAGCACTAAACAATCCAATGAATGAGTATAAAGAACAAACTACCTCAATGCCACAATTATACATTGAGAAAATTAGTCACGGTACTCCACTCGTTGAACTTGGCCATGACATATTTAAGCAAAAGTAATATTTAATTTTCAGACAGCTATATGGGAAATGGAACACATGACAGAAAAAAATCCCTGTCCAAGTCCAGTACTCTAACCAGCTTATTTTAAATATTCCATTCTTGGATGGTGCAACATTTAATGTCAGAAGCAATACATCAAACAAAACAAAAGATTTTTTTTTTTTAGTTTTAGTTTTAGTTTTTGTTTGTAAACAGAACCTACTTAAATTTGAAACTAGAAGAAAACCATTAGCTTTTAATGGAGCCAGATATTATAAAGACTCTGTAGACTTTCTATGATTACCGTCTTTGTTTAAACAAATAGCATAACCTGTGTAAGTATAGACAGCATTAGGTAGTATTTCTAAAGAAAATTTTCTAGCTTGTGACAGATATCACAATTTTGTTTTTGTCTGTTTAAATAAAGAGTCTACATAGTTGAATTAAAGCTCTGAAACTTAATACTGCAGTGTTAAGGAACTGTACTCCTCTCTTTAAGGTAGTTTGAATTGGTTTCTGCAAACAACTGCATTTTATTGCTGCTTTTCATTTGCTACCATAATTAAGCTTTCTTGTACTGCTTGAAGAAAAGTATCACAGATAAAACATTATGACTAGCAAAAAAAAGAAGGGTGGCTGTCTCAGTCTTTCAGGTCTTAAAAGTACCTCTACTGTAGAACAGTTTCTGGTGTTCTTTCTCTCCATTTCACTCTAATATTACCAGACGGTAGACAACGATCAGTGTCAGATACAGTATTCCCTAGTTCACCTTCTGATCCCTCTCTTCAAAGCATGAGATCACACAGAAGCAACAATATCTTTTCAGGCAGTGTAGCAGGGAAAGAGGTTTAACACTGCTTAAACCACTTCCCCCAGCTATTGAATTAGGTACTCTGTCTGCTAAACCGTTCTATCAGTCCAGATACATGAGCAGATTCTGCTCCATTTCTCTCTGTAATGCTGCCAGCTTTGCTGATAGAGATATGTTACATACTTCAGCATTTCTTATAAGAAAAATAAAGCCTCTTTTGTAAACCAAGCTGGGGGATAGACATGTATCATACATTTCAGTTTTCTACAAATGAAGGATCTGTCATTTAAAGAAGGATGGTACTGATTTTGTTCATATTGTCTACACAACTTCTGCTCAATCACACTGTCAGGTGTTTCTGGTAATGAGTAGATTGCTCTTACCCTTTCATATGAAGTGGGAAAAAGAAAGAAAAACAGATTACAAACGTAAATATGAAGTATTATAATCTCAGTGCTGTCACTCCAAATGTTTACTATTCATAAGCAACCAATGAAAGTAATTCACAAAAGCTGGTGCAAAAGTGTTGAAGGCAAACCCAGGAAAAAAATGAAACTTTCCAATTCATTTGGTTATTTCTAAATAACATAGGAACACACATTAACCATGACACCTAACCAGATTCTGTATTATCAGTAAGATTAATTTCTCTGAGAAATCTACACAAAATTCCCATTTCTTATCATCATTTCTGCACAGAAACTATAGGCATAAAACTAGTAAATATCCTAATGCCTTTGCAATCTGAAGACTAAGGTACTATATGAATATAGAACTTCTATTATTATTTTAAATCCCCATTTTTAGTTTCGTAATCTCATAAATCCAGATGCAGATTTTGTTCAGCTAAGCATGTGTCTTTGAGATTGCCCCCCCGGGGAGCCGGGGGGGCTAGAGGTGACTGGGTGCCAGGGTAGTCTCCCCTGCAGGACCAATCACTGCTCGTTTTGTTCGCTCCTGTGAAAATCAGATATACACAACGGCCGGAAAGGAGTTGGCAGAGTCTGTCTGCTGCTGCGTCTGAGTGAGTGTGTGAGAGAGAATAGCCGAGGGGTGGACAGAAGCTGCCCCACACCACTCGGAGGGGCCCCCGCACCCCCACAGCTCTGGCCAAGCTAGGTCTGAAGGCAAGATGTAAGAATGAGTGCCTGTTGTGAGGGAAAGGACTCACAGCAGCTGAAGGTAAGCAGGAGAGAGAGGCAAGCTCCTTGCAAGAAGCCCTCTTCCCCCCCCCCCGCCCCCCTTTCCAGCCAGACTGCGGAGTAGAGGCTTTTTTCCCTCTTGCTGTAAGAGTGGAGGGAAGGCTCAACATTGGAGCCGAGCCAGGAGATGGGCGGAGGAGGCTCGGTGCCAGGAAAGAAAAACCCCAGGAGAAATTGGAGACGGACCGAGGCAGGTTCAGCAGTGCCTACATTGGATTTAGACACGGCTACCAAAATAGAAAACTACAGCAGCTACGGAACGGAGAGAGAGAGAGAAAGGAAGAGAGAGAGAGAGAGAGAGAGAGAGAAAGAGAAAGAGAGAGAGAGAGTCACACAGCACGGACTCAAACTATTTTCTTGGACTTCGTAAGGAAAAAGAGACTTCAGTAAGCAGCTGGAGTTTGGTGGGGGAGTGAATCAGAGGAAACCCTTTTACCTGTACACTCCCATGAGAGATAGACTGCTTACCTATCAGCCTGAGGGCTTCTCATGGACTGAATTATGGGAGGGGCTTAGAAGGATGATAGAAGTGTGTAATACTGTGCAATATTAGCTTATATTTGTGTAGAATAAGTGTATATATCTTCCCTTCCCTTTCCCCCTACAGAGGTGTGCCTGCCTGAAAGTTTCTCTTTGGTGTTGAGGTAATATTGTGGGAAGGTGGGGGAAGTTTGGATTTTTGTGGTGGTTCAAACCATCACAGCATGATATACCTCTGAAAAAATATTTCTAAACTAGCTGAACACATTGTTAACACCCACTGTTTGAGAAGCATTTGTTATTTTGTGACTGACTTCCTAAATATTTGCTGAAATGTAGCTTTCTATGAATAATAATTTAAGACACAAAAAATAAATTATGTGACCATTCAAAACCTCATGGTCCAGTAAAGATGGTCTGTGCATTGCTTGTACTAGGCCACAGGTTGGGATTGACCTATACCTCCAGGTGTGTTAGGCTGGACAGATCTCACCTACCTAAGATTTGCTTTAATTAATAAAAGCATTTATCCAATATTATTCTATCTTTAAATTGTTTTAGCTTTTCTTTAACTTTCTACATCTGTGTGGTGTAGCACAGTGTGTTTCTGTAATTAATGAAGTGCAGCGGAGTACAGGCATAGAGTGATGGTAGGTGCCTAAAAGTTGTGATCATGGACTGATGCCAGACAATAAGGCAATAAACAATTCTCCTCTGGTTAAATACAGCTCAGAGAATCAGTCATTGAATCACAGTATTGCCTGGGTTGGAAGGGACATTAAAGATCATCCAGTTCCCCCCCCTGCCACTAGACTAGGTTGCTCCAGCAGTTCCATGTCCTTGCTGTGCTGGGCCCCCAGGGCTGGAGGCAGCTCTGCAGGTGGGGTCTCACCTGAGGGGGCAGAGGAGTAGAATCCTCTGCTCCTTCCACCCCCACTGTCCAGCTATTTTCACCTTAAATTTTGTAAGTATAATTCAGCATAAATTTTCTGAAAGCATAAACCTGTAGATTCAATTATAGTCCTTTAATTTAAAAAAATATAAGTTAGATATGGACATATTTAATTCGTTATGGATTTGGAGTTTTTTTCCCATGAACAGCTTTATCTAAAACACTAAAGTGAAGTGATTCAAATACACATTCTTTTTTCTCCTAGAAAGAAGACTGAATGTCTCAAGAGGATAACATTTAAAATATGCACATACCTATTAGGCTTCTTATCTATTATTTGCAAATACAGGGAAAGGCAAGTAATGAAAGCAAAACAGAGGTGAACCAATTAATAACAACTAGAAATGATTTCTTACTCTCTCTCAGTCACTCAGTCACAGTTTTATAAGGACAGAGTCTGTTAACCAAAGTGATGTCTTATTTCTATAGGAAAAAATTCAGTTTTGGGGAAGAGTAAAAATGCCCCTTGAAGACTCATCGCAATTTTGGAGACAAAAGCAATGCAAGTGCTAGGATGTAAGTAGCGAAAAACTAACATTCAAGCATGGCAGTCAGCAAAGAGCTGTAATTTTACTTTTACCAGATTAGCTAATGGCACTAGATGGGCCTTTTTCTGTTTAAGTTCAGCTGTTCTTATAGTTTAAGTTAATTTAGTTCCCTTCCAAACAGCAGAAGCTTTTTCATTACATAGAGTCTTTTGTGCTGCCTCAGAAGATGTTCCTCCTATAGGTAATAAAAGAGCTGTGTTTCCGAATTTATATGTAATATTCAGGTTTTGTTTTCTTCATGGTGACCCTTTAAAATACCTCACTCATAATCAAGCAACACAGTTTTGATTGTAAAGAGCAGCACTAGTCTGTTCTTTCAGTATTTGGAGAAGGATAATGTGTTTCATGAGGTCTTTTCCATGAGCTTTAGTGATTCCATGATTCTGTGGTTCAAATAAATACAGCAGCTCTTGCTTCAGGACTGTGGATACTCAGTACAGTCTTATTAGTTACCATACCTAGAACATTTATGGGAATCAGCCTCTCACTTAAAAACAAACTTGAAAACCCCAAACAAAACCACTCTTAAGTACTCTTTTTCCTTTAAAGATTGTTTAGTTTTTGTTGTTTGCTTAGCAGACTTTTATTGGTTTTTTTCCCCTAAAGTTCAATTGATTGCCCCGCTTTGTTCAACTGATTACGTTCTGATTTTGCATTTTAAACTTAGAGTTTAATTGCAATTGTTGCTTAAGCTACTTAGTTAATTTTTAGCATTTTGCAGTTGTAGCTGCTACGAACTGTTCTGTCATTTGCAAGAAGAGAGGCGGTGGGACTGGTTTGGTAATTTGGAAATTCCATTTTTTTGAGTGCAAGCAACCTGGAGCCCAGTCTTGAGGGTATATGAAGAGCTGTATAACATGCTAGGGTATTTTTTTTCTGGTGATGCTTATTCTTGTTTGAAAGCTGCTCTACTGCACACAAAATATCTGTCACCAGGATTAGCAAAGTGATTCCTCCCATCTGATCTGTTTCTGTTCTGGTAAGACTCTTTGGAATAACTCTGCTTCTGTAGATTATATAGGAGAGTTTTGAGAGGAGTGAATGTGAGTGTCTTGCAGCAGGACACTGTTCAGTTGACAAGGAACTCATTAGGACAGTCAGAAACTGGATTTCAACACTCAGCAGAGGAATAAAGGAGTCAAAGCTTCACTGCACAGGCGACAACTGTTTATTTGTAGTTTACTGTGTAGCACTTTTTTTTTTAGTACCTTTTTTTTTTCTTCATTTCAAAGCAGCAGATTTTAGACTGAGTGTCGCAAAGAGACTGTTAAAGAGAACTGCTCTGAATCCAGTTTTCAGAACTGACTGGAAGAAACCTGGAGATTTCTCAGGTGTTATAGCCTGGCATAAATAAAAAATAATGTATTACAAACAGGATAAAGTCAACCAATAAGGCACAGCTGAGATGTGAGAATTTTCTAAAACATTCTCCCTGACCCCCAGTCACAGTATTTTTCTGGTTTTCTAAAAAATATCTTCACCACTTCTCTATTTCTTTAAGTGCACCCTTCTATTCTAACAACAAGTTTTCTATTTGTTTGTTTGCTTTCCTTGGGGTTTTTGTTTGGCTAAGTTTGTTTTATTAAACTAGCTCTGTGTGATACATTAATAAGTAGTACTTTTTCCCAAAGCCCTGGTCCTGTCATCATGACCAAAAGTTTTTCAAATGCCAGAAAAGAAGTGGAACACAATATTTGCCATGCATACACACTTGAATCTGTTTCATAATTAACTCAAAAGATATCAAGGTTGTATAAGATTATAATCATTATACAATAAAAATATAGGAAAAAAATCTGCAAGCACATAGGTTTTTTGCTAACCTAACAAGCACCATCCACTGTAGAACACATCTGTTAGCATCCTACAACTTAATTTCACATACGATCGCAGGAGTTTTCTTTCTAGCACCAAATTTTCATTTTCAGTTTGTGATAAATAAATTAACTTTTACTAAGGTCAGTCTAACCACAACAGGTATCAGAATACCTGCAAAAGTCGCTTTATTAGCACATGAAATTATCAACATTATGGGCAATCTAGTTTTATTCAACTGCCAATCACTGTAATCAAAGCAGTCTAACTCCACATGCTGAGGAAGAGTTCTTGCTCTCAGAAAGACTTCTGTCTGCCCAATAAATTAATTTTGAGATTCTTAAGGTTATCGAGATATGAAACAGGCAGAGCTGGATTGAATATCAGAGTGATTAAGTCTGAATGAATTCTAATTACCTCTGAGCAATTAATAAAGATTAATCACAGCCCAGAGCTACATGTTTTGTAGGTGCACATTATCAAATGAGTGTCATGAATATTTAGATCATGTTCACTTCAATCAGAGGACAATAATGATGACAAACAATTATTTTTTTAAAAAAAGAGAACCTTTATACTTCAGAGGCCAATTAAAAAAAAAAAAACCTTACCAAAAAAACCCCCAAAAAATCCCCCCAAAAAACCACACACACAAAAAACCCCCACAAAACAACAACAAAAAAAAACCAAAAAACAAACAAACAAAAAAGAAACAAAACCAAAACCAAAACTAAAACCAAAATCAACCAAAACCAACAACAACAACAACAACAAACAAAAAACCCCCAAACAAAATAAAAAAACGAAAAGCAGAACCAAGGCAAATACTCTTAAGGAATAAGTGAATTTCATTGCCTTCACAATGTTTAGGCTTTGTGGAAAGGACATTAAATGTGGCTCTTTCTCAAAATACAAAGTGAAGAGTTATTTTTTGCTACTATGCTGCAGATCTCACAATAAAGATTTCAGCAAAATACTGGGTACTTAACTAGTAGAAGTATCTCCCTCTACCTGCTACTTTGGTAATCTCTGCTCTGCAATCAAGAGGAAAGAGGAAGATTAATGACTTGTATGTTCTAAACAAATTTATTTCTCCAGCTGTTTTTAAAACATTTAATAGAACTGCACCTCTTCAACTATTATCCTGTAGCCCTATTTAATATCTTCTTTCAATTAACACCAGATGAACAACAACAAAAAATATTTCAGTACTCAATATAAGATTAAGACGACTCTCACTGAGTAAATATGGCTTTTAAAACTGTATGTGCAAGATTCAGAAAGTACAAATTCTGACATATGTCGAATAATGAAGACAAAAGGACAAAAAATATTTTAAATAGAAATGTAAAGTCAAGCAAATGGAGGTTGACTTTCAAGGATTTCTTTCTTTTTACCAATTATGTTATTTCTCTTGCTTAATATTTTACATGCTTTCTCGTCCACACCACACAATTTGAATTATTAAATTTTAAAAAGAATGGACAAACTTATGTCACCTCACTTTCCCTCAAGTCCACAGGTGGAATCCATGGAGTTTCACTTGGTTTAAGCACAGAAAGTGTTTTTGTGTCTATTGAAGATCCCCAAGTATCTAAAACTCTGCCAAAGGACATTCTGTTATCTCATCTAGAAAACCAAGGATCCACAATTTGAACATTACTCTTCCCTTGCATCACAGGGAATTAAACTCGGTAGGCTAGAAACACCTTGAATCCAACTGGCAGGATCAAATCCCTCACTAAATGCACTTGGGACTAATTTTTGCTGAAAAGGATTCAATTCAGCCCTGAAATAGCATCATTCAGATTTAATCCTTTTCCATTTTTTATCATTTAAAATTGACACACTTAAAAAGCTAGTGAAATAAGATTGTGAACATATCTCAGCTGACAGTTGACATCACACTTTACATTCTTACTTCATTCAGCCTTGAAAATCAAAGTTTTATGATTTTATAAAATTTCTACTAACATCCCGATATGTGTATGAGTAAGCATATTTTAAAAAACTTAGGTTTATTATATGAATTATTTCAAGTGCTAGTCTTTAAAATACTTTCATAAAGATATATTCTCTGAATGAGAATTTATTATGAATGGTTTTGTTTATATTTGGAGTTAATTGTGCTAGGTTCAGTGTTGCTCTTTATTAAGCTCATCACTGCTTATTCAGTAATTTATTAATATTTAACAAATATAAATAGTGTCTTAATCTAATCTGAAACCCTCTTTGATTCTAAACTGATCTGTACCAACATACAGCAGTACCCTCTGCTTTGTTAACAAACCTTTACTTAGGCTCCAAACTTTGTTTAATTTATGGCGTGCTATATCCCTGTACTAATTTCTAATGCAAGATTTTAAAATAATGATGGCTAACACCTTTACAAAATTGAAGTACAGCAATTTTTTAGGTAGTAGTTGTATCATTACATACTAATTTACCATAAAATTATTTCTTCCTTCTTTTTCATAATTTCTCTCCCTATGTGCTGCATATTTTACTTTTAATGTAATAATTCTTCTGCAGAAAAGAGCGATGTACTGCTTTGGTAAATCTTGAAAGTAGCCAAAGACTTCTTACCATAGTATTAATAGAAAGAAAACAAACTAGTTGCAGTAATTACCTTTAAAATAGATTTTATTAACTTTTTTATCCTATTCAGGTAGGGAGGGACTTCCAATGAGGGTAACAGTCATTTGTCTCAATAGAGAAGAAACAATTCTTCCAGTATCTTTTAAATATTAATTACAATACATAGATATTGTCAGAATTTACAACCGACAGAGTTTTTCCACTGGCCAGGAGCCAATCTGAGGTCAGATTGGTTGCTCACGGTGTTGTCCAGTTGGGTCTTGGAAACCTCCAGGCATGGAGGTGTTGCAACCTCTGCACAACGTGTTCCAGTGCTTCACTGTCCTCATGGTGAAAAGATATTTTCATTACAACAGCTGATCAACATAAACATGTAAAATCTGCCAGCAGAATAACCCAGTTAAATAAAAATAGTTAAAATAGCACAGTACCAGGCAGTTGTGAGTATTGCTACCTCTATGTAGAAACATCAATTAAAGAAATTAGGGCACTTGAACAGAGAACAATAGAGAAGTCCAACCCTAAAGAAACTTGATAAAAAGTTTAAACTAAGAAAAAGCTTTAAGATTTTTAACCTGTTACAGCTTTTACCATTTGACTTTTTAATTAGAACTTTATATGCCTACTTGTAATCAGAGAGCCACAGAGCTTGTTGATAACACGGTCTTTAAAGACCTAATTTATTTTCATGAACACTGCTAATAGGATGGGGAAAAAGTAATTAACTATTATCTCTTTTTTCCCCTAATAACCATAAACTTATTAAATAACTAACAGCCAAATGTGGGCATTCAGCATTCATTTTAGCATCATTTAATCCTGAACACTTAAAGAGAAAATGTTTGAGTGTAACAAAAAACAAAACTCTTTACAGAATTATGGTAATCCTCTGACACCTTCACATCAACATATACATGACATTTCCCTTTCAAATGGATTGGAATTTCAGGTTCTTTACAATTTTATGAATAACTTTTTTGTAAGAGTCCATGGAGAACTTTGTCCGACTAATTTTTTCTCATGCTGTGCTCAAAAGCTCCCAGTTCCAATCACAGTGACTTTAGAAAAACAAATGTATTTTTCATAAATAAAAGCTTATTTAACTTAGAGTTTTTTGAGACCAGTTGATCAAGAATTTTGGTCTTGCTTCTACATAAAACTATACACTGTATAAAGAACATGGCTAAACATTAATCGCTGTTCTACAAGTAAATTTCTTGACTGAAAAAAAGATGTACAAAAGAGAAACACATCAAACAAAACTTTAAGATCCTAAAATGCACATGAACTAGGTAATGTGATTTCAGTAGCTATTGAACACACAGAATCCCATAAAAACATACCTAGTCAATCATTAGTGTCAATCATCTGCACTCTGATGATAGTGAAAGTTGTGAAAAACATTTGGGTTTGGGGGGTTTTTTTTGCAATTTGTCACATGCACACTGCCTTGAAAAAATTACCATAATAGTTCACCCATGTCATTTGCATCATTTTATCTCCTTTTCATTAACAAACTCTAGTATCATAATAATAACCAAAATGATAGCACAGGTCAGAAGTTAGTTTCCATGAATCTGCTGTTGGTGGTGAGCAAGTGATGTAATTAAGAGAATACATGTCTGAGAAGAAAAGATACCTTCAGAACTGAAAAAAGAAGACTAGACTAGATTTCTCCCAAAGTAAACTGAGAAAAAATTATTCTAAGGAAAATTTTATAGAAAAAGAATTGTACTTCTCAAGAAAATAAAAGCATTTATACCAAAACTTATTGAATTAAATGTAACCAAGTTCCTAAACACATTTAGTGTTTTAATTTAAAGGCTGGGTAATGTCCCAAATGCATTCAAAGGTCATGAAAGTGAACCTTAGCCCAGTCTTCTAAGCACATATATTTGGCATTATTTCCAAAGCCAGGATCTTTATCCAAGACAGTCCCTTCTTTTAATTTTAGGGAACTGCTTTGCAGATGTTTATCTGTGGACAGCAGTGAGAGGAAAGTGCTCACAGGAAGTTTCAGTGGCCTTCCAGTTCCCCTGACATGCTCTACTGAACTTTTCATCAGAGTTCAACCTCAGATACATGAAATGTTCTCTATCCTGGAGATGTTATTGACTGCTTTGCTGAAGGGAGAGGAAGACGCTCTGTTATGAGCACAAAAACGCTTCCTGAATAGTCCTTTGATGATGACTTCACTCTTAGAGGCAATCAAAGGATGAATACAGCCTTATGAACCTCCCCTGGCATCATGTGACAGAGATGCATTCAGTCAGACACAATTGTAAGTCCTTATGAAATATGACTGTGACTTTGCCAAGTCATGCCAGGCAATATCCACTCATGATCCAAACCTCATCCCTTTAAATATGAAGTAACTTCAAGCTTAACTGGAGTAACTTCATTAACTAGTGTATATTTCATAAGACTTTCTCATGGAAAGGGCTTGATAGTTTTGGGGGGAGGGGCGGGTTAATGAAATTAAAATTAACTATTTCTATAGGATAAAGAAAATGCATTTAATATCTGAGTGGTCTTTGAAAAAGACTAAATCTATTAAGAAATTTTCATTAAAATATATTATTAAGAATATTTCCTCCCAGCCACAGGTTGGTTCAAGTAATATCACGTTTATTTTATACATAGTCCTCATCTGTACCAATAAAAAAAAAATTATAGCACACGTTTGGAAAGGATGGAAAATAACTATAAGTAAAAATGTCCCATGTTAAGTTGAAGACCAAGTTTTTGTTGAGTTTTTATTTTTCCCAGGTTGCCAAATGCTATATGTTCATGTATTTCTGTTACACTGAAGTCAGAGATCTAAGTATTTATTTCAGTTCACCTACATTCTTCATTACTTTATTCTACCTTGGAGGAGAACAGTGCTAATAAACTGAAGTAAAAATTATTAAAGTTGTAATTTTCAGGAAAGCAACAAAGTTAGAAAAACTTTACAGGCTTGTAGTCATAAAAATGGTTCTGTTGAGTTGGAAAGGATCCTCTCAGGGCTGTTTGCTTCCTACATTTGATTCGTAACATTACTGATTTAATTATACCCTAAAGATAACTCAGTTATTATCACGAAAGTATTTAAGGATGGTCGTAGGATGATAATTTTCCTAATTATTCAGATACTGATTTTCCCTTTAAATTCACCTTGGACCTAAAAAACATTTCAAATATAAAATATAAATGTTCTTGGGAGAGTAAAAATGAAAAGGTTAATCCAGGTTCAGAGAGAAACCTTTGTTCTTTTCCTGGAAATGAGGTACTAACCTAGTCCCTCCATTTCAGTAAACTATAACAGTCATTCCTTTCAGAAGAATCTTGGAGATCTCTTCATGTATCTCTCCCTTTCACCAGGATCTCCCAGTGATTCCATTAATAGACAATTTAGATGAAAGACACAATTTTGACCCTGAACTTCTTGGCAGGACTCAATCTATAACCATAGATCTGAAAGAAATTTTCAGTGCTTCAGAGAAAAATGAAAATTATAGAATATGAACTAAGAACAGCTACTCTATGTTATTATTCTGCCAGATGTTAGTCTATGCCCAGCACAAAAATGCATGTGAATCAAAATTAATGCAACATCAGCCCAAGTAATTACTTAATTCTCCATCTTCTTCCTTTTAAGGTTCTACATAATTTTTGTTAATTGCCACAACATTGCATTACTGATTCACTTCACTTTATTAACTTAAATGATCCACATGAACTTTGATTCAATGATGGCCTTTAACACAGTTTGTACTTTCTAATGCATGCATTTGAATGACAACTTCTGCTCCCATCCATGCCTCTGGCCTGCTGCAAAAATGAGATAGTTTCATCACACTCTGAGAAGAGTGTGAAATGTAAGGTGCAGAGCGCACATTTCTGATATTGCACATTGCGTTTCTCTAGTATCTCTGTTAGCACTATGCCAACAGATTCCTCCTCCACGGATATCTGTGCTTCCATTATTTATTCCCCAATGGCTCACCTTCTTTCTAGGTGTCTGTAAATGAAGTCTGGACTTCCTTTTCGGCTATAAGGTCCACCGGTCAGCTCTAGGTCCACTGACAAATGCTGTGTTGCCACCGTTCTCAGGTCCACAGTTCTCTGCAATAAATCTTCTTTATTACTGCTCTAAGGTCCGCAGTCTAATGCAAGAAATCCTCCTTGTGGTAAATCTTTGCAATAAATCGCGTCGGGGTTCACCAGATGCTGCAGTCAGGAACACGCTCAGACAGCAATTAAGCAGGGAAAGGCACTCGGCATAAGGTACAAGGCAAGGCACAAGGCAACTTTATTGCAACAGGTTACAGATATTTATACTCTTCACACAATACACATGTCAACCTCTTATTGGTACTTTCATGTAAACATACATCACACCATACGCATGTCAACCTACTACAGGAACACATACATCAGGCCATCAGGTCATGCATATGTCAATCCACTATTGGTCTTTTCATGTATAAATACATCAGGATTTGCTGCAAAATAGCAAAGTCATGGTGACTTGAAAAAGGTCCAGGAAAGTTGTTTACATTCTTTACAACTTCACAGCTGCAGCTGCTCAAATTCAAGGCCTACCATCCAGTTGTTTCCCACAACAGTTTAGTGTTCTTTCCTAAAAACTTTTTATCCACCTTCTAGTCCATAAGACTTTTCTTTAAGGAAACTTGTACAAGTGCTGAAGGAAAAAATATGAGGCGTCCTTCAAGCTTAAAAAATAATTATTAGATTGGTGGTCATTAATAATTCTGGACAGCTGTAAGTGACGCCATTCTCTGCTGGAGTAGAATGTTCTGCTGTTGGTGGCTCAGTCTGTAAAGTGTTGGATAAATATTAGCAAGGGACAGTGAGAAACATACATGGCATGTTACAACAGCATCTTTAAATTATCACAGAATCGTGGAATGGTTTGGGTTGGAAGGGACATTAAAGATCATCCAGTCCCAGCCCCTGACATGGGCAGGGACAACTTACAGTAGACCAAGTTGCTCCAGGCCCCGTCCAACCTGGTCTTGAACACTTCCAGGGATCAGGCAGACACAGCTTCTCTGGGAAACCTGTGCCAGGGCCTCGCCACCCTCACAAACAAGAATTCCTTCCCAATATCCCATCTGTCTCTGCCCTCTGGCAGTGGGAAGCCATTCCCCCTTGTCCTGTCACTCCAGGCCCTTGTAAATAGACTCTCTCCATCTTTCCTTGTAGTCCCTTTGGTACTGGAAGGCCACAATTAGGTCACCCCAAAGCATCTCTTCTCCAGGCTGAACAATCCAAACTCTCTCAGCCCTTCTTCACAGCAGAGCTGCTCCATCCCTCTCATCACCTTGGTGCCTCCTCTGGACTCGCTTCAACAGCTCCATGTCCTAGCTCTGCTGGGCCCCCAGGCTGGAGGCAGCTCTGCAGGTGGGGTCTCACTTGAGGGGGCAGAAGGGCATAATCCCTCCCTGCCCTGCTGCCCACACTTCACACTGACAAGATCTATAGCATCATGGCTAGGCTTCGCGAACGAAGATTTGGGAAGGGCTCTTTGGGAACATTTGCTACAAGTGCGCTGGTGGCTACAAAAGGCCAATGCGAGATAGACAAGTCTGGTTGCAAAAGGCACAGCAGAAGGACTCCTTGGGTGGTATCGACAAGATATTGCTCTTTCTGTGTTGTCTTTTCTCCTCAAGAGTGATCCTCTGTGCGTTCTCAAAGGAAGCAGCAGCATTATGGATAGTGTGTCTCCAGACCTCTTGATTGGAGGCCAGAGTAGATCAGTTATGGTGATCAATGTGGCCAAGGCTGAGATGTTGTTTCAGGGAGTCCTTGTATCTCCTCTTTGGGGCTCCTCTCATGCGGCAGCCAGTGGCAAGTTCACCATAAAGCAAGATCTTAGGGAGGCGGTGGTCCTTCATCCTGGAGATGTGTCCTGCCCAGCGCAGCTGTGTTCTCAGCAACATGGCCTCAATACTTGTGACTGCTGCTTGTTCTAGAACAGACATGTTGGTCACATAATCTGACCAGTGGATGTTTAGGATTGTACAGAGACAGCGTTGATGGAAGTGTTCTAAGAGTTGCAGGTGGTGGCGGTAGATGACCCATGATTCGAACCCATATAGAAGAGTAGACAGCACTATGGCTCTGTAAACACTGATCTTTGTACTTTTCTTCAGGTGTTTATTTTGCCAAACTCTTTTATGTTTCTGAAGACACTGCATGCCTTTGCTAACCTGTTGTCTATCTCTCCATCAATCTTACCATCTGAGGAGATGAGGCTACCTAGGTAATTAAACTGCTGAACTGATTTGAGCTCTGATTGGCCAATGGTGATATGGCAATGATGGAAGACTTCCTGAGGTGCAGGTTGATAGAGAACTTCTGTCTTCTTTAAGCTGACTTCAAGCCCAAAAAGCTCAGTAGCCTCTGCAAAGCAGGATGTTAAACACTACAGAGCTACTTCTGTGTGGGCAATGAGGGTGGTATCATCAGCATAAAGCAGTTCACAGACAAGGTGATTTCAGGTCTTAGTGTGGGCCTTCAGTTGCCTTATGTTGAATAGGCTTCCATGAGTATGATATCGAACGTAGATACCAACAAGATCTATATAACAGGATAAAAAAGCACCAAAATTGGGTCTAGAGATCCACAGCACTTTTCCAAGTGCCTGACAGTCACAAAGACTACAAAATCTTACATGTAAACAGTTTAGTGAGTCATGCAACCAGGGCAGTTGCACGTGCTGTGTTTAACCAGGATAGACACCACTGACCAATCAAGTAGGTGCCATTAGGTTTTGAACACAATTTTTGGAATGCAACCTTTTCAGGGTCATGTTTTAGGAAAAGCAGTAAGTTCTCAAGTTGTAAGCATTCTTTGCAGAGAGCTCTGAGTAAAATTCCCAAAATGAAACACTGCTGTTGTCCATTGTGCCTTTTTAGCCTCCACTACAGAGGATCAAACAAAGGGTGACGTTGAATTTAAATTTCTACTCTCTTCAATTAAACTGTTGGGAGGATAGTAAATCCCTTATCTTACTTCAGGGTTAAATAGAGCTGTATAATTATAATGTTCCATAGACCTAACATGAGGATCAAACTAAATAATTTTAAATCCATTCTGCAACCATGTTGAACTATTTTACATGCGATGTACTACATTGTTCTCTAATTAGCTGAATAGCTAGTAATAGCTGAAGTAATTGATATGATTTATTTAAAACTAGTCACAGAGTGGTGGCAGAATTCTACAGATAAATTTGAAATTAGTTTAATATCACCATCACCTGATTAAATTCAACTCTCTCCCACACCTCATTTTCCAATCTTCTACATGTAAATTAGGAACAATATTTGTTTTAGAGCCACAGTCTTGAGTTTCATTTACAGGAGAGGTTTGTGTCATCAGCAGCATTTTAAGCTTGAGCATTACAATTTAAGAAGAACAACATGAGGTAAAATAACTTTTAACCTTTTAACTTTTATAATATAAGCATTTAGCTTAAATTCTCCTACAAAGCTGAAAAGCAAGCACAGAAAGGCAATGGAAGATGCCTCTTTAGTAAGTTTATTAAATCCATATTTTAAAATTTATATAGAGATAAATATACCACTGCCCTCCCCAGATTAAATTCACTTTGTGGCCAACCTGAGCCAAGTAATATTTAATCTTTTTCTTTTTAGCCTACATACCTTGGCTTCCTTAAAATGCCATGGAGGATCAGAAAAGTGTAGAAGTGGTATCACTAGATCACAGACCTCTTCCTGCTACTGTTGGCTGTAACTACATAGCCATATTTCTTCCCCACGTATTTTTTTTTATTTTATTATTGATTTCAGTAAACAGTCATCTATTGAGACAGAGAGTAGCTTCTGTGGATGACAGGACAGACCAAGATTTGACAACAGGCTGCAGCCATCATCACTCCACACATCTATAAGAGGAGATGAGTTGCTGATTTATTTCCTTTTCCATGCTTTTTTAATGTCTCTTTCTGATGACAGCTGAGCTTGAGTGGGAGGCTTTAGTCAAGTACTATGGACAGGGAATTTTCCACTGGTGTTGGCAGTGGGTTTCATTTTTTTAATCACTGTCATATTTGGCTATGAATACACCCCTTCAGCAGCAACACTGCAAGTTGTTTCAAAAAGAAGTTAAAGTGGTTTCTTTGGACTGATGTTCTCTCAGCTGAGCCAAGATTAGGCTGTTTGTTATCACAGACTTTCTTTAGCAGCAGCTCCGAGTAGTCAGAACCCCCCACATGACATAGCTGAAGAGATTCCAATGGATGGGGGACAGAGCCATGCCATCTGCTACACTGCAGTCTCTAGAATTTCTTGGAGTGTGGAGTTTCCTCATGTGAAAGCCTCTCAGAAAAGCTAATACTGGGCTTGTCCTTACACCACTTTTATTAAGTCAGAACAGAACTTTGAAGTAACAGTTTTGCTGCTTCCTTCCCATCTCCTTCCCTTCCTGTTTTTAAAACCATGTTGATTGCACAGGTTGAATTTAGCTGAATCAGAAAACTGTTCTTTTTAAACATTTTAATTTTGTTGTTTAGTAACAGCCCTCATTGCATTGATTCAGAGTTCTCAAGAGATTGTCATGATGACCTAAGTGACTCCAAAACTCTTTTTTGGAGTTTTCAATAATTTAACCAGCTTTTTTTTTTGGATTTTCAATTTTTTGTCAACAGTCTCAAGTTTGTCAGCTTGTCAGTCAGTCCCATATTCCAAACGTCTTTTGAAGATGCTCTACTAAGCTGTGAAATATATAAATTTCTTTTTTTTCTAATTTTTTTTTTATGAAATTAGAGGAATATAAACTTGTTTCCAGTACAAGTACAACCAAACGCCCATCCTTCTAGCCAGGGATTACATACTTTTAATTGACACTGAATAAGTCTTCTATTTTTTTTTCTTTCTATTTAGAAATCTGGGAGCAGCAATTTTTAATTTTTTAATTTCTCCCCTTAATAGTTTCTCTTTGCGAAACATCACATTTAAATTCAATTTCACTGTAAAATTGTAAAGCAAAGCTCTCTCTCTCTGAGAGCGCATGGCAGAGCCAGAAGGCCTGTAGCCAAACACGGCTGTGCCCATGGAAAGCACATGGCAGAGCTGAAGACTCTGCAGCCGGGCTGTCAGTCAAGGCAGAGCTACCTGGGAGCCAACCCACACCCCACCCCTGCAGTTTGTGAGTGGCTGCAGCACAACTCACTCGGGCCCTGGCAGGGTATCCTGCCTGGGAGGGAAAACTATAAATATACAAGACTCCTTGTCATCTCTGTCTTCCTCTTTTCTTGTCTCTCATCTCTACTGCAACCTGAAACATGTGAAACATAAGATCTTGTATGGTAACTATTTTTTTCTTTCCCCTCTCTACTTCTTTCTTCTTTCTTTCTTTACTCCTTTAGTCTTTCTTCTTTTACTCTTTTTCCTTCTCTTGTGGGTAACTTAAAACTAATGAATTCTTTTACTAAGGCTGGTATATTTATTGTTTGTAGTGGGTGTTTTCTGTGGAACGGGTTTTTGTGATGAATGTTTTAGTGAAATTGTTGTAAAACCCTTTTCCAAAATATCTTATTTTTCTCATTAAATTGAAAGAATTTCTATTAGAGAAGAGCATGTGACTCTTTCTCTGGATGCTAATTCGAGGTTATAACAAATCAAAAAGCTTTTAAAAAGCCTTAAATAAAAATGTAACCACTGTGGGCAGTTTATGGCTTTTAATCCAGAGTGTAACAGCAGCCCACAATTACCACCACCAGTACCCTTGTAAGTCAAGGATAAGTCCATGGCAATATTGTAGTTTTATAAGTGGTGTTTAACAGAGAAAAATCCATTCTTGATCCACAGTCATTTGTGGACCTCACTCTGGGCTACACAACCAAGCACTGAATTCACGTTAGGCTGTAGGAAGAGTTCACTGACACAAGTATTAATTGGCCACATCCTAGATTGCTTTGCTACTATTCTAATAGTATGAATGGTGTTTCTGCATGTCTTAAGTGAGGAGAATTTCTCCCACAGAAAGAAGCAGAGGAGAGTTTCTTGCAGCTATCCTGAAAGTTAATGCACTAAGAATCAGAAGGTTCAGAATGGAAAGATTATTAAAAAAGCTATACAAAAGCTCAGGATTTTTGTTGTAAGACAGAAATTGTGTGAACAATTTCTGTTGCATTTCTGAGATTTTTGCCTTGGCACGGCTGGGTGCAGACAGTAAAAACTACCGCGCCATTAAGATGGCTACAGGAGCTAAAGTTAGAACAAAGGTGGATTCATACCAGATGCCAAGGAGGAGTTTTGGCAGGTGAATAAAGTTTTCTTATCTCCTATGACCACCTGTTGTGGTCCAGTTAGCAGCGGACAGCAGAGTATGTTTTCCTTATGTAACCAATGTAGTGTGAACAAGAACCAAGCGCCATAACCACTATGTATTTTGTCTTTCTTCTAATAAAGCTGACATTTTGCCTGATCACATTGACCTAAGAGCATTCTGTCCGTTCCCTTCCATCAACAGATTTTTTTTAAAAAAAATCAGAAATAGCGCCAGAATATAGAAAGATTTTCACTTGGTTTAATGCCTTTGTACACTATTCAGCCACTACAATTTTCATATGTGACAAGCAAAATAAGGCAACTGTTCACAATTGGCTTCTAAAGAGTTCCAAGTCAGAAGAATTAATCTGCAACTTCAAGAATTATTTTCTTCTTTTAACCTAAAAAAGAAGAATGGTAAGAGCATAAGAGGGAAGAGAACTCAACCAATTTCAAACTGAAAAATAAATTTTAAAATGTTCTAATATATGTAGTCCCCAATGTTATTCTTGTCAGATTTGAATATGTTTACACCGGAGTATACTGATAGAGTACATTCAGAGTAAATCTGAGAATACTTAAATGTTGTCACCAGGTTTGAACACACCAAAATCTTGTTCTTTGTGTTAAGTCTCTGACAAAATACCATTTGTTGTGCACAACAAAACTTAATGAGTAAAAAATAAGAAAATTATTTCCATCTTGTTTTTTGATGACTTTTTCACAGGACAGCAAGTAAAATGAACCTTCTGACTGATTAGCAGCTTTTGAAGAAATAGAGCTACATAATTATAATGTTCCATACTTACATGGTTACTTTGAAGTCAACACTGAATTACTTGGAAAGGCCTTGTAAAAATGACTCAAAAAGCCTGTGTAATATAGTATATGTAAATATCCAGTGTAGCTGGACCTGGGAGAGTTTCAAAGAGGTAAAAAAGCAGAAGTGAATTTAACTTTCCAAGGAGAAAAATGTTTATATTGTTATACCTTCATCCTTATGGAAATTTCTGTTTTCACAACATGCAAAGTCTTCCTGGATATAAAACTACTACTCAAGAAAGGTCCTTCCTCTGTAGAACTGGAATCTCCCACCTTCTTTCTTTTCCAAGGAGAATTTTAAGCAGTTCAAATGTACTTTGATTCAGTTTGTCACTCCTGGCTGACAGAAGTTTCTTGAAGCACAGCCACATGAAATTTTACTGCAGCCCCAGGTGTTAATTAACCCCACAGTAAATGTTATGCAGCTAAACACTCACAACACTACTCTTACTGTAAGCCATACCCAGTTGTATTCATAGCACCTAAAGGTGCTTCAACACCTTTACTGTGGAAGCAAATTAGTTTCTTCAAGATTAATGCATAGAAAGAAAAGACCAAAAACATCACAACACATACTAGCACTTGCTCACTTAGCAGAAGATTTTTATTAATAATATAAGCCTAGGAAGCCCAGTGTTTGAATGATTTATAAATGTTTTAATGCAAAGAAGTTAATTTAAATAAAAGCTGACATACTTAACCTGTAGATGTTTCCACCTTTTGAGAGGTAGGATCTTTCTGGTATGTCTGATATGCTGCAGCCTTTGTTGAGCTCAGATGTAGTTTTAGGGGCTTTCTGAGCTTATTGATTTGCATTTTTAGAAGTCTGATCTGTCAAGGGTTCAGAGTATGAACACCTACTTGTTCATCCAAGGCGTACTCCTCGCTATTACTTACCAATTTAAATATATTAATTGAATTCCATTAATGACACTCTCTGAACTGTGAAACTGCTATTACCTGTGACCCGAAGTTGTCCTGTTTTGAATCCATTAAATTAAATTATGTGATACAAAAGTTAATTAATCATGCATACCCAGAAGCAGAAAAATCAGACATATAAACAGAATATTGATCTTCATGGAGTCTGCTACTACTTGAAACCATGATGGAATTACCCACAGGCATCATTCATGAGTGTTAGTGGTATAATTAATGGTAGAATACTCTGGCCTTGGTAATTAATTTGATCAGCTATGGAGAACATATCACAAAAGTGATTTCAGAAGCTCATGAACTCTTTTAAAAACATCAAGTTATTCCCTTTTTCTCAGGAGTAGACTGGAAGTATCAGCCATTAACTAATGAAAGTTGATAGATAAGTCATGAGATTTTAGTTTCTCTTAATAGTCTAGTGCAGCAAAGCTGACACCATTAAAGCTAATATACTAAAGTGTTTCTCTATTACCAGCGGAGTAATATTTTACATTTCCTTTTCAAAATGCAGCAGTACTACTCTGTCTTTGACATAAGATCCTTGCTGTCATAAAACCCTACCATTGCAACCCTCAAGCCTTTTGATCCCAAAGCTCTCAAAATCCTTTTTGTAAGCTACATTTTAAATTGCAATGAAATTTGCAGCTTTCTTTCCTTATAAACCATAAATGCGACCTTGGGGATTGGTCACAGGTTTGACTTAATGGTCTTGGAGGTATTTTCCAACCTAAATAGTTCTGTGATTAAGGTAACAAAAGTAGCTAACATCAGTACTGTGTATAATCTGAATTTGAATTTTCATATATATACATAAGTTATTTAAGACTACAGATGTTGGGGTGTGTTAAAATATCATCCACACACTCTGAATTCCTATTCTTTTTATAGCCTGCATTATGCAAGTGGAAAGCTATTGATGCTGCAAAAGCGTGGACAGTGTCTTACAGCACTCCCAGAGTTACTGTAAAATACAAAAATGTATTTGCAAACACATGTAAACCCAACAGCATTATGTAGATAGCTCCAGTTCAGATACAGATTTTAAGACCTCAGTTAAGCCAGTGCCTTATCAAAGAAAAGATAGAGATGTTCAGATAATACTAATCTCCATTTGTAACTTTCCATGCTTAACTGGTTCTTGGAACCTTGCACTTTCTATTTTTAATGTGAGAGAAGGATTTTAATTCCAGCCCTTACAGGGACTTTTATCACTAAAGAAATCTTAATCACAACACCATCCTTAATCTGCCTAGAAGTAATAAAATGGTTAATGATTTGTCTGTTTTGGAATTGGTTGAGCCAGCACGAAACTATCTCATATGGACGTTAATGGAGTTTCATAATGGGATTAATGATGAGATGTATCATCTATACTGATCGTAACGTGTGTCTATAGGAGTATTAAAACAGGATTGGGAATGCTACACTGTGTTCAACCCAGTTTGGTTCTACAGAGAGTTTTATGTCTAGACTTCATAGAAACCAGGCCTTATCCCTGCAGATGGGGAAAATGTTCAGATTGCTGAACTTTTAATAGGTGGAGGAGTTTGTCTACATCTGAAGTCCAAATTAATCTTGTAAGGCTTCCATGGGAAAGCTAGATCTTCTGGAAAACAGGTGTGGAAATCTGCAAATGTTTATTAATAATATGAGCTTAGGAAGCCCGGTGTTTGAATGAATTTAACTACTACTGAAGAGGAAAGAAAAATAAGTGTATTGCATGCTCTGTAACAGATGCAACACCATCCAAACTGTAAAAAGAAATATAACTTACATGTAAAAAAAATTGAAATATTTTTCTATATTTTTATATATGCTACCAATAAATATTATATCAATATATTAAAAATATAGATACCCATATATTTATATAAATACATATCAATATATTATGAAAGATAATATATCTTTTTAGATTTAAATAGATAGATATCAATATATTAAAAAAAATAATCCATACAGAAAAACAGTCCAGGCTGCACAAAGACAAAAGCATTGAAACAGAACTTAGGGAGAAGGTGGATTTCTCCACAAGTCCTGCTTATCCAGTTCTAGACTAAGGTCCAAGGCATACACCTACTTGTTTGAGCCTAAAAAAAGCAGCACTCAGTTTCCTTTAAGCTCCAGTTCTACCAGTCTGGAAGCAAGTGGAACTCCTGGGTCAGGCACTGAGATGCTTGATGTTGCACAGCAGCATTCAGGTAATTTTATAAATAGGAAAAAAAATGGTGATTTTGTTGTTGCTTTTGTTAAAGCCTTTTTTGTCAGAGCTGTCTTGCAGGAAGCTAGGGACCCAGCAGAGCTCCTGTGTGAATCTGTGGGCATCCAGATATACCTACTGCTCTTTCAGAAGAATGTTCTCACTGAACTGCAGTCACTAAGCTCCTCATGGACTTGCACTGCTATGCAGCCCAGAGGAAAATAACTAATTGGTTAAAAATACTCAAGTTGGGACATGTGGGCTTGGGTTAGGCTCCCTGCTGTCCACATTATCAATTTTCTTTTTCATTCACAAGCCACCAGAGAAAGCACGCACAGTCACAGGAATAAAAAACTCCTCTGAGTCTTTTCTTACCTGCCAGGCCTTAAATACCTGGCTGGAGCCACATGAAATGTTCATAGTATATTGAACAAAAAAAAGAGTTACATCTTTATACATAGTGGCCCAGTTTTGTCAGAGGAGAAAATATTTATTTCATCAGCCCAGTTTTTGCCTAGGGGCAGGAGAGAGGTAATTAAAAACTCCTTTTTCCTTACTTACCTTGCACTCCAAAGACTGAGGAGCTGGGTCAAGACTTGCTGGTTAGAAACCACTCATTGCTGATGGTCTAGTTAGAAAACTGAAAAAGAGCTGGCAGATAAACGGAAGATTTTTTGATTTTGATTGTCAAGTGAAGTATTTAAAATTTACCTGTGTCTTACATTATAAACTTAAAACCTCTGCTGGACCTAATCCCTTTTTCCTATATTTTCCTAATAACTTAAGGAAACTAATCTTTGAAGAAGGAGTGTGAAATGCAAAAAAAAATCCCAGAGTTAAAAAAGGAATGGAACGCTAATTCTAGGTGTCAAAAAAGGTTTGCCAGTCACAGCAACTGGATGGCAGAGTTGACATGATTAGCATAAAAAACGAGATAAATGGGACAGAACTGAGTTCCCATATGCAAGCCAGAGACTCAGGGGAGAGAACACATGCACCTATTTTACTCTCTTTATAACTGACTAACTTTCATACCTGTTTGGAAGGTTGTCATTCTTCGACAGAAGTGTTTTTACAAAGAGCATAATTTTGCAAGACTTTATCTGCCTCTTATAAATATCAAAATTCAAGCAAATAAAATAAAATTGGTATTTAAATAGTGCTCCAAATGAATGCAAAGGCCAGAAGTGCAAGAAAGAAAAAAATTTGGAGAAATATTGATTTTTAAGGTTAGCAATTATACAAATACCATTGAAAAGAAGGATTAGGAAAAGTTTCTAATCTGCTAGGTTTCTTGGTTAATCACTGCAGAAAAATCTGAAAGTATTGATCTCCCATCAGTCAATATGAACATGATACTCATAAGATTATATCCAGTCACATTTGTCACTTTTTAATCCTGTTGGCCCATTTCTTTTCCCCCAGAAAATTGCTGTTACTAAAGGAAACTTAAAATAAATAGGGCAAGCACAAAAATAACCTAAAAATCATGAAACACATATTTCATAGTGTATTAGAGCCAGTGCGCTAATATTTCTCAAACTCAGAGTTAACCTTTGACACTCAATTTTTCTGTATGTAAACTTACTTTCAGAAACAATAACTGATAATTTTTGGTATTGGTGGGAGCTGATTCCCTAAACTACTATAGAATAGAGTTGAATACTTAATGAAACCCTTAAAACACTGAAATCATATAGGAACAGAAAACCTTTATCCCACATCCCAGATGAATTTCCCTTCCGGCACAAGACAGTATGAGCTGGAACTGGAGAAGAAGCTGTTTGGACAATTAAGCCCAGGTAACTTTGCACTCAAAGAGTTGAGTCTAAGGCTGAAATTGATTAGTTTCAAGTTAATTGCATCACCAGCATTAGTTGTTGCTTCTTTCATCAGCATCGCTGTCAGCTTCTGTGTCAGTGTATATACACAGCCAGTACAGGAGTGAACAGATCTTGAAAAACAGAATTTATACAACTTCATGGAATAATAAGTGGATGAAAAACATTTTAATTTGTCAGAGACAAAGTTCTGAAAGAGTATCCATAACTATAGCTTGCATACATCTTGGCCTAACACTAATGTTCAGTGATAAACTGGCCTTCAATGCTCAAGCCAAACTCAAGGCAATGCTCAAAAGGAGTTCAGTTTCCCCAAGAAATAAACACAGCAGGAACAGCCAAGGAACCAAGAGGTCTGTCTTCAGTCTTGGATGCCAGATTTTCTAACCAGTAGCAGCAGTGAAACACGGCAATGGAATTGTTTTCTACAAGATTTTCCAGAAAACAAAACAAAACAAACAAAAACAAGAAAGCAAAAAACCCCCAACAACTTAAAAATCTCTGATGGAAAATACTGGTGAAAAAGGCAGGTTAAAGAGTTTGATTCTATTTAAGAATGATGTTTAGATAATAATTTGTAGATTCAGTGTTAGACCTTAACTCTCTCAACTCACTATAGCTGTTAGAGATCCCTCTTGGCAAAGGGAGCACACCAGCTGCAAGTTATAACCAAGCAGAAAGAAGGTACTGTCTGCATTGAGGCACACACACCATCGGGAGGAACAGTCTCTTCTCATGCCACCATTTTAGAGTCAGGACCACATGCAAAAATGCAAGATTGGAGGATTAGAGACACACTTGTCCAAATTTCAAAGTAGTATTTCAGCTTCAGAGACATGTGTATCTCCATAAATGAATATTTTCACTCTCCTTTGGCCTCAGAATCAACTCTAAGCACAATTAATAACACATTATAAACTATTCTAACAATTTTTACAGCCAGAATATGAATTCCGAGGCAACAGATGCTGGACTTCCCAGGAAAGAGAAAAAAATGCATTAAGAAGAGCTTACAGTATTGAAAGTCTGGGGTACTGAAATGAAAACTGACAGGTGTTAATAACATCCTTCTATTGAGTATTTTAAAGAAGTAGTCTGTTTTTATAAGCAGTTGTTGACAGAACATAACAGTTACAAAGAAATGGGCTGCACCAAACTAAAGGGAGTCAGAATGGTCAGAATCTGATCTTTGTCATAGTACTATGGCTTTGGAGAATCAATATTTTTATTTTGTTTGACACATAAGTGAATCTCCAGACATAGTGACTAGAAGCATTATTTAATTCGCTTCCTTCAATTAAATATCTTAAGGACATTCCAATATTTACAGGATTCATCCTTGTTTAATAGCCTAAACAAATATTGTGTAAGAAACCTTACTTCTGTTTCCATGTTCAAGATGTGCCTTTAGTACATATATAGTTAAAGGAAAAGTTAGTGTTTTGAAGCAATTTCTATGGCCATCATGATATCAGAGCACAGAATTCAATTCTTGCATTATTTATGAAGTCACCAGATACAGAATAAAGACCAGTGACTCTGCAGATGTGCCTACCTCATGTATTAATGAGATCTTCACAAAAATAACTTTCAGATTCAATAGCCAATAGGGTGGAAAACACCCTTTTGAATAAGTGGTGCTACATATGTCTCAGAGAAATATCAGTTCAGAAGGGATATCCTGCATTCAGGACACCCTTCAAAAACTTTTTGGTGCCTGGGGCAGGGGCACAACACACTTGATGGAACTTTTCTTTCCTGAAAGGCTAGAAAAGCAACTCCCACCCATCTTACTGTACAAGGACACTTAGAAAAAGCAAATTAAAGTGAGACCTTAAGGAGAGAGATGAGCTACTTAAATTGGTTCCCATAAAGTGCAAAGCCAAAACTAATTGCCAGGATTCTGCAGATTTTATGTCTCACTGTGAAAATGGCTCTTCCTATACAGTGGACACATATATTACCCACTGCTACACATTCTGCCCTTCTTTGGAGCCTGCACTTCTTCTTTCAAGCAGAAAACTTGCAAGGGTTGCATATTTCCTTTGGAATTGGATGAAAGCTGATGTTTGAGGAAAGAGCAGATTCATCATGGAATTCTGTGAGGTTTTGTTTTGGGTTTTTTTTTAATTATTATTATTTTTATTGCTGTATTAAAGTCTGAACTTTCACATTGATCTGAGTTTGATGAATATCAACTACTTTTACAGATGGTCAGAATTCTTCTGTACATTTTTGCCTCATTAAGTGCAGAAAAAATGACAAGTTACCACAGACCTCCACAGAAAATCAACATACCCCCTCAGAAACTTATGACTAGTGAGGTAAATAAATATAGAGAAACGATGCATTCTGTAAGTTTCTGAAAAGATCAATAAAGAAGGAATTAAGATTTACCTTTGTGGTTCTCTCACTGCATTGATATAATAAACTTTCTCTAGCTGAACATTTCTTTTATTCAGTTTACTTTGTGCCAAGTATCAGTGTCCTTAATCTTGCAGCATTACAATCCTGGCAGCGCAGCTTTGGAGCTATCTCCAGAACAACAGCTTTGTTCCCAATTTATGGAAGGGTATTATTAAATGTGTCAAGGCTACTGCTATAAGGCTTAACACAGCAGCAGAATGTCTCCTGCCAAGATGTATACTACTGTGACCAGGTAAATTTTAGTTTAAACACTGTAAGTGGTTATTAGGAAAACTGCATTCCTTTGGTTCGAGCCCAAGTTACATAAGACTGCTTCAAGCACACATCAGTTTGAATTTTATTCATCCTCCAAGTATTTTTGTCAGAAACAATGTTACAAATGTTTGAGAAACATCATGATGAAAACTTTTATAATTATATAATTTCAGCAGTTGTCCTGCTCATTTCATGAACACTGTAATAGGCAGTTTGGCATCCTTTTAAAGTGGTCTGCTAGGTCAGTTTGAGTAAAATACACTGCAGTGTCCTTCTCTAACGTAGAAATTCATTTTCTTTATATAACTATGCCACTAAAACAGTGAAAACTGGAATATTCAGGAGATATATAGGCCTTCAGTATTTGGAGATAGGGAATAGAATGGGAAAAAAAAAGCTATTAACTATGCTTTACTTTTCTAGAGCTGTTTGGCACCAGTAACCTAAGTAACCTGCAAGTATTAACACTCAGATCCTCCAAAAATGTATTCTCTACCTTCTGAAATACATAAAAAAACCCAGCAAACATTCTCATATTGAAAGCCTGGACTGATTACAAGGTGAATATCTACTCCTGAAACTCCTCTTTTTAATGACAGGAGGAGGAGAAATTAATGTTAAGGCACCCAAGTCTGACATTATTTAGCCCTTGTTCAAGGCAACAGTGCAGAGAAAATGCATGTTTATCCTCAGGAACTCAGAGGGTCCCATAGAGTCCTCTCTCCACAGAGGTTCAGAATTGAAGCCAATCTTACCATGTGTCACTTATTTGAGGTGCAAGATCCTTGCCCAAACTCTTACAAAGCAGCAGAACGCTGACTCTGGCCACAGCTGGGGCATGAAGACAAGAGTGCTCATAGCTTCAAGGTACCAGTTCCACTATTTGCAGCTCCAAAGGACAGGAACTCGATCACAAAAAATTAAATCTTAAGTGAGTCATCGCTTGTAAAGTTATCATATGAGTATTAATAAATATAAATATAATGTTGGCATTTGCCTTTCGAAGAACAAATTGTTCACTGTATCAGATGCTGGAGATTTCCACAGTGTTGGTCAATATCCAAATAGTATTAATTGATATCAGATTCACTGAAACTTTTGACATAAAAGGGTGTTATAGGCATATTGTCCATCTTTAAGGCAGATTTCTTCTGGTACTTTTCTTCAGTATTTTTCTGTGACACAGAAATAGTTTCACATATGCAGCACCATGGATTTCACTCACTCAGAGAAAAGAATCTTCCAAAGTGTGAGAATAGGGAAGAAAAAAAAAAGGCAGTAATCAACACATTTGTTACTAAATGCATATTTCTTCCAAATAATGACACTGATTTTGATTAAGACAAGAGTGTTCAGAGTGAGGTGCAACATGTATAATAAGAAACTCAGTTAAGGTGAGCAAAACTACAAACCTGCAAACTAGAACTAACCTTGATTATTCAATCATTTTTATTACTGAACAAGAAGGAGAAGTACATGAAGTTAACACGTAATAAAAACTCAGGCACGGCTGTATTCTGTTTCCAAAGATGAGCAGAAGGAAAGGGAACATCCCAGCAAACCACTCAGCTCCATCCCATTGTCATTCTGAAGACCTTTGAATAATGGAACATTATTCACATGGAACATCACAGTGTTATAAATACACAGGTTTGAAACTGCGGGGCACCTGATGAACTGGTATCTTTTGAAGAAACAGTAAATTTCCACCATTTAATCAATGGGAGCATTGGAGATTGTCAGTTAAATAAGTTATTTAGACTGCATTTAGATTTTACATTACAGAAGACATAATGCAGGGTCTCAGGACCTGTCTTGGCCTGAGCTGCTTTAGCCTGGGATGTCACTCAGTTACAAGGACTTGCTTCAACACCTAACTTTGTTTGGCTTGGGCTCTCTGCCTGCTCTTGCTGGTGAAAGACTCTGCTAAGTCATCATGACTTCTCCACCCTCAGTCTTCTTGAGGAAGGCCAAAAGTATTGACCCCAAGGAATGCTAGAGGAAAGCACCACACAAGGAAAACTGAGACAGATGCTGAGAAATCTGCCTACAATACATTTAACTATATTACTAATGACACTTTCATGTAATAATTAGATAAATTGGATTCACTTTGATTGGATTTTGAATATTTGAAGTTCCCATAAAGTCCCTTAGAAAATTAGTGTATTTTAACCCCCAATGAGATTCTCCCAGACCAGTCATTTTGAGCTATGTTATTCTTATTCAGGATTAGAATTTATGCTCTTCAAGTGCTTGCACAGACTCATTCTCTGTCAAAGGTTCTCCAACAAAGTAGAACACTTGACATGTTGCTGCTGTACATGTATATATATAGAGAGGCACGTGTACAGGACAGGGCACATCAAGTTTGCTCTGTATGGTCTAAAAGTAAACACTTATTTTCTGGTTACTCTTTTCATAACCTTGAAAAAGTTATTAAGACTTACAGTATAAAAATCTGACATTTTCTGACCTGGTACAGACACTTTTTAAGGCATGAAACGTGTAACCAGCTATTGGAGTTCTCCACCTCTGGTGTAATAAACTAGAAACCTTACAAGTAAGCAAGGTAAAACTTTGTGTCATGAGAGATAACAACCTCTTCACTTTCAGACTTGAATGCAACTCTCTTCTACCTGCACTGCTATTTTAGGTTGATAACATCTAGTTCTCCAGGGACCTAGCAGCATTCTTCATCTGAAAGGAGAAAATGCCAGTATATATCAAATAAGACATTACATAACATATGTAGCAAGACTGGCATGTCAATACAAAAAAAAAATCAAGCTCTATTTTAAAGTAATGTAGAAATATGCAACTTCTCTACTCTTCCTGTTTATTGTTCTGCTTCACAAATGTAACTGACTTAAAAGAGTTATTTTTGTGCTAGACATTAATGAATCATCATGTATTTATTTTAATAACATTAATAAACTTCATAATTAGGAATAAGCATAGCCTAAGTTTGTTCCAAGAGTATTCCACACTGTAGTGCATTGAACCTGGCTCTATCCCTCCCTTCTTCAACTAGACAAGCAAGAGAAAATACATCAAAAACCTTGTGGGTTGAGATAAGGGCAAGCAGAGATCACTCCCTATGCAGTTATCATCACAGGTAAAAAAGACTCAGCTTGGGGAAATTAATTATCAGTCAAAGCCACGTTGGACAATGAGAAGTAAGAGAAAAAAATTTGAAAACACCTTCCCTCCACCCCTCCTGTCTTCCCAGGTTCAACTTCACTCCCAAGTTCTCTACCTCCTCCCCACTAGTGCCATTGCTTGAATCACTGGAGGATTCTGTATGCAAACACTTTTGGGGGGGGGTTAAAATGTTAATAATTAATATACATTTGAAGTGATCCTACTTGCAGTAGCTGAAGCTTCTTCTTTTATCTCTGTTTTCTGGATCTGTACAACATAGAGATCTGAAAGAGGTCCTGAGAACGACCTCATTGATTTGATTGATGGCATGACATTTTTGTTCTCTTCATTAGACTTTTTATTTCACTGTAGATCACTGTGGATAGTTCCTGAAATAACACCTTTTTTGTAGACACTGTCGGAGCTCTGGGAGTACTTTTTCCTTGCCACCTTTGCTTCATCAGTAGAGTATGCCTGGTTCTCTATACAACTGTAATCTTAAAATACATTAAAATAAATGTATTTTGTACCTCTGTGATTGTGGAAACCAGATCCAAAGTCCCAGAGCATGTCACACACAATCAGAAAATTGGACATGAGCCTAGAATATCTAATTTTGCACTAGTATTTGATTTGAGAGTAATCCTAAAAGGTTTAGGAAGCTGTAGAATATTAGGAAGCTGTAGAATATTAAAATGCTGCTAAATTGTCTACTTTTTTGCCTACATGTTATCTTTAAAAGGTGAGGAGGAGGCAAAGATAAAAATGTTCATCATATTGCAGTGGGACAATTTTCTGCTGAAATAATGAAAAATAAATTAGGAAAATTATTGTATATGCATCTATCCACACCTACACTTTTCATAATGGAAGATTCGTATTATCAGTGTGGGAAAAAGTATAAGCAGGTTTAAATGAATTCTGCTGGTTCTCTTTCATCATTTTCATTTATCCTGTGTTCTTTTTGTACATTCTCTTTGTCTGTAATAAATAGGAACAATCTATTACATACACTTTTTGTTTACCTCTCACAAATTACCTTGTACCAGCAGTGATATGGAAATACAAATGAGCAGTATAAATCTTCTTGAAAATCATTTGAGATAGATTCATACGAGCCCTGCTTATGTGAATATGAAACAAATGAGAAATATGATAAGGGCTGCAAGAAAAAAAATTCACCAGGGTGAAGTGGTACCTATGTTATTTCATAAGCAGTACAAGAATACTCAGAGGCTTGGAAGTCAGAGATAAATTAATTTTTTGGGAACCAAAGTCCTAAAATTATAAAACACACAACCTTCATACTCTTCAGCAGAGCCTTTGAGTATTCTGACTAAGAGTAAGACAAAGGAAAGCAAGGTAAAACCAGTATGATCTTACCTTTGGTATCTATGCTACTCAGAGACAATGGTTCTGATATGAACAATCTGTCCTAAGACAGAGATTGTTTCCCAGTTGCATCAAGGTACCGCTCACCAACCCCATCAAGGCATATCAAATAAGCACAAATAAGTTTTTCTTATTTGTAAAAAGAAGTTTCATGTCTCTTGCTTACAGAGGAATCAAGATACAGAAGAGAAGTTATTTTTAAGTCCTCTTATTTGAAACTGTCTCATCAAAGAAACATTTTTGTTTAAAAGTTGTCTTCTTTTTAAAATTATTAGACTACATGAGAAAAAAAACAGTTAAATTTAACTAGTTTAAGTTTTCACTGGGATAAATTATCACAAAAAATACAAGACCAAGAGGGACCTCCCTTCACAACAGTATGAAAAGCATATTATCCCTGTGTTTATAGGGCTGGATTTAAGAGAGGACCAGAGATATCCTGCCTACAGGATGCTCCTGGGTTGCACTATCTGTATGTGTTGTTCCTTGCATATATTTTTGTATCTGTGAGGTATAAAGCTATGAGTGAGGCACAACGAGAACAGCATAAGCATTTCTGCCTTGACCATTGAGAAAATGTCATTTCAGGTCTTAATAAGCTCAAAAAATGGTCATTATGTCGTAGCAGTGTGTAATTTTGTGATTGTTGTTCACAGTGGAAAACACAAAAGGTTTGTCAAAGTTAAAATGAAATGGCTTTACCGTACAAAAAATAGCATACTCAGTGATTTGTGGAAAGCTCACAAAATGTTTCAATGCCCAATTGGAGCTATGGCAGAATTCCATAGGGAGTTTATGACTTGATAAAGTACTGAACTTTTAAACTGAAACATCCTAACATTTAATCTAAACCTGCCCTCTTTCAGTTTAAAGCCATTAGCCATTACATGATATTTATAATTGTCTAACAATAACAAATGACATTATGGAGCTACAATGAAAGTGTGTTATATCAAAACAGACTACTTTGGAGACAAGAACCATAAAGGTGTTCTATTTCTGTCCTGTTTATGGTTCAGACTTTGTAGGTGTGCAGGTGTGTAGAAAGTGTCAAGAGGATGACAGTTTCCCTTTGTACCTAGAAGCAGAAAGGATGTAACTTTATAACACTTCATCCAAGTCACCAATAAAATGACTCAGAATAGTGTTAGTGTAAGTAAAAAGACTTAAAAAAGCATAAATGACAACCACTTCATTGGTATTGAAAGATAAGAGAAGTACAATAACAGCTCAAAAAAGCAAGACACAAGGAGGTGGCTGAGGATATTGATGGGAAAAAAAACCCCTCAATATTAGATTCTGTCATTTTTTCTTTTTAGAGAAATCTGTAATAAGTTCCTTGGAGACAGAAGCAGAGGAAGAAGCAAAATGTCTGAAGTTTGAAATTAATCATACTACAGAATCTGTTGGGATTGAAGGTGAGGCATTAAGTAAAATTAGAAAAGTTGTTGTTTACAAATAGCAGAACCAAAGATAGAAAGTACATTTCCTACTATTGAAAGACAAGTTGCTTGTTGGATTTTTTAAGTGAATCATAGCAGAGACCCTGAAGTCACAGTAAATGGTCTTACAATCAATTAACTTGTTCTAATTAACCTTGAAGAAATGGTTAATTTATTACATTTACTATTCTCAATTAATTAACATATTATCCTGAAATGAATTTCTTTATCAAGTTTATTCGATTAAATCTCAGGGTTTGAATTCAGATTTTAACCTGGCAGTAAGGGTGAAAGATGTAGGCGTGCAAATGTAAAACAACATAGTTTCAATGTTTAAAGTAATTTACTTAAAGAGATTCAGCACAGAAAACGTATGTTTATTATTTCACAATAACCGCAGAAAACCATAGAAACGTCTATGCTGAATTTGAAAAATACTTGAATATTTCAACAGCAGGAAAACACTTGGCACTCTCCGGATAATATTCTCTGGTTAAACTGATGTATTCTTTCCTTTCCAGGGAAAAGACCAAAAGAAAAAAAAAAAAGGAAAAAGGAAAAATAAAAAAGATATTATAGACTTTTACTGAAGAAATTATGCTGAAAACTTTGGCTTTAGCACTTATTCTTTATTGCTCTCACCTCAGGCAGCACAACTGACAGCTTTCTGTGGCTTGGAAACCAGGCTGAATTGTCCCCTTCAGCAAACAAAAGTCTGACTTTTGCATATGTTTAGGTGATTGAGAGGCCTGGCCTCCTTAGACTTCTCTTTTGTCCCTTTTACCTGCTGTTAATGGATTGAGGATTTTTTTCATGCAAAAGTAGTCATTTAGAAGAAAGTGCTGTGGCAAATACCTGTTCTGACACTCACCCAAGGCTGCAGAAGAGGCAATTTCCCCTCCCTAACTCAGTGTGGCTGAAAGGTGTAAGGGGTCCAGCTCTGGGGGCCCAGCACAGGAAGGAGGACATGGAGCTGCTGGAGTGAGTCCAGAGGAGGCACCAAGATGATGAGAGGGATAGAGCAGCTCTGCTGTGAGGGAAGGCTGGGAGAGTTGGGATTGTTCAGTCTGGAGAAGGATGATTGGAATTACCTTCAAAGAAGGCTGAAATTTGCTTTGTTTTTTGGTTTTTTTCCCCCCCAGGAAAGTTGCTGTGTTGTTGTGGCCTGAAACAATCTTTTGTGATGGAAGTTTCACAGACCATATCTAATTATGTGACTATGTGCAATTGTCACATTCACATTTAAAAATGTGTTAGATGGCATAACAGTATGCTGTTCCTGCCTTGAAACATACTAATATTTGTTTTGCATAGCTGCTCTGCTGCTGCTCTGCTCCCTTTAGTTTATGTCTTTCCAGTACAATTTGACTGAGTCCACAATGCTGCTGCATATAATTTGGTAAATATATGCAACATAGATTCACTACCTATTCTGAATGTTAGAATAGAAGGAACTACTGGATCTGCCTCATGTCAGATCTCATGCCTCATCTAGAAAGCAATTTTAAATACATCTTTACTTTCTCAATATTCTTGAGATGCCAGCTGTGGCCTTAGAGAGTTGGTCTTTTAAACATCATCCAAAAAAAAGTGACAAGCAAAAAATCTTAATGAAGTTTTTCTCACATGTAGCATTTTTCAGTGTGATAAACAAAGTCTAGAGTTTCTATAAGTTTTTGAATAAGAGTTTATTATATGGTAAAAGCAAGCAGCCGGCTGGATGACAGAAATGGGGACCAGTTTCCCAAATCTGCATGTCTACTACAGTGTACATTTAGTATTTATCTTAGCTACTTCATGCATATTAATTATATCATATACATATACATTCTACAGGTTTTTGCTAAGTGTTTAATATATGGGTTTTCTTACTAAGCTAAATGTTTATCTCTACAACCAGTCATAATTCATGCATTCTTGGACGAACAGGCACCTAGAAGATTTAAAGTTCTACCATATTTTATTCTTAGGATAGTAAGGAGGTTTAGGGCCCCTTGACTTTGTAAGGGTCTGTTTTATTTCTTTATGAGGGTGTAATTGAGTTTTACAATCCGTTTGTTTCATTTTGATGTAATTATCTGTTTGTTTCACGAATCAGAATTATTTATTTACCACATTCAGCAAAGCTAGAAAGTCCTGGTCTTCAAAATGACACTCAGCAGCTTAATAATTCAGAGAGAAAAAAAGAAATAAAAAGCACTCCTATCAGAAAGACTTGTTCAGAACCCAAAGGCCATGCAGGTGCATTCACAGCCATGACATCCAATGTTTTCTTCTTCAAAACAAGGTGTATTTGGGACTCAATAGCAAACTGATGGCCAGTCCTGGCCTTCCATTCTTTGTTGGTGATACTTAAAAAAAATATAGCTGTATAATCTATTAAGGAAGGTAGACAAAGTGAAGACACACTAGTATTCCCTGCAGCAATAAATGACTCTTGGTACCAATGAAGATTTTAGTGTCAATTAGGCAAATTCTAATTAGAGCTTATCTTCTAGAGACAACAATGAAATGGTTTTATGTCTGTCAGGAGGAATAATATGACGTTTCCTATGACTCTACATCTAGAATCTTTGAATCTTTCTCTCTCTCTCTTTTTTTTATGAAAACCAGAGGAACGTTTTTTCTTAAGCAAATGGCAAGATATTATATTTTGAGTATGAGATCATAATCCAAATCCTTGTTCTTCAGAAGATACTCAAAATTCATACCCACATTTCAGATAAGTTTTCTGACAGTGAAAATGTCTATTTTGACTAATCTCCATTAGTCTTCATATACACAAGAAAAGAACGGTGAAACCCCAGAAAGTGATCATAAATCTTGGACGATTGCCCAGCCCTCTGATCTGTCAGGATCTCTCTGCAGGGCCTCCCTGCCTTCCAGGGACTCAACAGCTCCCAGTTTTGGGTCATCTGCAAACTTGCTCATTGTCTCTGCCAGTCCTGCATCCAAGTTATTCATGAAGATGTTGAAGAGCACAGGGCCCAAGATGGAGCCCTGTAGAACCCCACTAGTGACAATATACCAGTCTGATGTTACCCCAGTCACTGTCACCCTCTGTGTTCGACCCGTGAGCCAATTAATTGCTCACCCAGCACATGATGTGTTTATCCAGCTGTGTACTGGACATTTTGTCCGGAAGGATCCTGGGAGAGACAGTATCAAAAGCTTTACTAAAATCCAAAAAGATCGCGTCAACTGGTTTCCCTTGATCAGCCAGATGTGTCACCTTGTCATGGTGACTTTCCCCTCATGACTCCTTGCTGACTGTGACCAATGATGACATTGTCCTTCAGGAATTTTTCAATAACTCCTAAAATAATCTTCCCCCTAATTCTACCAGGCCCTGAAATGAGACTGACAGCCCTGTAGTTGCCAGGGTCATTCCTTTTGCCCTTCTTTGAACTTGGGACAGTGTTTTCCAGCTTCCAGTGGACTGATGATGAACAACCAGGTAGTAAAAGGTGAAACTTCGAGTTTAGAAGCCAAATCATACAAAACAGGATTGTTCTTGACTGCCTCCAGAATCATGAGTTTAAATCATTCTAATGATTTAAAAACAAGTTACTGTGTTAGCCACAGAGATATCTGACTGATCTATCTCTGCTGATTTTCCAAGGGATATAGATTAACTAAGGAATTCATAAATCAGACACCAGATTGGTTATAGTCTGGCTGCAAATTCATCACCATTGCAATTAAATACATTTAGATATCATACAGACAAAAATACACTAGGAGTACATATATCCACTAGTCACTCATTAAAAATGAAGTCTGACTATTCTGGGATAGGCCAAATCCCAGGGCAAATGTCCAGGAAATCATTTCTGATATCAGTGAACCTCCAAAGTCTGAAATATAATGATGTAGGTTTTGTCTTTGCTCAAATACAAAATTAATGGACTCATTTAAAATTCAGAAAAAATATCCTTTTTATAATATTCCTTATGTTGCCTTCATAAATTATATTTAATATTGTACTTCAATAAACCACTTGGTACATTCTAAAAATAACATATAAATTCTCTTTATAATGGAGGTGTGAGAGAGATCTCAACACAAAAGAACTTTTAAAGTATTAATAGTTCTAGGTGCTTCCACTGGAAAAAAAAATTAAATTGAAAGCCTTTCTCTTGGAAAAATTGTTGGCAACTTATATATGTTATTCTAGCTTCTACCCAAAGTTACAAGATAAAATTTTTCTTTTAAATGAGATATCAGTGAGGTATTTTTTCAACTTTTAGACATGACAGGAAATCTAAAGATTATTTTATGGTCAGTTCTTATTAATATGTTTACATTGTTTTATTTAGTATATCATTGGCCAAATAAATATTGAGTCACAACAGATTATTGAAAATGTAACTGCTAATGATGCTGTGAAAGTCATTTTTCAGTCACATCCTACAGCACAAACTTTAAAGGCTAAACTTACTCATTTTGTAAATAGTCTCATTTCCAGTGGATCTGGGCTCACTTCATAGATTCAGTTGCAGTCACATGAGCAAATTATAAATAGGAAGAAATCACACTGTAATTACATACCACATGTGTCAAATTTAAGACCAAGTAATGAGCGAGAGTGTAATGTTCCTCAGACAATTTCAATATCAAAAATAAAAGCCTTATGAGCTAACCAGCCACAAAATACTGAGGTTTTTTGGCACTCATTAGACTTTGAAATTTCCAACTCAGTTTCCTTACTTACAGTTGATAATAATATAATATCTGATTTATAGTTTTCGGTTTGGGTGGTTTTGCTTTTTTCTGATTTTATTTTCTTGTTCTTTTCTTTGTTAAAACCAGTCCTTGAAAAATATCTAATTAAATTTAAAAAGTAATTGGAAATAAAACAATGCTTCACAGTTATTGGAAACAAATCAATGCCCTCTTTCTCCTCTATTGGATTGGAAAACTATTGAAGTAAAATAAAAAAATAGAAGCAGGTATTGATCTCAGAAATTAATACTTGTTAAATTACAATGAAAAAAACCCCTAAACATGACATATCTTGAGCTTATTTTTTTAAAATCAACCTGCATAAATTGTGTACATGAACATATGAAATATCCTTGGCATTGTAGCTGCACTTGGCTAAGCAACCTAATTAAAAATATGGTGCTAAAGATAAGTATGTCTATTTCACATTGAACTTAAACACCGTGATATTCCATTGACAGGAAGTTAGATTTGTAAATCCAGTTATTAGCAAAATGTCTTAATTTACATTTGATGACCATTTTTTGTAAGATAATTATCTCTGCTTATATTATTGCTTCCTTGGTGACTGAAGGTAAAGTTTAACCCTATGTCCCAGGATCTGAAGAAAATTTTTCTATTAATATGAAGGAAAAAATGGCACAAGGAAAATATAATATTACAGGTGTGATACACCTAATGAAACCAATCTCCAAATAGCACATGCTGCACCACCCTCTGTTTGTACATGTTTCTTAAGTAAATATGTAGTTAGTTTGCACTTCAAATAAAAGATCAGACCAATCTAAGAGCAAAAAAAAAAAGTCTCTTTGAACTTGTAAGACTAATAATGGATACAATTTCATTGTTCTGGAAGTGCCAAAATACTTTGTCTAAAGAATTAACATAAGAAACTGCAGTGTACTCAAAAAGATAATTTTTGCCATTTTCATTTTTCCTCTTTCACATTAAAAAAATTTAATTTAAGCAACTAATTATCTTTAAAATAGTATCCAGACTTCATAGTTTACCCTGGTATACATATATTTATATAATGGGTTCTCTATTAAATTTTTTTTAGAAAATTAATTTCTGATTTAAAATCTAGTCAGAGCAGAATATTTCCTTTTCAATTATCAAGGAAAAATGTTACATATTTTGTAGCAATTAGTAGAAAGTATAAGAGCAATTAAGAAATATGAAACTACTTTTAAAGCTGAGGTATGCCTTTAAGATATCTAGATCTTCCCAGTTCTTGTATCATCACTAACGGTAACTAATTTGCTTATAGCTATTAAAGTTGGCTGTGAGGATCAAGGAATAACAAAATTCTTTTGAGCTGCCCAAGTAACATCTTTAGCTGACCTCTGTTTTTTTGAAAGAAGTTTTATAGGGTGATTTAATAAGTTTTAATAAACAGACTGTCAAACAACTACTATCTAATGGTAGTGGTGGTAAACTCCCCACATTTCAATAACGTTAGTCTACTACCTGTGATTTTACCTTCGTTATTAGCTAGATGTTTAATTAAGCGTTGATATTCTCAAGTGGGAAATGTATTTGAAAATGATAAATAAAAATGCAAATATTGCCTTACAGAATGGCTAGGGAGCCAAAAAGAGACTCACCAGGTAGTTATTAGTAGAGATAAGGTAGAGAGCAGCTTTAAGAGAAAGCCTTAAACCGTCATGGGGATACGGATGTGCGCGTGCATCCAGGGGTTTCCACAATTTAAGGTATTAGTCCACCCAATCGCAGATCTATCCGCCCCCCACTTCCTCCCAGTTCTGCCCCCAGTTCTACCCCTGGCACATCCTTCTGGAAATTGAGTTAGGGGTCTCTAAGATCCCCTCTTCCTCATCTTCCTCTTCGTCACAGCGTGTCCAGTCCTTGGAGCTCCTCCAAAGTTCTGGATTTTGAATGATGCTTTTTCTGTCATAGTATTTTCTTGTAGAGGCCTGGGATGCAATGTTCTTAAACAGAAAGAAAGCCTACCTTGAAGAAAGTCTAAACAAGCTAAAGGAATTTAGAAAGTTAGATATGAAATGGGGTGATAGGGTTGGGTAGATGTGCAAACTGCTGTGTTAAAAGGGTGAGCTAACAACAGTTGCTTCTAAAATCTACAAAAAGCTAAAAATCCAAAAAGTTCAGTGGTATCACAAATCATTCTCTTTTCCTCCAGTCATCCAGAAATTGTCTCGTTATAGATTGAACAGCTGAATTATACGTCTCGTATGAGCAAAAAGCAGGAAACCTCTTATCGATTTTTCTTTTATCAGACCCAGTTCTAGACTTTTTCAATGTCTGATGTCAGACTGCAAGAACAAACTGTGAATGCAAACAAAAGTTAACAAACTTAAGGAGACTGTGATATTCTTCTTCATAGGTTTTTTCCTTCTTGCTGCCAGTATAACCGATTTAGATATTTGAAGATTTATTACGTTTTAACTCTAAATTAATGGAAAAAATATAAGGAAAAGACCTACACCACAGCTGGAAAATTATCTATAGGGAGTCAAAGCAAAGGCAAGTCTTTCACAGTGTCCTTGGGAGAGGTGAGTGAAGGATGCTTACAGAGAAAGAAAGGATAAGAACAACAGTTTTCCAGTCTAAATGATTCTGTGATTCTATGAACAAAGGAAAAATAGAATCCTAGAATCCCAGATTTACTGAGGTTGGAAAAGACCTCCCAGCCCATTGAGTCTGCCCTGTGCCCAATACCCACCTTGTCACCCAGCCCAGATCACTGAGTGCCATGTCCAGTAGTTCCTTGGACTCTTTCAGGGATGGGGACTCTGTTCCTGGGCAGCCCCTTCCAATGCCTGACCACCCTTTCCAGCAAGAAATTCCTCCTGATGTCCAACCTGACTCTCTCCTGGCATAGCTTGAGGCCATTTCCTCTCATCCTGTCCTTTGTTCCCTGAGAGCAGAGCCCAATGCCCCCCTGGTTTCACCCTCCTGTCAGGGAGTTGCAGAGAGTGAGAAGGTCCCCCCCCAAGCCTCCTTTTCTCCAGGCTGAGCCTCCCCAGCTCCCTCAGCCACTCCTAGTGCTCCAGACTCTTTCTCAGCTCTGTTCCCTTCCCTGGATACGCTCCAGTTCCTCAATGTCTCGTCTGAGAGGCCCAGAACCAGACAGAGCACTCGAGGGGCCTCAGCACCTGTGCTTACCTATGTGCTTGATCTGGCCCCACAACAACTCATCTCAAATTCTGCTGAAGAAAAATGACATTTTCTCTGCTTTGAAAATATACTTGCACCTTCAGAACTGACCATAAGTAGCTGTAATATATTTTCTCTTGAAGGAGAAAAACACAGTTAGGATTAAATGGATACACTGCATTAAGAGTTCACAAATTTATTTTACCGTGCACATACATAGCTTCTATTAATCATGATTTAAAATAAATCTAAAAGCAAGTGATCCCATTAGCTTATATTTTTGAATATTGTCTCAATCATGCAAGAAATATTAATCAGCAGGTTTTGAGGACTAAAAAGAGCAACACAGCCTTAGAAGAAGACCCATATCAAGAAACCAATACTCAAAGAGCTACCATTAAATATTCATTATTCATGTATTGCATTGGTACATGTATTTTTGATTCATTCATGCTTTAGAATTTCACTCTGATTTTGATCATTTTCAATAACTCTGTCTTTACAACTGGAAAAAAGTCTAGAGGACATTTTGAAACAAGGGTCCAAAAAAACTTTTTTATTTCAGAAGTGTGAACTTCTACTTCAGAACAATTCTGTGCTCACTTCTAAATGAGATCTTCCTTGAAAAATGGATTGAAAATCTAAGTTAAAGATAAAAATTGAAGAGCATATCAAACACATTACATCAAAATGTGATATGCTCTATGATTAATAAGAACTTGATTTTTGAAATTGTCGTACTACAGCTAATGGATTAGGCTTAATAGAAAGCCATTCATGCCATGTTAGGGATGCCAGTTCTTGTTGCTGATTACATCCATCAAAAGTTATTTATGCCTGTATATTTTTATCTTCTTTCCTGAAGATTGTGTGTTATGCCTGCCAAGTGGCGTGATTTGTCACTCTATAAAGATCCATGGGTTTTTCCTTTTCCATTTCATGAACTGCTTCCTCAGAGGCAGCATCACTCACTGAGTGCTGCCACTTAGTCGTCACAGTGCTCGAAACATGACAAAAACTTCCAGTAACAACCACAATCCAGAAGTGATGGTGTCTTATGATAAGAACTAAATTTATCATCAAGCATAACTTAAAGCATATAATATTTAATTTCTTCAATGCACAGATTGGTTTGACTCTGCTGTTTTCAGAACTCACTTTGGTTTTTAATTCTCTTTCGAGTCCTCCAATGTGGTGGTTTGAAAAACACAGGAATTTCAAAAAGCTAATTTAAAAGGTTTTTTACAATTTGTTCTAATATGTGAGAAAAGAAGTTTTCAGACATACACACACATAGAGTATAGGGGGAGGGGAATATATAGTACAATTTATTATTAACTTAAATACACACACATATATATATATATGTAACAATTTTACTATCTCTTCTATGGTAAAGCAATATATTTACATTAGATCAAGTCCCTCTTTTCTTTCAAAAAGAGTCCAGGAAGAAAGAAGTCCTTTTTCACTTTCAGGCCACAGCTCTTCCAAATTAATTTTCTGTGCCCTGGTTAAGTGTCTCTTGTTTTTAAGGCAGCAGTTTTAATTTGTTGCAGCTAGAATTCTTCTTTCTTCTAAGGGGTGGGGGCAGTGGGAGGTCAACCCCCACTTTTTGCTCCTCGACCACCTCTCTCTGAGGGTATTACTGTGGTTTTCGGGGAACACCTGTGTTACCACGTCTGCAGTACAAAGTGCTAGGGATTAAAGTTTAAAGTCTTTAACCCCTACTTTTGCTCCGTGAACATCCTGTCCCCTGAGCCCGAGCTCTTGGGAGACTTCTTTGGGGATTTCCACCCCTCCTCCCTGGAGTCAAAGAGTTCGAAGAGCTTTTAGTTTAGTTCTTACCCTAGAACTGATTCCAACTGATTCACTGGTGCTGCCTCTTCAACTCGTCCTGGGCCACTCCATGACTGTGTGCTGCAGCCGCCTCCCAAAGGTCATGGTTGAACAGCCCGGCCTGCTCCGACCACCTCTTGACTCACGCTGGCTTAGTTCCAGTGCTGTGTCTGCCTGCTGGTTGCAGCCCTTTGGCTAGATGACCAGGCATCTCGCTACCGTTTTTCTCCCCCACCACTTCGAGGGGAGAGAAAATGCAACCCAGGAGGTCTTCCCAATCTTTCGGGATCCTCTTTGGTCACAGGCTTCAGGGGGGCTCCACTCCATGGCTGGCTGCTCCTGGCCCAGCCGGCGCGTTCAAAGCATGACTGCTTCTCCGTCTCTGCAAAATTGAAATTCACAATGGGGAAAAGTTTTGTTTCATGTTTCTTACACTGTGAAACTTTATTTTTAGGGGGATAGCATTACTTATACATACATATATGAATTTAGTGGTGTGCCCTTTTTGGAGGGATTTTTGGTTTGGTTTGGGTTTTTTTTTTGGCAGATCAAGCTAAAACTACTTGAAAGTTTAACTTTTCAGCTTTCAGTTCCTCCTACTTTCAATTTGTTCTTGGCTCTGTTTTTTCTGGAATGCTGAGTCATGTAATGTGGATGAGCCTGTTCTCAAGTTAACTACAGAACCTGTAGAACTTCACACAAAACAACAATTCCATAGTGGCAAAAAGTCAAGTTCTTAATATCTCCTACAACCTCAGAGTAAAAAAAAAAGACATTTAAATTTTTTTATAAAGTCTGAGTTGCTTAGGCAAAGCCAGAGTGTGAAATGGATTGGTCAGTTTCAAATTTGGCTGATGTCAGATGGTGTTGGGTAAACAATAGAACGAGAGAAGAATTAAATATTTCCTCCTGTACCCATGTTAGAAGATGGTTGACAGAGTGTAAAAAAATTGGACTTACCAGTCCTCAAACACAAATTTATACCTTCCAAAAGTTTCATTGTTCCCACAGACACCATAAACATAAACTTTGGTTTGTGATCTGAACAAAGTGGCATGGGCTGCCCATGTTAATTTTAGAATATTTTGAAGGCAGAGGTAAGTATTAAAATAGACAGTAATCTTGTGATAAGGGAAGTATCTGCCTATTTACAAAGAAAGACTTGTAATCATTCAGGAATTACTCTTTTAATAGGTTTTTCAACACTCAGATCCCCACTTGCATCATTTCCAGCTTTTGAAACATAGAAAGTGGAAGGAGACATTAACATAGAGTAAGATTGCATTTCCAAAAAAATGTAAAATTTTTCATTTCTCTCCCTTTTTGCCTTGTTTTTTCTCTTCTTTTTTTTTTTTTAGAAAGAAAATACAGAAAATCCAAAATTCTGTAATCTGTAGGTGCTTTCAAGTTTCATTTTTCACCCTTTTCTCTTCAAAGTATAACATTTTATAATATAACTTCATGCTTTGTGAGAGTATTGATGAAACAACAAATATTCTCGTATACAAAGCTAAGCACAAGAACAGGCAGAAGGAAATGGCTTTGTCAAGATGTAACACTTTAAAGTTGAACTCATTAACGGTTTGAAGTTCTATGCCAAAAAAAAAAAGCAACATACAAACCCCTAAAAAAACCAAAAAACCCAAAAGATCCAGCAGTGAGTGCAGTGAGTTTGAATTTCAGGTATTTGTAGCTGCTGTTGGATTGTTGTCTTTTCACATCTGAAAAACAGAAAGTGCATGATTAATGTAAAAACCACATTTCATACATATTGATATACCCAAGCACATGCATACGTGAAGAAGGTTTATAGGTTGCAAAGTTATATCCTTCACTGTATTTGAATTGAACAGCATTTACCAGTTCTTTACTCAGATTAGGTTCTGTTCAAAGTTAAAGAAAAACAAAAAAAAACCCCATGCCAGCTTTTCAGAATAATTTTAACAGACCTTGAGTGGTATGCAGAGCATACACTCTCAGTTTGGATCAGTGAACATTAAACATTTTGAAAACTGAAGCTCTGAAGCTAAAATTGGGTAATTTTACTTGACTTAAAATGATACAAATTTTATGAGGTATGGCAACTTTACATGTTAAAGATCAGATACACACTTCTGGTCACTGTTAGGTTTGCAAGCCACAAAAAGTATTGCTGCGTTAATCGAATAACATTAGTCTAAGCATAATGGCTGGTGACTTTGGCTTTAGACGACATTATTCTACCATACACCATTCCAGAACCTTCAGGTGAGTTGAGAGGAATTTGTGTGAGCCTAATATGAATTTGTGGGTTCTGAGAGTGTAAGACTCCTGTAAAAAAGAGATAGATTCTTATGGGTATTTTGGCACCACTGTAATGGTGTCTAAATCCCACAAATCCCACCAAAATCAGGAGTTATACATGTGTGTATAACTGAGGATGTGTGTATAACTGAGGATGTGAATCTAAACAGAGCAGAAACAAAGTAGAGCTAACTGTCAGCAATTCCAGTTAACAAGCACAGTCATCATCATGGCTCGGCTTTGTGAATGAAGATTTGGGAAGGACTCTACCCACATTTGCTACAAGCATAGTACTGTATGAATAATCCCCTGAAGGAGGCTAAGCAAATTTTTAAATAAAGTATTATTCTATTTGAGTAACAGCATTGTAATCTGGACCATTTTTATTTCATCCTATTATCTGCTGTAATAGAAACCAAAATGAAACCATGAATGGAAAACAAATAAGCAATTATAAAAGCAGTCCTGAGATTAAAAGAATAATTTTTTTTTTCCTTTTTTTTATTTTGTATTTTATCTATTTACTATTATTAGTGATGCACTATTGTTACAATGTCAAATGCGCTTGGCTCAGTTCCTATGTATTTTAAGAGATACTACAGAAATAAAAGAGTCATTTACATGTAAACTATAATAAGCTCTTCTCCCACTCCAGGTGACAGCTATCTATAGCATTAATTCGCTTTCCTTTTGATTGTAATACTGTGTAGAAAGTGTGTCATTAAACCTTAAAGTTGATCGTAATCTTGCAGGAACATTTTATAGTCCTCTCTTTGTCTAGACAGTGTTTTCTTTTAAGACCTTTAAAAGTGATCCAATAGCTAAATCACTTTTATAAAGCATGAATGCCACACATGCAATACAACTTTTTGACGGAACTATAAAACATTAAAGTCAATCAGTAACCCCAATAACTGCTCAGTGACCTTCGGCATGTCATAAACTTAGATTTCCTTGCCATGAGATGTGACCATCCTGTTTTAGAGGTATAATGAATGATTAAATCACTGAAAGTATTACATGGAAATAAAAAAGGCACTAAATTACAACAAAGGAGTTATTTATTCTAATAATAAAATGCGTATGTGTGTGTGCAAATAATTAAATGAAGTAACTAGGGTTTTGCCATGGCTCTTAGTGGTAATTTGAGTTCAAAACTACTTGCATTCAGAAATGTTTAAATAATTATCAGTGTAAGACAACTTCAAGGGTAAAATGAAAGACATAGAGCTTGTTATCTCATATTCAAGGTGCTTTAGAGCTGTGAACATACCGTTCACCCCTTCAACACCACAGCCAGTATAACGAGCAGCAGAGATGGAACAGGAAGTTACATTCTTCTCCTTTCATTTACATGTGTCCTCTGTCATTGATATTCCCTACTGAAAATAGCTTTATTTTAAAGCGTAATGGACATAATGGAGGTAAAGAAAGTTCTCCTGATAGTTACAGGAGACTTAGGAATTCACCCTGTGTCACGTCTTCCCTCCCCTCACAAGTTTTGCTTTCCTCTAATACAACAGGTCCTCAATTCAAAGTGAAAATTAGACTTTCAAAAAGCAGATTGCTACCCAGCAAGGGCTGGGAGGGATTTATATTGTGATCTTTGCGAAAGTGCAATAGTTTTGGGCAGAGGATCCCATATCCTTAAGACCTATGATGTATTAATGATGATTCATGACTGCAAGGAAATAGAAAAGTGGAAACTCCAACGGATAACAAGAAATGTCATAATGTATATATTGTTCTGTCAAATCTGTTTTGTCAGCTTATTCAGGCAAGGACTAAGATTTGTGTGAACATAGGACTGCAACAAGGGTTTTTTCTTGTTTAAAGTTTGGAGCTTTCTTGAAATAGACATGCTTTTTAAGAACAACCTCAAACCATTTTCTACTCTGTCTCTTCATGTTCAACACTTCTGTTGACAGATTCCTGACCTGGAACATGATTTTCAGCCACATTTTCAAATAAATTCACTAACATTGAATTTTTAAAGTTCTAGGGGGCAGAATCTGTTTGATTCCTGCAGTGGATGAAAAAAAAAAAAGAAACAAACTTTGCTTAACTTTTGGTCACATTTATAAATTTGAAGAGAAATCACATAATAGAAAATCTCTTTTCATATTTTTTCTGGAACAATTTTGATTTTTTTTTTTAACATTCCTGAGTGAAGGACCCAAGAGATCCCTGTGTCTTCAACAGGATGCAGTGAACTTTTCTGTGTCACAGACCTCTCCATCAGCTGACAGAAATGTTCAGGAAATACTTTAAGGATTAACATTTTCTCTCCTGTCATGATTGCACTCCTACAGTTCCACAATCCCCCGCGTCTGTAAGCAATTACTACTGATGTCAACTAAAGACTGAATTAGAGTCAGTGTCTTGAGGAAACAAGGACCAGGAATTGAGCTCATAATGAAAGGGACCAGCCATGCTATTTTTCAACCCAGCTCTGTTCAGACATCTGATACTCAAAGCCCCACAGGACACATGTTCAAACCCAGCTGAGGCATAAGCATAATTATGCTGTATAATGTTGTCTTTCATTTCTCACCCAGAAGTGCAAATCAATGTTGCTGCAGTGCTACAGTGATTTAAAACATGATTTCAGACAGCCAGAATTCCTCTTTAAAAAAAAGAACAGCTTACAGGGCCAACACAGTCCCTCAACTATGAAAGCAATATTCAAACATGAGAGGAGAACTCTTTAATCTACCCAATGGAAATACTTTTTAATCAAAACTGAGAAAAAGAACCTGCCATATTTACGTTAAACAGAAGTCTTATGTGAGATAGAAAAATAATATTATGAACAGTGGTAAGTGGGATTTGTCTTTTGGGAAAAAGCAAAACACCAATTGAACAACCCTTATATTATAAATAACTGTTCAGCCTTGCCCACTACCACTGTCTTATCAGAACCAGATAGAAATTGCCATTTCATGTATATTTCTTTTCCAAAATTTGTTCAGTGTCTTTTGGGATTAGGGCAGAATATTTACTACTTTCACTGCCTTGAGCAGCTTTTTCCATAATTCAAATTCAACAACTTGGAACATCAAGAAATATCAGAGACACCATTAATTCAAAGTGTCTTTCTTTCTGCCTATAAAACAGTGTGAGACATAAGCATGTTACCTAAGAAGAAAAGTAAATTTTATAATTTCTGCCATTGCAGAAAAAGAATAAAACAAGGACATCTCTTGGTGACTTTCTTTCCTAAAATGTTTTGGTGTTTGTTTGGTTTTTTTTTTTGCATCCAAGCTATTATTTTAGAATAATAATAGAGCCTGAAAAGACAAGTATTTCTAAATTATTTAGAAATATCTATTTTATTAAGATACTTTCACCAATTATAATAAAGACAATGATTTTATCTAGCTAAAACATTCATTCTTCATGTTAGGCATCAAAATTTTTAGCTCTCTTTGTTTTGCTTTCAGCAATGCACTATTCTAATGTCATAAGATACAACCTTTTTTTTCCTGTTTACAAATAACATAATGAAATGTCTCATTTCACATTTATGTAAAAATAGAATTAGATTTAACAATTGCTCTCCCTGTAATCATTACTTTAAGAACTAATATTATTAGCAAATATAAAAATATGACATGTTTATTATCATTATCTTTTGCAGAAATTTGTGTCATAATTCTGCAAGAAAAAATCTTTTGTTGTTATTTTGCTTTTACAAATCTGATGGATTGTCTTTTCAGTAATTATTATAACAAGCTCAAAAAATAAAGCTTTATACCTGGATTCAAGTAAAAAATGGTGAAAGACTTAAATGAAAATAATTCAGGATAGTATTTATTGTGGTTGAAGATTCACGGTTTCCTATAATATGAAAAACAGAAAACTTAACTTGTATGAGAGAACCTACTTTGGTTTGGATTCATTTTTTTGTGATTGAAAAAAAAATATTTCTGTTTTAAAATCTTTTACCACATTTCAGTTCCTACATAACCCACCGCATGAACTGCACGTGGGACCTTCAGGTGTTTGTCTTGGCATATAAAGCTGCAATTATAAATTACAGATAGAAGTTAGAACTGAAAATTTAAAATTTTGAAAAGGCTACTTCTTGAAATTTTATAAAAATATTTTTTCCATGGTTCTATTTTATCTTGTATTTAGTTTTATAAGCCTCTACAAACACATTGGCATGTCTAATAATGAAGTTTGATTATGCACATTTGAATTGGGAGTAATTCTGTAAACGTTTACCTCAGCTAATTAGTTAGGCATCTACTGTAAGTATGTGAGGTAGTCTTAGGGAATCAATACATTGGAATATTAATTCTTTTAATTATTTTTTATATTACTGGATTTACAACATTGTGACTGTGCTGTGAGTTGATGCATCTTGTCATCAGCAGTCCATCAGTAAACTGTATAGTTATTTATACCATAATACAAATCCTAAAAGCAGATCACATTGTTTTATCTGTGATTAGTATATAAATTGCCTGAATATGTATGTAAACTAACTATAATGTAAAAGGTTTCAAATCTTTCCTATTTTTTAAGCTATCTAGCAATACTTTATCCTCAGTACTCAGGTACTTAGAAATGGTCTAATTCACCTCATCTTGCTCTATGTATGAATGCTCACAATATAGAGATTTTGAAGCATTATTCCACAAACTAGTATACCAGTATAATTAGTATAGTTCAATTATTATACCAAAAAAGTAATCTCCTGTCTTTCAACATAAATACTAAAGAAGTATCAAATGTAAACTAACAATTAATTTATTTTAAAGGATGTTTCTAATGATAGAGAAAATATTTCAATGGCTTAGCAGAGCAAGAGTAGATAGAAATGAAATGCTATTGGTTTTAAGACAAACGTTGGCATTTGTAAGCAAGATTTTCCAAGGGCAAAACTTGAACCTGAAGATCCAAATTACTTGTAGTGTCTTCAAGTTCTAAATTGTAATTTGCCTCTATAGAAATACCAGATGCCAAAAATTTAATGTTGTAAAAAAATTTAAAAACTTCATTGCTTTTATTTTAAAGGTCTTCACTGTTTATGTTGTTACCAATAAAGGAGAAATCCAAGCAACTGAAAAAAGTTATGATGACACTGTTTAAAAAAATATCCTTCAGAAACATTTTAAAACACCTATGGATGGCAGGAGTTCAGAAACACACACAGACGATCAATATGATCAGGCGATGTTCAATTTATATTTTAAATATAAAATAAATATAAGTTAACTTTTATACAGTTTAGTTTTTTCACGGTATGTGATCACAACAAGGTGATTGGATAGCTCAGTCTGTACACGCGTCTCATGCCTTCAGTTCATTGGTTCTGGTGCTCTGTCCACATGGTCTGACATCATTCGTGCCACCCAAAGTCCCTCCTATCAATCTGCCTTTAGGGGCTTTCCGAGATTTTCCAGGTGTCCCTTTATCTCCAGTTTTCCCACAACTTTCAACTATAAACACATGATTTTCTCCTACCTTACAACTATAAATGTACAGTATTCACACAGCTAACAATTATAAATATGCATAGTTTCACACAGTTTGCAAGCATAAACAAAGAGTTTTCACACAGCTTGTAACCTCCAAAGTTATGTCAAATGAGGCCTAGTGCTTCTTAAAAAGATGGATTGTTCATAATGTGTCCATTTTTTTGCAAATATTCTACAAACACGGTATAAAGTAGGGTCAGAATCAATTTTAAATGAAATTATATCCAGAATCTGAAGTTCTGGAGCAGTCTTCCAAAGGTCACTAAGAGACAAGAAACTTTGATTTCATTGCAGTGGAGATGGATATAAATCGAAGGTACTGCATGACAAAAATAGATGAATACATGGTTTAGAAATGTTGACTTGTAAATCCTATGTATTTTATATGTTGATATTCCTGAGATTTAAAGAATACTAGTTCTCCGTTAACAGTATGGCATTTAGAGTTAAAACTGTAGTATATTTGAAAATGTATGAAACATATTTCCTAGTAACCACTGAGCATCCCAAGAGGACTTTCATTTGTTGTCGATGTTTTGTTGAGATTTCAGGGTGTAAATGTCTGTTGATCAGAAATGGGACAAAACTGGTGGAATATCTGAGTGAATACTAGGAATAGTAATAATTTTCACTTGTTTGGTTGATCTGTCTCCCAGATCAACCTTGATTGTGTACTCAGGCCAAGAAAAGCAGGTGGATGGTGCTGTTACTCACAGAAAAAAAATATGGCAAGAAAGAAACAAAATACACAATCTATTTGGGGTCAATAGAAGGGAAAAAAATTGATACATATTTCTGCACCTTATAATAACTACTGCAGAAAGATATACTCCCTGTCATCTTAGAAACAAGGGTAATATAAATTTCTTAAAACTGAAAGCTGCTGAAATTTAATAAATCAGAAAGGTTCTTACAGTAAACATGAAGCAATCTTGGGTAACATTACAGTCATACTCCCTGCAAAATCATCTGAGCATATTTTCCAACTAGACAATATTTTTCTTTGAAAAGGCACTTTACACTGTCTTCTTTAAGACAGGTCTGCTACAATTTAGAGATAAAACTAACTTTATTTAGTCACGTAGAGGGGAAAACATCTTAATCGATTTAGCTTTACTCATTTTTTTCCACCACAGTCTGATGTTTTACAGAATTGAGCATAATACTTTACAAACATGTTCCAAAGTATCTCAGAATCACTGAATGCAGCATACAATGACCTACACCTTTAATTAATTTGCACCTGAAGAAAAAGTCTGCAATATGTTGTTATTGGAACTAAGATACCGGTCATTATAGATCCCCTCAAATTGATATTAAGTTGTCTATTGTTTCTGTTTCAATGGTCAACAGCAAACCTGCAAGCTAGAAAAAAAAAAAAAAGAAAAGCGGAAACAAAAACCAAAACCAAAGGAAAAAAAAACAACCACAAAAAACCCCCCAAAACACCCCTTCCATCCCTAAAAAAAAAAGAAGGAATTAGGTCATTTAACACTTTCCCTTACATCTTACAGAATGACAGAATAGTTCTGGTTGGATGGAACCTCTGGAGATCACCCAGTCCAACCCCCTGCCAAAGGCAGGGTCCCCTGGAGCAGGTGACACAGGGATGTGTCCAGGTGGGTCTGGGATGTCTCCAGACAGGGACACTCCACACCCTCCCTGGGCAGCTGTTCCAGGCTCTGCCACCTCCACTGAAAGAAGTTCTGCCTCATGAACTTCTTTTGTTGTAGTTTATGGCCATTGCTCTCCATCCTGTACCTGGACACCACTGAGCAGAGTCTGGCACCATCCTCTGACACCCCTTGGGGATATTGGTGTGGATTGATGGGATCTCCTCTCAGTCTTCTCCTCTCCAGACTAACTAGGCCCAGCTCCTGCAGTCTCTCCTCACCAGGGAGATGCTCCAGACCCCTTATCATCTCCATGGCCTCTGCTGGACCCTCTCCAGTATCTCTTGCTCTTTCTTGAACTGTGGAGCCCAGAATTGGACACAACACTCCAGATTCGGCCTAACTAGGGCTGAGTAGAGGGGCAGGATCCCCTCCCTGACCTGCTGGCCACACCCTTCCTGATGCACCCCAGGATCCCATTGTCCCTCCTGGCCCCCAGGGCACTACCAGCTCATGGCCAACTTGTCACCCACCAGGACCCCCAGGTCTTTCTCCACAGAGCCACTCTGTAGTAGGTCATCCCCAACCTGTGCTGGTACTGGCAATTGTTCCTCCCCAGGTGCAGGACCTGCATTTGCCCTTCTTGAACTTTATTAGGTTTCTCTCCACCCAACTCTCCAGCCTATCAAGCATTGATATTAATGTATTAAGTGGTAAAAACCTGACAGATACAAATACCAGTAAACATTTCTGTACTGAAATTCCCTACCACATGCAAATTTTAAAATCAAGTTGTCCTTTATTGACATTTCCTCCTTTAAAATTCCAACATGATTCAGTCTAATGCACAAAAGAGAGGAGTCTTAAATTAAGTCCAGAGGCTTAGTACTTCTGAGGTAGAGCAGAGGCAACTTTAGCTTGGCTTATCCTTCATATCCATTCAATTAACCTCTCAGAGTTTTAGTACAAAAGTCAGCATGACGGGTGTCATTTGAATTGAACAAATGCCATCTCGCTGTCAAAGTATTGACTCAGATCAGCCACTCCAAGCCAAGATCAGGATTTCAAATGAGATGGACAAACTGAGCTAATTGTTGATATTTCAGAAACCTTTTCTCATAGGCTACTCAAAGCTTGATGCTTGACCAGCTCTTTCAGCTCATCTGAAGGTATAACACTGAATATACTCACCATTGTTTGCAAGATAAATATTTTGGTATAACTAATCAGGCTTCATGTTCAAGGCATCAGTGTGTCCCTGTCAGCAAACAAGACACCCAGCAGTTAATTTCTGAGTTATTTTCCCTCATCACATTTATCTCTGCCTGTACACCATTTCACCTGAAACTATACTGAGGGCTTTTTAGCAGAAGTTGGGCAAATCACAGTTATTTTCAGTGCCAGAATCTGACATTTCTCACCCAGACCTTAGAGGAAAGAAGGTGAATGAGCATAACCTTTTAGGTTCACATTTTAACAAATGATAATCATCAGTGAATTTGAACACACTGAAAGTCAGTGCATGAAAATGCTCAGGATGCCCTATTTTTTTGTTTCTTTGGGTTTTTTTGATAGGTTTTTGACAATATTGGGTGTCTTTTGTGTTTCTCAGGTTGCTCCACCAAGCTGAGGTGAATAGAAATATCTCTTTGGTTTCTCTTCAGTTGTGACCTGCAATATTAAACTTCTAACAAAATAGAAAGTTTTACTAAAAATCCCATCATTTGCTAACTCAGGCAGAGAATCCACAAGGCTGCCATTACAATTGCTGTGGAGAATGATATTTTGTGTATTCACCATCAGCAACAGCAAGAATTCTGGTAAAGGATGGTTGATAAAGGAAAAAGAACATCTGGTTTAGTGTAGAACTTAAGCTGTCTTAAATCACTTCTATTTTTAAGTGCCTTTCAAACAGATTGAAGGAGTTGAAATCTATGCAAATATGAAAGAAAAAAAATATCAGTTTCACTTTGAAACTTCAGAAAACTTGAACGGCATATCCAGGTCTTCTCTAAATGCTTTTGTAATGGAAATTCAGCAACAGCTCCCACAATGAAACATAGAAAAAGTCTTACAACCAAGGAAACAGTGCAAAAAATCCCAACACACTCTGAATGCATCATAACTGGAAAAGCTATGCCAAATCTTTGGTCTGAGAAAAACTCTGCATTAACTGCAGTTTTTCCTGGGAATTACTGGCTGGGATAGGGCTCTGGGTATTACTTCCAAATTTTAGTAAAAAGTGGCTGGGTTGTAGTTTGATTTTGGTTCTCTTCAAATATCAGATAATTTTGACATTAGAGTTGGTTAGAGATTTCACTAAATTTGACAGGTAGATAAAAATTTGAGCCTGTAAGCAGTTTTCCATTTCCAGACTTACACAGTTTTAGTGTTCAGCAGCTTGGAGTAGGTGAAGCTTAGCTAAAGGTTCAATAAGATGACAATATTGATACAAATTTTAAATAATAATTCTGATAATTTTTACTAGCTAATTATTAATATTTGGACATGAAAGTACATTTACAATGAGTGTGCTTTGTAATGGACCCTAGATCATCAAGATATTTAAATAGTTTAGTTTAATTATATTTTATCTGTAAACTAGAATTTTTTAAAGAGAAATAAATATAGAATAAATTATGCTTATTAACAAGAAAAGTGCTGAGACTACTTGACATTCATGTCTTTAGAATGTGAAACTGACCTCAAAATCAACTTGTTTGAACCTATATTACTTTATCATCCAGGAATTTAACTGACACTTCTTTCCACTGAAATGAAAAGTGTAAATCTCTATACAAAGAAAAATGCTATCTTAATTCCTTCTGATTTTGAAAACACCAGTGGTTCCTGTCGTGGGTTGAGGTGGCTGGGTTTTTTGGTAGCGGGGCGGCTACATAGGGCAGCTTCAGTTAGAAGCTGCTAGAAGTTTACCCCCCAGTGAAGCCAATGATAGCTGGCTACAGGAAGGACTTCCTGCTGCTAGCCAAGGGAAAGCCAATAATTACGCCTCTGTCAGAATATATTTAAGAACAAGCTGTTGCACAGAGATTTCCAGCCAGGGGAGAGCTGACTGAAGCTCCCAGGTGGCCCTGCTGCCTCCCCTGCCATGGGGTGGGGGCGAGGGGGACCAGCAGCTGCCCAGCTCGAGCCTCTCGGCACCTAGCCTGGAGCAGGCAACAGCATCCTGGCTGAGCTGCCCATGCTGCTCTCAGCAGTGTCGGTCAAACAAAGCAGTGGCCCCTGAGAAGGGGCGGCTGGGGTCAGGGTTGGGGCGTGTGGCCCCATGGAGAGCCGCCCCACAGCCCCCTGGGCCCGCCCCTTGAGCAGCCCATGCTGGAGCCCGTCCTGCCCAAGGAGCTGAACAGTACCGACAGAGCCAAAGCCCCCAGGGTGAACTGCAAGGGGTGGGTGGGGGGTGCCCCACGGGCTAGACCACGGTGGCAAAGTGGCCCCTGCCAGGGGGCACTGCCCTCCCTTTCCCCCCAGCTGAGTCGAGCTGGGTTGGACCGGGGTGGCCCACCGTGATGCAGCTGAGCCCATGCTAGAGCAGATGGATGCATGGAAGAAGGCTGTTACCCCCCATGGAAGGCCCAGGATGGAACAGAGTCCTTCAAGAGACTTGTGGCCCATGGAGAGGAAAATCCATGGCGGAGCAGGTTATTCCCGGGTAGGACTCATGGCCTTGTGGGGAGCCATAGCTCACCCTATGAGGGACTGCATCCTATGTAAGACCATCAAGGTGCAGAGACCCTCCCCTGCACCCCATGGAGAGGTGACCCTCGGGACAGTAGATATGGAAGAACTACCACCTAAGGGGTGGACCCACATTGGGGAGGTCCATCAAGGACTGTTACCCATGGGAGGGACCCCATGGAACAGGGGAAGGACTCAGAGCTGTGGCCCCTCCCGTAACCCGTGGTAAAGACCATGGTGGAGCAGGCTGTCCCCCTGCAGCCCTTGAAAGAGTGACCTACGGGACTGCAGATTTGGAAGACCTATTGCCTGAGGGGTAGACTTGTCTCCCTGCACTGCTGCGGGGGGAGGAGGGAGAAATGGAAGGAAGGTGGGGTGGGTGGAAAGTGTATTTAAGACTGTTTTATTTCTCACTCTTTAGATCTTATCCTGTTAGTAATAAATTTTAGTATTAACCCCACATTGAGTCTGTTTTGCCTGTGTGACCTCTCCCAGCTCAGAGCGACTTTAGTGGGTGCCTAGAATCCAGCCAAGGTCAACCCATGACATTCTTATGTGTTTTTTGTATGAATATTTGTTATTGTACAAATATTGGAGAGTAAGTCATAAGACTTGGTTAGAAATTATGTCAATGTTAAAAAAGTATGGAAGAAATGCAGCAATATGTGAAGGCATAGCACACAATGCATATGAGAGCAGGGCAGCACTAGAAATGCCATTTTCTTTCAAACTATCATTAATTAATCTGGAGAGTAAATGCAGGGTCATGTAGAAGGAGAGAGATTAATAAATTTTCTGCCCTTTCTTTGCAGAAGAACCACAGAAATCCCTGAAGAGGTTTCCTGTTAACATGCAGTACTTCATCTGTGTAAACAGGCAAATAGAACTTGAGAGTCTGGCATTTAATTATAAAAAACAAATAAGATTCACATACAGGGAGTGAAAAATAAAAATACATATTTAAACAATGAGATCTTGCTTCAAAGTGAGATACAAAACCTAAAATTAGGAGTGCTTTGTTCCCAGGCATTATGATCTCTAATATTGTTTATTTCCAGCCTGTTTAGAATTAAGGTGCAGATGCTGTGATTTTCAGGTGCAAGAATCTCTGTTTGGATTTGGTTGCGAGTCCCAGCGCCAGGTAAATGTGCCCAGCACAGGGAGGGTGGTGCAAACACAGCAAGGCAGAAAGCAACACTCTGGGTGAAAATCAGAGATTGGGCCCGTTTGCTTTATTTCATTTTATTTCTTTATGGACACCAGCAGCACTCCGGAAAAAAGACGGGAGAGAGAATTATTAATACATGAGCAAAAGAACAAGGAAGGCCAAGTTTTCAGCAGTGACTGCTAATTTTATACTTCACAGCAAAAGTCTTTTCCTACTTTGCTTCGGTGTTTTTGTACTTTCACAACTGAACTGCTTCACTTATTTGTTTGCTTGATGGATTCTCCTCCAAAGAGAAGCTATTGCAAAATCAATAGAAGATTCTACACTGTGTGAAAGGTTTACGTAACTATGGAAATCTACAAAATACAGGGTTATGGAAAAGACAAATAGTAGGTTTCTAACAATAAAATTAGATTAATAGTTCCCATATCTGCAGTGCAACATTTCACAGTGCAATAACCATAATTTTATTACAAAACTAAAGAACAGTAAAGGTATAAAGTTTCCAAATAAGATTTAAATTAAAATCCTTGCATCAAATGGGAAACAGGATCACAGTGTGTTGAAAATTCTGATATCACTTTTGTTATTTGTGACTCCACTGATTTCTCAGTGCAGTTTCAGTGCTCTCTCCTGGCTTCACTTTTACCTCCTGTTCACTTCAAGATAAAGGTCTAAAAAGTTGTTCTTACACTGAATTTTGATGCCTTCTGGAAAGAGAGAAAGCAAATCCAATAATATGATAATACATTTTGTTTCTGTTTAAATTGATTGCCCCATCCCCCAAAATAAATGTCCTGTGCGTATCAGAAAGGAGGTAATTCAGAAAACACACTCACTTCTCTACCTGCTTAATACCAAACTTCTACACTCTCATAATTTCTCAATGTTTTGAAAGAGGACAGTTTTTTCTGCTTAGTGGTTTTTAGGGAGACATTTAAGTGTCATTTTTAGTTGCCTAGATGCCTCCTGTTTAAGGAGAATGTTGTGGAAATGGGGAAAATTGTCTTGCTGACAGGCTTTGTTGAATATGAAAAATCATCCCACACCCAAATTACTTTGTCTCCCAGAGAGGATGGAAGTTTCTAAAGAAAATTTGAGGAAAAGCCTATGGAAAAAGGATATGGAGGTGTCTGGATAGTGTTTTTAGGAAGTGTTTTAGGAAGTGAGCACTTGAGGGCTTGTAGTATAAGTGAGTAGTTGCGAGAATTAATGATTTTTTGGTATGTTTCTGAAAAATATGAAAGTTTTTACACAATTTCTGAAATCCTTGGAAGGCAAGCTTTCAGCCTTGTTATGTCTCATGAAGTACAATCTGTTTGTGTAGTTTCAAAACCTTTTTACTGTTTTCTTGTTTTACTCTTAACCCTTCCCATGGAAAATCACGATGGAGGAAAAAAACTCACTGGAGCCTCCTGCTTTCTTGTGAAGCGATGGACTGTTCTAGCAGCACCTGATTGCTGTTTTTTTCTCTGTGTGCTGTTTTGGGACAGTGTGAGAAAGGGACAGAAAGGTCTGTTATCACATGCAAAACTCAACTGCTTCATTCCCCCGAAACAGGAGAAGGCGGAAGAGTGGGATTGCCAAACTTTGCCACAGCCTAAGACATAATTTTCAGTCAATTCAAAACAAAGTGGCAATACAAGCTGATTCCTACCTTGTTTCTAAGACAGGGATAGGGTGGGAATTGTACTTAAATTCTTCCTCCAGATATATGTATCAGGGCTGTTTTGTAGAACTGATGCTGCTGCACAGGAAATTGTGTGTTCTGTGTAAACTGTCAGGAAAAAACAAAATTTGGATTTGTGAGTTGAATAAATAAAATCACAAGAATTTACTTAGAGTAAAAAAAATATTATTTTAGGATAATAATTCAATGCAAAGGTCTTTCTAAAATTGTCTGGGTCGGGGAGACTGAATCATGTCTTTTACACCTAAACCACACATTTTCTGTAAACATCTACACAATAACTAAAATTTAATATTGATTTTTGTATGCTTACATTTAGTCTTAAACTTTAATCTTGCCTCTCAAATATAAAATTTTTTAAATCATTTTATTAGTAAGATATTGAAAATACGACTATTGAAAATATAGGCAAATGTTATTATTCTCACTCAATTGTCTGTACATCCAAATGGAGATGTTGCTACAGCACTTCAGAGATTCTAAAATGGAAAATTTAGAGAAGTGTTATTCCATATGTTTTTTAATGCCACTGTATAATGGTCATGTTTGACTTGAATGACACTTTGTCAAAATGATGTTGTCTAATGTATTGTCAAATTCATCCTTTGTTTGACGTAATTTTAAAGATAATGTATTCAATAATAATTATTTTTTATTAGATAAGAGATGTATGTATCCACAAAGATGGTTACAACAATCTTCAGGCTGCCATTCCTTTTCAGGTATTAAACTGCAATTTCTCTTCAACCTTGACTTCCAAGAAGCAAGGGAAAGTCTGGGAAGGAAACACCCACTATTCTAACTCCTGTGGTGTAATTGTAGATGAACAGCTCTGCAGCCGTATCTATAATAAGAAAGCTTTTGTCCTTGTTCAGAAGAAGAGCTGGGAAAATGGAAAACTATATTGATCTTTTAGGTGAGCTTATTCTGTTAAATTTATCGAGTAAAGTCCCTCTGAGGCTGAACTGAAGGAGGATAAGATCTTTATTGAAATGCTGGTATTCTTCAAATTAAGGTTCTTAGTCGCAAGCTCAGAAACTGAAATTATGACAATGCAATTACTAATGCATTCTAAAAACATTCCCTTCCCAAAGCTTCCCTTCCCAAACTTTCCCTTCTTCTCTTCTCCTTTTTCAGCTTTAGGAGTCCATTGTGCATTTTCCTGACATGAGTGCAAAGAGAGAGCTTCAAAGAAGCATCTGCATCCTAAGAGTTAATATTGAGTAGGAAATTAAAAAAAAGAACCTAATTTCTCTTTCAACTTCAATTTCTGTGCACATCTTAATGGTGCTCAACTTTGATTTCTGTACAGCTTATTCACCAGTCAGCGTATTTTTACATTGGTGCTTGTGGCAATTCGGTGTTATAAAGTTGAGGGGTTTTTTTTAAGTGGAACGTTTGTAAAAAATGCTTTATAAAAAGTTCTTTATTAGAGAAAAGCCTTTACTTCTTCCCTGCACAGTTGATAAGAAAGAAATTTAGAACAGTACTGGGTATGAATCATTCTAGTAGTTGAAACCCTGAGTGCAGAAGAGGGATGGTGAACAAAAGCCTTCCTGGTTTCTGCTGAAGTCACGGCTCTGCAAAAAGGAAGGAATTCACAACACATTCTTGCTTTGAGGAACTTCAAATGTGAGGGGCTTTTTATGGAAATAATCTGATGAGCATTACAGGATGTGGTAGCTTTACCTTGAGATTTCCCCCCTCAAATCTGAATGCATTGCAATTTCAGATAGCTGAGTATTTATATTTGTATGTTTTCAAGTATATCCCTTGTGACATGGCTGGTTAGCAACCTTTCTGTTTTACTTGCAGCTCTAGTATTTTTCTGCTGTATACCCAGATGTGATGATAACTGCAGTGATGAATTGCATTGTAAAATTTTTCATAGCTTTTAACACTTTGCAAAGCTGTTCTGATTCTACCCTTTTGTATAAGCAGAACTGCTTGAGCTCGCAAGCAGTCTTTATCAAAGGTACACAATAACATCTGGTGTAGTCATCTAGAAATGAAGCTCTGAAAAAAAAATTGTCTTTTCTACTGTCTGTGATTTCAATCGGCAAAGACAAGCTTGGGACTAAGCATTTTATTTTATAGTGTTTCAATAAGACCTTTTTAATTAAAGATTTTTTAATAGTATCAAAGTCATATTTAGAACTAGACACAAGTAACAAGATAAGGTCCAAGAAAGAAGATTTGCCTCCCAAATGTTTTAAATACTTTTCCTTTTTTTCCAGAAAACTGGCTCTATTACCTTACCTGAGACTGCAGCTGAGTATATTATACTCTGTATCCATTCTTGATCAAACAGAGTTCTTTTGTCTTTGAGATTTGAGTCTTTTTTGTTACAGATAAAGAAAACACAGTATTTTATTTGTGTGCAATTTAGAAAGTGGAATGCAATGCACCTTGATCCAGTTTTATATCCCTTAAACTTCACTTAGGCTTTGTATAATCTCACGAATTCAATTGCTTGTGTTAAGCATCTCAGTGTTTTTCAGACAGAAACATGCACAGCTCAGATGATCTCCACATTTACAATCATTCCGTTGTACTGCACTGCAAGAACTTTAACAGGGAGTCAGTACACAGAATTTGCACTAAATCAGAGGCAAGCTGAACACAATATCCCAATGTAGCTTGTGATTATCAACACAGCACATATGATAATATTTCTTATTGTAGTGGTGATCCCATATCTCAGATTTACCTACAGGAACTTTAACTGCTAAACTTTGTAAAACAGAAAAAAATCTTGGGTATTTATCTGAAGATTTCAGATTCTACTCAGAGAAATTTCTGAAAATAATGAGGATTTGTCCAGGAAAAAAGAAAAAATAGCTCTGTACTATCTCTGTGTGTCACTGTAATTCAAACAAAATGGATTTTACAATTCATTCTTTCCTGTGAATACATATCATTTTGTAACTCTACGTATACCATGGTGGTGATAGTGAAAAGAAAGAAAGGAGGGGTTCCTCATTGTTCAATCCCTCTCAGAAAGGTGTGACAATTTAGTCAATGTATTTTAAAATTAAAATAAAGATTAAGAACTTCAAAAGGCAAGAAGAGCCAGCTCACGCTAAATTTGCAGTTCTGTTTTTTCCCATCCTGGTCTTAATCCATAATATCACACTAAGAAAGGAAATTGGGTCCTCAAAATCTGAGCAAAGGGAATGGAATAGAATGATGACTAAAATTTACACACATGTGAGGGCATTGTGTGACTGATACCGACAAACTCAAAGTTCCTACTTTTTTGTAAGTGCATGGAAATGTGTCTAGGGCTTATAATGATTTCCTGACCGAAGTAACGAGCAAATGCTATGATTTGAGCATTTTAACTTTTCCATTCTGTGTGCTCACTTCAAACTTTCAAGCATCTATGAGCTACAGTCTTCAATAATTGCAGTTAGAAGAAACTAAGTTCTGTTTTCATCATATTGCAAGCAGCCAAAGATGAGAGATGACAACATACTTAATCTGGTGAATGAATTGCTCTGGATTTCGCTAGAATTTTAATCAGTGCAGAATTTTTTTAAGGAAATCTAAACATTAGGATGCTGTTTGGCCAAATTTGAATTCAGACTCTCACTACCAAAGTGAATATAAAAATCAACCACTCTCTTCACTATTACCAATAATGAAATTTCCTCTCTTTCTGGAAGGTAATTCTATGTTCACTTTCTCATTCTGAACTAAAACAGTCCCAGATCAGTTAATCCCATAAAAAACTTCTTATTTTTTTATTTATTTCTGTTAAAAAATAGAACTAAAGGCTCCCAAGCAGGTTTTTTTCTCTTTTCTTTTTCTTTTTTTTCCCAAATTTTTACAAAATAATCTGTTTCAAAATATTCTTTTCTCCCAGAATGCCGTCATATCATTCTGTGACTCAATCGTGTCTTCATTTCCTGAGCAAAAATCTTCCTAACTGTGTGATACAAGTCTGTTATACTCAATACATCTGTACATGGTATGTAATGGAAAACAATAGCAACTTATTTTATGAATAAGTCAATAGGAAACAAAGTAAGCACTGAATTTTTATCAGAGCAATTTGCATTTCTGATCAATTGAGCCAATAAATGGATATGCCTGAACCTTGTATAAATTGTGTATGCCACAGGATTTGGATAAAATGCTCCTTATACTAAAGTATGTTGTTGTTCCTTTCACTAGAATTCTAGACCAAGAAAGGAAGTAGGTTTAAGAAATACCATTTATTTATTTACTAATCTGTCTTTTATTTTTCTATTATATTAATCATCTTCAATTATCTTACCTATCTTCATGACTGATGTTTAAATCAAAGCTAGCAAATAATTTATTTGAAAAATTCATTTCCACTTTGTTTATGAAGAGGTTCAGGCCGTATTTTTCCTCTGCTTCCACTCTTCTGGTGCACCCCATCAAGTTTTCAATAAAGATAGAAGACTTAATACAACAACAACAACAACAACAAGATAACTGTTGCAATGTTTCTCATAACTGTAGCTGGAAAAATTAATAGAAATATCACAGACTTGCATTGTGGAAAGTTCACTGCATCTTGTGCAAACATTATAAACTTCAAGGAATTAGCTGGTAGCAGTTTAACACAGTGTCACATATGCACAGCAGAATTACTTATACAGATTGTCAGACTGATGTCATGAATTTCTATCCACAATTTAAAAGATTTATGTAAAATGAATATGAAACTGTTTTTACAAAAACCACTCTGCATACCTTGGTCTTCAGTTTGCTAATAAAAAATTGACATTTCCTGTTTAATATTTACTTGTGTCAATAACCATAAAATATTTGTATATTGCTGTAATGCTGAATAGCAAAAGTGACTGAATTAAAAGCATTTATTCTGAATTTTTAACTTCACTTAGAGTTACATAAGAAAATGCAGTCATATCAGATGCAACTATTATAAGTAGGAATTGTTTTGAAATCATAGCTCATAGATCATGAGAAATATTTGAACAGAAACTAATTAAATTCTTTCAGGATGCACCTTTGATATTTTTTTCCCAGAAGGAGGGGTTTTTCTAACTGTTGTATTTTTTTATTCCAAAAGTGCTTTACACCATTTTTGAAATTTCTGCAAGTGTTGGGGTTTTTTTCCTGAAAATTATTTTTAAATGGTTAAATCTTAGCGCAGTACCATAGAATATATAATGCATGAGTTTCATGTTTCTTTATTTAGATTCCAGAACAAAAGACATTGTAGTATGTGATAAAGAGGAAAAAGGTGCTTGAGGAGTATGGACTAAGATTTTTACCCATGAATTTTATTAATTATTTCATTATACTGCTATACTGCAAAACGAGCAATGTAACGTTGTCTTTATTAAATGTTACTATTCCCAAGTACTTGATGAAATAAATTTTGGGTTATTTGAAAATTCACAATGTATAAAATACTTTCCAAATCTTTTCTGAATTCCTTCTGTATGGGCTTTAAGGTTTGTCAACATTAAACTCCTCCAGCAGACCATCAAAGTACATAAAGCTTTGCTTCACTCTTAACTTGCTTTTCACTAAAATAGTTTAGGGATTTTGAATAAATCTTATCTTCTATTAATGTTTAACATGTGTGACCTATAGAAAAAACTTAGAACCTCAGCAAACAATTCTGGGAAAGAAATATTTAATACCTATTTAAAATTTTCACCTCAGTAAATGTCAAACTGGTAAGATTTCTATATTTACCCACAGGTAATTCATTGCATTAGTAAAAAGTCTTCAGAATTCAGTGGTGAAATTTTAATTTAATTTTAATTAATTTGGTGTTTATTTGAATATAAGGTCTGATTTTATCTTTGATTACAAGTGTCCTATTCAGGTATCCTTCTCAGGATTTGAGCCTTTAGATTAATTTATGTTAGTAGGGCAAACTCTTTTATAAAGCCAAGAATTTGTGGTATGTCAAGACATCCAGAAAGGAATGGATTCAGGTAATTTGTTTTGGTTTGTTTGGTTTTTTTTTCACATCTCAGTCAGGTCAAGATAAGAACAAGATAAGAAAATTCCCAGCAACAATTTCAAAAATTCAAGTAATCATTTTACAATTCCCTGTGAGACACACAATGCAGTCTCTGACTTCTACAATATCATAATTTGAGTATTTATAATTCTAGTAGCAGATGTTTCAGGAGAAGAGAAATGTTGTGTCAAACCCATAGGTTTTTTCAAGTTCTGGTTTTTACCGAGTTCTAAACTGAGGAGAAAACGTCGGAGATAAGGATTTAAATATGTCATTTCATAGTAAAATGTTTAAGTTTTTTGAGCTTAAATTCACATTTTCTGATGTTAGATCACAAACTATGAATAAAATAGATAATCTGCCAATTTGGTTTTATCATTATTTCAGCGTGCTACTTTTCCTAATGCCTTCTCTGCCTGAGAGGCTTTTTGCCTCTGTGTAATACATTTCCTCATTTGCTGTTTACTTACAGAACTGGGAAGAGTGTTTGGGAAATTTAAGATCAGCATTAGGAAGGGAACAATCTTATTATTGTACCTGCTTCTATACCTTATGAAAGGATTAAAACGTGTCTTTTGCTTGGCTGGTTTTCAAATTGCTTTTTCTCATCCTTTTATTCAAGTAATGCCTGTGTGGATGGATCTTGCTAACATCTTTAGATCTCAAATACATTATTTAATGTGTCCACAGAATATTTCTAAGTGTCCTTGCTCATGTTTCAAAATGCATCCCAATATTTTACATATTGTTTTAACTTTTTATTCAATCCATTTTCTGAAACACTCCAGAATTTCTGCCTTCTCAGACTCATTTGAAGTTAAAATCCTTTTTGAATGAGTCCAAAAAAAGTTAAATCAGTAAAAAAGCCTGTGTTATTTCTTCAGAATTCCCTCTTTAGAGCTACCTCTTTAGATACTAAAGAGTTACCTCTTTATATACTTACCTCTTCAGACTTCAAGTTGGTGTTGCGTTGTGCAGTACCAGGTGTGTAATGGAGAGAAACACTAATGGTGAGACAAAAAGGATTTGCATCTTTAGGCATTCAAGCTTCAGATCTGTTTTTATGACTTTATTTTGTATATGTATAACAAAAAGGCCATTATTGCTAGACATGAGCAGAACATCTCTTTAATTAATGCTTTTAATATGCTGCTTCTTTCCTTCAGGAAATCTGTTATTCTGTGAGTAACTGCTCAGCCTGCTAAACCCATTTGGTGCAGACATCAGCATATAGGATGAAATAAAAGAGCAAATAAAGCTCTTGCTGTTTAAAGGCAGTTCCTCAACCCAACATGCCTGCAATCCTGCTTTCCTGGAGTACACTGACTATAATTCCAAACAATTCCAACATTTGGGATGCCTTGAAGCCTCACTTTTGTGCTGAATACTTGGCCAAGTGCTACATGAGCCTTGTTCCAACTTGGTGTGCCAAACAGATGCATCAATGCATTAAAGTACTTGAAAGGGCAGGGTATAGCCACAAACAGTAACAGAGCGTTGCTTCCCTAACTGCACAGTAATGAAACAATTCCATATGTGTGCCATTTCAGATCCTGATGAGACTCATTATTCCCAATTTTCCATGGACAGCGAACAAATCTTTGCAAATGAAGGCCCATGCTGACACTGTCTACAGTTCAGAATTGTTATGTTACATTAAGCAGCCCTGTGCTCTTGTGTCTTATTAATTATGGGGCCTCTCACTGATCCTGTGATAGTTTTTCTTCACTGTGTGAAAACATAGCTTCTTTCTAAGAGACCCATCACGCTAAAGCAGCTCATTAACTTCAGTCTTCCTCTCTGTTTGATATGACAGCCTTTCTTAGCTAACTTTAGATGTAAGGTAATAAGTAAGTTTTATCTCTTTTCACAGTAATCCAAGACAGTTCATCACCCACTTCATTTGCAGGCAGAAAGCTAAACAGACTCAAACACATCAGGAATCCTCTGTACATCAGATGCCCACAAAAGCCTAACTTGAATGAGGGAAATTGCTTCAGTCAAAGCTCACAAATGCTTGTGATGTGCAGAGGTTAACAGGGCCTTTCTCCCCCACCTCTCCAATCTCCTCAGTTTAGAAGGTCTGGAATTTCATCTCCTAGATTTTTGTTTACCTTCTTATACACTCACTTCACACAAGGCTGGACATTTCTGTAGGAGGTGTCATACAAGACAGACAGAAGATCAAGATGCATTCCCATAACTTAAAGAATAGACTCTTCCCAAGGGTGCAGTGTAGTCAATAACAGATGAACAAAGTGAGAAAGTAGGTTTAGTATATCTTAACAAAAAAATTGTAGGTTGAAATAACATTAGTCTTTGTCTCTTTCTACTAATGAGTTTTGTTTCAGAGCAGTAGTGCAGCTTCAGACAAATCATCTTCATACTTCCATTTATTAATGGTGTTTTGGACTTCAGTGTTCAGTGCACATGAGCAGTGTTCATTTTTGGAAAGCATTCAGTCAACAGTTTTGCTCCAGAATCTCATCAAGTGCTTAGTGGAGATGTTGCTTCCAGCTTGACATGCTGGTCAAAAGGCAGCTCTGCCCTCCAGTCCATACCCAACATCAAGTACCCATGGAAGGGTCTCATCCAAGCTCCTGTGACATCCTGAGGTGGTTCTTGTGCAATGTGAAGGATCATATTTTGTGTACATCTCTCTAGCTCCTAATTACTATGACCACTTAAGTTGCTCTTGCAACTTTCTTCTGCTCCTTCATCTTCCATTTAGGCTTTTGGTCTTCTTATACTGCCTCTATTACTGCCTGGTTTTTCAGAAGTCCTTATGTCTCTTAGTGAAAGATAAATGGATTATTGATCCTTTATTTTTTTCTTTTCCTCCTTCTAAGCTTACCCTTGAGCCCAGGCATTACCTATCCCTACATTAAGAAAGAAGATACAGATGTGCTGCCTAAAGATCAAGCAAAGATAACACCATTCACCAATCTCTACTGTGAGAGAACCAGAAGATTTTAGGCAGGGGAATGTCTTGAGACCCATATCAGGGGTTTTTAAGGCGGTTGATGCTGGTGGTAATTCTCGTGTTTCATGGCAATGCTTTATAAAACCTGCTATGATGAAGATGGTGATGTTGGGCCAGAGGAACAACTGTTTCAACCATATAACTTGGCAGATAGTTATGGAGACCCCAAAAGAGGGGGAAGCTTGGCTGCTTCTAAAGGAGAGCTCAGGACTCTCCAGGAACAGACACAACACCATTAAGCATAGTCTTCATCACCCAGGTGCCTAAGCCCCAGGGCTGCAGGTGATGTGCCTTGGTCTTCAACTTGGTCTTGTTAGCCTATTTAGTCCCAAAGGAGCTAATTTAAAAGCTCACATGAAGCATTTCTAAACCTTTGTAAGTTTTCAGGCATTGGTTCAGCTAAAATTTAGTACAAAATCTTGGAACCACCCTGGTGCCAAATTTGTGCACACTAATAGCTTCAGCTCAAATATCTCAGCTTTGATAAACTAGGCTCGTTAAGTAGTAAATTATTCAGCCTCTACTCTCTGTGACCAGTGACAGAACCCAGGGGAATGGCTGGAGCTGTGTCAGGGGAGGTTTAGGTTTGATGCTTAAGAGAAAACTTAGGGAGAAAAAAACTCAGAGGCAACTTAATTTTTGGAGATAAGGTGAGGGAAGGTTTAATGATGCCTCTAAGGCAATGGGGTTACAAGACACGTGCAGCTCTCCGATCCAGTGTTACAGTTTTATAATACTGTCTATCCAATCCTTGATTTTATCCACCCCCCAGCCTTTACCTCAGTCCACCCCCGCCCCGCCCCTTGGGGATTGGGTCTGGGGTTGTCCTGAGACCCTTTTCTTCATCACCTTGGTCTTCCTTGAGTACAGAGGGCACACAGTCACACAGTTCTTGGTTGTATCTTGTGGTTCAGGCTAGGGATTAGATGTCCTTAAACAGAAGAGGCCTGCCTTGAAGAGAAGTCTAAATATTCCAATGGAATTTAGGGGGGTAATTGATATGGGGAACATGGAATGGGGTAAGAGGGTTCGGGAATTTGTGTAGCTACTGTGCTAAAGGGTGAGGGAAATGAATGCATCTGTTTCTAAAAATCTACATTTGCTAAATAACTACTTCTAAAACTTATAAAAATTAGAAAAATCAAAAAAATCAAAAACCTTAAGGTGACAGATTGGATCTCAGGAAAAGATTGTTCCCCCAGAGGGTGGTTGGGCACTGAACAGTCTCCCCAGGGCAGTGGTCAAGGCTGACAGGGACAGGGTGGGATTGTTGAGGTGTCCTGTGCAGGGCCAGGAACTGGAACAAATCTTGTGGGTCCCTTCCAGCTGAGAATATTCTGTGATTCTTCGATTTGGTGAGAACAGTTTCATCAAATGCCCTCCATGTTTCCTAAAGGCCTGTCCTCCAAATAAAGGTGTCTCTCTCAGTTTCACAAACTCATTTTGGGTCCAGAGGAGAACTATTCCTACTCCTCACCTTTCTCTGAGCACCTTATACAATACGGGCCGCACAGATGCTGTAAAGTACCACAAATTTCTACTGTTTGAATATTTTCAGTGGGAGAGCAGAGGCAGTCTGTGAGGTGGTAGGAACACTCCCAGGTACCAAATATGTAGCTTGATCCCAGAATGAGGAAAATGGTCTTATCTTGGGAGTGGAAAAGAGGAGAGTTATACAAAAGCTGAACAATGATTTGGGAAATGGACACAGAGAGATTTGTCAGCATTAGTTTTGTTTCTGGAGGAGGAAGAGTCAGAACTTTTTAGTTTATAAAGAACATTTCTCTCTGACAAATTTTTACATATGCAATTTGAAGTTACTTCATTCATTTTCCTGAGGTGCTAAACCTGGTTCAGAAAAGAACCCAGGCGTAGTTGGAATTATTTTTGTAAATAACAAATGGTGCAATTTATTCATTTTTCTACAAAATTGGCACCATTACACAATGCTGCCAGCTTTCCAAATTATGTGACAGCTTTCCTGGTGCTTGGAAACAAAGACATCTTTTCTCCAGGAATATAAAATCATCTGTATTAAGTAGGAAAATTGATAACTTCTACACTGGATTAAAAGTCTCAGTACCTTGGTTATAGGTGTATGTGCCAGGGTGACAAAATGTATGACATGCCATTTTCAAATTACTGCTTGATCCCATTTAGCTTGGAATAAGCCTGCATGCCCTGTACCTGTGTGAAATGCCCTGTTATTTTCAATCTGTTCCATTTAACAAATTGGCACTCTGTAGGAAAGCTAGTTTGATCATTCCTTACATGATCCTAATTTGCATAAATAGAAAATGTCCTTTTGTACGTCCTCTGAAGGGTGTTGGTTTTATTCCCTGTTCATTGCTAGAACATTGTCAGGTATTATTATCCTGCACCACATTATCTCTCTGGAATTTTATTGCCTTTCCTCTGTATTTGGATGGTTCCTTCTGCTGTGAGGAAATGAAGCCAAAAAATAACGGTATATTCTTAATAAAACTTGTTTTCTCTTTTTAAAGTATATACAGCTGTCACAGACTGAATCAAAATTCTTGAAAACAAAACAAAGATTCTTAGTGGTAACACAAAACATTTTATTTCTGTATCTTTCATGAAAATTACTATACTTGCAATCGGAAATAATGTGACTATATGAGAACACTTGCTCCTGAATACTCAATTAATGCTGCTTTAATCTTGTCAAACCAACCTCAGATTGGCTAGTCTTCAAACAGGAGTAAATACAGCCTCAGACACTGCAGAGAATTAAGTCTAAAACTAAGAAGCAGATCTTTGGGTTTTTTTTCCTATGACATAAGGCTTTCTGAGAGAGAAGATACACTGTAAGGTAATAAATTATTTGAAAATTATGTAGAAGATTGAATATAACATTTAATTAGCAGATTGGGCAGACAACTACAGGGGGAAGAAATGGCTCAGCAGTCAGGTTCTACGATATAGAAATTTGCTTCGAATATGGATTCAGAAAAAATATGAGTCGGCAACTCAGTAACCTAGTATCCTATCTAACCCTCCCTTCTTCTAGTTTGCAGGAGATTCTCTTACTCACACTCGGAATTTACAAGATGGTTGTCATAGGTTTACTTGTTCAGAAAAAAAAAAGGTGGGAATTTTTTTTCTTTCCCCCCTATCGCTGAAAAAGAAAGATGTTGAACCAGGGAGGGGGAAGGTGTTTGCCTAGGGTGATCTGACACACACAAGGGAACTAGCTAGCATTACAGACTGATAGCCCTCAGAAGACTGGGGGGGGTGATGAGTTCTTTTTTTTTTTTCTCTCCTGGGGAAGCGGTACTTCACTTTTGCCTTGACTGAGGGAGGGTGTGTGTTGGAGGGGTCCAACGTTCACTTTGATTTTGGCCTGATCATCTGGCTACTTCTGGCCTCAGTTTGCCTTCTTTTTTTCCTGCGCCCTGTTCTGCCCCCAGCCCAGACCTGCTTGGATTTCCTCTGCCTGACCCACCTGCAGACGAACCTTTTGAGAAGGAAGTCTCCCTTTCCCTCCTCCGCTCCCATGTTGGCAACGGCTTGTGCCCATCAACGGGGGGAAATCCTGGCCGCAGCCAGCTGCAGACAGCATGAGTTTTCTGGGAAAAACACCCTTTCTCCCCTTTTACCCATCCCCTTCTCAGGGCCTGGGAGAGACCTCCATTTTTTGGCTTGTCCCACACAGCATGGTGCCACGCGGCGACCGCTAGAGCCCAACAGCGCACCCTGTTGACCAACACTGAGCAACTACAGGCTCTGCTCCTCCAGTGATCCAACAGTGCCCCTTGCTGACTGTGGTTAGAATTGTGCCAAAAGGTGGAAAGTACTGAACTGTTTCCTTTTTGAAGGGGACTTTTGAGTACAGGATTATTGTTTAGTTGTTTATGTGTTCTTTTGTTGTTCTGCCAATACACATATATCCTTTAATAAAGGGCTGTTATTTTTGCCTTTCTCCATACTTCCTCAGCTGGAGCCTCTTAATTTCGGATTTACAACTGCTTAGAGGGAGAAACTTGCTCTTCCTCATAACTCATCCTCAGCAAAACACTTCAGTCTCATTAAACTGAGACAATGGTCTACAGAAATCTTGAACACATATACCACTGCATTCTGTATAAGGCAGGGCACTTCCTTTTAAAAGATTGTCTAAAAGAGTTTTTATTCATAGCCTACCATCTGAAATATCTACCTGCTTGTTTCAAGAAACAAAAGGTCTGGATCACTCCTAATTTAGTGAATTACTTCTTTTTAGTTTAATTTAAAAGAAATACTTGAATTCTCAAGCATATCCTCTCCTCCTCCATGGATATATCATGTTTATACCCAAGAAAATGATTCTGCGGTAGTTAATTATGTGGCATATGTAGCTTTGGAAAATATGGTGCTGTTTAACTGCATGGTCTTTGTGTTTGAATTTCAGTTATTTAGATTTGCAGGTGTTTGTGTTCCTTATGGTGAATAAACTTTGTCAAAATATATTCACTTTATATCCCTTTACTGAAGACAAAAAAGTAATTTTCACTAATATTATATCTGGTCTTTACCAAGAAAGTGGCATGGAGTCCTACACACATGTTCTACTATACAAATGTACCATGGCTTATTCCTTATGTATAGATTGCAAAATCTTGATGTCTGTCTCTTGCCCTTTTCTTATCATGATATTTCTTTGTATTTGTTATTTCTACTTTCTTATCTCTTATAGTAATTACTGGATCCTAAGAGGGCTGAAAGGTATGGTGAAAGGCTGCATAAAAACCTCAAATAAACCTCTAAATTAGTATTATCAAATAGATCTCATCTAATTTAGAACTTTGAATTGTGTTAAAAAATGAAAGTCAAGCTCCTGTTAGACTCTTAGCCAGTGTCAAAGGATGGAAATACAAAATGTTAGAAAAGTGAAAATAAAAAAGGTACATTATTTGCTGATGGTGAAAAACTGAGGGCAGTGGCTGATACACCTGAAGGCTGTGCTGTCATTTAGAGGGACCTGGACAGGCTGAAGAGTTGGGTGGAGAGAAACCTAATGAGGTTCAACAAGGGCAAGTGTTGATCCCACCTGAGGAGGGATGACCCCAAAGACCAGCACAGGTTGGAGTTCACCCACTACAGAGCAGTTCTGTGGAGAAGGACCAGGGGGTCCTGGTGGGTGACAAGTTGGCCATGAGCTGGCAGTGCCCTGCGGGCCAGGAGGGACAATGGGATCCTGGGGTGCATCAGGAAGGGTGTGGCCAGCAGGTCAGGGAGGGGATCCTGCCCCTCTGCTTGGCCCTGGTGGGGCCACATCTGGAGTGTTGTGTCCAATTCTGTGCTCCACAGTTCAAGAAAGAGCAGGAGATACCAGAGAGGGTCCAGCAGAGGCCACAGAGATAATGAGGGGTCTGGAGCATCTCCCTGATGAGCAGAGATTACGGGAGCTGGGCCTATCATGGAGTCTCCCATTCTGCAGACATTCCAAAATTCCAAACCCACCTGGACACGTTCTTGTGTCACCTGCTCCAGGTGACCCTGCCTGGATGATCTTCACAGGTCCCTTCTAAGCCCAACTGGTTTGTGGTGCTGTGATTTACTTTTATTTCCACTCTCAATCGCAATTATCTGACAATCCAAAAGTTGAAAACAGCTATTCTGATACAAAACATGCCTATGTAAATCAAAGTCATCTGGAAATTTCTATGCAGTTCTCACAGTTTAACAGCATAACCAGCTCATAGACTAATCTTTCCCTCTAAGTTCTTATATTCTGTACCCTTGGTTCTTCTACAAAATTAAAAGCATGGATCCATTTGATGAATGTGTGACTATTATTGAGTTTTCCGTTTCTCCAACTGACAGATAAGTCTAAGATCTATAACAGCACAAGAGTCTTCAGCCTTGCAGCTGTGACATCATTGATCTTATTTCCAGCGGTTGTGATTGTATCATACTCAAAATTCTGTTACCTTTAAGAAGGCAACATCTGTTCCATGTTGCATATGACCTTGTGATGTTCAACAGATTGAATGGTGCTAAGGAGGCTCCACATTGTTATTCTGTAAAAACAAAGGAAGAATTTAGCTATTTTGATGCATCATAAAATATTCTTTCTTGTTCAGATTCACTTTTTTTTACTGTGAGTAACAGGTCCAAGAATTTTTAACTCTGATCTCTCTCTGCTGAGCCTTGTGCCTGTAAATATAAATTCATTTCAAACTCCACTGTATTATGGATGAGGACATAGCAGGAAGTTACTAATTTTGTCTTACTTCCTAGCAGATTAGCTCTTTGCATTATTTTATTTTATTTTATTTTATTCCTTATGTAATCCTTTAGTCTACGGCAATAGAATCTGCTGATTTCATGCATTTGCTTTGGGAAACCCAAAGCACTTTCAAAGTCTTCCCAGTTCATCAGAATCATATCATTACCCATTACATTTAACTATTTCCTCAGAAATAGTATCTAAAAATATCTCAACCTTTGATAAGTATCACTATAAGTAGAGAAATTCTTCTTCCTGTTTACAACTTGTAGATATTAAACTTAAAATTGCTCACTCTGTATATTGAGCCTGCCCTGTCAACCATCTAGGGACACTATTATTCAAGAAATAAGGATAGTTATTAACTTTAACTGTGACTCGGGGCACTTTGGAGGATGATAGGAAACATTACTGCCCTTCACTGTATGGGAAAGAGAGTCTATTCCCTTAGCTGTAAAGAAAGTTATGCATAGGACACATATATCACTTTTTCACCCTCCTTATCAGATTATTGACTGAATGGATGGTGGTAACATTCCTCCATCTTATTCAGGAGTTGTGTCTATCATCACGGCAAAATATCTTGTTCAGGGAAGCAGGAACAAAACTCCTCACCCTCCTTTCATCTGTCAGCAATGTTGAGGTGGAACTGTAGTGCTGAACATCATATAAGAAGCTCCGAAGAGCACAAAATATTCACTCAATCTGAAAGGAAAATTAACTCTTTGCCTTGCTACACCTATTTAATTTTTCAGACATGTTGCAGGTGTATAGAAGGGAAGGGCTCTGCCAACCATAGTTTTGGCTTAATGTGCAACTACTTCATAAATCAAATGAAAAAAAGAAAGAAAAATCATGTAGCTTAACATCTCTTTGTGACAAAATAAGTTGAAATTAGACTCTCAACATGAGACTTTTGTTGCAGTTTTCGAACAAATAGCATGACTTGTCCTGCACAACCTGATGGTATAAGCAGGAAAAATATATCACTATCAGAGTGGGTGCAAAAAAAATATAGATAAATATTCTCATTAAAGAGAATATATTCTCATTCGAATTTGCCTTTCATTTTTGAGGTTTTAAGAAAATGTAACTAGATATTTGGAACCCAAGGATTTTCAGAGAGGATTAAATTAGATTGCAAACAGGACAGGTTTTAGCCATTATTTATCAGCGTCCTCTTCAACATCTTTATATTTAGACCCAGGCAGTGCTGGTTCTAGGTAGGACCAAATAGTACTAAAATGTTAAAAAAAATGATTTGGTTAATGGGACATTTGTCTTCCTTTCTCTGGCTTTAGAGAGTGTGTTTTGCAGAGAGCCAAAAAGAGAGTTGCAGGGTGAGCTCTCCCAGCTTCTCGCTTTGCACTGTGTAGAAGGGATGCTCTACTGTTGGCTTCCTCTCAAGAGTCCTCCCTTGTCCTGCATCACAGCTCCAAAGCCTCCACAAGCATCCAGGGGGAGAGAAAGGTTCCATTTGTGTGGGAATTCATCTACTTGAATGAACTTTTCCTGCCATCTGAAGGTATACGTTGCAGCATCACAACTGCCTTTGAATCTCCTCAAGGCACTTTAATAGCCATTTCTGCAGAAAGCTGAGCCTACAGCACCTTTAGATGAAGATTTTTCATGATTCACATCCTCAAAGAGTTCCCAGGCCATTTTCTCCCTGTCTAGATGAGAAACCAATGAGTTGGAAATTATGTGAGCACACCTAATTTTCAAACATTTCAGCCCTGTGCTTTTTATTGCTCTAGTAATAAGTTGAAGAAATTCATCCAGATTCCTGGGTACACTTCACAATCAAACTGCTGTAATCTTTCAAGTTAACCTTTCAAGTTATGTATTAAAGTTGATTACATTTTGTGTTGAATCAAGCAAGTTACTTGAACCTCTTGAAGAGGTCAAGAATAGATCCTCTTGAATCTTTCTTCATTGTTTTCCTGGAACCAAAGTTGAATTTCACAGAGGAAGAGGGAGGGTACAAGGTTGAATAATACTCTTGTTAAAGTATCTGCTTCCTGCCACACAAATCTTTCCTAATGTAGTTTGTTATTTCTTCCTGTTTACCAAGAAAGCCAGGCTGTCTTGAAGTGGCACAACAAGGAAGTCTGAGTAGAGGCAGTGGGGAATGCTTAAACTATTTAGGCATAAAAGGACACACAATTTTCTTTTCAGAGTACTACTTTTTCTTTGAAAAGCAAAGTTTTGTAATGTATCTCAGTCAGCTGACATTGCAGGCCAGAATGTTTTTTTGTCAGGTGCACCCAATCACTTATCATTTTGCATCTTCCCCCCAAAATTACACCAAACACTCAAAAATAAAATGAGAAGCAATGTCCAGAATCTGTAAGTACCATCAAGGCTTGAAGAACCTCATTTTGCCAAGAGAGGGAATGAAAGTAGTAGAAAATAAAAGAATGTGACGACATTGAGATTTGTCTTTGAATCCATGTGAGCACTCAAGTTTTACAACACCAAAGACCTGTGTGGTGTAATCAATGTGCTATTCATTGAACATTTAATTAAGTTATAGTGACTGCATATTCTGAATTCTCATGCAATCACGTGTGTCCATCATTGTTACCATCTTCATTTAATCCATCTGTTTCAATAATAAACAGCAGTAGAACTTGAGGTCTTAACACCACCTTAGCCTGGCAGGTACCACAGGTAAATATTGAACAGCTACAGGCATTGTGCAAAGAAATTGTTTAGCTTTGAAAGCAAGTTTTCCATAGCTTTCAAGTTCCTGTAAAAGACAATATAAAATTGTAATGATTTCTCCATAGAGTTAAAATACTAAAATGGCTGAGAAGGATCCACTGTCTTCCATCAAGACTGAGGACCAGAAAAATTCACCAAAACATAAGCTTACTCAAACATACTATGTGTATCTCAGATGCTGATTTAACTGCAGATTCACGGTGAAATCGGTGGGTTTTGTATCATAGGCTGTTATTCCTTTCCTACATTACTGATGTTAAACAAGTCAGGATTAGAAATAAATGGAAGAGAGCCACAAAATTAACAGCCATCCTTAGGAAATTTTGGGAAGAAGATGAAATATTAGCACATAACTGCTCATAATTCTTTTTAACACATTTTTTTGAAAAAATCAGCTGCATATTCAGCTGCTATAAATACCTGCATATAGTTTAAATAATATATGGGCCACATATTATTTACACTCTAAAACTAAAATAAAAGCTCTAAAACAAATTAAAGTTTAAGCGTAATATTTTACTTTTTTTTTTTACAAAAAAGTGTGTGTCTATTTAAAAGATATATTTTTTTATAAATAACAACAATTGCACACATTGCTTTTTGGATTATATATTAATCCACTAATCACCCACAGAAATTACTATTGAAACCTAAGTTATATGTCTAAATTGATATCTTCTTGAAGTATGTCCTTGTCAAACAGAAAACATCAACATGTTTAGAAGAAAATTATTTTCAACTGTCATTCAATAACAAATTACTAAAAACAAACAAGCAGACAAACAACAATTTAAGTTAAAAATAAAATATAGATGAGAAAAAAACCACCCTAATCAATAAATCTCACTTATACATCCAGTTCCCTTCACCCAGTTCGCTTTATACAGCAGTACACCAGAATGCTTTGAGTTACTAGTTTAAGTCAATTCACCTTGATGCATACCATGTTTTTACACCCATTTAGTGAAATGATTGATTGCTATTCATAGGCCAGTCTCACATACCAAAAAAAGGTAAAATTAAAAATTTCCTGGTTTACTATTTGTCTTTAGTATTTGAGGAGCTGGATAGTCACACACCAGACTGCTGCTAAAAAGAATGTCATCGTACTTAATGAGTGTAATGGATACTCTAAAATCCAGTGCAAGATTGCAGTTTATTCTTCTTTGTTCAGCTGAAAATACAACAATTCCAAAATATTAACACAAAAACTGTCTCCTGAAATTCTGGGAATTAGCATATTAGGTGGTTATTTTTTCTTATTAAAAACAAGTATTTTTTCTTAATAAAGTCTGCTTTTTAATAGCTCAGGCATCTGCTGGATGGGGGATTACAAACACTGGAAGGAGAAACAGGTTTTAGGAGAGGTAACTTTTACAAATTAAATAATTCTTCACCAAGTTTGAATATTAACCAGATTATTGAATATTAACTAGATTATTTCAGTTCATACTGCATAATAAATAAATGACCAAAAGTTCATGATGTTATATCAGTAGCTTTTTAGTGTTTAGTATGATTAAATGTTTTTCCCCACAAACTACATGATTTTAATTTTCAACACTTTTCATTTAGACAGGAAAACTTTCAGCTTTTGTAAATATACATATAGCCAATATGTTTTCTTTTGGGATCTAGTATTAACATGTTTTCAGCATTCCAAATGGCTTCATGGTAGTGTAAAGATAGGAAGATTATTTGATAAAAATACCCTTGGGTTTGTTCTTCAAGGAATTATCATAATTTAAAAGATATTTATTTTGCAATTCAGGGGGACACCATAAATTTTACTTGGTAGAAGTAACAGGTTCTTCTATTCCCAAATATTTGACAATACACACACACATCTGCAAGAATGTGAGTAAGGAAATTCTGCTCTGGAGCAGAATTTTGTGTTGGTTTCAGGATTTTTTCTACCAAAATTCATGTGAAAGAAAGCCACCAGAAAATGTTGCCTTACTGGATAGCTTATCCCTTCACAATTCAGAACTGAATTAATTCTGTTCCAAGTGCACAAATCTTTTTATATTTCATTGTAAAGTGAAAATTCAATTTAAAAAAGTTATCTTCAGCCTTTGAAGCTGAATATTCTGGAGCCAAAGAAATTTAGAACATTTATAAAAGCAAATCTATTCCCATAAATTTTTACAGAGGGACAAGTAATCTCATTAGTCTATTGTATTGCACTGATGCAGGAGCAAGGAGAAGGACAAACTTTAGACCTACATGACACTCGTGAAAAAAAAAAAAAACAAACCTTTTGTAACTGCTGATTATGGGTAGGTAATGACCATATTGTGTTTTCATGAATTTTCTATATGTGTAAAATTTAGATCTTCAGCTCATTTTTGATTCACCTTCCCCATGTTGTCCTTGCTGAGACTAAACTAGTGACCATATTGGAGTCCCAGGAGTACAAATCTTTGGATTTTTCCTTGCAAACATATTCAGAGGTGAACAGAGACATTTAGAGAATAGAATTAATAAGAAATGTAGCCAAAACCCAGGGGATGGAGGAGATGGGAAAAGACGTTGAGCTTTGTAGGCTACAAGGTAAAAAGAGCAATAAAATTATAAATTTTGTCACATTTAACTATAGAAAACCAGGCTGGACAGAAAAGGCTTAGACTAGGACTTCAGATGTTGTCCTGTGGTTGCCTGCTGATTTCATGAAGTAAAATGTCCTGAGTGTACATCAGAGTCTGAGTTTTTAAGGTCCAGAAAATATTCCACTCTAATTGAAAACAATAGGAGCTGTTGCTGCGTTTTGTAGATCAGTCAGGTGTTTACTGCTTTAATAGCCACAGCAGTCAATTTTTTTTGTTTTAATTTAATAAATGAACACTTAAAATCTTTCCTGAACTGCTGGAAACAACGAAATACTTAAATTTTAGAAAAAAGCTAGACAACTCAAGAGCACACTTGCCTAATGTATGGTCATGAACATGAATAATTGGATTAAAAGTGCAGCTAAAAAACCCCAAGCCTCACACTTCAAAGAATGAGTTTGTAACTTTATTGTTAAATCATGGACAATCTGAAATATTTCAATTTTTCTTTTCACAAAAGCCTGGATAAGGCAAGGATAAATGGAAATAAACTACAACTAAAGACACTGTGAGAGAGAAGAATGTTGTGACTGAAAGTGCCATAAAACACCCTGCAATGGAAACTCTTAAAACCAAGTTAAAACCAAGTTTCCTGTCAGGAAATGTTCTGGAGTACCTGACTCTACCTTGGACACTCTGGTTTCAGCAGTCCTTTTAGTACCAATATGTATTTATTATGTATTATATATCTTATATTATATCTATTATATCTTATAATTATATCTGTTGGGAACTCGGTGAACTACCATCAGACCTTCGAGATGCAGTCATCATCACTTTGTATAAGAAGAAAGGAATTAAATCTGACTGCTCAAACTACCGTGGTATTACTCTGCTCTCCATTGCTGGCAAAATCCTGGCAAGAATACTCTTAGACTAATACCTGCCATAGCAGAAGGAATTCTACCTGAAAGCCAATGTGGTTTCAGAGTCAACAGGAGTACCACAGACATGGTGTTCTCAGACAACTGCAAGACAAGTGTAGGGAACAGAACAAAGGTCTCTATGTCACCTTTGTTGACCTCACCAAGGCTTTCGATACTGTGAGCAGAAAAGGTCTATGGCAGATTTTGGAACGTTTAGGTTGTCCCCTCAAGTTCCTCAAAATGATCATCTTACTCCATGAGGATCAGCACGGCCAAGTCAGTTGCGGCAATGCACTTTCTGAGCCCTTTCTAATAACTAATGGTGTGAAACAAGGCTGTGTTCTCGCACCAACCCTATTCACAGTCTTTTTCAGCATGATGCTCCAAAGGGCCACGGCAGACCTCGATGATCAGGACGGTATCTACATTCGATACCGTACTGATGGAAGCCTATTCAACCTAAGGCAACTGAAGGCCCACACTAAGACCTTAAACCATCTTGTCCGGGAGCTGCTTTACGCTGAGGACACCGCCCTTGTCGCCCACACAGAAGCAGCTCTGTAGCATTTAACATCCTGCTTTGCAGACGCTGCTGAGCTCTTTGGGCTGGAAGTCAGTTTAAAGAAGACAGAAGTTCTCTATCAGTCGGCACCTCAGGAAGTCTTCCATCATCCCCACATCACCATTGGCCAATCGGAACTCAAATCAGTCCAGCAGTTTAATTACCTAGGTAGCCTCATCTCCTCGGACAGAAAGACTGACGGGGAGATAGACAACAGGTTAGCAAAGGTATACAGTGCCTTCGGAAAGCTTCATAAAAGAGTTTGGCAAAATAAACACTTGCAGAAAAGTACAAAGATCAGTGTTTACAGAACCATTGTGCTGACTACTCCCTTATATGGATCTGAATCATGGGTCATCTACTGCCACCACCTGCAACTCCTAGAACACTTCCATCAACACTGCCTCCGTTCAATCCTAAACATCCACTGGTCAGATTATGTGACCAATACACCTGTTCTAGAACAAGCAGCAGTCACGAGTATTGAGGCCATGTTGCTGAGAACACAGCTGCGCTGGGTAGGGCACATCTCCAGGATGAAGGACCACCGCCTCCCTAAGATCCTGTTTTATGGTGAACTTGTCACCGGCTGCCGCATGAGAGGAGCCCCAAAGAGAAGATACAAGGACTCCCTGAAACAACATCTCAGCCTTGGCCATATTGATCACCATAACTGGTCTACTCTGGCCTCCAGTCAGGAGGTCTGGAGACACACCATCTATAACGCTGCTGACGCTTTTGAGAACGCACGCAGGATCACCCTTGAGGAGAAAAGACAATGTAGAAAGATTCGTGTCCTGCAGAATTTCCCACCTAAGGAGTCTTTCTGCTGTGCCTTTTGCAATCAGACATGCCTGTCTTGTATTGGCCTTTTTAGCCACCAGCACACTTGTGACAAACGTGGGTAGAGACCTTTTCCAAATTTTTGTTCACAAAGCCCAGCCATGATGATGATGATATATTATATATCTTATATTTTATATTTATATAATTGATTTATATATATATAGTTTTTTAATATATCTAATATACATTTATATTTTTATGAGAAAAGGAAAGAGAACTCTTAAAGGCAGACTTTTGAAAAGTGACAGAAAGATGTAACACAATCCTTACTGGTCCAGGTTGAGGGGGCAGATGAAGAAATCCAAGCAGGAATTTTAACGCCACCGAAACAGCGAATTTATCAGATTCACATGTTTATAGGTTTTAAACGATAACTTCCTCTATATAAAAAGAATTTCACTGAATAAAATTGTAAAATTGATGCAGTTTTCAAACTGTGTAGAACAGTGGAGTTTTAGTGATTTTCAAGGCTAGTCTAACAAATACTAAAGGTAAAAGAATTTTCGTTGGAGAAATCTAACTTTCTGTGTTGCTGCAGTAACTTTGCATACTCTACTAAATTCTTTGGACACAGTTCACAAAATTTCAAAAGAATAGCAGGTTAAATAGGCGAGGAGTTTCATTTGCATAATGCTTGACATTTGGAAAGCTGCTTCAATTAGTTGATCACTTAAGACTTCTTGCATTGTGAAACTGCTTCCTATAAAATTAGGAGTCTTAGTTGTCAAGTATTTAGCAAGGTATAATTCAATTAAAAAGTAATGAAACCACATTATCACATTAAACGAAATATGACATGCATTTTTGCCAAGGTTGTAATTTTTCATTCTTTAAAACTTGCTAGCGTATGACTAGGATTTTTTTTTTAATTTAGGCAACATTTTAGTGATTTACATCTTCTAACAGGCAGCATTTATGGTGGAGAGGAGCCTGTTTTCTATTCTGCTTTCACAAGCTGCCTGGATGGCATCAGCTCAGGTGCCAGGGCATCAACAACCACTGTTTGGAAGCTGGGTGGTTTCACAGTGGGAATAGGACAAACTCTTACACGACTGTTTCTGCCTGTCTCTCTCCCTAAATCTGCAATGCCTCCCGTTTAGGATGTCCAAATAATTTGTCTGCATTAGCTAGATATTTATGAGTCTTACATACACTGATTCTCTGAAAGAAAAAGGAGTGTATTAGTGTGCTCAAAAGACACCCATTTTCAACAGAATAAAAGAACATATCTCTGCAGATATTTTCATTAGAAATTCAAATTACCTCCTTTTTTCTATAGGATTTTCCTGTGCCATAAAACACTATTGTTGATGATCCCTTGTCTTTTTAAATAGAATATCACATGACCATGTAAAATACAAAAAAATAAGTGCAGGAACAGAACATTCTGAAAGCCGTGGGTGCTAAATTAACATTTTTGTCTCAGAAAGCTGTATCAGAACAATATTTAGAAGACTGAAATAATTTCTTTTTCTGCTTTGTTGCACACAACCTTTTAAAGTACATGCAACACAGATATAGGTTTATGTATGAATTGCAAATGACCTTTTAAGACTTTAAGCTGCAGCTTATCAGTGGCACACCTGCTGAAACATCTTTGCAAAGTTTTTAATTTTGAGCATGTTTCATCCACTTTAACCGTTTGTTGTTCTTCAAAATAACACAGACCTACACATCTGTGTATTTGAGAATGATTCTTTTGCTCTAGGAAAAAGCTTATTAGAAAGAAAAAATGGTGGTTTTATTGATCCCTTTTCAGTTTAATTTTTTTTACCTCAAAAATAAGCACTGTTAAAATAAAGACATACAGTTTAAGTAGTACCTTTATAGGGAGATTTGTCTAGAGAAAAATGTCATAACCCTCTTCCCAAACTCACTAAAGCCAATGAAGCCAAACAACACAAACATGAAGGATTAATTCTGCTTTCATACAAACACTGCTTATACAGAACTGACCCTCTGTATTGTTCGGGGTCTGGGATCAGAATTAAGCATTTAAATACATTTTAAAAACATTTTTCTTCTTAAAATTCAAGTACCTATGCTTTAACCATGTTCACTTGACCAGGAAATTATCTAAATAAATTATTTTTCTATGCCATGGCAAAGAGCAGGAAGGAGTTGAGGGCAGGAGGTAATACCTTGAGGTTTTTCAGCTGCTGATCCCGTGTGGCCTTTGTGTGTCTCACTGAGGAGTTATAATTGCACAAAGTACACAGCCTGACTCTGTCAACTATTAGTTTAAAAGTTACCTACATTTTTTTCTGTTGTTTATTCTTAAATAAGCAGCTCCCAACAAAAGTTACTCCTTATCTATGGCAAAAATTATGATGGGCTCTATAAATGATGATAGGTTCACAGACCAATATCTTTGTGATGCTGGTCAAGTGGGAAAGGACTGGCATTTCGTGACAAGTTTCAGGTTGCTTTCATCCATCTAAAAATGGGACTCCTCAGGGTTAGCACATGCTTATAATAATTAAAAAAGCATTAATTTTTTTAATAAAGACACATCTCAGAGCAGCTAATCCATTTCCTTTAGACTTTCCTTGGAATAGCAAGCACTTAAAGCTTCCTTCCAAAATGTTCCTGAAAATGTTATGGGGATAAAGATGGGAAAGCAACTGATTACAGAGAAACTATGCAATCTTAACCATCAAACCCTCACTTAGTGGGTCAGAAAGTGTTCCAGAAAGGCTTTTTGCCATGATCCATAGTAGTTTTAGTCTAGGCCTTCCTTGGTGACTAGTTTGTAACCAAGGAAGTAGCTATATACCCAGTATTCCCTACAATTTTTACATAAGCCAGGGTATAAAGAAGGAAGAAAGAGAAGCCTTCGCTCTATTCTTTTCTGGTGAGGTTCGGGAACAGTAGGTCTCTGCGTTGGTCTCACTTATCTAGAGTTGAGGCCTGTAGCGACTGCTGTTGTCTGCCACAGCGGGAGGGGAGAGTGCCGGGCCAGGTCTGGCTGTCCTGCTTTTCTCAAGGGAAGTGGTGAGATTTTATTTTGCTAGTTCTTTGTTTTGCTGGCTCCTGGGTTTTTCGATTGTGCATATCTCTTTTGTTTTGTCCCTTTTTGTCTCTTTTTGTGCCTTTTTTCCCTTTTCCCTTCCCCTCTTCCCCTTTTTGGGAGTTGTACATAGTATTCTTACTGTATATAACTGTAATATATGTAAAAATACATATATATTCTGATATAATTTGGTTGGTTTTGGTTTCTCTCAGTTTCTATAGCTTTTTTTTCCTTTGCCTAAAGGGGGAGGGAGAGAAAAGGCTTTCATTGAGTTTTGGAGACTTGGCGGGAAGCCAGCTCCAAACTTGCTGGCTTGAATAATGTCACCACTGAATTAATGGTCAGAGACTCTCACCCTCTTTTATGGGCATGGGATAATGTGTGTGCACCTTACAAACCTACGGTTAGACGTCCAATACTGTATGATGCACAAAACATATTAAGGGGAAAAAAATAATAACTAAAAAAAAAGTAGAAGAAAAAGCTTGTTTCATCTTCTGTTTCTGAAAATCATTGTTATCAGCAGTAGCAAGAAGTAGTGAACACACTATGGATAACCTGCATATAATCTGCATATTGATGAGATTATTTTGGATTAAAGTGATCCCACAATGTAAGAGAAAGGGTGTTTTATCCCTCCAAATGTTCAGCAACAGCTACTCATGACTTGATGAACTTATTTCCCATCTCTGCTCGGTAAACAATATGAGAGGGATGCCGCAGCTCTTCAGACAGTACAAAATACCACTTTTTTGCCAGGAAGATAATAAAACTAAAATGTGTGTGTGGGATAAAAAATAAATCACTCGTTCAATGAGTAGCCAAACAGTTTACTGGGAGAGACAAAAGAGAAATTGAGTTCTAGTTTCTGTATCTGTAGACTGTTCCATAATCACCTTTTTTTCTGCCAAATATAAAAATATTAAAATTCAAACCACAATCAGTCCAAATAAAGCTGTGACCCATAATCATCTCATGGAAGACAGGAAGAATGCTAAGGTGGTAATATTCTAATTTTTTTGCCAACAAAGTGTCTTCAACTGACTGCACTAGAAGACTGAATAACAAGTAACTCATTAAAGTATGACTTTTCCTACAGTTTTTATATTTCCAAAAGGTAAAATTAATGTCTTTATAATAATTCCATCTCTTTAGCATATTTAGGAAAAGAGTACATTCATCTTCAGTCATAGTATTTGTGGGAAACTGCAAAGTCGTGACAAAAAGCCAGACAAGGTATTTCTGATTTTTGATTCCATAAAAAGAATCAAGGCCTGATACACTGCATGGCCTTATAGTCAGAGGAGATAATGATTGCAATAAATATGACCATATGTTGAATAATTAATGCTAGTAGGTTTTATGAGGATTTCCCCCCATCTCCTTTTTCCTGATACATAGTCAAAGCTGTTCTTATTCAACTGTGTAACAAAAGAAATCCAAAAATATAAAATCAAAACCAAAAATAAACAAAAAATACTCCCATTTCTTATCATTTTTTGTTCTTATTTAAGAAAAGGAGAAAATTTCTTATCTAATTTTTTTATTTTTCTTTAAAGAATAGTTTTTCAGCTTACTGCTGCTTAAAGAATTCTTAATTTGTTTTGGCATTGGATAGAAATTTTGTAGTTTCTATCATGAACTCTACAGAACATTCATTTTTATTTGTCTTGTGTTCTGAAGCAGTATTCCCACATTAAATTCTTTGTTCTCATTTAAACTTCTTGTCAGACTCTCCTATCTTGTATTTCTTTGCATGCTTCCCCTGTGTTTACTAGTTACCTGTCTTTATTGTTTTTTCTTTCTTAGAATTACATATGGCATTCAGTTTTAATACACTGTAAAATTTGGGTTGTCTACAGTATAATTTACTTGATTTCGCAACCAAAAAAACCCAATCTATAAAGAGTGAGAGAATGGGACTTATTTTAAGGCCATAGAAATTGTAGAGAAATAATTCCCTTTTTCAGTGAATTCTCATGTTTTTGAGGTCAAGTGAATTTTTGAGGATATTTTTAAAATGACACTGTGACTGTGCCTTATCAGAAAGATAAATGGCCATTTTTCATTAATCAGGTGTTTTGACCATACCTACTCATCAAATATGTGTTTTTTTTAAAAAAAGAGACATTAAAATTCAAAATAGGAACACCTTTCTTTTTTTTTTCCCAAGCAATGTCTTCACTGCCTTTGTCATTCATTTTCCCCTTAAGATACATCTCTGTCCTTATTCACAACTTGCCATTTTCCCCCGTTGAAGTAACCTTTGCCATGCTCCACAGTTTTTTTCTGTTCTTATTTCTGGAGATGGGGAAAGAAATCTGTATTCTTAGTTCATCTAAATAATTTTCTCAATTTATAGTTATAGGAAACTTCTGGTGTAAAACAACAGCCATTGGAGTAGAGCAACAGCCATTCAGCAACAGTCAAACGAGTTTTTTCTGTGCTAGAATTGGAAAAGGAGGCATAGATTTGTCCAGTGGAATACTAATTGCCTGAAAAATTTTAATATGATGAGAAAAGTAGAAAGAAGAGTATATAGTACATTAGGTAGTACTTGGGAGAGTCAAGGACATGATTTCTGGTGGACCAGTGGCCTGGAAGTTATCCTTTATGAGAGACTAAAGACAAACACTTTATGTCTTTATGGTAGTCTCATTTACATAATCAGAGTTTATGCAAGACTCATCATACCAAGCACTTGAAAATTAAATTTTAAGTGAAATCTGGTAACATCATTACCAATGTGAAAAGAAAAAAGGTCATATACATAGAAAAATAAAACTACTCTCATGCTTCAAAGTACACATTTAAATTAATTGTGTCCTCAAAATTGCTAATATGGACCATTCTCTTTTGAGGTCAAATTCGTTTTAGTGTTTGTTCTTGGTTTTCAGCACAGCAATTTGTTTTAACATTTGTAATGATTTGGAAATTGCAAATGTCTCTCAAAAAAAAAAAAAAGGAAAATAGAGAACAAGAAATAGTCTGGCTGTGAGAAAAGCTTAATTTTCACTACACTAATGCATCATGTGTGCATTATTGAGAGAAATGAAAGATCTTTGTTGGGGTATACATAGCCCATTTTATTGAAAGGCTGTGAATATTGAATATTTCAGGCAGGTTTCTTTTAAGAACTAGCCACACCTACTAAAGCTTTTGAAATCAGATGAAACTGCGCCTTTTCCCCACATGTTTGGAAAAATCCTATTATTATAATAGCACTTTTCAATTTTGCACACCAGTTCTGTTCAAGTTTCATAGAACATTTTGCAAATTATGTAAGCCTCAGAACTGCCCCTTTAGAAAGATTTTTTTTTCACTTCCATTTAAATTATAAATGAACTGGAGCACAAATAGCTTACCTAAAACAGCCTCTGGATTTTTGCACCTTAAGAACAAAGTCAGAATAGATTTTAAAACACTGTAGTAGCTCACTTGCACATGATTACAGAGACATTAATTACAAAATTAAAACCAATAACTTGTTTGTTATTCATCAGTTTTTATTTAATCTTCGGTAACACATACTGACATTTCTGTTTGCATCTGGTGGTACAGCTTTGTGGTTTTGCCATTATCAACATTATTTTAGACCAGTTTGTATCTCTTTCCTCCTCCAAGGCTTTGTCCCATATACCCATGAAAAAGTGTCTTCCTGCTAAAGCACCACAAAATTGTTTGCCTTTAAGATGAGCTTTCTTTTGAAATATAAGGAATATGACCCGCTTATTGTGTCTATTTTTGGTGATGCTTTTTCCCTGAAATGGGAAATTGACAAAGGGGTGACAACTGATGTGAGTCTGCTTGATCTTCTGTCCCATAGTTCTTACACAAATTACTGGAATATGTTTTTATTGCTTCTCTCCTTGTGATCTCTTTAAAATACACCAGCCTTATCTTCTCAATCTCTCTGCAGAGAAGAGTTTTGTTTATTAAGTCATTCTGATCATCTTGTCCTTGATGACCTACACTATTCTGTTGCATCTTTTCAGACTTGGAATATAGAGAACGATATTCCAGATGCTGGAAAGTCATTGATTTATATTGTGACATCATATTTTGTGCTCTTTTCTCCACCTTGTTCCTTACAAGTCACTACATTTAATTTATTTGCTTTTACTCTTGCTGTACATTGCCCAGAGAAGTGCCAATTCAGGAACATTACATAGTTTCTCTCACAACACCATATTCACCTTATTCCTTTTTGATACTCCTGCAGTGTATATTTCAATTTTTCTGTGGTGATTGCAGTGGGTTTGTTCTCTGTGTCCAGAACAATATGGAGTAAATAATATAATGTTATACAATTATTTGCTACAACCAGTGCATCTTTACATACTTACTTTTAATTAGTTATATACAAACAATAACAAAGCAACCCCTTCATTTTTATTATTTTCTTCTGTTTTTTTATTTTAATGGATATGTTTTATATTTTCATTTGTTTCCCATTATGCTAAGGGGCCTAATAATTACGAAATGTACTTATCCAACAATTGTATTTTCAAAATAATGTATTCTAGAAGTTTATCTTCCATTTGTATGCCTAGCAGTAACACTGCTGCAGAACAATAAAAAAGGAAAGGACGCAGAACTTTCCGACCACTTGCCAATGGAGTTTCAATATTAATTGTTGACTAATGACATGGACTCCAAAAATAAAAAATAATTAATCTTTAGCTCATGTCCTGTAGCAGAGAAGTCCATCTGAGCCAGGCATGAAGTACTGTATTACCAAGACAATGAGATGATTGTTCTGTTATGGAACAATCAGATGAGATTGTCTCCCCTCTTTCAGCATGCAAGGTAAGAGCACAAGGCAGATGCAATTCCTTCTCTCTCTAAAATGGATTCTCCAAATGAAGTGAGTTGCCTGGAACTCACTTAAGGAAATAGTACCCTATTAAGAACAATGGCTAAACTTAGGTGTAATGGTTTTGCAAGGAATTTCCTATATAAAACTGTGCTCATATGGATTTGGAAGAAGAAAAAGATAAAGAAAAAGAAAAAAATCCTTGTTTCTAGAGTGGCACATTTCCATATAGTAACTTATTTTGTACAGAAACAGCAGCTGTGCAAACCCTAGATTTTTTTGACTTTCCCCTCCTCCCTTTTCCTAAATCTCTCTTCTGAGTGTCTATTCCTGGAGCTGAAAACTTGCTTCTTAGCATGTCTCTTTTTTGCCACCCTCACATGAAAAACTGTTTTTTTCATACTTGTTTGACTGAGAAATGAAATTAAAGGCAAACTGCATATGAAGTCCCTGCAGCACACTGATGCCTGTCTTGCCTCTGCCACCCCACTGTCAGCATCTCAAGACACACAGAATAAAAGACTCTCCTTGCTGCAGAGGTGCCTGGCATTTGCTGTTACTTTCACTATCCAGAGAACATCCAGGTTTTACAGCAGAAAAAGTGCCAAAACTACTGAGGGTTTTGGCAAACCAAAGTAACATTTAGCATGTTTGCACCGTGTTCATCACAATGATAGCTGGTCAGACAGACTTCTGAGCCTTTTGTGCCACTACTTCTCTGTATATTTCTGTCCTTGGCAATCCTTTCAAGAGGAGGGAATACCAGCTGTTACTCCTGGACACCAGAGCAGCAACAGCCTTCTTTCCTCATCACTTCTAAATAAATGACTGAGGCAGGCAACTAATTCCAGGCTCAGAAATTAGTTCCACGTGCAAATCAGGCTGATAAAATGGTATTAATTCAATGGAACTCTAGTGGAAAACAGTAACAATACAAAAAAGGGTGAAAATGATTGTAAATAGGCGTTTGGGGTTGTGGATTTTGCATTGTTTCTTAAAATACTTTTAACAGATAGCCTATGTGGATTTTTTCTCCTTCCCACTTTATATACATTATATACTTTATATATATAAATACTTGATATACTTTATGCACTCATATAAATCATGGCTGGGCTTCGCGAATGAAGATTTGGGAAGGCTCTATCCACATTTGCTACAGGCACACTAGTGGCTTATGAGGCCAATACAAGACAGACATATCCGATTGCAAAAGGCACAGCACAAAGACTCCTTAGATGGTGTATTCTGCAAGAGACGGTTCTTTCTGCGTTGCCTTTTCTCCTCAAGAGTGATCCTGCGTGTGTTCTCAAAGGAGACAGCAGCGTTATAGATGGTGTGTCTCCAGGTCTCCCAATTGGAGGCCAGAGTAGACCAGTTATGGTGATCAATATGGCCAAGGCTGAGATGTTGTTTCAGGGAGTCCTTGTATCTTTTCTTCAGGGTTCCTCTCATGCGGCAGCCAGTGGCAAGTTCACCATAAAGCAAGATCATAGGGAGGCGGTGGTCCTTCATCCTGGAGACGTGCCCTGCCCATCACAGCTGTGTTCTCATCAGCATGGCCTCTATACTTGTGACTGCTACTTGCTCAAGAACAGATGTATTGGTCACATAATCTGACCAGTGGATGTTTAGGATTGTACGGAGGCAGCGTTGATGGAAGCATTCTAGGGGACGCAGGTGGTGGCGGTAGATGACCCATGATTCGGAACCATACAAGAGACTAGACAACACTATGGCTTTGTAAACACTGACCTTGGTACTTTTCTTCAGGTGTTTATTACGCCAAACCCTTTTGTGGAGTTTTCCAAAAGCACTGTATGCCTTTGCCAACCTGTTGTCTATCTCCCCGTCAATCTTACCATCTGAGGAGATGAGGCTGCCTAGGTAATTAAACTGTTGGACTGATTTGAGTTCCGATTGGCCAATGGGGATGTGGGGATGATGGGGGACTTCCTGAGGTGCAGGTTGATGGAGAACCTCTGTCTTCTTTAAGCTGACTTCCAGCCCAAAGAGCTCAGCAGCATCTGCAAAACAGGATGTTAAACACTGCAGGGCTGCTTCTGTGTGGGCAACAAGGGCGGCGTCCTCAGCATAAAGCAGCTCACGGACAAGATGATTTAAGGTCTTAGTGTGAGTCTTCAGTTGCCTTAGATCGAATAGGCTTCCATCAGTACGGTATCGAATGTAGGTACCGTCCTGATCATCGAGGTCTGCAGTGGCCCTTTGGAGCATCATGCTAAAAAAGACTGAATAAGGTAGGAGCGAGAACGCAGCTTTGTTTCACACCATTCTTAATAAAAAAGGGCTCAGAAAGTGTGTTGCCATACCTAACTTGGCCGTGCTGATCCTCATGAAGTGAGATGATCATTTTAAGGAGCTTGGGGGGACAACCTAAATGTTCCAAAATCTGCCACAGACCTTTTCTGCTCACAGTATCAAAAGCCTTGGTGAGGTCGACAAAGGTTACATAAAGACCTTTGTTCTGTTCCCTACACTTCTCTTGCAGTTGTCTGAGAACAAATACCATGTCTGTGGTGCTTCTGTTGGCTCTGAAACCACACTGACTTTCAGGTAGGATCCCTTCTGCTATAGTGGGTATTAGTCTGTTCAAGAGTATTCTTGCCAGGATTTTGCCAGCAATGGAGAGCAGAGTAATACCACAGTAGTTTGAGCAGTCAGATTTAATTCCTTTCTTCTTATACAAGGTGATGATGACTGCATCTCGAAGGTCTAATGGTAGTTCACCAAGTTCCCAACAGCGCACCACAAACTCGTGAAATTTGGTGTGTAGTGCAAGGCCCCCATGTTTCCAGACTTCGGGTGGAATTCCATCAACCCCAGCTGCCTTGCCAATTTTCACCTGCTGTATGGCCCTGAGTGGCCTAAAGTGGGAGCAGTATCCAATTCATACTTTACTGGTTGTTGCGTGATGGACTGAATTGCTGAGTCTTGGACTACACGGCTGGTACTGAAAAGAGTCTGAAAGTGTCCAGACCATCAATTCAGAATAGAGGTTTTATCTGTCAGAAGTGTTTGACCATCAGCGCTGAGTAGAGGGCTTTGTACCTGGTATGTAGGCCTATATGCTGTTTTCAAGGCCTCATAGAAACCTTTGTGATCACCCGTATCTGTGCATAACTGAGTTTTTTCAGCTAGATTGATCCACCATTTGTTCTGGATGTCACGGAGTTTCTGTTGGAGCCTGCTGCATGCGAGACAAAAGGCTATTTTTCTTGCGTGACAAGATGGCAGTGCAAGGTGTGCTTGGTGGGCGGTTCTCTTCTTCCTCAACAAGTCCTGGATTTCTTGATTGTTTTCATCAAACCAGTCCTTGTTCTTGAGGGAGAACCCTAAGGATTCTTCGGAGGATTGCAGGATGGTGGTTTTAATATGGTGCCAGATTGTTTCAGGAGAGGAATGGTTTTCAAGCCTAGTTTGAAGGTTTGCCTGGAATCTGTCTCTTACTGTGGCTGATTGGAGATTGTTAACTTGGAGTCTTCTCCTTGGGATATTGCCCTTTTTAGGTTTGAATTTAAGATTGAAGCTGAGTTTGCAGCGCACAAGCCGATGGTCTGTTTGGCATTCTGCACTGGGCATCACGTGGGTATGGTGGACATCGCGAATATCTTTCCATCGCACCAGGACATAATCGATGAGGTGCCAATGCTTAGATCTGGGGTGCATCCAGGTTGTCTTCAGACTATCTTTCTGCTGAAAGATAGTATTAGTGACGGTGAGCTGTTGCTCTGCACAGAATTCTAGCAGGAGTCGACCATTATCGTTGCAGTTTCCAACACCATGTTTGCCTAATATTCCTTTCCAGGCATCAAAATTCTTACCTACTCTGGCTTTGAAATCACCAAGGATAATGATCTTATCATCTGCAGTCACCTTTTGGGTAAGGTGGTACAGGTCAGCGTAAAATTTATCCTTTTTGGCAGGGTCAGCTTGAAGAGTTGGGGCATATATACTAAAGAGGACGACGACGTGTTGGTTGTTGTGGAGTGGAAGGCGTAGGGAGATAATGCAGTCAGAGTGACCTGTTGGCAGATTTTCGAGTTTGGGAAGAATAGAGTTTTTGATCATGAAGCCGACACCTGAGAGATGTTTTTCGTTTCTGGGCTTACCTGACCAAAAGAGTGTGTAACCGGCACCATGTTCTCTGAGGCTGCCTTCCTCGTGAAGGCAAACTTCACTGAGAGCAGTAATGTCAATGTTGAGACGAGCCAGTTCATGGGCAATTAGGGCAGAACGCCACTCAGGACGTCCGCTATCCGCAGAATCAAGCATGGTTCTGATGTTCCAGCATGCTAGAGTTAATTTAGGTACACCTTTGGAGGCAGGTGCATGCCTTTGTCTTTTGATCTTTGTGTGACCGCACTGGAAGAAGATGCCCGTTGGCCTGCGGTTGACCAACTGGGTAAAGTGGAGATGAGCTTTGTTTAGGCCACCTTTTCTAGGCCCCTCTCCGAGTGGAGCAAGCAGTGCTGTCCTTGAAAAGGCTGCTTGGTCGTTCAGGGTGCTGCCCCAAGAGACTGTCATCTCCGGTCAGTCTCAAATGACCAATATCCTGAACCGCCTGCATGCGGAGTTGAGTCTGCGGCTTCCAGTGCACCTTTCACCTGCCGTTTCAACCCTCGCCCATTGCTACAGGACTTTTTGCATGTGGGTAGAGCCTTCAAGCCTGTGCAATGGATTTTTAGGTGAGATGCAGTATGTGCAGAACTGAACCCACCCTTTAATCCTGAGGTTCATCTGCCAGGGCCGAGCGAGCTTGGACGGTGGCAGCAAGATCCTCAGGACGTAGGTTTGATTAGAGTGACCTTCTCTTAGATGAATGGTCTTACAGGGCTAAACGAGCTCCATCTGCCCGAGTTTGAGATTAGAGTTGTCCTTCTCCTAGTATGACTGCCAGAAGGCTAATGAGCTCATCCTGCCCACAGATTTATTGTATCCGACCTTGCTGTTTTGACCTGTCTGGCATGGGCGACCCTACCGAAGGCATGTACCACACAGGGGCACACAGGCTACATTCCTGTTAGAATGGTTTGGGCAAGTCTAATTTCCTGCTTTACTATCACCTATTTATATACAATCATAAGGAAATACCCAGGAACAGCCCTTTGTCCTGCCCACCCTTTCAGGACATAACAGAGCAAAGTAAACTTATCTGGAACATGCCAAACCTGGGCAGTAACAGCAGGTGAGCCAAAAACAAACAGACAAAAAAACTGACCAACCGTTCTGGCCCTTGTACCCATCCAAGGCTGAGGTGCTTTTCAAGTCCCCAGCTTGGCTGGGACCCCCATCAATCTAAAGGAACCCCACTATTCTCCCTGACCATATCCTTCCTCCACTGTGTTACCAAGTATCTGCAGGTGCACTGCACACCTGTGACACTTCATACAGGAGTGCCCCACTTTCCCCCCCGTCAATCAGAAAACCCCCATGGCCTGCTCGATACCCCTCCCCTCTCTTCCCCACCCCCTTCCCCTGAACCCTCCTCCCCCTTCCCCCCCAGACCTGAAACGGCAAACCTCTGTGTGCTCCGAAGCTGCTCTATCTTCCATGGGTGTGTAGCAACTGCTGGCAAGGCTCCCCCACTTTTTCTCTCCCCTCTCCTGCTGCAACTGCACCTTGGGACTAAACCGCGCGAAGAACGCGCACAGCACGTAGGGGGGACCCCGGACTAGCCCGGGAGCCAACCCCCCCCCACTCAGCCCGCCCCCCGACCCCTGCACTTCCCTCGGCACATAGGGGGGACCCCGGACTAGCCCGGGAGCCAACCCCCCGCACTCAGCCCGCCCCCCCCGACTCATATAAATCACTGCTGTATAAATCACTGCTGCAATGATATCCCACATCAGTAGAAGAGATAGAACTATTTGCTTACGCAAGATCATCCAAAAAAGTTCATTGCTCATCCCAAACCTAATGGTTTCCAAATTCTAAAAAGATCTGTGTCTTCTCTGTTTTATATATCAACAGAATATATTTTACCCCCTTTTTCAGTTCTCAGGTTACACATTTGACCTACACCTGTGCACATCATCACTTCCACATTAAATGTACTGTAAAAGACACCCCACAAAGTCAGTCACAACACAGGCAAAATGGAGAAAAAAGAGTTAATTTCCTGCATATAGATGATAGAGAAAATTAAATGGACATAGATAGAAATTTCATATTTTAATTCCTTCTTGAAGGTCCCTGGCTGGTGGTTGGGAGGACATGGAGCCCAAATTAGTTTTTGTTCAGAGCCCAAATTACTTTTTTCACCAGTGGCAACTGCCCAGCACGGGACTGCTGTAAATCACCCTGTTTGGATTATGCCTTTCTGCTTCAGGTGCATTTTAACTTTGGGTTCTTAATGCAATAGCTCAGGTGTTTCAGACAGGACTTCTCCTTTCTGATGTGTTTGCATGGCATTTTGCTCAATGAGATACTCACTTGGCTGCTAGTTAGTTTACAGTGACTACTATAAATACACTTTAATATTTTCTCTATTAAGTATTTATCATTGCACTATGTCTTTCAAAAAAGACTGTTAAGTCAATAGCCACACTGATTCCAGTTTCTATACACAGGTGACCCTAATCCTGCCAATATGTAGGGGGCATAGTAGGCAAAATTAGTAAGAGGGCATTTTTTTCTGTGAAGTTAGCTGCTAACAGTAATTTTAAAATCAGGAAAACAATCTCGAGGAATCAGCAGAATCCCTACATATTCACTAGTAGTTACAGGTGTGTTTTTGAAGAGTCCAAGGGACTGTTTCTTTATTTTAGACCTATCTGTTATTCCTGTAACTCAGAAAAAAAAAAAAAATTTCCTTATACACACAAACTCAGCAGCAGGTCTTTTTTCAGGGTACAGTTGTGCAGTTCCTCTGGGATTAGAAACTGGTTGTGAAAGCAGAACATGTCAGAAGGCTGAATTAATATAACCCCTTCACGCATGGATAAACACTTCTCCACCTTATCCATCTCCTTTTTCCACATCACTCTAGTGTTCAGATCTTAATCCTATCTCCTGGCATTATTCCCTTTACAAATTGCAGTGTTAATATACTGAATATTCAAATTGCCACTACTTGATATATATGATTTTTTTCTGTATTACATGTTCTCCAGAAAAAGCTCATTCAACCAGAATTTTTGAGTTGCAGCAGGTAATCTCACATTCTTGTGCTGCTGGTAACACACTTTCATCATGTTTCTGCAGTGCTGTTTGTGTGAACATCCTGTTATATCTGTGGGTGTCTTAGAATTCAGCTCTGCTTTCCATAAAGAACCAAAGCATCACTAAATGTTACCTGTTATCCACTCTACAATACACATTCAGACACACTGGGATTAAGAAGGCTACAAAACTGAACCAATTTTTCTCATTTTTGGAGACTAAGAATGGCTTTATATCAGATGCAGGGAGACAAAAAACTGCCAAATTTTGAGTGTAATCTACAGAAATAAATTCTGGCTTAAACTGTGTACATCATGTCTGCTTTAGCAAATGAATAATGCTACTATTGTGACAAAAAAGACACTAAAAAAAGTCATTTTAGAAAGAGACACAAACCACTTTTATCTATTTTAAATGGCTACTTCTGGCATTGTTTTGAAATATATATTTCTGTGTTTGAATTTCATTTCTTTGCAAGATCTTATTTCAATATATCCATCAAAACTTAGATAATAAGTATAGAACTTACATTCAAGATCCAACTTCCACATTATCTGCTTTGCATCCTACGAGACAAATGGCCTTTTCTCTCCCGTACAGGTATTAACAGGAAATTTCTACTGAGTTTCAGGGTTTCATTGTGTCTGTCTGTCTCTTGATATGCAAGCTAACAGAAATCTGAAATTAAACCATGCCAAATGCCAGGTGGGTGATGTGCTCTGCCAATGCAGCCAGGAGCAGGAGGCTGAATTTGAGAGAAAGCATCAAACCTTGCAGATAACATCCTTTCCCAGCTGAGTGGATGATGCAGTTAGTATTCCATCCACCCAGACACCTGGCAATGGAAGGATGAAGCAGGATAAGCAGCAGTTGCACTAATGGGATCAAGCAGTTTATACATAGGAATACTGTGTAAAATATAGAGCTGCAGAGGGAAGGTCTGGTAGGCACCTGAAGGGTACTGAGAAGTTTGATTTTTGATTTTCATGCAACCAGTGCAGTCCTTTTACAGGATATGGCAAACACTTTGTTGTACTTAATGGTGTTCTTTATTTGTCACTGTACTATATCATGGTTTTGAGTTGTTGGTGAATTCACTGAGACTGGGGAAGAATTGGGACTCAGTTGTCACTGCCCTTGTAGATGTTCTCACATCAGTTGTTAGGTCCAAATCAGCTTAGACAGAACTACAGGTTTAGACTTAACAGAGACAGGTTTGGCTCACCCCAACTTGAGGGTGACCACAAAGGCTAAAAGGCACACCTGTGTATCCTTGTCTTTGACAAAGTAGGATGCAGGACTGATTCCTAGAAGTAAACTGAAGGCTTTTTAAGGCGACTTTTATACTCCACCAAGAGCTTACCAAATGCCTAGGTTGTACCACAGTAGGAGTAAGAACAGCTGTTCTTATTTATTACTATGTTTGGCACTTTCTGGCTTCTCAATTAAAGTCTTGTCTGAGTTTGATTTACATTCTCTGCTTATCTACATCAGGATTCCCAGTCTACCTCAAGCAGAGAGGCAGGAAATTTGCATAGACTCCTGCAGTTACTGTAATGACCCAGATTTTGACACATCACAGTGAGATTCATTTTAGAAATGTAAAGTTGAGCTAAAGATAAACAAGGAACCAGAAAAAAGCAACCTAAACAAAAGTGCTTGCCCCAGAAAAATAAAGAAAGAATCAAAGAATAGGAAAAAAAATTAATAGACTCTTCAGAGATGTGACAATATATATGTAAACCAGCATATCTATCTTTCTTACTTTTATGACAAAACCTACATAGTTTTTTTCAAAAATTTGAAATCATATAGTATTTATACATCTTTAATGTATAAAGCATTTGTGGGAGGATTTTACCTGTAAAGATAAAATTTGTGGGGGTTTTCTCTAGAGGGAAAACATATGTTCTGCAAACACATCAGATCCAGAGACTATTTTCTGACAAAAGAATTCTTAGAACTCTCTGACGCAAGGAGCAAGGAAGATTAAAAGTTGGAATGTGAAAGATTTCACAGACAGGGCACATTTCATAGCAAAAAAATTAAGTCGATAATATTTCAAAGAACCGAAAAAACCAACAAAAATTATGCTTTTCAAGGCAAAGAATGTCCATAATTTCTACTATTAAAAGATATGCCTAACCATTTTTAGAATCCATGATGTAATTGTAAAGTTTCTTTGTGTCAGTTTTGAGCTAAGAACCCATCAAACACAAAGATCCTGTAAATCCTAAAGTAGATCAACAGGTGCTTTGCTGTTTTGCAATCGTGAACTCTGCGAGGCCAAACGCTGTAAACCTGTTGGTTTCCAAGTAAACCTGCTGATACTAAAATCCTTTAGAGTCTATAATCCATTTTAGTAGATGATAGAGTTGCTATTTAGAAAATGCATGGGCAATATTTAGATACTGTATTGGTAATAGATCTAATCATAATCATCCACACAACCACTGTGTCCTACATCTTGTACTTAGACATGAACCTTCTCCTGACTACTCTGTATGCTGTACAGTTTATTGATTAATCTTTAAGTACTGAGCTGCAGTTTTGGAAACCAAAAACCCCCACTTAATTCTATTTGTATCATCCATAGAAATCAACTTTTAGACCCCAAAACATCTCTGAAGTTCCTATAGTTACTAGTGCTGCTGAAGGACTATGTATAGGAGAATTTAACCTGTAGCTCTTCAAAATATTTGAGTCATAAACTGCACATATTTTTTATGAACAGAAAAAAATCATTTCGGTACTGTTTGAATAGAAAGTCCTCCATACACTTTTTCTCCTACAGTTGTGATCCCCATAAATCATGATCCAGTGGGTTTATGCAACATAAAAATATATAAGAAAATAATACCTTCATTGTCAAACTGTTTGACTTTGTAGACTAGTCCTGCAAGGGCTAAATTTTTTTGTCCCCCCCCTCGGATTTTTTTATTGGTTTTTTTTTTTTTTTTTTAAATCAGTAGTAAACAGATTTAGGATGACTGCAAAAACTGTAAGATTTATAGAAGACTTATCTGGTGAGCTGTCACTTCTTGAAAAAGAAAATAAAAAGTTTTCAAGGAACAAGTTCAAGGGGAGGAGGCTTAATTAGTTGGTGCAATCCCTGTGATGTAGAAAGGAAAAAAAAGAAACAAAATAAGCAAATCAATCTTTTTGGCACACAACAATTCAGTATTTCTCTATTTGCTACACAGCAGTATTTCACTGTTTATTTCTCCTCTTTTGCATCTCTGCAGTGTCTGGGATAAAATGGACATTTTTTGAGTCTTATCTGTACAACAACAGAGGAGTTTTGTGGTGTTCCAAGTTTGCCGTAAACTGTGAGAAACTTCTTATAGGTGTCTCACTGTGTGAGCAGAAGGAACTTCCCAAACTCTGGCACTTCCCATTGGTATTTCTCACACTCATCTTTGCAGCTTGTGCAGAAAAACTCAGATTTCTCTAGATCTACAGCTTTGTCAGGTCCTAAATATTGTAGAGAGTGAGAAGTTCCCCCCTGAGCCTCCTTGTCTCCAGGCTGAGCCCCCCCAGCTCCCTCAGCCGCTCCTGGTGCTCCAGACCCTTCCCCAGCTTCGTTCCCTTCCCTGAACACACTCCAGCCCCTCAATGTGTTTCTTGTCTGAGGGGCCCAGAACTGCCCCCAGCACTCGAGGTGTGGCCCCAGCAGTGCCCAGCACAGGGACGGGCACTGCCCTGGGCCTGTGACACACCATGGCTGGGACAGCTCAGGGACCATTGGCCTCTTGCCCACCTGGGCACACCTGGGCTCATGTCCAGCTGCTGTCCCCAGCACCCCCAGGGCCTTTTCCAGCTTTCTGGCCCCTCTGCCCCAGTCTGGAGCGTTCCATGGTGTTGTTATGACCCAAGGGCAGGACATGACACTCAGCCTTGTTGACCCTCACACCACTGGCCTCATCCCACAGATCCAGCCTGTCCAGATCCCTCTGCAGAGCCTTCCTGCCCTCAGCAGACCAACTTTCCCATTCAACCTGATGTCATTCGTGAACTTTCTGTGGGTGCCCTCAATGCCCTCATCCCAATCATTGTATTATATAAAGACACTGAGCACAACAGGCCCCAATACTGAGTCATGCCACGTGTGACCAGATGCCAACTGGGTTTAACTCCCTGCTCCACCACTCTGGACTTGGACATTGTAGTGGTTTGATCCTTGTTTTCCCCAGAGGCTAAGAGAAGTGGTAGACCCCAAGGGGTGGAAACCCCTGGAAGTTTTGAAATTCTGCCCAATGGACGCTCCTGCAGAAATGTAAACATACCACAACCAGACCGGAAAAGAAGAGTTGTAGTTTGGTGGTGGTAGGAGAGGTGGCCATGTTGTAGAGCCACGAGGAAGGGGCTCTGAGCCCCTTGGGGCCTCTGGCCCCCTCCCAGCCCCTGGCTGGGGGCTGCAGGGACCTGGAACAGCATAAAGCTGGGCTAGGTGCCTGTAGTATGCCGGGAGATGTTTTCTCCATGGGCACAGAGCAGCAGCCGACGCTGACCAGAGAAACGGTGGCAGAGAGCCAGAGATAAGAACCTGAACTGAAGAAGCAGCAGAAGCAACATGCAGCACTGCAGAGGAGACTCCTGGAAGGAGAGTCGAGGAAAGGAGAGCCAGCAGCTGAGAGCTACAGAGTTCTTGGGGGTAAGACTGATACCAGATCCCCAAAACTCCTTTGAGACCTCCTGGAAGGAGGAAGATGATGGACTCTTACTTGAAAGAGCCTTGAAGTGCGACATGCACTGTAGAAAGGAGCTAGAGAGCTCCGAGAGGAATGCAGGGGGAGTTGACCTTGGCTTCTCCCCCCTCGCACTGCTGCCACGGTGGCAGCCTGAGAGACAGGGCACAGAGGCCCTGCAAGAGATACCAGACCGTCACAAAGACTCCCCTGTGTCTTCGTGATATGACGTGGTGAAACGACCTTGTCTGGGGTTACGAAGCCCACGGAAGACCCCCCGGTTGTGAGGCGATGGGGCCGAGGGAGCTTGAATACCTCCCTCGTGGACGCTGGCAGAAAGCCAGCTATCAGCTGCTGCATGCATGAGAAGAAGAAACCTGCTGCCTCAGAAGATGCTGCTGTTCAGAGACTGGAAGGGATCTGTCCTTCTTTCCCTCCTGGACTTTTATTTGGAGGGGAGAAGAGATCTGATCCATTGTAAATACTATATGTCATGGTAGAGATAGTTATGATCATGTGTATAATGTGATATGGTATTTATTTGTACAGTCATTGTAATATATTTCCCTTTCCCCCACTTTGGAGTCTGGTGTGTTTTGTCTGGAAAAACCTCTCTCACATTAGGTTGAGATGTGGGAGGGGGGATGGAGCTAGGGAATTGGATTTTGGGACTATCTCAAACCATGACAGACATGCAGGTAGTTTTTTACTCATGGAAGAGTACACCCATCCAAGACATGTGCAGAGGAATGAGGTGGGAAATGTTGATAAAGGCTTTACTAAAATCCGTGGCCCTATCACAAATATTAGTTACTATTCAGAAGTACAGGAAAGAAACAACACTTTTTATCCATATAAAGGTACTAAAATTTATTTTCCCGCTCCCCAAAACTTCCCAGTTTTTGATGTGTTAAGCCATGAGTCTCAGAAGAGGAAAAAAACATTAACCTACCTGTTTTAGATAGTGGATTCCATTTGATAAAATTTCACTATGAATTAGGTTCATGCCTCCAGACAACATAAATATTGACAGCCCCATAGTTAATAACACAATATTTCAGAAACAAATTGTTACTTAACAAATATTTAAGGGGAAAAAAGTACAAAAAAAACCCCACCCAAAAATCAAAACCAAACTAAACAACCAAACAAAAAAACTCCAATCCCAACTCCAAAAACCCAAACAAGAAAAACACACCAAAAAAAAAGGCTGATTTTGAGTGCTCCTTTTCATTATCAAAATCACAGATCACTTTTCATCATCTGTGTATGTTGCTACAGACTTCAAATCACCCTCATCTTAGACACATTCCTGAAAAATCTATAACCTAAATTTTTATGTTTATAATTTATAATTATTATTATAAATATACATATATGGGTTATATGTATATTATTTTATTATCTATAATATTCATATTATTATAAATATTGTTGTATTTATAATATAACCTAAATACTTATAAGTGCCTAGTAATGGCATTCTGGCATTCCTAGTTTTGCACAGAGGGTAATATTTAAGAGGTCATTTAGAGAGAGAGAGTGAGAGTCTTTTCCAGGTAAGCCCTCAGAAGTAAACACACATCTGAGCCATGACACATTGGCAGACACGCTTAAAATTATGTCACTGGTTGATTGGATTTTGTCAGATAATGCACTGCCAATGAACATGTTTTTGTGGTGTCTGCACAGAAATTATAGGGCAACTTTATGGAGCAGATCATTGTAAGTTCTATCACAGAGCACCTACAGGATGGACAAGGAATCAGACCCAGCCAAGGGCAGGTCCTGTCTGACCAACCTGATATCCTTTTATGACCAGGTGACCCACCTGGTGGAGGAAGGGAAGGCTGTGGATGTGTCTACCTGGATGTCAGCAAAGCCTTTGACACCATCTCCCACAGCATTCTCATGAAAAAGCTGCAGCCCACGGCTTGGACAGGGGCCCTCTGTGCTGGGTTAGGAACTGTCTAGAGGGCCGGGCCCAGAGAGTGGTGGTGAACGGTGCTGCATCCAGTTGGCAGCTGGTCACTAGTGGTGTCCCCCATGGATCAGTGTTGGCCCCAGTTCTGTTCAAAATCTTTATTGATGACTTAGATGAGGGGATTGAGTCCACCATCAGCAAATTTGCAGATGACACCAAGCTGGGGGAGAGTGTTGATCAGCTGGAAGGCAGGAGGGCTCTGCAGAGGGACCTGGACAGGCTGGAGAGTTGGGCTGATTCCACCAGGATGAGGTGCAACAAGGCCAAGTGCCGGGTCCTGCACTTTGGCCACAACAACCCCATGCAGCACTGCAGGCTGGGGACAGAGTGACTGGAGAGCAGCCAGACAGAAAGGGACCTGGGAGTTTGGATTGACAGGAAGCTGAACATGAGCCAGCAGTGTGCCCAGGTGGCCAAGAAGGCCAATGGCATCCTGGCCTGGATCAGGAACAGTGTGGCCAACAGGTCCAGGGAAGTGATTCTTCCCCTGTACTCAGCGCTGGTGAGGCCACACCTGGAGTGCTGTGTCCAGTTCTGGGCCCCTCAGTTCAGGAAGGATATTGAGGTGCTGGAGCAGGTCCAGAGAAGAGCAACAGGCTGGTGAAGGGACTGGAGCACAAGTCCTATGAGGAGAGGCTGAGGGAGCTGGGGTTGTTCAGCCTGGAGAAGAGGAGGCTCAGGGGAGACCTCATCACTCTCTACAACTCCCTGAAAGGAGGTTGTAGCCAGGTGGGGGTTGGGATCTTCTCCCAGGCAGCTACCAGTAAGACAAGAGGGCATGGTCTTAAGCTCTGCCAGGGGAGGTTCAGGTTAGATATTAGGAAGAAATTCTTTACAGAGAGGGTAATCAGGCGTTGGAATGGGCTGCCAGGGAAGTGATGGATTCTTAGTCCCTGGAGGTTTTTAAGATGAGACTGGATGTGGCACTTAGTGCCATGATCTAGTAACCATGGCAGTGTTGGACCAAGCGTTGGACTTGATCTAGAGGTCCCTTCCAACCCGGCTGATTCCACGATTCTATGATTCTATGATCTTTACAGAACATCTGGGAGCAGCAGACCAATAGATTAAAGCTAATGATGGAAAGGTACATCTGTATTAATCAGCATGTGCACTGAACAAATCAACATTGTCTGTGTTTCACAGCCCATGAGTGTGAGTTCCTCAGCAGGGCTGTGACAGAGTACAAAAGTTAGAAAATACTGGTTTGGGCATCTCTTCCTGTTATCACAGAAGGTCTCAAGGATGGGGGAAATCAAAAAAGGAAGTAGTACAAGAACTTCTCCTCTGCCCTTAGTTAAAAAACCCAGAGTTATTCAGCGCATTTTTTACCTAAGAATCGGGCAAAAATCAAGAAATCACATCTGAAATTGAAAATTTTTAACACATGATTGTCTTACTTCAAAGAACCACCACCTTTCATTTGCTTTACACAACCAGTTTGGTGGAATGGGGCTTTCTAAAGGAAAAAAACAGAGATCCAGAACTTCAGGGTATGAATATGTTTTTGGAAATAATCTCTGCTTGGAAAGCTTCATTGTCTCCTCTGAGAACAACAAGCAAATCTTAAAATGTGAATTACATGGCTTGTACTAGATGGGATTTTCTTGGATTTTTAGAAAATCTCACCAATTATTGATAAAGTTATTCATGGCAATACTAGAGATGCTTGTCTGAGCAGAATTGGAAAAAATTATTAATAATTCTTAATTAATATTGTTACTTATTTACATTATAGCTCAGCACTGTCCAGACATGGAATGAAAAAATAATTGTGATCTTCATTACTTATCTCTCATTGAGTAGATAGTCTAATTAATTAATATCTTGTTCTTTCAGGGTGTGCACACAATGGAATTACTTTTTAATCTGTGTTTTCACATCTATTTCAGCCAGGCCTCAAGCTGCTACACTTCTGTAATTCCTGAGGAAGAAAGAGAAAGAAAGGAGCCACAGTTCCCTATCATGGCAAAATACAGATGAAAAAAATCTTGTATATGTATGCTTTAAATTTACTGCATTTACATTTACAGGATCACAGAGTAGCTGGGGTTAGAAGGGGCTTCTGGAGATCATCCAGTCCAGCCACCTGCCAAAGGCAGGGTCACCTGGAGCAGGTGACACGAGAACGTGTCACAAGACACTTCACACCCTCCCTGGGCAGCTGTTCTGGGCTCTGCCACCTCCATGGAAAGAAGTTCTGCCTCAGATTGAGGGGGAACTCCTTGTGTTATAGTTTATGGCCATTGCTCCTCATCCTGTCCCTGGGCACCACTGAACAGTCTAGGAGCATCCTCTGACACGCTTTAGGGATATTTGCATGGATTGTTGGGATCCCCTCTCAGTTTTCTCCTCTCCAGACTAACCAGACCCAGCTCCTGCAGTCTCTGCTCATCAGGGAGATGCTCCAGACCCCTCATCATCTCCATGGCCTCTGCTGGACCCTCTCCAGTATCTCTTGCTCTTTCTTGAACTGTGGAGCCCAGAACTGAACACAACACTCCAGATGTGGCCTTACTAGGGGCAGGATCCCCTCCCTGACCTGTTGGCCACACTCTTCCTGGTGCACTCCAGGACCCCATTAGATCCCAGGCTGAGGAAAACACATCTCACAGGTGTTTGGGTATCAAATAAGTGAATAAGTTTACTTTTGCTGTCAGTTTGGAGGACAAAGAGCTTTGTGCGGTGACAGTAACATCACCTGAAGATCTTTGGCTTGAAAGGGTTTTTTTGGCAGGACTTGGATGTCTGATAAAAATCTAGACACAGCTGTGAGAAAAAAGAAACAAAAATCAGGTATCTCTGATAACTAAAGCATGATGACTGAGGGTGATGAATGATGGTAGTGCTGAACCTGTAGTTGAAAGCACAAGATTGTACTGTGAAGTGTGACATTTGTCCTCATGACTTGCCTGCATCACTTCAAGTGCTGCCTGGTCAAAACTGAGTGCAATAGTTCTGTACTGCCACGTTACCGATGTATAGCCTTGAGTTTAAGCCACTACAGCTTCCTCTCAGTCAAGTAACTCAGTAACAATGGCAAATCTTTTAAGTACTTTATTGTAAAGAAAATGAGCGTAATTGATGACGAAAGCCATGCACATCAAGTTGTTTCCTTGCATGTGTTACCTTCCCCATTGTTTGGAGTCAGGCTGAAGTCTGAGTACAGACTTACTCAAAATATTTATTCACTGATTTATTTTTTATGTTCCTTGGAAATATTTTCCTGCAGATATAGATTTTACCAAGGTTTATTTCACTGTATTCCTAAAGAATACTTCCCTCCTTTAAGAGGGAAGTACTTCTTCAAACTCCTTCTGACATCTGATGAACCCAGCTTTCAGAAAAGGAGCTTTTCATTCCTGCAAAGAACTTGAGGCAACAAACCATGAAAACCATACATAGTAAAATCAAATACACACAAAAGTATAAATAAATACAACATTTTGGAGTCTTGCAGACATTTTCAGAGTTTTAAGCCCTTTTCATCTCGTTTTCAAATGTAATTTGCTGAAGGGATTTCATGGGCAGGAAATCAAAGGTTATGGCTTTGGATTCAAATAAAAAAATCTTTTGAGATCTTAAACATCAGAAAATATCTGCATAATTTTGTGGTCCCACAAAAAAGTGTACTTGTATTGAAGTGTATTGAATTGTATCGAAGTGAATGAGGAGTTTGGTATTAATTTTTTAAAAAAACAACCATGTAATGAAATTTGAGTTAGTGCAAAAACATTTACAGGTAACAGAATGAGTTTGAGCTGAATTTTAACCTCAGGTATTCATGCTTACATAATTTGGGAAGCCAAAATTAACTGAGGATTTTTTAGAGCAATTGCGTGTCCTTTTTGACAGAAAGGGAGAGCATTAAAACGTGAATAATTGCATAAAAATTAGTAATACTAGAAGATCACATGGATGCAATGGCAAAAAAAAATTAGAGTTTATGCCCTGAAAATCTTTTCTTTGGTCCGACAAGAAATCTAGCCTTTATATGTGCAATGTACTTAATGACACAGGTTTAGTCTTTGATAACTTGTAAACACAAATAGAAGCAAAACAAAATTAAAAGTTTTAGAGGAAAAATACACTACTGAAAAAGTTTTAGAAATCTCTAGTCAGGGTGATAGAAGCAGAACAGCAGGGCAATGATCCAGCTTGCTCTTGCCATTGCTTAATGTGCTGGTCTTTCAAAGACCGTTCACTTATCACTGAGTATGAACTCTGGAAGGAGTGAAATGATCATATATGATTTCATTATGTAAGGCAGGAACTGCCTTTCCTTGGTAAAATTGATACTAAGGAAGGCAGTTACTTCAAAGGATTTCTGAAAATGAAATCATGTCCCTAGATGTCATAGAGACAACATGACAATTTCAGGCTTCTGGCTTACTGGTGTATGTAAACAGAAATGCCTGCTACCCTTGAGGGATTTAATGGCATGCAACCCCAGTGACAGAAGAGATATTGAAAGAGAGATTTGGCCAAGAATTTGTTTAAATATAAGCAGTAACACCGTTCATTATAAAGTGATTTATTTCTCTAAGCATCCCTGGCACAGGATTAAGACAGATACAATTACCTCAGACACAGTTTTCAGGGATGTTCTTTGTATTAGAAATTCTTAGGATAAATTATTTGCATTGGCAGATCAAGGGTTATGGTGTTTTATATTTTTTTCTCCCCAACATATGTTCAAGAAGATTTTATTGTCTATGAAAGTGAAGGGCAGGGAGAACAGGGTCCAGGTGAACACAGCTTAGGGAAATGAGATGCACAGTCAATGACGTGCATAATTCCCTGCATATTTATGCTGATGACAAGGAATCTCAGGTGTGAAAACACTCAAAACCCCATCTGTTCCAAATGAAGCCCTTTCCTGCCAGTAGGGGAACTGAAAAGTAAACAGGCCTTTAGCTTTCAGTCACTTTTGTTGTAGGATATTTTCTTTCTAGTTGTGAAAATAGGCAAGTGTTTGATTTGGAGGAGTAGGAAATTACAAACAAAGAGACCAAGAACAGCTCAGAATGTGAATTGTCTCCCAGACAGCGCTGTGCACATTTAATTCTTTATACATTCCAACCCCTGCCATGGGCAGGGAAAACTTTCACTATCCCAGGTTGCTCCAAGCTCTGTCCAACCTGGCCTTGGACACTTCCAGGGATAGAGTAACCACAACTTCTCTGGGCAACCTGTGCCAGGGCCTCATCACCCTCAAAGGGAACAATTTAAGCAGCTTGTACTAATTTTCTACCAAAAAGCCTCTTATAAAATATTAAAATATGTGTTTCTTCTTTTGCCTAACCTACAAGACTGAATTCTAATTGTGCATTTTCTGTACTTTATAATGGATATATAATCTACTTTTGGGTACTTAAATATATTTTTTTTAATCAGGTTTCCTCTTTTTGCCAAAGGCTTGACTAAAAACTTTATGGAATGGGACTGTTAATGAGACTTTGAACAACCTTTTCTAGTGGAAGGTGTCCCTGCCCATGGCAGAGGGATGCAACTGGATGATCATTAAGGTCCCTTCCAGTTCAAAAAAATCTGTGATTATAAGAGCTCAAGGCAACAATGCACACACATTCAAAACTTTTTTGTAAATGTTTTGTTTGCTAAATATTTGTGAACAGGTGGTTGTTAACCTTTACTAATACCCAACCTCAGTCTGACTTAGTTCTTGGAATTCAAATTCTTGTTATACTTGAAGATATCTTAAGGTTTATTTCCAGCATTAATTGAAATCAACGAATAGGTTTTTGATAGCAAATTTAGAGTTCAGAATCTACAATTCTGCCCAATCTTTTATTAGGGATTTGACGTCTATTTTAGGATATAGTCCATGATAACAACTAAATTTCTAGTGACAGCAGACTTAGTCTGCAACCTAAAAATCACCCTGGTTTTGGCAAATTTGCTTCTTTCAGGTCTCTGAATAATATAAAAAATTTTAAATGAAAATAAATTATGGATGAAAGACAGAATTTCAAATGCACACTTACTCCTAATTAGTGTTTTTATCACTCTACCAAATGTCAGGATAGAAGAATAGGAAAGAAAAATGCATATTAAAAATCATGAAAGGTTTTATTTTGCTATTTTTAAATGTATCAGCAAGAATCTCTGTGCTTCTCCCTTTTGAAACATTCACACAGAGAGCTTACTTTATTTTCCCTTTAAGATGTGTTACAGCTACAGTTCTGCTTTGCAGTTTTCTCAAAGGTATTTTAGGGGTTTTGTGAGAGAACAATGGGATATCATTCTGTATTTATGTTTTATGAAAAGAAGTACTAACATGAGATATATTATTTATAAACACTCAGAAGAAAACTATCCATATCCAGAATTAAGGGCATCATAAGTTGAATTTGGAGAAACAGAGGCAAACATCTTTAAATACCTGAGGTACAATGGTTTTACAATTTTGAACTTGGCTGGAAGTCTGTCATACCTGGCAAAAAAGCTCATTTTTCATACACTGCAACCCAGACTTTAAACATAAATATTCTTTTCTCTCTCATTTGTCTTATTCATGCCCCTCCTGCACATGAATAAAGTAGGAGTCCTAGGAAATAAAAATATGCCATCAAGTAAGAAAAGGCTGTCTGCCAAGATGGATTAAAACTGACGAGCAAATTTCATTTTGGACTCTGACGTCTTACTGAAAAACAGGAGTCATGAACTGTGGCAAATTAACACCAATATGTAATGTATTCCTTTTCCGTGACTGAGCAAACTTTCTTTTGGTGTACACATTTTTACCAGCCTTTACTTCATGTGAATAACAATCATGATCATCTATCAAAACATAATCTCCAGAGCTCATTGCAGATGTGACTATATAGAAATAAGAGAGTACAATTACATTCTGAATTGATAGGGGAAAAAATACAAAAATGTTAATGTTTATGACATAACTAACCTTTATTATTTTGAATTTAAAAACTCAAGACATTCTTTTAATTTTTGTGAACATATCCTAAAATGTTTTTAAATGCCAGTTAGTTTGAATCATTTTTTTCAGTTTTGATTTGGTTTTGGTTTGTTTTGGGTTTTTTTTCGTGTGTATGTATTTGGTTTTTTGCTTGTTTTTTTGTTTGTTTTCTTTTGTGTTGTTTCTTTTTTTCAGAAACATCTATATATTGTATTTTTCCAGGAAAAATTAAAACAAACAAACAAACAAAAATCTAGGTTTGGGAAGAGACTGCGTATTTGTTAACACAAAGAAAAAATAGGTAAAAATAGACATAGCCTTCCAGAAAACCCTAGCAAAATTTCAAGAAAAAACCCTATTTGTTACTCTCAAACACTGGAGAAAAGAAAACACTTGAACATGTTACAGATCTCATTGATTATGTGCCTGACAATGGCTTATCGCTGAGTACTTAGTGAGTACAGTCTGCAAAAGGTAATCTGATAATAGGGACGAAATTAAGTGTACCCTCTACACTCTTCTAAGACCTCTGTGTCTGCTCTCTTGAGTATTTGAGATGACTACTTCAGACCATAAGGTGAAATTCTGAGAACTGCTCCTGAAGCAGGGAATCATCCATCAGTCTTGGATGCAGAAATCAGTGCAAATCAGAACTTGCTAACGTTGCTCACATGTACAAGTGCAAAAATATTTAGTGTAAAAATCATACATCTTTTATATTTTCTCATTGCCCCACTAAAGTCAGAACTCTATGAGTACCTAACAAAATCTTGATATAGTAAGTTTTTGTTTATTTTATGAAAAATAGTTAATATTCCTAACTTTGTGTTTTATTAGTAGTCTATTTTTAAAGGCCCTGTTTATTTTTTCTGGGGGTTTTTACTGTTTATTTTTTTGGGTTTTTTGCTTGTTGATTGACTTGTTGTTGTTGTTAAACTCTCTTCAAAAAGTAGTTGTCTCTCAGATTGCCGGTTTCTTCTGAAAACAGGGTGGATAGACACTTTGTGGTTTGGAACAATCAGTTGGCAGCAGGCATTACTTTAACAGACATATTGCTTTACACTAAGCCTTCACCATCTGCTGTGTCCTCTAATTAAAATCATCAATATAATATAACCCAGTGATCTGTCTTAGAATATAAGTGATTTATATACGTTTGCTCCCTTACACAATAAATAAAATGTGCATCTGGTTTCTTTTTTTTCGCTTACATTTCAAAATCTAGAGGGAATTGATTTCTAATGATGTAGACAACATTTTACGGTCACAAGAATTCACACTTAAAGTGTTTATCTATTACTTTTGAAAACAGTTATGTTAAAATGTCCCAAGCATGTGTTGTCTTGCTTATTTAAATGAAGAAAATAATTTTAATGGTTCTACTGGAAGAGCTAGAGGATAGGCTGATAAAACTTCTTTGTTGTGACTGAAAATCCTCAAAATTCTAAGCAAGGGAAGAAAAAGCAACAAAGAAATAATAAGAGAGCTAGACTTATTTTGGGGTTATCTTAAATGTCCCACTTTACGTATATTCTCTGAATCAAAATAACTACTGAAATGTTCAAGATCTTCTTTTGTTCTCCTCTGATTTGCTCCTAGTTTCTGTTTATTTCATTAACTTTAAAATTCACAGAGTTATTCACGTTCACATATTTAAACAGCCCTGCAATAATCAAGAATGGGTTTCTCCAAGGCACCTTCATTATCCTCCCACTGAATTCAAGACCCCAAATCATTTATGCAATATAATCAGTTTACCTTCCGTGCATATACCATCTATCTTTGCCTTAAATATGTCCTAGCCTTTACTTTTTGGTACACTGGATGAAAATTTACACTGCTCATAACTGGTTTTGTGGGTGTGCATACTGAATCTTTTTTAAAATTAAAATCAAATTTTTCATGACTCAAACTGTCAAATGCTAATTACAAAGCTGAGAACTGCTACGAAATAGGAGAAACAGTGCTATTATGCACTGCTTGAGGTCCTCTTCATAAAACACATCCATAAGTATGAAAAAGAATTAATAAATTAAATGCAATACGTACTTACAGGCAAAAGTATCTATGTAAACATGAAGTAGTACAAACAGCCAAATTAACTTCTGGAGAACCTAAAAGAGGACTTTCTCTGTGGTTAATCAAGTCGAGTGCTAGAAAATATAAAATTAAAACAGCAACCCTACAGACTGTATGGCAAATCTTTATTAACTCCTTAGAGCAATACTAACCAGAAAAAATATTGCCTTGAGTGCTTCCATGTCCTTGTGTTCTGTCCAAGGTTATATGAAATGCTGCTGCAGGAGTTGGAAAAAATGTCCAGACTTTGGGACACTGCACTTCCACCAATGCCCATGCACTGGATATCTGGTGGGATACAGACAGAGTTTAAAAATACAAGTTTTTAATGGTCCTTCATACATCAACAAAAACCAGAGACTTTGTGGGAAGGAGTAGCATCTATATATATAACTCAGAATTTGAGCACTACCCCTCTCCAGTGCCTTGCACTCTCTTCCAGGCTAATTAGGGATGAAGAGGTGTCACAACTGAAATAAACCCCTTACAAGGATTATCAACCTCACAAATAAATCAATACTGGTTTCAGCCAGTGAGCTGGGTGACAGAGCTTAATAACAGTGGAGATTTCAATGAAGTGCAGTTTTGTAAGGGTTTAGAATGTGCTTTAGCAAGAATCATGTTTTAGCCATTAGGAAAAAAAATATAAAATTGAAAAATCAGTGGCCACTTCTGCTATGTTTAGGACTGAAAGTCTGGAATTGTTCACAGAGCGGCCATTACACTAACCTGAAATGCAGTAATGCTCAAATTTTAGGGATGGTGTTATTTTATTAATGATGGTGATATGTGAAAAGTGCAGCAATTCATTGTGCAATTGGAAGTTCAAGACAGTTTCTTCTTGGTTTGGGGCCTTATATCTATCATCCTCTATATCCCAACAGAGAGAAATAACTGAATCTGTACAAAAAGGTACATCAGAAGGATTAAAAAAATATTAATCTCTTTCCTTTTCCATAGAAAAGCTCCATGATAGACAGAGAGCCAGCTCTGTCTGCTGTAATACACTCTACAATCAGTTAGAGGAACTGTAAGAGACATTTTTTCTGTAAGAAATTTGGTCAGTTCAAAAGTAGTGGGGCATTTTACCTAAAAGATTAGAAACTTTCTGCCACTTAGTACTTAAAAATATCAGTTTCTTCACTCAGCTATGTCTTAACAGGGAACTGGGTTAGTCAAGGTTTAACAGGAACTGACCTGAATGTCCTGACAGAGAATAGAATAAAGTAAAAACAGAGCTGAAGAGAAAAAAACAAATAACAAAATAAAAAATCCTGACAAAACAAAACCAACAAAACAAACAAACATCAAAACCAACAAACAAACCAAACCAAATCAAAACAAAAAGCCAGTGGATGGAAAAATATACATAAATATGGAAACGCCACCAAATTATCATTATTAGAGGCTTGAAAAATATCTTTTATAGAATTTAACCTTTTCGAATACAACAAATTTAAATCACTGTGAGTGAATTTTGTCAGGATGCAGAAGTACCACACTGGGTAGAAAGAATTTCCTGTGTACCTAATAGATAAACAGAAATAAGTCAGATAAAGTGAATATTGAATATGCACTTTCTCCTTTTCGTTTAACTCATATTAATTTAGGAAATTTTTCATTTCAGCCAATGTAAAGAAAGATGTCTATGATATTAATATGCTTTTATGCACTTAAATAATATTTCTAATATTTTTCCTGCCAAAAAAAAAAAAATTAGCATTCTGAAGTAAGCTTGTAAAACACAGAATTAAAATGTGCTTAGCAGATTGGGAATTTAAATTACCATATGTAAGACATGTATATGAAACAGACTCAGTGTATTTCCTCAGACCCCTTAGTTAGGTATTGAGCAGCAATAGCAAACTTTTTGTGGTATTTTTAGCAATATTGTCTTTCTTCATATCTTTGAGAAAAAGTGCTGCTTATAACACAAAAACTATTATAAAACTAAATGTATGTTAAATTTAACTTTCTCATAATGAAATTGAAATCAGCATAGTATTCCTTTGATTATTTATCCATTTTCTTCAGAACAAACTTTGTAGATGATTTTCTCTCCTGTAAACTTGCCATCCTCTCCCGTAAACTTGCCATCACTGTAAGCAAAGAGAAAGTAGAAGGCAGCATATGGCAAAATGGAAAAGACAATCTGAAGGAGGGATGAATGGACGTTGAAAGAAGAATTTACCTAATCTTGTAATGCTAATTTTTCCCCTCCTTATTCCACTGTCGTTGTCTTAAGTTGCCATATTAATGCATACCTGCTATTTTTAACTAAATATGATGCCTAATTAACTGCACCTATGAACATGTGATCACCCTGACCATCAGTCTGCCTCTCTGCATTTAATTTTAAGAGCTAATCTCATTGGACACTGGGTAAATTTTTTTTAACTCACTGGGACGTAACTAACAAAACCAGACTCCTTAAAAAGCTGAAGGTGTGTACCAAAATGTTGATTGCTGTTGATCCCTCAGCAGACGTAATACAAGCCACTGCCGGGTGCATACAAGGCAATATGAGACACACATTGTCTGAATCTCTACTGTGACTCTGCATAGCAGAAAGTGTGAGGAAAGTTTCCTCAGTATTTAATTTCCTCAGCCTTTGGATTTTTTCACTTGCTTCTCAAAATGACAGAAATTAGGTAAAACCTATAAACTTTCAGTACTCAGACCTAAGACACTTTTCCAAGGAAAATGCTGTCAAAATGCAATGTGATGCTGCAAGCCAACCCTTGAAGCAGAGGCTATTTCACCCCAAAATTCCAGACTGGAGCTCATAAACAGCTTTGTAATTGTTCACAATGTGTCAACGAACAAAGGCTTTGATAATTTTATTTTGGCAGCAAATGATAGTGAGGAATTAAGTTCATAAAACTTGACTTAATTGTGGATAAAACCCTGGCACACAATTTTGTTACATTTCAGAAGCCAATTAGAGTGTTTACAGATTAGTCAACATCTATCCATCCAATTCACATCATCAGCATGCAGCTGGCAGTGGAAATGCTAAATAGAAATAAACAAATGCCTGTAATCTATAGTTGTAGAAAGTTGTCATCTGCTTCCCTCAGCTTCATGGTCCACTAGGATTTCTTTTCTAAACTATCACAGGAAAGTTTACATGTTGTCTCTTAGAATCTATCTGGTCAAATATTTCTGTAAAAATTATATCTTTACAAAGGCTGGAATGTCATTAGGTAAAAAAAGACCTTTTCACTCTTGGCTTGTATTTACAATTCAAACTAGGTATTTTTTAAATCTTTTTTTTTTGAGATTCTGAATCTGATACAAACCCTTTGTGGTTGATCAATAACAGGCAGCATTCAAAAGGTCAGCTAGGCCTTTCCTTTCATACCAAGCAAGCAACAACTGTTTCAATTGAAATTTAAAGTCCAGAAATACAAACTCTCTAATAGAAAGAAACTTGTCTAGAAAATACAGTTACTTTGCCATTAAACTGTAGCATTTTTCAGCACAAGTTAAATTATTGAAAAATAAGCTATATTATAAACATTTTAATAAAACCAACAGAGCAATTTTTCTCATGTTAGAGATTAAAAAAAATCTTTTACTGCATAAAACAATAATAAAAAGGTTGGTTTCAAGTTTTTTCACCCACACTTTAACCTCTGGTAACATACTAAAAGACATGGAAAACTTTGTCTTCTCTATAGACAACTTCATCTTCTCTACACAAACACACCATGGATGTGAGAGAGACACTTGGGTGTCCTGGGTCCAGCACCAATAACAGCAGGAGTTTTTAACTTTTCGTGTGCAGTACTATAAAAAACGGACACTTCCCTGGAGCTGGAGATTGCGCCAGGATAGTCAGAACCAAAACATAGGCTAGAGGGCTTATGGGCAAGGTAGGAGCTGAGGTTTTGGCTCCTCAACAACAACCCGTTCCTCTGCAAGGAATATTTGTCAGTCACCTTTTGGCTTGATCTTCCAAAATTAAACAGATTGTTCACTGGGTACAGTGGAAAACTGGGTCCAGTTTAAACAGCTGATAATTAGTTGGAGAACAAAAACCAGTGAACAGCCCTGGGATTTTGCCTTGCATCATCTCATTTTGGTTCTCTATTATTTCCAAAAATTAATAGTGATCATTCCTGCATTTGCATTCTGATGGCAAAGGCCCTGTTTCACTCTGAGGTTGCAGAGCATCCTGCGCAGAGAAGCTCAGTCCTGCCTGGGCACTGGTGGTGTCTCCATGAAAAGTAGTGGAGAACAGAGGATGGTGAGGCTTAATAAACAGAATTTTCAGGCTGTCTGGACTGGACTTCTCTTGGCATATCTGGGAACCCTGTAGGGCCCCGTAATTTGTTTCTGCTGACTAACCAAGGCAAGAGCGGTTTTTTAACTTCATCCTGGATATTAAGAAGATAAGTAGGCCTGTTACAGCAGAGAGAGGTGGTAGAAAGAGAAACAAGAGAGAAAGTGCTGGTAGCTTACAAAGTATAATAGTTTAAAGGGGTCAATATATGTATTTGTGAATGTAAATGAGGCTGTAGCCACCCCTCAAATTGACCCCATGAAGGAATAAAACACTAGGATGATCACAGAAAGAGACCACAGGGTATTTTTCTTCTACTTGGCTATAATTTACAACTTAGGGAAAAAAAAAATGGTCCTAAAATGCAAAATACATGAAAATGTTTCTGTCCTTGAATAATAATCAACAAAAAAAAAAAAAAAAAAAAAGAGATCAAAAGAAAACCTCTGAACTGGCAATGAGAGAGTTACGCTGAGCCAAACATAACTATTTAAAAATAAGAAATAGAACATGAATAATTCCAGAGTTCAATATACAGTGAAAAATGACCTTTGAATCAGATCTATCTCTTGGTTTTGTTTTTTTCTGTTCATCCAGTTTTTGAACACATTCTGAGGCTTTTCATACCAAACAAAGAAATAACCAAAGCCACACAAGATGTAAATGCTTTGAAGCATTTTATCAGGAGCATGATATCATAATAAAATGTCCATGTCTGGAAGTGGAGAAAAACAAATTGTCATGTCTACGGGAAAAGGAGACACTGAATGAGCATATAATTATAGCTGTGAATCTCCCAAAATTGCAAAAACCTTCAGACCTAAAGTGACCTTGATATGTCTGCATGTCTCATTTTATTTTAAAAAATACTTTTTAAAAAGTCAGATAACGAAATCATATAATTTATTTTTCTAAACTGAAGAAGGGATGAAGGCATTAAAGCTTTACAGAAGGGAAGAAAATTTTATATCATAAAGACAATTTAATTTCCAAGACAATTTTTAACTTCATTAGTAATTTAAAATTTTTATCAGAATCTCCTCTGAAAATTACTCTGCATTTGTAGATAATTTGTATGCTACTAGTTGTTATCATGGAAAAAAAAGGTATTTTTTCCTTCAATCATTAGAGGATTAAAGTCTGTTCTATGCTGACTTTTGAGTTGTTTTCTTGACATTCTAAATTCAGAATTCGTTTCCTGTGAGTTTTCTAATCCTTTCACTTAGAATATTCTGCTAAAAAAGTATTCTTTTCAAAAGATGATAGTAAAATCATTCGGTTAAAAAAAAAAAAAAAGAAAGCAAACTCAGGAGTATTGGAGTATTTTCTTGCAAATATTCAGGGAAAAAGTTGTTCTGGCAGATGTGTGATTATATACACTATGATGTTTCTATTATCACAACATATCTGTGAATGAAAGCAAAATGCAGCCAGTTAGAATCACTGAGAATCTTAGCAGCATAACTGTTACCATCCTGCATATTTAACTTTCTCTAGTAACACACACAAGTAACTCTAGAGCCCATTATTTTTTCTGCATGTTTGGGTCATCAGTAGATCAATTATATGATATAAAAGTAGAAATATAGCCTACTGTTAAATAGCAAAGATGCATTTTTATAAACAGTGTTATGCTTGTACATTCAATATCAAAATAACAGAGATAATGTGTAAGGAAATGTCAGTATTGCTCAGATTTGTGTTTTATTGTCACTTAGAAAGCTGTGTTACCAGGGCTATATGCCTGGCTAAATCACCAGCAGAAACAGAAATGATGCTTTAGGTTTAACTGAAGGGTGAGAGAACTTTTAGGATGGGAAATGAAAAAATACATTTCATTTCAATGTGTCATAGCTCATTTTTGGAAGACATCAAAACATTCTGTGTGGTAGTTTATTGGTTGCACTAAGCTGTAAAACATTATTTATAAGGCACTTTTTATTTATAATTGACTACAGAACATATATTTCAGGCAAAACTGAGGGATAACATAGTAAAATAATAGCTGGGAGTGGGGAGGGTTAAGCTACTCTGCTTAAAATGTGGCTTGGTATAGGGATTTTATTCACTGATGGTACAATGTCCTCGTGGCAATTTTCTGATGTAGTAGTTCTGTCAACTCTTAGTAAGAAGAAAGTGTTAGCCTTCAGGTGGTGGCAGCTACAGGATCCCGTTCCTCAGAGGTGTTTCCTTTGTGCTTGGCATACACAAACCTCTTCAGGGAAGGAACCTGACAACACAGTGTTCCTTAAAAGGAGATAAATTCATCATTAAGTTGTAAGACTCTATTAGGCAATTCTGTCCCTTCCCCAGAGAGCCTTAGTGGGAAGAAATATTGTTTTGGCTGTTGAGGTGGAATGGTAACTGATGTGTTACCTTAAAGTCATATAATCACAGAACATCCTGAGTTCCTTGCACAGGGTCACACCATGTGCCTGAGAGTATTATCCAAACGCCTCTTGAGCTCTGCCAGTGTTGGTGCTGTGACTATTGCCCGGGGGGGCCTTTCCCCTCTAGGGAAAGAACCTTTCCTGAGATCCAGCCTAAACCTGCCCTGACACAACTTCAGGCCATTCCCTTGAGTCCTGTCCCCGGTCCCAGAGCAGAGATCAGTGCCTGCCCCTCCTCTTCCCCTCATGAGTAAGTTATAATTGCAAAGAAGTCTCTCCTCTGTCTCCTCTTCACAGACCAAGTGCCCTCAACTGCTCCTCGTAAGGCCCCTTCAGACCCTCCTCATCCTTGTGGTCTGCTTTGGACACTCTCTAATGGCTTAATGTCTTTTTTATGTGATGCTCAAAACTTCACACAATATGCCAGGTGAGGCCCCACCCATGCAGAGCAGAGTGGGACAATGCCCTCCCTCAACCAGCTCTAGATGCTGTAAGTATATTCTAAAAATCGCCAGAATCTCCTGTATTAACAACTATTCAGTGCACTCAAATTTCTCTTGAGCACAAGTCCTGTGAGGAGAGGCTGAGGGAACTGGGGTTGTTCAGCCTGGAGGAGTCTCAGGGGAGACCTCATCGCTCTCTACAACTCCCTGAAAGGAGGTTGTAGCCAGGTGGGGGTTGGTCTCTTCTCCCAGGCAGCTATCAGTGAGACAAGAGGGCATGGTCTTAAGCTCTGCCAGGGGAGGTTTAGGTTGGATATTAGAAAGAATTTCTTTACAGAGAGGGTAATCAGATATTGGAATGGGCTGCCCAGAGAGGTGGTGGATTTTCCGCCCCTGGAGGTTTTTAAGATGAGACTGGATGTGGCACTTAGTGCCACGGTCTAGTAACCACGCAGTGTTGGATCAAGGGTTGGACTTGATGATCTCGGAGGTCTTTTCCAACCTGGTTGATTCTGTGATTCACTGGCTGCTCTGAGTGCAGACCCAAAATTGATTTTTTAGTTTTACAACACCTGGAAGGTTTAAACAGAAAATATGTGCTCTAGCTTGTGATTTTATAATAGAAAAGCAACATTAGGTTCTCTGTTTGGCTTAATGCATATCTTGATGTCATGGCTGTGCATCACTTGTCAAATCTTCAGGCATGTGCATGAATAGATCAGCATATCATTAAACACAGGTGGAAAGTAATACTTGAGAGAGGTCTGTTCTGTCTCTGGAGATAAAGCACAACTTTCAGTTCAGCTTCCATTAGAAGTGCTTTTCTTTCTGCTGGTATTAACTGGTCAGATTCTACTGAATGAATCATAATTTGTAAAACTTTCTCACTTTGTCTTTCCTTCTAACACCTGTGGTCTGTCCTAGCTTTTTCTCCAAGGCAGCTGACCTGATGGATACAACAGCTCCTCTTATGTGACTTCCATTGCAATCATATTTTACCAGCTCAAAGACTAGTTTATAGACCTTTCAAACTCAACACATACAATCATAACTTTGTTTTGATATATCTTAATCTCTTTGAAGATTAAGTTTCATCTGTGGGGATTCATGTCAGCAGATTCTACCCTCATATCAGGTTCAATTTAAGACTCATTTGTTGAATTTGCTAAAAATTATTGGTACAAAAATGAGATATAATACTTATTAGTGGTTCTCTTATGTGGAAAAAATGAATTGAAAAAAACAGATTACCAATATTATGTTATTTTAGACACTTGGTAAAAGCCCCTTCTGATGAGTGATGAGATGATTATTCAGGCCAAAAGCTGAGGGTTTCATCCTACTTAAAAACAAGACGGATGACTAATGATGAATCTAAGGCCTAATCCTCTAAAGGGTTGCCACAGTCCGTGGGGGGAAGGGAAATGGGACCGGGCACTGCAATAAGGGTTCTGACACAGTTGAGGTCTCGTGCAGCAATGCCACTTTATTTAGGGGAAACAAGGGTTTAAATAAAGTAGGTTTGAGGGGTGGACTCTAACCTGGGGAGGCGCAAGAGATTGACAACTCAGGGAAAGGTGTGATAGGGAGACAGGGGAAAGGTGGGTGGAACTCCCGGGTCTCTGAGGGAACGGGCCAATGGTAGCTCTCCCTGCACTGTGGCACACTGTAACCAATAAGCAGCAGAGGAGCGGGAAAACTGAGGAGACAGGGTGACAAACAACTTTTGGAGGGAAAATCTGAGGGAGAAAGGGAGACAATATGGAGGTATGACAGAATTCATAAAATTTGACAATAAACTGGGGTGCATAAGAATTCATAAACACACAACAATAGACTGGGGAAAAACTGTCAGTCCGGTGGGTGAATTATCCAGTAAGTAACAGGTCCCTTTAGATCCCATCTATGCTTTTCCAGGCAACATATCTTTCCCAGTCTGTCTTCTTATCCAGCACAAAGGGTTGCTCCTTGTAATTGCTTTTTTATTGGCTGATAATAAATTTAAGAGAAAAATGATCCTTTCTGTCCATTTGTAAACTTACTTCAGTAATTTTAGTGAAAAATTTCAACATTTCCATGCCTGGAGCATGTGCACTGAAACTAGACAGAGAAATTTGAAGTAGATCTTGGCAACTGACCACTAAAACTTGTTCCTGCTTGGACAAAAATAATTCTTTCAATAATTGGAGATGGTAAATATTTAGTAAAGACATACTCCTTTGATAGACAATTCTCATGTAATCTCAATTTAGAGTCAGTGAGTCTAAGATGAAAATTTTAGCATATTTTCTTCTTTTCATGGAGTTGCGGAAATAAGTTAGGGTATTTCACACACATGTAGTTCCTGTATGAACATAGCAGTCGCCTGATAGAGTTGAGTTAAAAAAAATCCTAACTAAACCAAACCAAGCAAACCGAACCAAACCAAACCAAATCCCACTAAAAATTGTAAACAAATAGAAAATCTACAACAGGCGTTCTTTAAAGATTTAATGTGAGAGTACAGAAAACCTTGAGAAAATGAGAACAGAAGGAAACTTCTGGAGCACTTGGCTGTCAAAAATCATTAAGCATGAGAATGCAGATAAAATTTTGTTTATGTTAAGGAATTTGAGCATGTATAAAATTTCTCCTAGTATCTAGTGTTTGTCGGATTTGATTGGTAGAAATTGTCAAAATATTGACTTTTTCTTGAAATCCTATGCCATCATTCTAAGAGCCTGTACTAAGTCCTCTTTAGGTGCACATTAAAGGCAATTTTACATCATGCCATATTCAAGAATGAGGACTGAACTACAGTAGTTCAGTCTTTTTCAGTTTGTGGCTGTGAGTGCAACTGAAACAGCATTTTTGCATATTTTCTGCATGTGATCCCTTCAGATATTTCATCTAACAGTTTCAATATTTTATTTGCACCTTTTTGTGGAGATCCTTTGCTGAGCTACAACGTACTGGACACTTTGTGCTTGTAAAGAAAAAGCACATAAACAGCATATTTGTTGCTTCAACAAGCTTGTGTGGCAACAGACTGGATTGAAGACGCAACGGGGAGTATAACATGAAGGATAAAAATGACAATTAAGAGATTACAATGAAATAACTATTGTGGAAGGACCTGGAACAGAACACATGAATTGTGTCAATTTTGATAAAATCACAGGTGTCATTTCAACACATCAGTATTACAGGATATTTTGTCCATGCATACATTCAGTGTTTCATGGTGTTCTGACTAACAATGGACAGTAGACAACTAATCTCACTGTGTAATGATACAATCCAGAAAATAATATATACATAATAATGGATAAACTGGCATCCAATGCAGAGAAATGCTCTGATAAATGTTCTACCTTGAAGTAAAATAATTTCGGGGCAGCATTACTTCTTTTTTTTTCATTATCTGTGACTGTTTCTTACTTCTTTAAATGTATGTTTTTCATCATACACAATTTTGCTTTCCAAGCTGTGTAATTAAAATGAGAAAAAAAGAATATTCTGAAGAAGAGGAAAACAGTGTTGTAGAAGATAATTTAAATTCTGAGGTAATATGATATACCTGAAACTGATTATGGCGAATAAAAGGCTGAGATTTTAAAGCTTTAAAGTAAAGTTAGGTTGAGATGAACTTAGTTAATTTTCATGATTGTTATGAAAATATATGACAGAAAATGTGTCCTTCTTTATTTTAGGAGCTGATTTCATGTTTCAGCAGAGAATTTTCTTTGTGTGTAGTATCATGAAGTTACTGGTCCGTAATAAGACCTGTGGCTTCACTCCCTAAAGTGCTTGTTTCAACTGGTGTCTTAAGAGTGTAGTTTTGAATGTATGAGGGAAGAAAAAAAAAATTAAAAAAATTAGAAGTAAGAAAGGGGTACTTGCTCTAGCCAGAAACCCAAGTTTTAAAAAAGCTACAAACACTTCTACAATCTTTGCATACGCAAAAGATCGTGAAACCACCATAAATCTTGTACATGTTTATTAAAAACTTCATTATTTATGGAGAGACTGCTATTATCCTTGATCTGCATGATTTCATGCAGTTCTTACTTTATTCTTTTCACCTGTTGCCAGTGTCTGCAGTCACCCATATTGAAGTATATTCACAAATGAGGGATTTTGACAGCAGCTACTTTGCTGTCAAAGGTTTAAATCAGTTTTCTAGTTAACTTAGATGTAACTGAATACTACATGTTAAGGAAACTTTTTCCATGGCTGGTAGGACTATTTAAAAATCTCTAAAGCATTGATTATGAAACTGATACAAATGAGAGTTCTGCTGTGCTTAAGTTAAGCATGTGTGTAAGCACTTTGACAGATTGTGTTCTGATCAAGAAAACAGTGGAAAGCACCATCTGTTCAGTGACATTTCACGAGACAGTGACAAAGTTCTGGAGCCTAATCTTCAGTGAGGATGAAAAAGAAATCTGTCCAGAGCAACAAGCTATCACAAAATTAATTTACCAACAGAAGCAATCGATTCCTCCACAGTCCCAGGGCCTTCAGCTTCCTCACCCTAATTTTGTGGATTATAAAACAAATAAGTTATAATGCTCCCCCGCGGGACACACAAGGCTCAGTGTTGAGAAAGGAAGAAGTATGGGGTTAGTTTTCGCATTCTGTGGTAAGAGTGATGAAGAAAATCATGTATCTTATGAAATGACTAATTTGCAAGAGCCAGCTCCAATAATTATTCCTTTGTCTGTAGTGAGACTTGTGTCCCTGCAAGTTGCTGCTTTTTCTTCTTAGTGAACCGCGTTTCTGAGAAACATTCATCCCACAAGCAATCAGATTTTCCTAGGGATGAAATCCTCATTGCAAATTCAATGATTGAGAGTCGAAAAAACCCTAGATATACACCCACATATTACCAGACTTTGCTGTGGAACAAAGTTAAATAAATAAAACAATCAGATCAGATTGGTGGGTCTTGTTGAAAACAGCAATGCTTGAAACAGAAAAATGAATATGCGGCCTGCTCCCACTCTCATGATGCACTAAAAAAAAAAAAGAAAAACAGTGAACAGTAAATATTATTTTATGGTCAGATGAAAAATATACCAAGTCAGTAAGGCTTGATTGTGGCAGCAGATGACAAATGTAGAGTGGGAAAAATAAAGGAAATGGTGTTTTTTTGGCATTTCTAACCAACCAGACTCACTCATAAGCCTTGTGTCATTCAAGAGTCAGCATAATTTATTAGCAACACCATGAAATATACACTGGAGTGTACAGATCTTTATGACTTATCATTCCTTACCTTAAGGCACCAAATACCATGCTCTGAGCTACTGTAATTCTTCTGTTTCTCTATATGGTTGGTCATCAAAAAGATGGCTGTGTTCAATAGATCAGCTGACATAACTGATATCCGGAGTTAATGGCATTAATCGGATGTATGGGAAGGTTCATGCCTTGCCTGTGCTTGCTCGGGAAACACCAAAGAGCCCTTTACTTCTTCCCTTCATGATGCAAAGGTTGTCTTGGTTGTGTGTTGGGATACCCTTGCTGAAATCAGTGATAGTAGGATTTACAACACTGAATGATTTGTTCTTATTTTTTAACCAAGAAGGATTAGATATTGAAATGGAGGTTATCAACTATCATGAAAGCAAGGCTCAATCTTCAGTTTGCTCCTCTTCAAAATATAAGACATCTCTGCTGAATCCCAGCTGAGGATCCTCTCAAACCATCTGTACTGCCCTTGCTCCATTACATTTATTTACCTAATGAACGTTGTTAATCTGGAGGTTGAATAGCTGATATGAAGACAATCCACATAGCGCCTTCATTCTCTGGCATATCTGTGATCCTTCACAAATTATATAGCAGCAGCTAGCTCATTCAAAACCAGGCAGAAAGAAAGAAAATTATGATTAAAATATCTTTGCAAGATGATCTTTAGCAGTTATAAACTAAGAAAATGCCTATATTTAGTGGAGCTCTGTCCCCATTGACTCTCTTATTACAGATTTGTTACACTTGACTGATATAACAAAGTGTCAGTATAACACCACTTAAGGCCAATTATTTTGCAGCAGCACTGATTTAATGGTTCCCAAATTCCCACATTTTTCACCCTCTGCTGCTGAGACTGGATTTCAGGGATCTGGAGTGGGGTTGTTCACAGCAGCTTCGTTAAATGCAGACAGGCCCTGTTTTAATTGATATGTGCACTGCTGACCAATAACCTCCTGTCCTTGTCTCATCCACTCCAGCCACAGAAGTCAAATAGTTTCTCCATCGTTGCTCAGAGAACTGCCATTAGACTTGCTAACAAGCTAAACATCAAGGGTATCTGAACACTGTGTCCAGCTCATCATAAATCTGTCGGTAACAAATGTGTGACTAAGAGGAATCAAACTGAAAATAAAAAGCTTTTTATATTATCTGATATTTGCCAACTTGACCAGCATCGTTATGTCTCATCAACTGTAAGCCTCAGCTGGTTCAAAAATGTTGCAAAGTATAATATCCAAAAAATACAATATTTAAAAATATATTAATAATCTTTCTCTACACATCTGTGTATCTCTAAACCAATGGAGAAAAGGAGAACTTGGAATGTCACCCTTTGATATTTCTGGTTTTCTAAACCACAAACAGAATACAAATTCTTACAAGATTTTAGAGGATATTGGACACTCTGATGATCATATTTCAAAAATATTAATGTCATTCTCTTCATTTTATAAAGTAACTGTGCTTTCCCTGTATCAGTTTACCCTTCTGACCCACATATTTCAAATATATAATCATAGAATATTCCCTGTATTAATTTACCACTCTGACCCAAATATCTCAAACATATGATCCCAGAATAACCCCACAGCTTGTGTTTTAATGACAGAATATCTTTTTTTGAGATTACTACTGACTGTAATAATGGCTATTCAGTTACAATTCTATCCTCCTCATTACAAAACTAAATAACTAAATTTGCTCATATGCACCTATTTTTGCTATAACTTCCTAAACATAGCAACATTCTTACATAAAGCTAGTTGACCTCATGGAGAATGATAATATCTTCTCCTTGTATCAAAATATAATGTCAGTAAATAGTTGGAAAAAATTATCTAAAAGAATTCAGTAATTTAAAGTTTTATGGATAAATTAAGGCCTTCACATGTGACAGTGGGAATTAAATATCTTCATCTCTTAAAAGGTCCCAGGCAGAAAACTAAAATAATAAAGTATTATTATTTTAATAATAATTAAATTTATTCTTCTTTATTTAATTCTTCTTAGTGCTAAAGGTGGCATATCTAATAAATGTATTATATCATCAGTCAAATCCTAAAAAATGCAGACATTTTACTACTTTTACTCCTATATAAAGAGGATATAATATCAATTATTTTAGTGATGTGCATTAAAATCAACAAATCTATATATTTCTAGACATAAGACACTTTTTTCCCATTCATTGTGATAGAATGCAAAAAACCCACTTTATTTTATACGTAAGATAACAAGAATAGCCCTTTATTCAGGATTGAGCCTCTGTGAGCTGAGACTGTAACTCCCTCCAAAGAGTGAGAACAGGTAGGAAAGTCACCACATAATACTGAGTTATGGCGGAGATCAACATACCTGATACACTACACACATGGATGCACAGAACTTTTCCCTTCCCTGCAGCTCCCACTGGAATGGAATCAGAAGGAACCACTCCAGGGTATAGATTTTTAGCAATATGCTGAATTTGTGTCCTTATCCCCCTCAAAATCCTTTCCAGTAGCTTTGCCCTGTCTAACAAGATGCCAAAGGGACCTCAAGGTAGGGAGGAGTGAACATGCCTTTCCCAGACAGAATGGACTGTCATTAAGGGATGACAAGAGAGATAGAGTTGTCAGAATAATCTTTAATACTCTGGAAATATGAGAGGCACAGCTTGCTTTATAGGTGTATATTTTAGTTTGCCTTGGGCTGTTTATGGAAATAGTTACAAATCCTTCTGGCCTTACGAATCATGTCAGAAATTATTATCTGTCCAACAGCTTGAACTAAATGTACAATATTCATTATTTGTCATTCACCTCTAGGTTAAAATGTTGTAATTATCTAGTCCTGGGGTGCAAACACTGTCACACAAGGTAGAATATTTTTAGTTAACAATTCCAGGTAGCATATACTCAAAGTGAGGAATTTAACAACAACTCGAGCAGCTTTCAGTTGGAAGCCCTTGCCTCAAGAGTTCTACCAGAGCTCCTGTGCTCTGTCTCAGGCTGCCAGCTTGGTAGCAGCGGCGAGGGGGACCAAGGTCACCCCCTCTGCATTCCTTTAATCGTCCCAGTCCTGCTTTCCAGGACACCTGGGCTTTTCAGCTCTTTTTCTACAGTGCTGCTGCAGTTTTAGGACTTCCATTCAGTAGGAGTCCGTCCTTTCCACTTAGGAAAGGTCACAAAAGGAGTTTGGGGTTTTTGGTTCAGTTTCTTACCCCAACTCTGTCTCTGTAGAGCTTAGTTGTGCTCTCTCTGCTGCTGGCTCTCTCTCGGCTCTCTCTCGTGGCTTTCACAGCATGGCTACTTCTTCAACAACTACAACTAGCTTTCTCTTCTGTTCTGCTTGTGATATGTTTATATTTTGCAGAAGCGCTCATTGGGTAAAACCTCAAAACTTCAAGGGTCACCACCCCCTGGGGTTTTACCATTTTATAACTGCAGGGGGAAGACTGTTTCCCCCCACCACAGCAATCTATTGGAGTTGTGTAGTTCATCACAACTTGAAGATAACAGAGATAACTTGAAGTTATCTGTGCCCAGTTCACACCCCTAGTTCAGAATTTGATCTAATGGAGCCATTTTTGGCATTTGGTAAGGAAAGGTTAGAGACAACAAGTAAAATTTGCCCTGGAGAGGGATAATACAGTGCTGGTTCAGGACCATTAGGACATCACAGGAAAGCAGTCTTTATGAGGTTAAATATCCTCACTGGGGTTTTGAGAAAATATGGTATTTAGGATGCTGATATAATAAAAAGGAAGAAATTATATTTCCTGTCTGCATTGGTCTAAAGCAACAGGACTGTGTTATCATGCAAAATAAGTCCCCCAGAACATGAAATGTACAAATATTTTCCTTTTTGTTTCTCATGAATCTCATAAATCTCTCACAAGTAAGGAACGCAGGATTGTAAGCACAAGCTTTAAATATCTGTGACTTAAAGGTTTTTAATTTTGGTAAGCATTGGCCGTGAAAAAAGTAGCATAAATATTAATAGGCTATTAGAATTATTATTACAAATTAAGTACTTTATCAGTTCATATAGAAGGGACTTATAAAAATACATTATTTTCATAACAAAATATAATTTATTTGGAAAAACTTGAGCCAGTTCATTTGTGGTTGGTTACTGGGCAAAAAGAGCTCAGGTTTATGTAGATATATTTCTTAAATAATCATAAAATCGTGGAATCATAGAATGGTCACTGCTGTGGACAGGGACACCTTCCACTATCCCAGGTTGCTCCAAGCCCCGTCCAACCTGGCCTTGGACACTTCTAGAGATGGGGCAGCCACAGCTTCTCTGGGCAACCTGTGCCAGGGCCTCACCACTCTCACTTTTTCCTAATATCTAATCTAAATCTAATCTTTTGTTGCTTTTATAACTCAAGAGCTGGGATTATTGGCTAATTTTAAATTCCCTCAGAAGCAGACCCTTTACAGAGAAAATTTCTTTAAAGGTGAGGATATTTCACACAATAAAGTGTCATTTCAAATAATACCCAGATGGCCTAAACTGTTCCAGCCTCTCCTTTCTGTAAATTAAAAATGCTTAAGTGTGTCACAGCTCTTTTCTACCAAACGGAGTATAATCCATTTAGGAGATGGATTTTACCAAATATGAGGAAGATGGAACTGTAAAATGCCAGGGAGCAGTGGGGGCAAGCTGCTTGGAGAAGGAGGGTAAGACCAACATCACTTCAAAGGAAATCTTTTGGTAATATAGAATTTTGTTTTGCCTTTTTGGTAATACAGAATTTTGTTGGATGAGAAACAATGAGGAGGAGGCTTTTTCCTTTGAGTGGTCACTCTACCTCTTCAACAATCTTTGACTGTCATATTTATTTATGTTCTACACTCATCATTTTACTGGGGGAGAAGCTTGTGTGCCCTTATGAGGTTGCAAGCTGTGCTGGCAGTGGTATATGTCTCCAGTAGCGTCTCCCATGCCAGACAGGTCAAAACTGAAAGGTCAGATAAAATATGTCCATGGGCAGGATGAGCTCGCTAGTCTTCTGGCAGTCATCCTAGGAGAAGGACAACACTAATTCGAAACCCGGGCAGATGGAGCTTACTTAGCCCTGTAAGGCCATCCATCTAAGAGAAGGATATTCTAATTAAACCTACATCCTGAGGACTTCACTGTCACCTTCCAGCTTGCTAGGCCCTGGCAGATGAACCTTAGGAGTAAAGGGTGGGACCAGTTCTGCACATGCTGTGCCTCACCTAAAAAAATCCACTGTGCAGGCTCGAGGGATAAATCCACATTTGTAAAGCCCTGTAGCGACAGGTGAGGGACGAAATGGCGGGTGAAAGGTGCAATTGAAGCCGTAGACCCAACCCTACATGCAGGTGATTCAGGACATTGGTCACTTGAGACTGACCCCGGAGATGACAGTCTGTTTCGACAGCATCTTGAATGACCAAGCAACCTTTTTCAAGGAGAGCACTGCTTGCTCCACTTGGAGAGGGGTCTAGAAATGGTGGCCTAACCGAAGTTCATCTCCACCCTTCACCCAGTTGGTTAACCGCGGACAACTGGCATCTTCTGATGCAGTCAAATAAAGATAAAGAGACAAAGACATACACCTGTCTTCAAAGATGTACCCAAATTGACACTTACATGCTGGAACATCAGAACCATGCTTGATACTGTGGATACTGGATGTCCTGAGTGTCATTCTGCTCTAATGGCTCACAAACTGTCATGACTTAACCTTGACATTGCTGCTCTCAGTGAAGTTTGTCTCCATGAGGAACGCAGCCTTAGAGAACATGGTGCCAGTTATACACTCTATTGGTCAAGTAAACCTAGAACTGAAAGTCATCTTTCAGGAGTTGGCTTCATGTTTAAAAACTTTATTGTCTCTAAACTTGAAAATTTGCCAACAGGTCATTCTGATCGTATTATCTCCTTACACCTCCCACTACACAAAAAGCAACATCTTGTTCTCTTTAGTATATGTGCCCCAACTCTCCAAGTTGACACTGCCAAAAAGATAAATTCTACACCGACCTGCACCGCCTTACCCAAAAGGTTTCTGCAGATGATAAGATCATTATCCTTGGTGATTTCAACACCAGAGTAGGAAAGAACTCTGAAGCCTGGAAAAGAATATTAGACAAGCACTGGAAACTGCAATGATAATGGACATCTTCTGCTAGAGTTTTGTGTGGAGAAGCAGCTCACCATCACCAACACTATCTTTCAGCAGAAAGATAGTTTGAAGACAACCTGGATGCATCCTCAATCCAAGCATTGGCACCTCATTGACTGTTTCGGTGCGACAGAGAAATGTTCATGATGTTCATCACTGGAGTGATGCCTAGTGCAGAATGTCAAACAGATCATCACCTTGTGCGTTGTAAACTTAAGTTCCACTTCAGGTTCAAACCTAAAAGGGGCAGTATTCCAAGGAGGAGACTCCAAGTTAACAATCTTCAAACAGCTACAGTGAGAGAACTTTCAGGCAAACCTTCAAATTAGACTTGAAGATCATTTCATAAATCCCTCTCCCGAAATACTTTGGCAACATAGTAAAAATAGCATCCTGCAGTCCTCTGAAGAATCCTTAGGGTTCTCCTTCGAGAAAAACAAGGACTGGTTTGATGAAAACAATCAAGAAATCCAGGAATTGTTGAGGAAGAAGAGAACTGCTCACCAAGCACACTTTACTCAGCCATCTTGTTACGTAAGAAAAGTAGCTTTTCGTTTTGCATGCAGTAAGCTCCAACAGAAACTTTGAAACATCCAGAACAAGTGGTGGATCAATCTAGCAGAAAAGATTCAATTATGCACAGATATGGGTGATTACAGAGGATTCTATGATGCTTTGAAAGCAGTGTATGGACTTACGCATCAGGTTCAAAGCTCTTTACTCAGTGCAGATGGTCAAATAATTCTCACAGATAAAATGCCCATTCTGAATCAATGGTCTGAACATTTCCAGACTCTTTTCAGTACTAACTGTGTAGTTCAAGGCTCAGCAATTCAGTACATTACAAAACAACTGGTGAAGAATGAATTGGACGTTGCCCCTACTATGGGAGAAACTCTTAAGGCCATGCAGCAGGTGAAAACTGGCAAGGCAGCTGAGGTTGATGGAATTCCACTTGAAGTCTGGAAGCATGGAAGCCAAGTACTCCATTCTAAATTTCACGAGTTTGTGGTGCATTGTTGGGAACTAGGCAAACTACCATCAGATCTTCGTGATGTAGTCATCATCACTTTATAAAAGAAGAAAGGAGATAAATCAGACTGCTCAAATTACCGTGGTATTACTCTACTTTCCATTACTGGTAAAATCCTTGCAAGAATACTTTTGAACAGATTAATACCTGCTATTGCAGAAGAACTTCTACCTGAAAGCCAATGTGGTTTCAGAGCCAACAGGAGTACCACAGACATGGTATTTGTTCTCAGACAACTGCAAGAGAAGTGTAGGGAACAGAACAAAGGACTCTATGTAACTTTTGTTGATTTCACCAAAGCTTTTGATATTGTGAGCAGAAAAGGTCTGTGGCAGATTTTGGAATGATTAGGATGTCCCCCTCAGGTTCCTCAAAATGATCATTTTGCTTCATGAGAATCAGCACGGCCAACTCAGATATGGCGATGCACTTTCTGAGCCTTTTCTAATAACCAGTGGTGTGAAACAAGGTTGCGTTCTTGCATCAACTCTATTCACAATCTTCTTCATCATGATGCTCCAAAGGGCCATGGCAGACCTTGATGAAGAAAACGGTATGTGCTGGTTTAAAAGTTAACCAGCAGGGGAAATGAACTCAACTCAAAAGAGAGATTATAAACCAGAATAACAATTTAATAAAATAATACAATAAGTACGATTATACAGCCAAGCAGTTTGGTTTTAACCCACAAAACCCAAATGTATAACCCAGCACCCTGGGGCATGAACAACTTGGTGTTTCTTGGCCCCGCCCCCCCCCCCGAGTCCAAAGTAAAGGGAGAGGGGAAAAAACCTGCTGGTGGGAGAGCTGTTGTAGTCTGGTCAAAAGTGGTGATTGCAGTCCAGTTGAGGGTAGTGAGCTGCAGTCTGGTTGAGAGCGGTGAGCTGCAGTCTTCCTCTGGATCCCACAAGTGGTAAAAAGGTTCCAAACCTCCAAGTTTATATATTCTCCAGTTCAGGCAGGAATGCTCAGTCCTTCCCTCAGAGCGGGGAATTCCATAAAAGGGTATGAGGACAGGAACATCTACAAGCCTCTACTGCTAACAATTTCTGGGAAATGGCATGGAAGGCTATAGAATACACAGTTTTGGGTTACACCCATGCCATGATGAACTGGTCTCAGCTGTCCTAACTAGGACATTATCCACCCCTTATTCTATGCCATCCATGTCGTGCCCAAATTAACCCCCTTTAAAATTATATACATCTATATATATATATACAATGAAACATTACAGACCACTGTCACTCAAAATTAGGTCCCCTTGTGGTACACAACGTGTCTCCTCATCTTTTTGCATTACCCACCAGGGGAAACCCGGCCCTTGGGCAAAAACAATCCCTCGGATGGGTTTACCTTTGGTTGAGGTGGGACTAATCCAAACAGTCTTCCCTAACATTCCTCTCATATGCACCACGGGGACTTTATCTCCATCTGCAGTATGCAAAGGTTCTGATTGGGCAGGACCAGCTTGATTGATGGAGCCTCAGGTGTTGACCAACCAGGTGACCTTTGCTAAATGCAGCTCCCAGGGTTTAAAAGTCTTCCCACACAGTGCCTTCAGGGTGGTTTTCAGCAGTCTGTTGCACTGCTCAACTTTTCCAGCAGCTGGTGCATGGTAGGGGATATGATACACCCACTCAATGCCGTGCTCTCTGGCCCAGGTGTCTACGAGGCCGTTCTTGAAATGGGTCCCATTGTCAGACTCAATTGTCTCTGGGGTGCCGTGTTGCCACAGGACTTGTTTTTCAAGGCCCAGGATGGTATTCTGGGCAGCGGCATGAGGCACGGGGTATGTCTCCAGCCATCCAGTACTTCTTTCTACCATGGTCAGTATGTAGTGCTTGCCTTGGCGGGTTTTGGGGAGCGTGATGTAGTCAACTTGCCAGGCTTCCCCATACCTGTACTTCGACCACCATCCACCATACCATAGAGGCTTCACCCGCTTGGCCTGCTTGATGGCAGCGCATGTCTCACAGTCATGGATGACCTGTGAGACAATGTCCTTGGTTCCACCCCTTGGTCATGAGCCCATCTGTATGTTGCATCTCTCCCCTGGTGACCGGAGGCATCATGGGCCCATCGAGCCAGAAATAATTCTCCTTTGTGCTGCCAATCCAGATCTACCTGAGAGACTTTAATCCTGGCAGCTCGGTCCACCTGCTTGTTGTTACGATGCTCCTCATTAGCCCGTTTCTTGCCTACATGAACATCTACGTCACCGACCTTCACACTCAGCTTCTCTACCCGGCCAGCGATGTCCTGCCACATCTCCGCCGCCCAGATGGGTTTCCCTTGGCGCTGCCAGTTGGCCTTTTTCCATCACTCCAGCCATCCCCACAGAGCATTGGCCACCATCCATGAGTCAGTATAGAGATAGAGTCTTGGCCACTTCTCTCGTTCAGCTATATCCAAAGCCAGCTGAACAGCTTTAAGCTCTGCAACCTGACTTGACCCACTTTGTCCTTCGGTTGCTCCTGCAACTCGCCATGTGGAACTCCACACGGCTGCCTTCCATTTTCGGTTTGTCCCTACCATGCGACAGGAGCCATCCGTGAAGAGCGCATATCACCTTTCAGCTGCTGGTAGCTTGTCATATGGTGGGGCCTCCTCAGCCTGTGTCACCTTCTCCTCTTCTTCTTCAGAGGATAGTCCGAAACTCTCACCTTCGGGCCAATTGGTGATAATTTCCAGAATCCCAGGGCGATTAGGATTCCCTATCCGGGTTCACTGTGTGACCAGAGTGATACACTTACTCCACGTGGCATCGATGGCATGATGTGTGGAAGGAACTCTTCCCTTGAACATCCAGCCCAGCACTGGTAGTCGGGGTGCCAGGAGGAGCTGTGCTTCGGTGCCGATCACTTCTGAGACAGCTCGAACTCCTTCACAGGCAGCCAGGATCTCTTTCTCAGTTGGTGTATAGCTGGCTTCAGATCCTTTGTATCCCCGACTCCAGAATCCCAGCGGTCGTCCTCGGGTCTCCCCAGGCACTTTCTGCCAGTGTAGAGCACATTCTTCACGTCCTGTCCTGTCCTTACTGGCCCAAGGGCTACCACATGGGCAATCTCCTGTTTAATTTGTTCAAAGGCTTGTTGTTGTTCGGGGCCCCACTGGAAATCATTTTTCTTCCGTGTCACAAGGTAGAGAGGGCTTACAATCTGACTGTACTCAGGGATATGCATCCTCCAAAAGCCCACAGTGCCTAGGAAAGCCTGTGTTTCTTTCTTACTGGTTGGTGGGGACATGGCTGCTATTTTGTTGATCACCTCCATTGGAATTAGGCAGCGTCTGTCTTGCCACTTCACTCCTAGGAACTGAATTTCCTGAGCAGGTCCCTTGACCTTACTTCGTTTAATGGCAAAACCAGATCTTAGGAGAATCTGGATTATCTTCTCTCCTTTCTCGAAGACTTCCCCCGCTGTGTTCCCCCATACAGTGATGTCATTGATGTACTGTAGGTGCTCTGGAGCCTCACCCTTTTCCAGTGCAGTCTGGATCAGTCCATGGCAAATGCTGGGACTGTGTTTCCACCCCTGAGGCAGTCGATTCCAGGTGTACTGCACAGCTCTCCAAGTGAAAGCAAATTGTGGCCTGCACTCCACTGCCAAAGGAATGGAGAAAAAGGCATTGGCAATGTCAGTGGTGGCATACCACTTGGCTGCCTTGGACTCCAGCTCGTACTGGAGCTCCAGCATGTCCGGCACAGCAGCACTCAGGGGTGGTGTGACTTCATTGAGTCCACGGTAATCCACCGTCAGCCTCCACTCTCCGCTGGACTTACGCACTGGCCATATAGGGCTATTAAAGGGTGAGCGAGTCTTGCTGACCACCCCCTGGGTCTCCAGGTCACGGATCATCTTATGTATAGGGGTCACAGAGTCTCGGTTGGTGCGGTATTGCCGACGGTGCACTGTTGCTGTGGCTATCGGTACCAATTGTTCTTCAACCTTCAGCAGTCCCACAGCAGAGGGGTCCTCTGAGAGACCAGGCAAGGTGTTCAACTGTCTAATTTCCTCCGCCTCCACAGCAGCTATGCCAAAAGCCCAACAAAGTCCTTCTGGGTCTTTGAAATACCCACTCCTCAGGTAATCTATGCCAAGGATGCACGGGGCCTCTGGGCCAGTCACGATGGGGTGTCTGTGCCATTCCTTCCCAGTCAGGCTCGCTTCAGCTTCCAGTACAGTCAACTGTTGGGATCCCCCTGTCACCCCAAAAATGGAGATGGATTCTGCCCCTACGTATCTTGATGGCATTAAAGTACATTGTGCGCCGGTGTCCACTAAGGCCTTATACCTTTGGGGCTCTGATGTGCCAGGCCACCGAATCCACACTGTCCAATAGACTCGATTGTCCCTCTCCTCTACCTGGCTAGAGGCAGGTTCCAAAACTCCAAGTTTATATATTCTCCAGTTCAGGCAGGAATGCTCAGTCCTTCCCTCAGAGCGGGGAATTCCACAAAAGGGTATGAGGACAGGAACATCTACAAGCCTCTACTGCTAACAGTTTCTGGGAAATGGCATGGAAGGCTATAGAATACACAGTTTTGGGTTACACCCATGCCATGATGAACTGGTCTCAGCCGTCCTAACTAGGACACGGTATCTACATCTGATATCGTACTGATGGAAGCCTATTCAACCTAAGGCGACTGAAGGCCCACACTAAGATTTTAAATCATCTTGTCTGTGAGCTGGTTTTTCTGATGATGCTGCCCTCATTGCTCACACAGAAGTAGCTCTGCAGCATTTAACATCCTGCTTTGCAAAGGCTGTTGAGCTTTTTGGGCTGGAAGTCAGCTTAAAGAAGGCAGAAGTTTTCTACCAACCTGAACTTCAGGAAGTCTTCCATCACCCCCATATCATCATTGGCGAATCAGAGCTCAAGTCAGTCCAGCAGTTTAATTATCTGGGAAGCATCATCTCCTTGGATGGTAAGATTGACAAAGAGATAGACAACAGGTTAGCAAAGGCATACAAAGCTTTCGGAAAACTCCATAAAAGAGTTTGGTGTAATAAACACCTGAAGAAAAGTACCAAGATCAGTGTTTACAGAGCCATTGTACTGTCTACTCTTCTATATGGGTCTGAATCATGGGTCATTTACCACCACCACCTGCGACTCTTAGAACACTTCCATCAACACTGTCTCCATACAATCCTAAACATCCACTAGACTGACTACATGACTAATGCCTCTGTTCTTGAACAGGCAGCAGTTACGAGTATTGAGGCCATGTTGCTGAGAACACAGCTGCATTGGGCAGGGCACATCTCAAGGATGAAGGACTCCTGCCTCCCTAAGATTGTGCTCTATGGCGAACTTGCCACGGGCTGGCACAAGAGAGGAGCCCCGAAGAGGAGATACAAGGACTCCCTGAAACAACATCTCAGCCTTGGCCATATTGATCAACATAACTGGTCTACTCTGGCCTCCAAATGGGAGACAGGGAGACACACTATTCATAACGCTGCTGCTTCTTTTGAGAACACATGCAAAATCATTCTTGAGGAGAAAAGACAACGCAGAAAGAACTGTATCTTGCCAATACCACCTAAGGAGATTTTCTCTGTGCCTTTTGCAACCAGACTTGTCTATCTTGCATTGGCCTTTTTAGCCATCAGTGCACTTGCAACAAGCATGAGTAGAGTCCTTCTCAAATCTTTGTTCACAAAGCCTAGCCATGAGTGAGTATTTATATTGCTATGTTTTTTTAATATTCTTTATATCACTTTGCATTATTTTTTGTATTATTTTTCCATTATTTGTATATCTGTAGTATGTATTAAGCTAATTTGTACAAACTTTAACTTTCCTTGCTGCCTTCCTTGCTAAATAGTCCTCACCTGCTCCCTCACCCCAAAACTGTTAGAACCAGATTTAGGAATTCATATTTCACTGCTACAAAAGAAAAAGCTAAGTGGAAAGAAATTAAATTACTGCTCAGCATACCTGTAAATAAGACTGGGTTGGAAACACAAAAGGTTTGCAAATTATACTTAATTATATGACAGGAAGTATAGTCTTGATACTCAGCTCTCTGGAGTAACAACCACCTCTGTCTTGCCTGGAGAACCTCTGTACTGTTTTTCGCTCTAATCTCTTTTTAACAAGGTGTAAAGTTTTCTTTCTATTTCTCTTATTATATGAGTGACAAGGTGAATGCCAGTCTACCAGAAATTCAGTTCACAAAGAGTTCGTTCCAGATATATGGCAATAGCCGATTTAGACTTAAGTAGGACAATATAAGGTGTATTACAAATTAATATAAACCACATCTAAAACTACACAGGAAAATATCTATTACCCAATTCACACTTAAATAATTAACTTCTGTGAAAATAAATTCAGAGCTTCTTTTACTGTTGATTTTGGCAACATCACAACAAAGAATCTGAAAATCCACTTTTTATGCTGGGGAGGGAACAGAAGTAAAACAACTATAAGGTCCCCAAAAAAATGTCTCAGTGAAGTTACTCTGTTTTTAGAAGTATGTGTGATAAATAATATGAGTAAAATATTTCTGCAAGTGTATCTCCATAAATTCTTAAAATGTCTGGATATAGGTTTAAAATTACAGGTTTATGCAAATGACCTAGATGGCAAGTGAAAATTGAAGAACTAACCTGGACTGTTGCAAGTATGGAAAAGTGTTTGGGTTTGGAGTTTTTTGTACAAGTTCTTTTAGACAGAGAACCATGCTGAAAAGTATATAATTAGAAGTGTCTTGAATCTTGTTATCAGAGTTAAGGGGTTCAGGGACTAGAAAATCCTCACACCAGAAATAAATTCAACAGAATCCTGTATACAAAATAATCAAAGTAATATTCACATCAAGAAAAATTTTCTGAAACAATTCAGATATTTTGAGGTAAAAATTTACCTCTAAAATTTCTCTAGATCATAAATATTATTCAGGGATTTTTATTTATTTCTTAAGCTAACTTCAGTTTTGAATTACTTAGACTTTTGATTAAACCATGCAGGTTTTGGAATGGTGTAGGGGGGCATGGAGTTTCAAGCAAGATGAGAACTTCTGGATAGGTGACTCTCAGTTCCCAGATTTACAGCATCTTTGTGCTGTGAAAGAGTCAACATATAAGTTTGATACTATAGCAAATATTTACTCATGTGTTTCTTACCAGCACTTAAAGTTTATGACATGCTTGCAAGAAAATACACTGAAGCTGCATACACTGGACAATGCTGAAATGCTAAGAGCTGTGCATAGGTTATTAAACATCGCAATGACTCCTCACAATCAACAAATGTCTTTCCCATTTTCTTCAAAGGTCTACTGCTTTGTAAAGTACAATTACCTCACTTTAAAAATTTCTGGTTTTAATCTTAATCTCTCTGGAAATTCTTTTTTTTCCTGGTTACCTCTTCTGATTTTTTGTACTATTTATTCTTTTCTACTCTTTATGTCATGCTTCAATGTATTACATTTCTTCTTTTTATATGATAATAATAATTCTCTGCTTCCTAAGGGTATTTTGAAGATAAATTCATTAATATTTATGAGGGGCTCAAACTATAGCAATAAACACCATCTGGGCTCTATGTATGCCTCTGTGTATCTATCTATCCACCTATCTATCTATCTATCTATCTATCTATCTATCTGTCTATCTATCTATCTATCTATCTATCTATCTATCTATCTATCTATCTACAGAAACAGACATCTACACACATGTATTGAAATCGAAGTATTTTATTGCTAACTGGTATGTGTGACTATTATATGAATATATAAACGCTTTGCATTTGCTCTGTGTTGTTTTGTCCTTCTGCTTGATCAAGGAGATACATTTGTTATTCTATTGGCTGTACTGTGTTCATTACTGTGATTAATAAACTGAATTCCTAAATCCTACTTCTGTGCAAATGTGTGGGAGCACTTTATAGGGTAACTCTTAATTTCATGCTCTTGATTCCCAAGATACTTCCACCAGCATTGGTGCCAGAGTTTGTCATGGCTCTCCATGGCCTGCCCAACAGCATACACATTTTTGGGGTTTGTGTTGTTGGTTTTTTTTCATATTCACAAAGGTGTGATGTGCCAGTGCTTGTCCAGAGCTGTTTCAGTGTGGAAAGTGCTGGACTTGAACTACATCCAAAGTTAGATGCTCCTAAGCCTGGAAGTTTTTGTGTAGCCTATATGTCTCAGGTGAGTTTGGTCCTCATTCTCCTAATCATTATACAAATATAGAAGTCACAAGACATTCACAGTCTAAACAGCACAAAATGTGAAACATGTCTGGATTTATAGTCTCTCCTTCATAGACCTGACGCTCTATATTTCTGACGGGAAAATTCTATAGATACTAGTTTTATATATTCACTGTATTTTCTGGGCATCCTAGTCCTGATTTGGATACTGATACTCAGGTCTACCAAAAATTTAAGCAAGCTGAGCAGAGAAAGACCTACTGACATGTACTTCTTGTTGGAATCAGTACAGCAGATATCTTTGGCTTGCTATGGCTGCATTTGATTCTGTACTCACCCACTTTACTCTTGTTTCCTCCATCTGTCTTAGTATATATGTAAAGTTATAATTTTGACAGTTATTTAGAACTGTAATAGAGAATAATTGCAATGCTACATTTTAAGAGGGAACTATTGGCATTTTAATCCTTGTTTTAAAGGACTATAAGTTATGGTAATTGTCAAAAAAAATGATACTATTGCGAAGAATGTTTTAATTATGTGAGAGAAATGTACCATTTGATTTTAATCAACTCAAAAGTAATAAATGAAACTATTTTCCCTGAGTGGAGTCTGTTTTGTCAGACAACAACCGGTGAGTGATCTCTCCCTGCCCCTTACTCAACTCTTGAGCCTTTCTTTATGTTTTTCACCCCCTTAGATGGGATAGAGCATCTTTGATGGGCACCTGGTGTCCATCCAGGGTTCACCCATCACAGAAACCATATTAAAACTGGCAAACAGAAAATCCATTCCATAACAGCACAAAAGCAGATTAATTTCCTTTTGAGATCTAATTATCTTTTCAGTTCTTGAAGTATTTGTCACCTGGAAAAACATGGAGCTTTGATCAAGTTCTTTTTTTTTTTCCCTGAGATCTCCTGTGATCATTATTCATGCTTCTTTTTAACTGATGTTGAGTAAATTTCTTTACTGTTTGTTTGGGGTTTTTTTTGTTTGGGTTTTTTTTTCATTGCTGATTTAATTTAGGCATCTGCAACTGTCAGGACTGGGTGTTTCTCATAGAATTTTAAATGCTGCATCATTTTCATCAGCCAAAAAATGTGTATAGTCTCCAGTCTCCTCTTCTCAAGAATACGTTCACACAAATCTCGTGTTGCAAGTAGGTCGAACTGACAGAAGGAATTTCAGTCTATAAAAGTACAAAGGGATACTTTACGTACTTAACTCCAAATCTTTATTTTTAAAATTTAAATTAAAGTGGTTTAAAAACATGAGTTTTGTTTTTGAAGGGTTTTAGAAATTCTCGAACTCTTGAAAATTAAACAAGTTGGTCATGTATTCTCGGGCTTGATAAGGCAACCCAAGGTGGTCTTGTTTCTTTTCTTTTTAATTTTTTGTTTCTTAGTTACTCTGTACTGCAATTGTTTGGATTTATAAATTCTCTATTTTTAGATGAATAAATAAACCATTGCACTTTGTCTATGCTATAACTGAGGACAAAGTTTAGTTTATGACCATTTCTCTAGAATCTATGGCTTAAATAAGAGAAGCATTTCTCCAGGATTCTGTGAAGAAACTCAAGAATTTCAAATATACCACAAATTTTAACAGAACTTTTCCAAATTTTTTTCCCCCCAAAAAACCCAACAAATTTAAACCAAAAAAAAAGGTAAAACAAACAAAAAAATCAGGTGCACTAGCTAACATTTTCCCTCTCACTTTACTTCATATTCTAATTATATTATTGATTAGTTTATTATTAATTTATTCGTTGATTGATAAGTGATTGATTGATATTTTTGATTATTTTAATTATAATTTTTTTTTCTGACTTAACACTCTAAAGGAAGTTAAATAATAGAAACTAAATGAGCCAATTTCTGGAGAAATTCCATAGGCAAGCAACAAAAAATTATTGTTTGCAACTTTCCCTATTTAAGCTAGAGGTCAGGAGGCACTGCTGTTATATGGGGAAGAACAAAAATAAGTAGAAATATTCCACGCGGCAAATAGACTTACAATTGGCTATTTCTGCATGCCTATTTGATTTTTAGGGACAGAGAGAAACCTTTGATAAGTCCAGGGGAGACATAATGCATTAAAGTCTTCATTCTTGTGATGATATTGCTTATGATATTCACTTGTAATTCAAGTTAAATGGGCTCCACAGCTCCTAAAAGTAAAAAGAAATGTTAACAATAAATGCAAGATGATAATGAGTAAATAAGAAATTCACATTTTACAGATGAGAGGACAATAGTTTAGTTTAGTGTTGAGTAACTATAAGAAAAGGGCTTTAATCTACAATGGTATTGGATAGACTGACTGCAGAATTTTTTCTCAACAGTTGCATAAAAATGCATCCTGCAATGGGTGATGTGAATTAGTGATACGTATCAATAAGCTCCAGTCTAAATGAAGCTTTAAAAAACAGACACACTAATACCTTGCAGCAATTCAGTTGCAACATATGTCCAGGTCATTCTGTAGAAACAAAAAAAAAAAACCCTAAACAAAACCAACAGTAATGTAGAGAAATATTAGCATTTGCAGAAAAATCAGAATTTTTTTGTCACTGTATTAAATATTGATAATAATGTGAGGGCAGCCATACCAAGGGTGATCAAAATTCTCTGATCTTGTAGACTGCAGGTAGAAGGGATCAACTTTGGAAGCCCTATAAGGTCATGGAAACAGACTAAACAATCTCAAATTATTTCTAAGCCTCCAAAACCTTTCGTTTCATTGAGAACTGAGTTAGAAACTGAACCTCTGCATCCTGCTGCAGATCTTGTAGGGTTAGGGAAAAAAAGTAGCAAAAATTGTAAGAAGGGTAAAAAAGGAGAAAAAGACAAGATATGTAAACAGCAGGACATAAAACAAATCAGTGTTGACCAATAAAAGATATACAAATTCAGTTTGACACCCATTTTCAAACCAGGAGAAATGGTTTGTGTTGTATGAAATGCAGAGGTAAAAATAAGACCAAATACGAGGGAATTTAACTATAAAAAAATCCCCAAAAGTTAATCTGTGCTCAATTCTATGTCATAACTGAGAAGAGGACTTAAATAAAGAAAGAATAATAAAAAGTTCAAAAAATAAACACGGTAAAACAGGGCAGTTTCCCTTCTAAGTTAATACAAAGTGAGACTGCTAAAGATTGCACTGTCTTATATGTAAAAAAACCCATCATAATTCTACTGCATAAATCAAAGTGTAGTCCCATTAAATTCACATATTCTGCAAGATATATGATGAAACACCAATGCATGTCATAATGTGGGGTTTTTTACAATTTAATTATTAAAATGAAACATGTTACATTTTTAACTATGTCTAAGAAAGTGAAGGGCAACTATTATATATAAATCTCAATTAAATAAGGTATGTGGCAGGGCCTAAAACTAATATTATATAATAAAGCAGGCAATACCAAAATTTATATCAGCAGCTAGTGATTTTCTGTAGGGTCTCCTAAAAAGTTGAAAGGAAGTCGGTAATTATTTTCACGTTGCACTTCCCTGTTTTGCTTTAAAAATGCAATTTTACTAATTTCTAGTGCAAAATGATAAAGACACACAACATGTCTTTCCTACTTCATCAACACTAGTAGGTCAACAAGAAAAGAACATGGAACATGTGTTTGGGTTAATAATCTACACAGGAAAATTCAGGTTTTGTGGTTGCAGTTGTGCATCTCCATGTGTTTGGTTGCATATATCTGGTAGGGGAATGTTCTGAAGCATCTTCAGAGTCCTTTGGACTCTCAAATGGCCAAAGTGTGACTACTTTCTAATCTTAAATTTTCAGGATAATATTATGACCCTTAAAAACCCAAGAATCTCTCAATGTCATAAACCTTCAGGTATGTGAATTGAACATGACACATTCAGGTGAATATTCTCTCTGTAAATCAAATATTTCAACTCTGTCTAAAAGATGTTACAAGGAGGAAATTTTTCACTTAAGGAAAAAAAAAGAAATTTATCCTTTCCAAAATTGTACCATTGAAATTAATGTTTTCAAGAAAGGTGCCTCCAATTATTACTAAAAATGCTAATTACTAAAACCTGCCTGTAGTCTGTCCCCAGGAGGAGACTGACACAATTTGCACCATATGTTAAATATTTCACCAACTGGATTTAAATCTGAGAGGGGACTCCTCCTTTTACCAACCCATGTTATACCTCTCTAATTTTGGAGATACACAAGGTTTTTTTTGAACAGTTTAAAACTCAAACTGTGCTATGATTATGGCATATTTACTCCCTCAACAGAGTCTCACTCTCATGGCTAGGCTTCGCGAACGAAGATTTGGGAAGGCTCTATCCACATTTGCTGCAGGCACGCTGGTGGCTTATGAGGCCAATACGTGACAGACATATCCAATTGCAAAAGGCACAACAGAAAGACTCCTTAGGTGGTATATTCTGCAATACACGGTTCTTTCTGCGTTGCCTTTTCTCCTCAAGAGTGATCCTGTGTGTGTTCTCAAAGGAGACAGCTGCGTTATAGATGGTGTGTCTCCAGGCCTCCCGATTTGAGGCCAGAGTAGACCAGTTATGGTGATCAATATGGCCAAGGCTGAGATGTTGTTTCAGGGAGTCCTTGTATCTTTTCTTCGGGGCTCCTCTCATGCAGCAGCCAGTGGCAAGTTCACCATAAAGCAGGATCTTAGGGAGGCGGTGGTCCTTCATCCTGGAGACGTGCCCTGCCCAGCGCAGCTGTGTTCTCAGCAACATGGCCTCAATACTTGCGACTGCTGCTTGCTCTAGAACAGATGTATTAGTCACATAATCTGACCAGTGGATGTTTAGGATTGTATGGAGACAGCGTTGATGGAAGTGTTCTAGGAGACGCAGGTGGTGGCAGTAGATGACCCATGATTCAGATCCATATAAGAGAGTCGACAACACTATGGCTTTGTAAACACTGATCTTGGTGCTTTTCTTCAAGTGTTTATTACGCCATACTCTTTTGTGGAGTTTTCCAAAAGCACTGTATGCCTTTGCTAATCTGTTGTCTATCTCTCCGTCGATCTTACCATCTGAGGAGATGAGGCTACCGAGGTAATTAAACTGTTGGACTGATTTGAGTTCCGATTGGCCAATAGTGATGTGGGGATGATGGGGGACTTCCTGAGGTGCAGGTTGACCCTCAACAGAGTGAGACATTAAAAAAAAAAAAAAAAAAAAAAAAAAAAGGTAACATCCTCAGCAGCAAGGTTTCTGGTTTACTACTCTAGCAATTTTCTAGATTTTGGCAGAATATATAACCAGGTTGAATCCATACCATGACTTGAGCTAATCTTGTAAGTCACTGTAAAGCCAAGCAGATCTTTGTAATCAACAATTAAAACAAATATCAATTTACAAGCTAACCGATATTTTTTTTTACTCTGATTCAAAAAGAAGCAAAGGTTTATGTCAATTTTCAACGTCACATGAGATTATTCATTGACTATAATAAAAATACCAAAGAGCTTTGATTTAGGCAGACATTCCACTGTACAATGGGACATAAAAAGCTACTACGGTATTCAGTGAAGCCAGTGAAATCCTTATAAGCATCAGAGTTACTCTTAAATGGTTATCCCAGTCAGAAACTAACAGAGGAGGATTTTGGGGTGTTTTTCACAAATGCTTATAATTACTGTAAGTCATCTTATACAGATTTTTAGAATATTCACTGGGAATTCGTACTTTTTCTCCCCATAAGTAATACCTTTCCTGTTTTGGTAAAATTTTTAAATCACCCTATTTTCAAAATAAGTAGTAAGTAAATATAGTATTTTTTTTCCTTTTTTTTCAAATAAAAATTTTTCCACTTAAAAAATATTATTTTTAATACAACTATTACCAATTTAAAGCTAAAAAAATCTAAATATTTTGCATGATTTCAATGAGATTGAAAAGGGAGTGACTTTGGCAGCTGTATCCTACCAAAAAATAATTCCAGAAAATAGAAAAAAAAAGACTTTCTGTGTTGTACATTGGTAGCCGTGTGATTTTGCAATCAATATGATTGTCTATTGATTGAACCCTAATTAGTATCAGATGAAATAAAGGATTCAGACCCTGTTCTCTGCAGGAACCTGTACAACCCTTGCTCATCTCAAGTTATCAAGTAAGTTGCAGAAACGTTCCCTTTCCTGGAGAGAACTTCTAAATTACAGAAAGAGATTGAAAACACTTCAGATGGGTTTCAGTTATTAGGAATTATGGAGTGGAAAAAACCCAACTTTCTGAAAATATACTAATCATTAAAGAAGAGATTTAGCAAAAAAAATTAATTCAGAAAGACAGCACTGTAAGCAATTCTTGAGGTATTTGAACTCAGAAAGCAGTCAGTTTGACCCAGGCTTCTCTGACTTCCTTGTCACACCCCCTGAACATTTGTATTTAATAGCTTTATGAGGCTAAGAAGAGGCTGTTCAGACTGCCTTCCACCACACTTCCCTTGGCAATTTGAATTTGAGTGACACACAACCACATCCTTTATTTTAATATTTCCCATCACTCTAACACGGATTAGCATCTGATATAATCGGTATGGTCCAAGCAGGCAGGAGATGTGGGGTTTTGAACATTTCACATGGAAAAGGAGACAGGATATGTCTGACCCAGGTGATGGTGGGCTGCTCTCTCACCCCTCAGCTGCTGTGTAGGATGATATTGATTGTTTTCTAACCTTAGGGGAAGGGCAGGATCTTCCTCTCTGTTCTAAAATAAAAGAGCATTTAAGAAAAGCTTCAAGCTTGCCCATCTCGCATAAGAAGAATAACTCAAACCTTGGAGACAACAGGAGTTTTAACAGATGCATTTGCTCTCCTCTGCAATTTTTATATTTTTTGCTGTCTAGGGCAGTTCTGTGTTGCAGTCTGGTTTTTTATGATATCCGCTTTGAAGCCCTTAAATGCCCACCCCTGTATATTGTGGAGGAAAAACTTCTGAACCGTTATCCTGAAATTCTACTGAGGACCCGATTATCCATGAATTCACTCAATGTCACAAGTTGTGATATTCTTGAGGTGACTTTTCCCCTCACCTTGTGAAAAAGAAACTAACTGTGTAATCTTTCAGAATAGTAAAACATAATTACTATGTTTTACCATAAAAAATGAAGCTCTGACTACACTTTTTTCCATGGCATGCAATGAGTTAGGTCTGTACGGTGTGTCAGTGTGGACACTGATTTCTCATCTTAGAATAAGGAATGCTTTTCTTACAGATGCTTTTGAAGAGTTGGAACTTTAAAACTGAATTGCAATACCTTTATTTCTCCATGGTTCCGTTTCTTGCCACCTCCCTGTTTCATTGCTGATATATAAAGTCATTTTGGCTCTCAGCAGTAGGTAATTACAACAGATGTTTCAGTTTTCCATCAGTATATTGCCACTGGAACACAGAACACTAAACTCAACTTAGACTCTGAATTAAATATTTCTGCATTTAAAAAAAAGCTTACTTTTACATATACACTTCCAGGTGATAAAAAACCATAAAAGACACATATCATGACAAACTGTGATTACTAAAGTAGACTTTAATATAACTTGATAATAATCCCCAGATCTCCCATATAAGCAGGCCTAATTATTTCCCGTTTATTGCCATCTGCAGTAGCACAGCTTTGCTTCAGGCTTTGTCCTCACAGCAAAATAGGCATTTTCGTTCACACGATTCTTCCATCTGGCCATTTGCACCACAACTCTGTGTCTCAGCTGAAACCTAATCTGGCGGTCTGGACAAATAAAAGCAGAATCGATAGAGAAAGGTATTTCAGATTATTACTTTAGAATCCATGTGACTTAAGACCTGTAAATAAAAGGAATGTGTCCATGCTCTTATAAAGGGAAACAATATCATACAAAGCAGTGGCTCTGAAAGGATTCAGATCATGGCAAGAAATATAAAAACATCCTTTTACTTTTTCTGCTGGTATTTAATTCATATTTTCATTAATATTTTTTTCCTGGTTTTGAGTATCTGGTACTTGTCTTAAGTCTCTCAGTCTGCACCTTAAATCAGGTCATGGAACACTGATTTATGAGCCCATGGTAATCTGATGACAATCCTCATTGGCCCAAAAAATAACCTTTAAAGTTTCTTGCAAAAATGATCAGAGATGTGGATGTTTGTATTTGGAAATGCAGGCCCTCTCTGCAGGATGTCTACATGTCATTCCGTATCGCCATTCAGAATGTCCCATTTTGCAAATTTTTCTTTAAATTTTAAATATCAGTACACTATGCATATGCCAACACATTCTCATTGGGAAAAATAAAACAATTCGGCATGTGCTAGAAGAATACGGAAAAATCCTATGTATTTAGCTTTTTGCATCCCTGCAATTTGAGAATGCATTTCAAAATTTGTTTAAGAAAAAAATAACAAGAATCAGAAAGACCTTTTTTAGTATATGAAATATCACTGTTACTAACAGAAATTATAATAGAATATAAGCATAATGGCTCTATTGGATGAATTTCTAGTATAAATGATGTACAGAAAATGACCTTCCTGATGTCATCAAAAATTCATTTTGTTTCACTTCCCATTTGCTGATGTTTAAAGTGCACATACAGAACAATTGATCTTTTTGGGCTTCTAAACAACTTTAAATAAAACTAGTGAAAATTGATCCCTTCTTGTTTCCTGGCATGTCAATTTAAATGTAGTTATTAAGCCAAACACTTGAAAATGGACGGATGCTTCAACGAAAATTTAAATAAATGTTTACCGCTAGGAGTTCTAGGGCATCTGAGAAGGGTAGTCTTGAAAGAATAAATAACAACATGAACTTTGGTAGTTTCAAATGCATTTAGATAATCATAAAATGCTTTAATTTAAACAATGTTATGCTGTGTCATTTAAGTGTCTGCTTCTGTTTTTCAGAATATTTGAAAACACTTCGCTCTGCATATCTAACTTATGTCTAACTTGCATCAAAGAAGCAATATAACTTGTATTGGAAAAAATGAAAAAAGATACACATTGAGAGATATAAGTATTACAGATATGGGTTTACTCAATAGACTTTATAAATATGGGTGTTACTATAAGAAACTTTATAGGAGAAGAAAGCTGGGGGTTTTTTTATTTTTACTGACCATCTAGAAATAATTTTAAAATGTTTTCAAATTCATTGAGCCAAACCCAAGAGCTTTAGAAACTCTCATTCCACCATCAGGACAGCACACAAGAGAAATCAAATTATTTTGATCTGTCACCCATTTGCAGAGGCTGCAGAATTTGTTCCAGGTTAGTCTGGCTTTAAATCTATTCTCCTTCTAAACCAATATGTTTATTTTCAGTGGAAAGAAAATAAACCAACCCTTTCTGTATGATGCCATCAAAATTCAGTAAGACAATTTGCCTCTTTTGTTATCCATATGGATGAACACTTTCCTAAATTTCCCTGTTATCTCTGAATACTCTGAACTCTAACACTAAATAAATGCAAAATATAGAATATTATTAAGCTTCTTTGTACTGAAGAAAGTATACTTTGGACAGAAAAGCAAGTTGTAGTTGTAAGTCATATTGACCTAAATTCTAGGTGTTCCCCATGTTCATATTAATTTACCAAATTACAGGTACTGCATTTTTTTGACACTGTTAAAAAGTCCTAGTTAGAGACCTAGAATTCAGTTTCCAAGAGGATTTTGTTATTTACTTGCTTGATTTCACTTGGAATCAAATTATTTTCAAAATTCCTGAGAAACAGCAGCCTAAAATTTCAGCAGCTCCAACTGGAGGTTTTTGGTAGCTTGGTTTATCTCATATTTAAATGTTTTCATTAATAGAGTTTGGAGACTCTCCATTCTTGGAGAGTTAAACCCTGACTGAACAGGGTCATGGACAATGTGTTGTTGCTGACTGTTTTAACAGGGCAGTTGAACTACATATCTGCAGATGCCCCTTCTAACCTCAACATTTCCATGGTTCAAAGAGTTAAGCTGTTTAATCTGGCAAATAATTTGAGTTGTGCAGATTTTTTCAGTGAGGAAAATATCTATCCCTGTTCTAAAGATTGTGCAATCTCATTTAATCCTTAGAAAGTTCCTATTTAAATAGTCTTGTCTTGTTAATAAAATTGTATATTATTTCCAATAAACGTTTTTGTATCTTTAACTTCCAAGTTCTTGATATCACATCTTTCAAGAGATATTAAGGTGTATTAACTATTACTGCCATTGCTTTCAAGGTTTCATTGCTTTCAAGGTATCTTTCTAGGTTTCATGAAAGGAGAGGGAAGTGCCCTCATATTTTAATAAAGTTTGGATGGTCACATCCATTTGTCCAGTTAGCAGAAGAGAAAAAACCTCCGTTACCTTCATACACACAAAATACGATCACACATGCAAAATACAGGCATATATACAAGAAACTCTCAAAGGCCTTTCTCTTCAAGGCAATCAGTGTTCTATGTCAATACTACTCTGTCTGATTACATGAAATGCTTTAGTATCTGGAATGATAAGAAATTCTATCAGTAAAACGTAGGAAGTTGCAGCTTTTTCAGACCTTAAGTTCCTAATGTAAATATCATCAGTTAAAAAAGGATTTAATTTACTATAATCCTGCAACCAAACCGCTTCCTGACTATATTTTAAATTTCTGTACAAAGACATTACACAATGTTTTTTGAGAATGTTAACTCAGTTTTTCCTATGGTATATTTTTACTTTCCTTTTAAAGCTCATTATAAACTTAGAAACTCAATTGTCCAAGTTCTATTACTATACAGAACTAAGATACAAATCAAAGAATGCTCTATGTAGGTCAGCACTAAGTTTTATCCTCTAGAGAGGTTCTAAAGGTGCTTATAAAACTCTTCGTTTTTTCAAATTACTGTAGAAATATCAATCAACCAGTAGAGGAGGAAATCAGGGTGGGTCTTTCTTTTAATAAAAAACCTCAGCTTGAATTCCATAAACAATATTTTAAATAATCTGGAATGGATCAGAAAAGACTTTTGGAATCAGAAAAGATTTTTGTAATCAGAGTGAAAGACTATAAAATAAGGAAAAAAAAACAACAGAAAACCAACTAACCAAACTCCAAAACAAAACCAAACAAATGATCAGAAAACACACCTGTAAGTTTTATTGATGTAAATTCTCATTACAATATTCCAGTTCAGAAAAACTTCAGCTCAGCGGAGTTTCAAGAGAACGACACTTCTGTACACAATAGGTGAAAAACTGGCTCTGCTTCCTACATTCTCTATTTATTATTTTATTTCTTGGTCTCATGTGACATTTCATTAAATATTGTCCTGTTTCTTCACTTAGCTGTGATAAAGTGAAAGCAATACAGATAAGAAATTAATTTGTTAAGGGTGAGGGATTCTCCTAATTGGAAATCAGTATTCCAAAGAACAGTGTTTTGTTGACATGGGTTTAATACCTGACTGATTTGATAAGGTAAATAAGATTTAAAAAAAATTTAGACTGCCAAAATGTAGGCTTCACAAAGGCTATGATTGAATTTAGCCAAAGTTTATGAAACTCTACTTTTAATTTCAGAAAAAAAGTATAATTATTCTTCAGCACGTTAGATACAATTAGCTCTAATCCACTCAAATGTTTAAGTATTGTTATGATATATTTGCCATCCTGCATAGGTTTTTTGGCCTGTAGAATTTCACAGTGTTCTTAAAATATGCTGCTCTTTTAATAGCAAAATAGAATAGGTCAAATTAAACAAATGAGATTTTTATTTTTACTCAATTATTTCTTGTTCCTTGATGCAAAAATATCCAAAAAATTGTAAAACAATGTAGATCAGAAGTAAAATTGCCTGAGCTAGAGGAGCTAAATAATTCTTCCTGTTTCCCCAGCCATAGCTGTAGTAAATGATAGGAAAAGAAGAAGAGGAGCACAAACTGATTAAAAAAAAAATCTACCGGTTTTTATACTCTGTGAAAAAAACTTTAATTTTTCCAAGTGACTGACTGAACAGAAACACTTCTTTTCCAAAGCTGTCTCCTGTTGAATTTTTTTTGAATGTGTTTCAGTCAATTTAGCTTTGCACAGCCTATTGTAGTGTGGAGAATACCAGTATAACTGAGATTTGGTAATACAGTATTTTAATTTTCCACCAATATGGAATTGTCTTGTATTCTTGGCCTTTAAATAGCTTTATATATGAAAAGACTAAGGTATAGATGGTTCAGATACACATTTTTTCAGGTTTTACTTTAAGTTTCTTTTTAAGCCTGCCTTGTTCACTAGAAATAAATTATAATTTTACACTGTTAAATAATTAAAAATTAAATTATTTTCAAAATCTTTTATTCAAAAGTGAGTAAGATTTCACACTGTTATAAGCATTTCTTTTGTCCTAGTAATGGAAGGAATAAAGAAACTGAGCTGGAAAATCTAAATACAGATTTTTAATAATATTTCTTTTGAAAACAAAAAAAAATTTGCAAAAAAAGTTAAGAAAATTTAAGATATAGATCTCCATTCATAAGTACTTGATTTTTAGATAAGCGCTGTTAGTTGAAAAGTGCAGATTTTATAAAGCAGGTGTCTACAGCAGAATATACAAAATCTTCAGACTATTGGCAAAAATGAGGGCTGAGAAAGAAAAAACATAAATTAGCAACCTCAGCAATGAACAAGAGTATTCTATGAATAAAGAATAGGAAAAAACAATTAAACCTATTCTACTAATTAAGGTGAATGAGAGTCAGGAAAGAGTTTTGTACTGGGCACGTGAAATACACATGTTTGAGTAATACAAAGTTGCACCTGGAAAGACTTTCCATTGAAGCTGTAAAAAATGGCACTGCAAGCTGACATTCACTTTTACAACACAGTTGCTTATCCATATGCTACAGTTCTTGACACATAAAAAAATCTCTGGTTTCATTCACTGGAGTCATTCTGAAGACCTGTGAAAATGACGAAACAAACACTTGTTCATCAGCACAAAGAGTGCAGGAACCATCTCTCAATAGATTGCAGGATTCAGAACTGATTGCTGTGATGATTTATCTTGATGTTAATGGGAAAAGTCTCCACAAGAGGACTGAAAGGACTTAGATTTAGAAATTACCAAAGATTTTTTTTTCCTGAAACAATTTTCCTCTTGGCCTGATGCTTCACTCAATTACACAATTTGAGGCATCTTTTTTAAATGGTCTATAGTCATAAGGAGATGAGCTTTCTGGCAGAGATGAAGTTACATTGTGTAATGACCTGAGAGCTGCAGTAATAAGGACAGAGAAGGAGAAATTAGTATTTTTATGGCTTCACCTCAATCTCAGGTGGAGCTCCCAAGCTGGCCTGCAACCTGTGGTGCAGGGATGTGCAAGGTGTCAGCTGGCACGCGGGATCACAGCCTATGGGCCAAGAAGGGCAGGGCTGTGACATCCTGACTGAACCAGGCTGGGATGAAACCATGTCCTGAGCCATGGGCAAGGTATGGAGATGTCCTGGAGAAGCTGGGCATTGACAGCACCCCAGGACTTTAAATATTGAGGGAGGCAAGTCCTTGCAGAGGGGATTTCAAAATGCCTTTTCAGGACCTCCAAGAATATAGTGATATTATTCTTGGATTATGATTATATAAGAAATCCTTTATGTTGATAAAATGCCCTTCATACCTTTGACTAAACCAACAGAAAATAAAAGTGAGGATTTTGTTTGTTTTGAACTTCCTTTTTTAACTTAGGTTATACTTACCTGTGGGGTTGTGATGCATTGACTCCAGTCAGCTGCCAGGTGCCCACCAAACCTACTCTGTCACTCCCCTCCTCAGCTGAACGTGGGAGAGAAAATGTAATGAAAGGCTGGTGGGTCGAGATAAAGGCAGGGAGAAATTACCCAGCAGTTACTGTCATGGGCAAAACAGATTTATCTTGGGGAAATTAATTTGATTTATTACCAATAAAATCAAAGCAAGGTAACTGTTGTACTCAAAAAAATACAAATTCTGCAGAGAAGAATTTGAGCAGTCTCTGCAAAATGCCATGAGCTACATATGAAAGCTGGGGAAAAACCCTTTTTAGTAACTTCATCACTGTGGATTCTTCCTGCCTCCTCCAGCAAATGGAAGAGATTCTTTGCATGATGTTATTGCATGCCCTGCCCAAGCCTGAGAGACCATACCCTGATGTTATCAAGCATCTGCAGAAGACCTATTGTGCTCTATATCTCCCTTTGTGTTTCCTGAATCCTGTGTATTCAGTAAACCTGAATACCTTCCCCCCCCATACAATTCCCCTCAGATAAAGTGGGTTTTCCCCTATGGTGTATGTGTTAAGGCCCTAAAATCTGGCTTTTTCCCTTTTATTTCATCTTTGTAAAGCCCCCAGTTGTAAAAAGCCAACCCACCAATGAATATGTAAACCCCGCCATAAATATGTAGTACACCAGACCGATAAAATACCAGTTTTTGTATGAATAAACCATTCCAGTTTCTTGCCTTCAAACTGGGATCATAGTTATTGACTCGCTACAGGTAACTAAATCTCCAAACAGGTTCCCCTCACCCATCCCTTCTCTCTGGGCTAAATTTGCCTCCCGAGTTCTCTCCCTCTTTCCCCACTACCACTGATGGGCTTGTCCTTGGCCAGCAGTGGGTCAGAAATAGAGGAAGTTTTCAGCAGTTTCTGAGAGAGGCCACTCCTCTATCCCCCCACTGCCAAAACCTTGCCTCTCAAACCCTGTACAAAGTCATCCAGGAATGGTGTCCTCTTTGGGAATGGTGCGCAGCAGACAGGAAGGGAAGGACAAGGTCAGTGATGAGGAGCCTGAGGGTTGTGCTACAGTTGTGAGAAATGGACATGATAGATAAATCCGAATTTATTGCTACAATACATTAAAGGATCAGCTCTAAGTTGAGCTCTGTGAAACATTCACACTTCCTTGGTGCAATGCCCTGGTCTTGAGACCATTAATTCCTCAACCCAAGAGGAATTAATTAAGAACATGCATAAAAGCTACTTCAGGCTGTGACTATACACAAGAACTGGTTTAAAAATTACACTAAAGCATTGCTAAACTCCGGATCCTTTTTCCCTTTCAGTTGTTTTCTTTTACACTTAGTGACAGATATATCAAGAAGCCTACCTCTGTAAAAATGTAACAGTGAAACAGAATATTGGTCACTGTCTTCAAGAGCTGAGGCACAGTACAGTGCTGCATGTTTCTTCTGGGCTCAGGGTGTTGGTTTGGAGTAGGTGGCTGTACAAATATTAGAAGAAAGATGAATGATTTGGGAAACTTGTAGTCTTCTGAATTGGTGGGTTGGGTACCCGAAAGGGTTATGCCGTGTGCATAATAAGCAGGATACCATTAGGACACATCTTAAAGGCAACACTTGCACAAATTTATGAGCAAATGGTGATTTTTTTGAAAATAATAGTTATCCTGAAAACTAGAGAAAGAGATACTGAGGTGGTTAGTGATGGGGGCTTTGTTTTTTTTTTTGGTTTGGTTTGGTTTTTTTCCCCTTCATATTTACATCATACCTGGTTTCCTAGAACTGTTCTGTCTGTTCTGTTGTTTGTTAGGTTTTTGTTTTTGTTTTCCCCTCCTGTTCAAGAGGTTCAACAGTGCTCTCAAGAGATTTCTAAAAGGTAAATACATTTTACAGGACCAGGAGTGGGAAGAAGGTTACTACTCTGTTTCTGGGAAACACAGTGACCACAGCTATAATGTTTATTAGTAAAATTCTCTTTAGACTAATGGAGAAGGCTTGTAGGAATTAACAAAATCATAAGGAAATATATTAGTGTGTGAAGAATTACTTGCATGCTTCGTTTTAAAGGGAAAGTCTTTTTCATTCTATCCTTATTTGAGTATAGGTTACACCATTGGATGGAGGGAAACCCGCCTGTTCTGTTGGTTTGCATTCTTACTGTGCAGGTTTTCATCCTGCTGGTGCCCTGTAAAACTCAGTATCTGTCATTTTCATCCGAGCAAGTGACTTGACACTAATGTGAGGTTCCTGCTTTTTGCAGACATGCAGCACCAGAACACCTGCTTATGAGGCCAGTGGTAGTAGCACAGTTCAACTAGGTCCCTGAGGTCCACAAGTGTTCAGTGAGGGCAAAACATTAGCAAACGAATGAGCTGATGAACTTTTAGAGGTCTCTGATGACTAATTATTTCAAATGATGTCACTCTTACAGCTAATAGTGGAGGAAGTTAAAAAAAGTTGATTAACATGTACTTTGGCAGTCCGCTCACTTTAAATATTTTGCTTCATTTTGCTAGGACAGAGTATCGAGATACTAATAATTATAAAAACGCCTTGTAAAATTGCTCTCTTGGCTGAGGAGCTCCATGACATGAATGACTGCTCTTGGGTCATCCCAGTTGAGTGCTGTACTTTTTATATGTTACCTGAGCAGACTCCGTTGCTAAAGCTACAGCCAGAGACTTGACTGCCATGTGAAAAAAAAGGGGTTAAATAATGTCAGAATATGATGAAAGGCTTAGAGAATTGGGGTTGTTCAGCCTGGGAGTGGCCAAGGCCAGGCTGGATGAGGCTTGGAGCAACCTGGTCTAATAGAAGGTGTCCCTGCCCATGGCAGGGGGTGGAACTGGATGGTCTTTAAGGTCCCTTTCAGACCAGGCCATTCCATGATCTTACTTGATTCTGATAGTTGAAAGAAAAAAACACTACCAATATTTCGTGTGTTGTAGTCAAATTAAATGAAAGAAAGAGATGATGTTTTAATATGTTGCCTAAAAGAAAACGCAGGGAGAAAAAATTCCAGGGCAACTTAATTGGAGGTAAGGTGAGGGAAGTTTAATGGTGCCTCTCAGGCAATGAGGTTACAAGTTACATGTGCACCACTCCTACCAGATGTTACAATTTTTATAATACTGTCTGTCAAATCCCTGATTTATCAACCCCCCGACCTTTAACCCGGTCCACCCCCGACCCACTCCTTGGGAATTGGATCTGGGGTCGTTTTGGGACCCTTTTCTTCCTCATCGTGGTCTTTTTCAGAGTACAAAGTGCACACAGTCACCCAGTTCTTGGTCTTATCTTGCAGTTCAGGCTAGGGAGCAGATGTTCTGAAACAGTAGAAGGCCTGCCTTGAAAGAAGACTAAATATGCTAAATGGAATTTAAGAGGGAATTGATATGGGGAACATGGAATGGGGTAAGAGGGTTGAGGATCTGCGTAGCTACTGTGCTAAAGGGTAAAGGAATGAATGCAGCTGCTTCTAAAATCTACGTTTGCTATATAACTACTTCTAAAGCCTACAAAAATTAAAAATCAATACCTCCATGGCAACAAATGACACAGTACTCTTTTTACAGTTTCAGGAGATACATTGGACCAAGGTCTTCCTCAGTTAGTAGTTTTGCACCATCAGAAGGTTCACATTTTTGAGAAAAAAAAAGAAGAGACTACATGTGGTATACTATGTGTGCACAGTTTAGGGCAGGGGCAGCTAACATGGTTGTTAGAAAGGTTTGACCAAGGTAAATCTCAGCTATGATTTTTTTTTTTCATTATGTATGCTGAAATACATCTTCTGGGTATTACTTCTCCATGAGGGTGAAAATTCAGAACACTTGGGTTTTTTGCCAGCCTTAGAAAAAAATCCCACCTTTTTTTTCCCCACCTGTAAACAGCCCACAGAGAATGGTTTTCAACAGTTAGAAATAAATTACATACAAGTATCACTCTAGTAGGAAAAACTCGAAATAGAATATGGTTACTGTCCATTTTCTTTTGGGTCACACTGTATAAGTTGTCTTGACCTGACGTCCTGATTTTGCTTTCACTGATGAAAATGAAAACTCTTGACATCTTACACAGGCGCTCGTAAGGTCAGAGAAGCTCTGAAGGCTCCTCAGTCAGGCTGTTTCTATGCTACACCTCTTCCGAGGGCAGACAATGTGCTTGTGTGATCCAATTGTGGATGCTCAGTACCAGCACTCCCCTATTTAGACCAAGAAGATTTTTGAGGAAGTCTGGTCTGCTGTAAACCTTGCCTGGCTGAATAAACACTGCCAAGCTTTAGGGCTCACAGATTCACGTTTGATTATAAAGTATTTTTACTTCACCGTTCCTGGTTTCCAGTGAGAAATGTAGATTTTCTTATTGACAAGCTGGCTTGTCACTTGTCATGGATGTATGAATTTTCTCAGTCACTCCTGACATCCAAGCTGAAGTGACAAATTTTTTGACTGAATGATACCAACAAAATGAATGAGGATAGCTAGGCAACGTGCCTGCATAAGTGAGTTTACATACAAGGCTGAGGACAGAATGACAAATGGTGTTAAGACAAAGTTGTTCTGTGTTGTAAAATAGAATAATGTCAGGAAGGAGGTTAAAACTACTGCGGTTGTCATGTTACAACCCTCCACAGATGAAAATCCTATAAATTTTGGGGGATGAAAAAACAATTGATTTAGACCAGAGCATAGATGGCAGCAAAAAGATATTCATCACTCTATGGATCTGGTTTTGTGAGATGATTTATCACCATGGTCTGCAGTCTTCAAGTCTAACACAGCTTTTGTGTTTAAAGATTTGTCTGAGAAGAGGTCTTATAATTGGCCAGTTGCACAGCTCAGGGCTGAGACTGGACAATACTAAAGTTTGCAACTGCACATGGAAGTGATGACAGCAATGTTGTGATTTAAACCTAACCAGAAAACAACAACCTTGCAGCCACTTGCTCACTCCCCAAAATCACAAACCACCCCTACTTGGGGAGGAGAATTGAAAAGATAGAGTAAACTTTGTGAATTGAGATAAGAGTAATTTAATAATTGAAATAAATTATTATTGTTGTTGTTATTGTTACTATGACTAGTATTGTTATTATAGTTATTTCTGAAATTATCAAACAAACAATAAGGAGAATAGTTGAATCATAAAATCTCGGAATGATTTCGGTGGGAAAGGACCTTAGAGATCATCTCTACACCTCCCTGCCATGGGCAGGGACACCTTTCACTGGACCAGGTTGCTCCAAGTCCCATCCAACCCAGCCTTGGACATTTAATAATAAAATAATCTGACCAGCTCCTCTTAAGAAACAGTGAGCACATGTGAAGTCATGAAAAGTGAGGAAAAGCACAGAAAACAAACTTGATATTTTCTATCACAGTGTGAAAATTTACAAGGGCAAAGCAGGCAAGGATGTGTCTTCGGAGAGCAGGGATTCAAATCTAAAATCAGCACATTTATGGAGAAGATATTTATTTGGGGAAATCTTTCCCATGCTCTAAGAAATTCCTTAATACAAATATGAAATGATCCAAAATTTTTTATTTTATTTCTCTGGCAAAAATATTCCTTTATTTCTCTGGCAAAAATATTCCTTCGAGGCATTTTGTCAGTGAAAATATATCTCCCTCCTGCTCTATAGATCTCCTTGACATTCCTCACCAATCCAAAATGTAGCAGCTGCAAAGGACTTCTTTTGGAACATTTAATCCCTCATTCTCACCCACAGTGCCCTCACCAAGTTTGTACCTCAACAACTGGAATTGGACATTTTCCCTTTCTTCACATTCAGATACCTTTTTCCATTTGGCATCCACTGTAATCTTATTTTCCTTGCTGTCCATTAGCAAAGCACATTAAGAAAACCTCTGGATACCTTTAGAGAACAAGTATTGATTTACAAACTACAATGGAAAAAAAATAGTTTCTTTCTGAGCAAATGGTTTTCTCTGAGATGTCAGACTGTTTTGACACTGAGTTGATGGACAACCTTGCTCTGCTCTAACAATTACATTTTAAAAAACCTCACTGACTAAAATCTGATTCTTCTTAATTTTGATTTGGGACTGCCACATCTCTTACTCAGTCTCTGCAACAGAGCCATTGAAAGCCAGCATAAACACACTTGTAAGAATGAAAAGAACATGTTTGTAAATTTCCTTTGGGTGAAAAAGATTAATTTGTTCTATAATTAGCATTCAGGTCACTGAGATTTAAATACAACTTGTAGAATACTAAGCAAAATAGTCTACAAGGATCTAATACCTACTTTGTTCTACTTGATTATACACAACACTACTGCGACTTGGACCTCTTGGAACTACATAATATACCTTTATATCCAGATGTTCCGGTTTCTCCTTCATTTACACTTACTCAGACTTTTAAACTGCAGTACTTGTTATCAAACCTTCCATGCAGAGAGAAAGTCTGAAAGAAATTAACTTTCCCCAGTTCCGTGCTTTTTTTTCTTTTTCTTTTTTTCCTTTTATTTTTTCTTCCTCCCTTTATGGCCTAAACCTCAAATTAACTTCAAGGAGAACTGGTAAGATGTAATGTGGTTTTATTTGTATCCAAATATATGTATTTGGATACATATATAAAATATATATTTGTTTGTATTTATTTGTATTGAATAAGTGCATTTTGTCTGCTTATTCACACCAGGATGTAGTTTAACTCCTCTGTGAGGTGAAAGCACTCAGATAGTCCATTGGACCGCATTAACTCCTGAGGAACACACATCCCATAGCCACAATCTCTTCTTGAGATGCTCTAAGCATTTTATCTTCTGAAAAAATATAATTGAAAGACTTTTTTCAAATAACATCTCATTAAACATTAAATAAGCTACTTTAAAACAAGTCCATGTTTAAAACACGTTTCCTCACATGACAAAGCCTTTTATTGTTTTTCCTTCATTTCTTTGAAAAAAGTCAACATTTCACCTTCAGATTCATCATCTTTTGTTAATATATAACATAGTCAATCGTTATAATTGCCCATTTTCTAGTTGCATGCAGCTTCTGCTTGAAAGATCAGGTAAATCCTTTTTTTTCCCCCCTCATGTTTCCAGCTGTTCTACCTACATAACAGCAATCTCTGTCCTACTTTCAGACTCCTAAATCCAACATCACTCCTTTTTATCAGCTTGTGAGTGGATTCCTGGGAACACACAAAATAAGCCAATGATATTGGGTGAGCCCAGGGTCAAATAACTGAATTAACAAAGGTCTGAGACAGGAACAATGATAAAATAAGCATAAAATTAATTATATTTGGACAGTGAAAAAAATTGTGCCTATAAGTTCTTGGGAGCTTGTAGTGTTAAGGCTGTATTTGAATATTTTCATGGTCATTGATCTGCTATGCAGAAAAAAGTTTCGTGACTTATTGTCATTAGGAATACATTTTTTATTTTTTGATTTGCTAGTCATGATCCATAGTTTTGGAAAATGTAGCCTGAAATGGTACAGAAACAAAAAAAAAATTAAATGTTTTAAGTTTTCAAATAAAACTGAAAGATGACACCTCATCTACTGAAAACTGAACTTGTCAATGAAGGGTGTAATCACTGCTAAGTAATCTAGGTTTCACATGTGTTAGAACATAAAAAAAAAATTGCCTTATTTAATTAACAATTCATTCATATCAACCTGAGTAGGAAGCAATTCAGAGAAAATGATAATGTGTATATTACATGGTTTGGTTCCTAATCTTAAGCAAAAGTGTCCTTGAAGATGTACTCAAAAAGACTCAATCTTAGTCTTTTACTAGTTTCTAGAGCTGAAAGGTGATCTAGGCAATATCCCAAACAGGTGAAAATAGGTACAACTCTACACTTCATAAAATATTTGTGAAGATCTGAGAGACTAACATTTCACCTTCTCTAGACCAATGCTTAATTATTGGTGTGAGCAGATATGAAAATCTTATTATGTTTACCAAAAAAATAGGCTCTGCACAACCATATTTGTTAAGTGTAAGCTGTTCTTTCAAGGAGTAAAAAACCAAAAACAAACAAACAAACAAACAAAAGGAATATTTCTGTTTTTTTGCAGCTGTACATATTTTGTGAATTTTCATTCCCCCAATAGCAGCCTGATTAATCTACAGACTTTTCATTCCACAGGTAAAGGTAGCAAAACCATGGAAATATTGCTTATTGATGTATTACTATCATCACTGCAGTGACAGCCTTAGTCATACTCTATGCAGAGTCATTAGCCAAATGGAAATCTGAAGCCAGAAATCATTCCTGGTGTTCAATGAGATAGCTCAGTTATTTTAAAAACAGTGTGCATTTCATCACAAAAGTGTTAAACTCTTTCTCAGGATAATTTAATTTCAATCAGAACTTCAGGTTTTAGAATTTAAAGTAGTGCTATCCAAGGCTTCTCATTGCTTCTCAATATTTAAGTGGATTGTGGCAGCACATTTTTTTCCATCCAGATCTCTATACCTGTAACAAATCTATGTTGCTTGAACATTGTCATATCCACAGCATTCCAATTCCACATTCTTATATTGTTTTTATACACATGCAAAAGCAGACAACTATAATTTTTTGGTTCTCTGGTAAAAATAAAATTTTACAGCCTTCTGCAAGTGAAAACTTTGGAAAAAATTTGCACTTACTATAGTGTTGTTGAGCTCTACAAGCCTAAAATTAATCTGAAAAGGAGACAGGCTCTTGATATGCTTGTGCAATCAACACAAAATATCTCTTCTGAGTAGTATTGATACTAAATTTATTGTGTTAATCTATTTCCTGAATATCTGAAAAACCTTTTTCTCCAGAGACCCTGCCAGTTATGTCTTCATTTGCAAAACTGGATGTTTAAATGTCATAAATTTTAAGGTGAAAATCCTCCCTTCCTTCTATTCCAACATTTCAACAGACCGATCCTGAACAAAACTGCTTGGCAATGGATTGTATTTAATAATAATTAAAAAAAAAATAATTTAAAAAAAAACTAAACCCACAAGCAAAATCTTTTATCAAAACAGTTCTTGGAGACCCACTGACTTTTAGATCAAAATATAATGTAGAAACAGTTTCTGATTATCATTCTCCTTGAAGCTTTAATTTCTGTTAAAATAATCTCTCCTTTTTTTTCCCCATATTTTAATGTCAATTTTAATATTTTTACCGGAAGTGGTGTGACATTTTGCCTTCTTACTCGAAAAATCCACATATGACTTGTACATTTGTACTAAAATACTAAACATGATTAAAATGATCTGATTATTGGACCTTGTATTTTTCATCAAGATTAATAAAAAACCACATGGAGTGAAAACATCCATTGGTGTTCCCATACTAGGAAGAACAGAGAAAATAGAATCTTTAAATTAGTAAAAATTACCTATGTTTTTCTTTCCTGAGTTCCTTGGTACATTGCGTTCTTCAAGGTTTCCTTAGTTAGATATATATATATATATACATTTTACCTGTCAGGACTATTATAGAATCATGTCCTATTATGAACTTTGCACCATTCTGCACTAGAAAAATATCAAATTTACTGAACTTATTTCAAATGTTCATTAACCCAGATTATGGGTAATTAAAGCAGATTATGGCTAATTTTCAAGACTTCTGAGATAACAGATTAGCAATGTTAATCCATAAAAACCCATAGACTGTGCATGGGAAAATTCTTGTGAATAATGATGAAAAATTTCTTTCAATATGGCCTTCTGCCTTGTTCAGAAAATTCCAGGAATTTCATTTCAGACATGCTCCTGGGCTTTCTTGCTATTTGCAAGAAACATCATACTATAAAATATTAACATTCATATCAGGGCTCCTTAGCAAAACAGATTAAACACTAAAACATCAGCCAAAATAAGAAGCTTTAGGGTCTTATCCAGCAGAAAGCAGATGTTGGTCTATAAAAGCTTCGACTCTCACACTCACAAGGGCCCACTGCTCTTTCAGACAGACTTATTGCTTTGACATTGACCATAAAATGTTGCACTGGGCACTGGACACTGGGAAGCATTTTCCTCCAAGTAGTTCATCCCCATTTCACTCACTAGGTGCAAAAAAACTAATTTATGCTTGTGACAGCAGCTGGACATGAGCCCAGGTGTGCCCAGGTGGGCAAGAGGCCAATGGTCCCTGAGCTGTCCCAGCCATGGTGTGTCACAGGCCCAGGGCAGTGCCCGTCCCTGTGCTGGGCACTGCTGGGGCCACACCTCGAGTGCTGGGGGCAGTTCTGGGCCCCTCAGACAAGAGAGACATTGAGGGGCTGGAGTGTGTCCAGGGAAGGGAACAGAGCTGGGGAAGGGTCTGGAGCACCAGCAGTGGCTGAGGGAGCTGGGGGGGCTCAGCCTGGAGACAAGGAGGCTCAGGGGGGACCTTCTCTGCAACTCCCTGACAGGAAGGGGGATCCAAGGCGAGGGATCGGGCTCCAATCCTAGGGAACAAGGGACAGGATGAGAGAAAAGAGCCTCAAGCTGTGCCAGGGGAGAGTCAGGTTGGACATTAGGAGGCATTTCTTGCTGGAAAGGGCTGTCAGGCATTGGAAGGGGCTGCCCAGGGAGGTGGTGGAGTCCCTATTCCTGGAGGTGTCTAAGGAATGACTGGACAGTGACTTGGTCTGGGTGACAAAGTGGGGATCGGGCGTAGGTTGTACTTGATGGGCTGGGAGGGCTTTTGCAACCTCATTGGTCCTGTAATAATTCCATGTATGAGGCAAATAACATGTCATAACACACAGAGTTGCAGATACATGTTAGTCGCCATGTATTGTGGTGCTGGTATCACCTTTAATTGTGAAGTATAATAATGACTACCACAGGTTTGCAGGTACAGCTGGGGAAAACGAGAATGTGTTACCATCAAACCAGGAATCTGTAGTCACAAGTCACACACTTTACCCAGTCACCCATCAATACAAATTGCTTTAAATAGGTTGTGAAGACCAGCAGCTTAATGACAGACTTTCATATTTTCTTTTTTCTTCCCTTTTTGACCTCAAAATCATTCATAAATGTGTTCTGGAGAAGCTCATACTGCAGGTAGGTATCTACCCAAAACAGTAGGCTCTATCTGCTGCCATATATAAATGGTTTATTCTTCCAATATATTGTGCTTGGAACCTAAATTCTATATTTACATAACATTCAATGTTTACAAAACCTAGTTTCTTAGTTTGTTTTTTTTTATCTGAACTATTTTCCATGAGATAAAATTTTTCTAGAGTGAGAATTCCCATTTTATTACTGTCATCCACTTTCATTACTGTCTCTTTCAGAAATAATTGAAGTAAATAACTAGGGAGATGTCCAGAATGTCTTATTTACTTCTTCTGTGAATATATTTTAATCATTTCATGGGAAAAGACAGTTTTTGCAGGCTACATTCAAAAAACTTAATTTTATTATGGTATATTAAGAATTCATTAATTTTGTGAAACCCTTTCAAATTGTTAATTCACTGGTTTATGTTAAACTGTAAAATAAGTAAACATTTCTTAGATTTTACTAGGAAAATATTTTAATGGAATGATGTCATTGCTGTTAAAATTTGAAGTTCCTCGAAACATGTTTCTGGAAAAAAATATTGCTCTGCTGTTAAAATAAATGTCAGGGTAAAATTTGGCTGGCATTTTCTTTGTGCATTAGTGAATTTCCTTGTAACACTCTTTATAATTGGCTTGCCTATTGCATTACTTATATTTTATTAATGGTCACAATCCTTTAATTTTCCACAGTAACAGAAGAGCCATGTATGAGTTGTAAAGAGCCCTCAAAGAAAAGTATGGAATCCTGCTATTTCAGAAGTAGCTGCAAAAACCAACTTGGCCAGATATTGTGAACAAAATTTAACTTTGACACATTAATGAAAGAAAATTCCTAGAACCTTGGTAACCAGGTGGTCAATTGAACAAGCTTCATAGAAAAACACCAAGACTTTCAAAAGCGTGGACATAAATTTGTTTTTATTGTGTCCTTCCTGCAAAGACAAACAAGAGTTTTCCTTCAGAACCAGAGGAGGTTCAGTACTGGGAACAGTGGCAAATTTAATATCAAACAGATGTTGGATTATGACACTGATATTTACCCAAATCTACTTAATTTTTTTTCAGGTTAGATGCAGTATAAGGTTGAGAGGTATTTATGCGATTAACATCTCTGCCTGGGGGCCTACAGGAAACCTTGGAAGTGCAGAGGTTTATGAAAATAGAAATTAATGAGAAAAAATTAATCACGGTATGGCAACAAAGGCTTGACCTAAATGAATAAACGAATATTTTGGTCAGGCCAATCAATTTTTTCTTAGCTCTGTAGAACAGTTCTACCATTTAATCAGTCATACTCTGACAAAGAGCATTTTGATATCTCTTATGAGGACAAAGATACAGGGACTGTCAAATTAACATCAATTTATTTCCCTAAAGTTGTCTAAAGGAGCAGCACAGCACCAAAGCACAACACCACAGCTCAGTTTGCAAGTGTACACACGATAGGGTGGAATCTAGAGGCTCCAAAAAGTGGACCCTTGGAACCTTATGAGGTTTAACAAGGCCAAGGGCTGGTGCTGCACCTGTGTCAGAGCAACCCCCAGGATCAATCCAGGCTGGGGATGAGCAGATGGAGCAGCCCTGGGGAGAAGGACTTAGGGCTGCTGGTGGGAGAGAAGCTGGACATGGCCCAGCACAGAAACCCCCCATGCTCTGGGTTGATCCCACAGCGGAGGCAGCAGGGCAAGGGGGATTCTGCCCCTCTGCCCCCTCAGGTGAGACCCCACCTGCAGAGCTGCCTCCAGCCCTGGGGCTGCTGCAAGGACATGGAGCTGCTGGAGCAAGCCCAGAGGAGGCACTAAGATGATCAGAGGGATGGAGCAGCTCTGCTGTGAGGAAAGGCTGGGAAAGTTGGGATTGCTCAGCCTGAAGAAGCTTTAAGGTGATCTAATTGTGGCCTTCCAGGTCCTGAAGGAACCAAGAGGAAACATGGAGAGAGACTATTTACAAGGGCCTGGAGTGACAAGACAAGGGGGAATGCCTTCAAACTGAGACAGAATGTTTAGATGGGATATTGGAGAAAAATTCATCCTTGTGAGGGCAGTGAGGCCCTGGCACAGGTTGCCCAGAGAATTAGTGACTGCCTTATCCCTGGTATTGTCTAAGGCCAGGTTGGATGAGGCTTGGAGCAACCTGGTCTAGTGGAAGGGAGTGGAACGAGATGAGCTTTAAGGTCCCATGCAGCCCAGAACATTCTATGTCTCTGTGATATTGAAGTTAAAGAGTGCACTTTTATATCAAGCTCCAAGAGAGCACAGTGGCATTGGGTTATTTATCCATCTTGTTTAGAAAAGCAGATACCAGCCTCTTTCATCTTCCAGCTACATCTCAATGCTGAGGCCCCAACCTCCTGCCTCCCCCCAGGCATGACACAGCTCTGACCCCCTCCCCAGAAGTACCCCATGATAGTACTAATTGCACAGCTCACTGCAGCAAGTGTTGGGACAAAGCAGCTAAATTTGATTCATTACAGACTTTGTAACACAAATCACAGAAATAATCTACCAAATAATCTGCTAAATACAACGGTATTGATGAATTAAATGTGAAACAATCTACTCATATAATAATCTACTAAAATGTTCTGACGATTTCTGTTGTTGTGTTTGGATACCTTAAGGAAATATGAGAAGGGATCAGAGATTCAAGCATGTCTTTTTAAGGGTGGTGGAAAATTTTTCCCCTGAAAGGGCGTGATGCAAAATAGTGGCACCTTCCAGAGTATCAACATTGGAGAGGTATGCTACCCTAAAATAACATGCTTGTTTGCCTTGAGTTACTTACAAAGAGCCCCAGGGATTTCCTGTAAAGCCAAAAATTACAGGAGCAGAAAAGAACTTCTGCCATTCATGTTTCATTTATGCTCTGTCCACAGCCCTTATAATTATTACAAATGGAAATTATATATGAGAGTATCGGTGACAGTCTTGCAATGTAGAAGATACACTCCTGTGCTGTAGTAGTGCTATAAATCTGTTTTTGGGGGAATATTTCAGCATAGTTTACAATAACAGTGTCAAAATTTGGCAGATCACTGGGAAACTTCTTAAAGCAGAGTCCACCCAATTTTTGAAGATAAAAAAGAGTGAGAGAATCAGTGCACATTTGGTACGCAGTAAGGTAATACATTTTCAAATATATCAGCAGGAAAAGTTTTAAAAGAAATATAGCTACTTAATAAAAAATAATTGAAAATATAATTTAAATTAATCAAATCAAATATTTATTTTCAATATTTCAATTTTTTAAGTTACTTTCATAAATTCCAGCATTCATTTTATATATTTTAATTAATATAAACATAATAATTCAGAAACTGTTTTCATTTTTCATCCATTATTAACAGTGCATGATTTCCTCAGTGCTTGAACAATTTCTAGGTAATCCGGCAAGTACAGATTTTGTTCTCAGAAATGGAAAAGTGAATGAACTGCAGGATGTTCAAAAGTTTTCTAAAAGCAGTATTTTTTTATAGCTCTTCAAATTGAGCAAAAACAAGGCAAATGCCTCAAAATGGATTCAAGAAAAAATTAGCGTATCTTGTTACAACTAAAATGGTGTGTCCCAAGCCACAGACCCTTTGGCACACATAAAAAGTACAGAGTTTTCTCATCAATTCTGTAAGAAATAGAGGTCAAGGCACTTTTCACTACTTAGCCACAAGATGCTCTGGCTTTCCTGAGTGTTACACCTTCATTATTGAAATTTTTACACTCAAAAGTCTGGTTTCAGGAGGTTCTGAGTCCAGTAAAAGAAATCAAATCACCTGCCCAGCTTGAAGGACACCTCATACCCGCAAGAAGATTACTGTCTGTCCTCTCTTATCTAGACAGTTAGCTGAGAAAAAAGCACTGTAAAGACTGAAGAATGAGGGTTGGATCCTCCATCGGGCCTTCTGTGGAAATAAGGCTTCTGTGCAAAGAGACCGTTCCTCAAGTCATGATTGTGAATAAAGCTTGACTTTATGCTGTGTTGAACAAAATGCAAAAGGTCTTAGATTTTTAAATGAGGGGTGTCTTTTTTTTTTTTTAATTTGCTTCCCATCATAGGTTTGACTTTTTTCCCTCTTCTTTCATGTTGTGTTTTGTGAGACTTTTTAAATAGTATTCCAAGTGGGCTGAATTCTGAATTCAGTGGAAAGTTTATCACTGACTTCATCAGCAAATACCTGTACTAAAGCTGAATCACTATGAAAATCCCACTGGGCATTAATGATATACAGTAAACCGGAAGCTTTTATTTTTTGGACTCTATATCTTTTTCATTTTTACATGTGAATCAGACACATGGATCCCTCAGCTGGTTGGCTCTTTTGGTAGAACTATGACAGAAAGAAAAGCTGCTACCAGGAACATGATCAAGATATTTTTATATTTTCAGAAAAAAATAAAAGAAGAAAAAGTTCTCATATTTTTTCTTTTCCATTTTTTTCTATTCAGATTTTGCATTTTTGAATGCTAAGAGGGATATAAATTATGTGAAGGGGAGGAATATACTGTGTTTTAAACACTAACAACAAAGAAAAAAAAATCAGAACAACATCACCATCTAGTCTGCAATCTTATTTGCAGAATTAAAAGTACTTAACAAAGAAAAGCATAGAATTATGTGAGTACTTGATTCTGATTACATACTGATACCTTGAGCCTTGTTGCCAGCTTGAGTTCATATACGTATCAGCAGAGTGCTCTCCAAATCGTATTTTTACAAAAACATTACAATGGAAAATCAATGACATTTCAGATTATTTACTTTAAATGCTAGCAAAAAGCTAGTTTTACCTATAAAACCTGGTACAAGATTCATCCAAAGTATATCACACTTTATTTTAAAGAATTAAATCAAATTATCACTGCGTGTCAAAGCAAAAGCCACTTACCAAACAAATAACTCAAATATTTTAGTTTTCTTTAAGATTACCAGGTTCTATAGAAACTTGCTAAGATTTTGATTCTCAGGATAAAATCTAAAATGGATCTATAAAACTTCAAGTGGAAAGTTATATAATTAGTCATGGTTAAAATCTTAAAATATTTTTATCTTGCCTTCTTTCCATAATAGTACAAAAGAAATTAGTAATTTTCTTACTCACTCTCCAGAATTTTAACAACCTGCAGAAAAATTTGAAGACCAACTCTAAAAGGATCATACCAGAAATGCAAAGAACCAATATGCTAGACCTTTTAGAGAACAAAAAATTTGATCTGGACTCATATTTCTCCATAGCATAATATAACCAGATGAAGAATATATAGTGGAAATAAAAGTACTTTACAGTAGATAGACCTTTGGTCAAAAAGAGCACATTTTCTGTTAGCAAATATTATTTTGTATTGGAATTGTGCCATGTGGGAGGAAGATATGGGACAGCTGAGGAAACAGGCTGGGAATAGATATACAGAAGGGAAACAGAGGCAGGTGACATGAAGAAAAAGATTATGCAAAACAGACTGGTCTTGTCTGGACAAGATTTCCCAATGATTACAGGTAAAATGAGGTATACGAAGACTAACTGTTGGTGACCTGAAACTTATCAGTATATGACCTACTTGTGAAATCTTCTGCTTTTAATTTACTGGAGGAAAAGTTATCATTTAGATGTTTATATGTGAGTGGAGAACAGCATGAGGATTTGTGAGGGTGGTGTAATCCTGCCTGAAGCCAATTAAGAACTTAATTTTTAATTTCATTTCAAGCCATCCTACATTCATTTAAAATAAGCTATTTTTCATGGAAAAATACCCTGCAAAAGAAAAAATAAAATGTTAGAAGAAGTCCTAAAGCCAAAGGGTTTTAATTCAGCAGACATAAAGAGAAAGAAAGAATAATGTAAAACACTTTCAATTAAAAGTGATAGATGATAAGTTTAGCTAATATTTTTCCGACAATAAATAAACTATCTCCAAAGTTCAGGTTTGATATTCTAAAATAATCAGAGAAACCTAAAATGCAAAATCTGCTGAAGCCACTAATTCCATCAGAGAAACAAAGAAAAGAATGTCAGACCTCAGATGAGTCCAGAAAACGGAATTTAAGGAGGATTTTCTAGGTTTTATCTTCAAGATTTTGATTGTCTGATTAATTACGAAAGCAGTAAGAACTCAGTAATGATGTAACAGCCTACATAAAAATCTTTCAGCATTCAGCTTTCCTTTCCGTCTCCTGAAGAGTTGGTTTTGTGGTTCTTCTTTGTTTGTTTCATTTTTCCTTTTGCATTTTCTTTTGCTTCATCACATATAAATTTTTGTAATAATATGAATTTAAAGGGATGGAGTTTTTGCTTCAAAATTCTGAGCAAAGACTTCAAAGGAAAATGTAACAGACATCTGCTGAGTCTCATCAGTTCAGAATGTTTGCTGTCTGCATTTCAGAGCGTACAACCCAAAGTTACAGAAAGGTGTGGCATATGAAGGCACGAACCCCAAGGAGAGTGGAATAATGAGATTTTCTACAGTTCTTATTTATTTATTTTTATTTATATTACAATTCTTTCATGGTTTATATACCTCGTTACATCCTCAGTAAATTCCCATTAGTAACTTTCCTCTATATCTACTTTTAGTCAAGCACTCGTTGTTCACTAGAATATCTGGCTCTTGCAGTTTTGCCCACACAAGGACACATCTCACCATGTTCTCATTTATCTTGCCAGGTTCTCCTTCTAAGTTCCTCTCAGGGTCTTATAGTCTCGGTTCCCTACATCTCCCCCTTGTTTATTTTCTAGGGCACTTAAAGCTGTATAGATTTGAACCACTAGGACTTGATGTATTGCCTTTTGTATCACAGATCGTACAGAAAGAAAGCACATTTTGGCATTTGGGTTTTTGTTTTTGTTTTTTTTTTGAGATACTGAACAAGTCTGGGGAACTCATAAACTCTCTTGACCTCAGAGCTGGACTGTGGTTTGTTTTACAGGTTATTGCACAGGACTTGATCCTACCAAAGTCCCACAAAGAGAACAACAAAATCTCCCTGTCAATAATGGGCCTTGAATAGTCCTTTTGCCTGAGATTGATAGAACAGAACCTAGGGGGAAAAAAATTAGATTTTTTTCCTTAAAAAGTGTTTTTGCCATGCAACACTGAGATGAAGATCACAGCAGTGAGTATTTAGGGACTTTGCCAATGAGGAGAATCCACTCTGCAACACAGATACAGGTACCCTAGAAATGATTCATGGGAACTAGCAAGGATCTGCTTCGACTTATCAAGAATAAATGAAGAAAGGATACATAAAAATATAAGATCAGCATTACCAAGGATGAACTATGAAAATAGCTCTTCACAGCTCACCAACTATCCTGCCTCTGAAGGTAGCTTGAAAGAGTTGCTTCAGAGGGAAATAGATTCAGGTCAGGCATGCAAAAGGTTCACCCAGCTTTTAGCAAAGTTCAGGGGTTTTCTGAGGCAGAGACAATGTCATATCTTTGGTTTTGAATTGCTGTTAAAGAATTTTTCCACCCTGTATTTGTTTCATGTCGGTTTTGGCTCTAAGTGTGCTGCATCAGACTTCCTCCCTCTCTTCCACCCCAAGGCTACCTGGCTCTATTGCAGCTGGAAGATTGACATTCAAAAGCAATTTCACCTCTCATCACATATTTAGCAGCTAGTAATCTGCAAACACCTGACAGATCAGCCCCATCCTATGGATTTTGCTGGAATTCAGATGATGAGCTGGCCACGAAGAATTTCTTTACTGTGGATGGTGAGTAAAAGAATAATTTATCTCACCCTTAATCTAAAATGTCATCTGACCTAAAGCAGATAATTTAGATGACTGTTTCTCTCCCTTGGCTAAAAAGGGGAATGTTAGCATCTAACACTGCAGCCTTGTTAATTTATGGATGTGCTGTGGACAGTCAAGAGTGGTGGAATGATCTGTGTTTTTTATAAATCATTTAATTGCTAAAAACATTGTAAAGCTGATAATAATACAGTGATCTATTGCCTTTTTCTGTCTGTGACCTTAGATTTTCTCATATCTTTTTGTACTTCTGTCTTTTTAAGCAGTATGCTCACAAACATACAACTGTATTTATGTTAAAAACCACTCAGAGCAATCTTTTTTCTTTTTTTTTTTTATTCTTTTTTTTCCACAACCACCATTATATTCTGAGAATACAGGAAGAAAAAAAAAGTTTTGTCTTAGAAAAATACCCTTCTAATTTATCAGTTTCGGTGTAGTAAGTAGCTAATTATTTGTTATCTTTTCTGGACAAATACAGTAGAGTGGATTTTCTTTAGGATTATTTTAGGCTAATTTTCTTCCCTGGAGAAACTTTTATAGGGGGAAACACACTCGTTGTACAATCATATCCTGTAAATTTTATAAAAATTACTAATGTTTAATAATTATCCTCAAGAACATTACCAACAACTATGCAAGCTAGAATAAAATTACAAGGGTTTCTTGAGTTTCTCATTCAAAGCCCAAGTCCATGTGAAGAGTTGCAGAGGTCAGGGGAGGTTTTCTTCCATAACATGGGATGTTTCAAGCTCTGCCCATCACTGCTTTGTTTACGTTTTCCTCTTAAATACTCTCTACCCTGTTTGATAACACCCTTAAGACCTGTTTCTGCCATGAGATTATTAGTTTATTTGTTAGTTTGAAAAACACTGAGGCTTTTGTTACCCACCTTCATGGAGTGACTTCTCCTAACTGACAAATTATCCAAAGTATAACTCCACTGTGACACATCCTGTGTCACGAAATTCAAAAGCCAATGTTTGATGATTGAATTTTATTTCCAGGATCTATATTCTTTTTGTAGGCAATTGTAAGTTTTTATCAAAGTGTAATGAGCTATATTCACTTTTCTGAGCCAACTAATGAAACCGTAAGGACCAGTGTTTTCACTAACTCAAAAGATATCAAACAAACAACTTTTACAATCTTAAACCAAAGACAGCTGAAGTGAATTGGTAAATTTGTCTCAAAGAAGACAGAAAGAGCAATACACATAAGCGTGGCACTAAACATGCATTATATGGGAAAACTGATGTTTAAACATGTCTTAAAATGGCTCTTTGTGGTCTCTTTGCAAACACGTTTCTTCTTCCCAACACCCCCCACGACAAGTGTTATCTCAGGAATGTCCTGGGAAGGTGTCCTGAGGTGTTTCCCATTGGACCTTGTTAACCCCTTCCTGTGATTGGGTGTTCCTGTAAGCCCCTTGAGACTTCTAATTGGTTAACCTGTGATTCTCCCTAACCCTATAAATGTAACATCCCCAACAATAAACCCGCTCTTGCCTCCTCTCCATGCCAGTGTGCTGTCTCTGTGCCTGCCATGGAGCCACGTGGGTGCTGGGGGGAGGGGAGGGCATCTCTCCCCTCCAGGCTCGGGGCCTGAGAAACCCTGTCGCTGGAGTTCCCTTTCCCCATCCCTCAAGACGTCGGAATGGTTCTTCAGATGGAGATGGAACTAGATGGAACTAGATTCAGACATAAGAAACAGAGAAAGAAAAATCTTAAGGATTCTATAAAGACCACAGAAGGAAAAATGTTGGAAATATTGATTTGCAATAATTAAATAATGTAACTAGCTTTAAAAAAAGTAATTTACTTAGGTAAGTTTAATTTAATATGGAATAGGATGTTTGACCCTCATAACAGACTCTTTAACATCATACAGAAATTTTTCTTGATTATTAACTCAATGAAAGTGTTAAGAGGAAAAATGTAGACAGAACAGTAAGAAATAAGCATGAAAGATTTTCTATCATAAAGATTCCTGACTGTGCATAAACGGGATATGTTTAGCATGAACACCATGGGTAAATCTGCATTACTGTAGAAGAACTGCATGTGTTTCTTAGTTTAACTCCTTTGGCATTAAATCCTCTATCCCTGCAGCTTCAGTGTATACTGAAGACAGTGACTAAAGAAAAAAATGTGATCTTAATTAGGGTTTCATTTTCTAGTGTTATTTTTTAACTGGCATGAGCATTTCCACAGAGAATTTTATTATATGAGCAGTGGCAGTGGATTCCTCGGGAATGGTCTGATCCATACAATAAACTACCCAACCATCACTGAAAGCTCAACTGAGACATTGGGTTACAATTTCTAGATCATTAGTTATACTGAATAAAGTATATTTTTATTCAAATTTATATCAACATACGTGTTAACATCTACGCTAACAAACTGACTTTCATTTATCAGGAAAAAGTAATACTGTTCACTCATAAAAGTTAACAGTCTACTAAAGTTGGCACTACTAACATACTGTTTGGGTATTTATTTCACGAATAGTTTTAAGAATATATATAACATCAGAGTTATTTCAAAGAGTCTTTCAAAGGAAGACCATTTTTTGTTTTCCTTAAACTCGGGACATCCTCAGAAAGTATGTGTTTTTAAATTTATGTTCAAAGGAAACTGAACAGGGGGGTTATAATCTAAGCTGAAAATTTCTTATTGTCTTTTATTTTGATGATAAATAAAAAATACATTCATAAAAATTGTTCATTTCATTTCAGTTTTGAAATCCATGTCACAGTTTGTCATGATTTTTTAAATCATATCCAGAGCCCTGTCCTTATGCAACTATATTTCCTCTTGACAAAGGGTCTTTCCAAGACAGGATAGATAATACTAAAATTTTTTCTGTTAGAACTTTTATTTCATCTCATAACTGAAAAAAAAGGAATAATTTCTAGTGTTGACAGGGGTTTTTTTATGTTATACTTGCAGTTCTTCTGAGAAAATGAAAACTGCACAAAAGAAGAGAAACAAAAAAGTAAAAATATTTATTTTTCTGGTGATATAATCTCATGGAATTAAAAAACCTCCAAGTATGAAACCTAATAAGCAAGCACTAATTTTATGTTTTGGTATTTTGATGTTGCTAAATAACACTTATATTCTACTGCATGTTGCATAGGAAAAGAGGATGAAGTAAGAATTTCCTCATGACAAAAGTTCATTTCAGGCTACTTTAAAACAAACAAACAAACTATATTATATTTCAGTAATTGACTTTAAGTTTGCCTGCAGCTGTTAAAAAATAAGCTGTTTTCAGAGAAATTGGATTAAAATTAACACAGGTGTGTATTTTTATGTTCGCTTAGAGTTTAAACCACAACCACCTCTAAGTCTTCCCTTAAGACTTGTAAACTTCTCAGGACTTCAGTGACACGACTGGATCTGTGCAAAAAGCTGTGTCATTCAACAGATGTTCAAACTTTGTTCTTCAAGTAGTATCCAATTTTTTTTTCCCCAACAAATTCAAGAATTTACTTTAAATACACCTCTACCACCAATAGCTATCCCCAGAAATATCAATGCAGCCCATCTTACCTCTCCAAGACTGAAATTTGACTGACAAAATATGGTAAAATACTTTAGAAAAACAACTAAACTATTTCTAAATCTATTTTATAAAAAGCTGTCCATAAAAAGTGAGGTTTAATAAAAAAAAACCAGCAATTGAGACTGTTAAAACCAAAATAAAGTGTCTGTAGGAAAGACTTAATCAATTTGTTTAAAACTATCTGGCAGCTTCAGTTAACAACTGGACCTTGGGCGTCCCTGTGTCATTTCTGTAGGCATATGTTGTCCACAATTGTGCCATCAGTAGTTCAATAAAAATTTCACCTTGAACCCAGCACTGTATTTTAGTGGGAAACACACTTAAAACATCAATGGGCACAAAGACAATATTCCCATTTGGTTTACACAGCCAGCAAGGGGAAGATCTGGCTCAGTCAGTTCAGACAAAATTATTAACTACCTGTGTAGTAATGACATTATAAGTAATTTTTTTAAAAAAATACCATAATACCATGTGTAATTTGCCTCTGCCCAAAGAAAATTCTGAAAATTACTGTTAAGCACTTAACTCCTCCTGATTTTCCACAGGAATTATATTTAGCTTAGCCCCTTTGATTCTGTGTTTTTCTTTCCCTGTGTTGAGGTTTACTGCCAGCTGCTTGGCTTCCTTTGCCTCTAATTCCAGGCTATTAGTGCCGTTATCCCAGTGCTGGAGCAGCCACGTGATGATGTGCTCACCTGGAAGATGACTGGAGTCTTTTTGCATATTCCACAGCTCTCTCAGGGATAAGGATCAGGTGGCCACTGCCTCATTTTTGAGTTTGGCCTCTTCCTCCTCCTCATGATGACCCTACTTTGGAGTGTTCTGCCTGCTCCATTCCTTTCTCTTTCCCCTTCTCCATAGAAATTTCTTCTTTTACTAAACAAGCTGAGCTTTTCATCCAGTATTTCTTGTGTCCAGGGGTGACTGACACCAGCCTGAGCTGGTTCTCTGGTTCAGGTGCAGTGGAATTCCCAGGATGACAACATAGTTTTTTCCAGATCTTTTACTTATTTTTTCAGGATGCACTTGCTCAGGAGCAAAATTCCAAAACGCTGGAGATGCCAAGTGTGATAAGACCTTGCCCATACTATCACCCACATCCTGCTGCTCACATCTATCCAACCTCGAGACAGATCTCTAGGGGATGTTCTTAAAGAGTTCTTTAACCTTAAACAAGGCCTGGCACACACTCAGGGACATGGCAATAGGCACATGCTGTTTGGAATATGCCAAAGATATTCAAAATTCTCTGTTTTAACCAGCCATGAGGGGAAGGGGAAGAGGAAGAAGAAAAGGAAGGTGAATGAGCAGGGTAAATTGTCCCTCCTTGTCCCCACAGATTGGCTCTCTGTGGAAAAAGTGTAAAGGGTGCAATTAATAATAGTTTCTGAGAGTTGATTCCAAGAGTACAGAGATGATGGCAGGTCTGGGTACAAACACCAGATTTGTCTGACAACCACCAATTTTCTCATATTGTGAGCCAGTGATACACAGCACAGCAAAATGATAACCTCAGCTTAGCCCTCAGAGACAGCAAACGTCACCATAGGGATGTTTATTTATTTCAGAAAATATACACAGCGTGAAATTATAAATAAAAAAAATAATAATAATGCCATAATAAAATATATAATAAAAGGAAGGTACTGCACAACACAACTGTGAGAAAATATGCAGCAACTCTGAAAGCAAATAAATCAACACTCTGACCAGGGACTATTCAACTAATACAATAAATCTTTGCACCTGCTTTGTTTTAACATGGTCAGATCAGTTGTTATCTAAGTCCTTTATGGTCCTAGTAGCTGTTGTGGATCAGAACGGTAAAAGTAAGAAAATTTATGGGTTGAGATAAGAAAAGTTTATAGGAAGGAAAGGGAAGGTTTGAGAAGAGAAGGTTTGGGAAGATGGGAAGGTTTGGTTTGGTTTGGTTTGGTTTGGTTTGGTTTGGTTGGTTTGGTTTGGTTTGGTTTGGTTTAGTTTGGTTTAGTTTGGTTTGGGAAGGTTTGGGAAGGTTTGGGAAGGGAAGGTTTGGGAAGGGAAGGTTTGGGAAAGGAAACTTTGGGAAGGTTTGGGAAGGGAAGGTTTGGGAAGGTTTGGGAAGGTTTGGGAAGGGAAGCGAAGGGAAGGGAAGGGAAAGGACAATAGATAGATAGGTCAGGTGTATAGCACAAGCTCTGTGGTCTAGATTTTCAAGATTATTTTTTTTGTCTTTATCTATAATGATGAACTACAGAGTTTGGATCCTGGTCTGACTGTCAAAGGAAAGAGAGAGCATTTTGATAAAATTCTGCTTGAAATATATCTTTATCTCTTTCTAATGCATTTTAACGCACCTTGAACTTACTCAGATGGCTAATTAACATTTGCCAGGGAAAGCGATTAAGGGCTATTGGCTACCTTTTATTTCTGCAGGCATAGAAATGAGTGGAATGTAAAGGAAGAGAAATAATTAAACAATATATTCACTCTCCTTCAGAGCCTTTCACTGGATATTGGAGTGTTCTCAATTTCTGTAGTCAAAATGAGAGTAACAAAGATATCTGACCCACACCAGATTTTCTGCTACAAAAAATCTTGAATTATAGCTTTTACTACTTACTTCCATCCCTTGCTATGACGGTACCGTTTGATGCGCAGATCAGTGTAAGGACATCAGTGTATCATTGAGTTTCAACAAATGTATCATTCTGGAGTGTCCATCAGCCCAAAATAATGCTGTTGGGATCCATCTATTGCAGAAGCTGCATGATAGTATATAAAAGTGTTTAGGACTTTGGGATATTTATTTTCTAAAGAAAACGAGGGAGGATATTTTTTTGTTTTGTTTTGTTTTAAATTAAAAAGAACTTACTCCCATAATTTACTTCTAAATATCCATGTAGTAGCATCCAAATAGTAACAAATGGCAAACTGTAGCTGGAAGAGACTGCCATATCTTCTCTCTGTTCCATAAGAAGCAGAAAACTAACTTAGAGTACCTCTGTAAAACACTTAAAGTAAGTAATAATAACGTTTTGTCACTAAGATTGTTTTTTATTGTAGCCTGCACCACTGAAAATGCAGACATAAATCTTTTATAATGTTTATCCAAGTGACTCAGTTAAATATTCTTAAGCTCCTTAAACAGTAAATACTTTAAAAATTGTCCATGGAGACTACTTCAAAGAGCAAGTTCCCAAAGTCCTCCTACACAGGGCAACAGGAGGAGAAAACACTCTGCTCAGCATTAGAAATACTCTTGCATGGAGTGTTTCTCTCTCATATTTCAGGAACAATGCCAAATTGCCCTTTGAACACTCAAATTTATGAGCAACTCTTTCATGTTGCTTGAATAAGAGCAGACTTTAACGTATTTGATTCTTGGCTTCACAACGTTAGGCATTAGCAGCTAACCTGAAATTAAATTAATTAACAAACAAGTCTTTCGGGTACAGAGTTCATCCTTCAATGAACCTCATCCTCAAAGTTTTACTCCCTTCAAAGATAGCTTAGCAACATTCCTAGGATTACAGCTAGATATCAGGCTCTTTCCTGCATGTATAAATACAGGTTGTTATCTATATTTTCTTATACAGCAAAAGTGATGCCTTGTTAGACACTGACATCAGTGAAGACAAGATATTTCCTTATCCAAACTCATTGAATTTTTAGAGGCCTGGGAATTGCTTTCTAGCCTGGGTGATGGAACTTTTCTTTTTTAGGTTTTAGAAAATATGTGTGATTCTCAATTAATTATTCAATGATAGGAAAAAGCATATAAGGTTTTTTACAGATAAGTTTAGGAAAAGTTTTCTTCTTTTTTTTTCCCCTTTTCTTATCAATAGCTCCCAGGTTACACTAATTAATTGCTATTAAAATCTTCCATAATCTTTTAATATCTTCTACAGAGCCAGTATTTCTCCTTTTATTGAAAGGACTTAAAGTTTTGTCTTTATTGAGCTGCAGGACCTGGGAGGGGAGATGTTTATATGTGCTTTTTGAGACTTTTTGGGGATGTGGTGTTACATAAGCTGAATCTGTCACATGATGTGAAGAGTCTTGCAATTTCCACATACACACTTTTGATTAAGCAATATCCTTTATAAAAAACTAATTATGGTTTCTCTTTCTTTGTTTTTGTGGCAAGCATAAGCCCAGTACAAGAAAAATCAATTTAAAAACTTCATCCTTCCTTAAAGGAATCCATTTCTCTGCCATCCAGGGGAAACCTATAAACTAGGACAAAATGGCATCATAAAATTAATTAAATTAATGGTTTGAAAGAGATTTCTGTACTAAAAATCTTCATACCATGTATTTCAGTGGTTTATGTGGTCCATGGGAGCATGTGAGGGTAAAATGTTCAACTCAGTATAAAAGGGGAAAACAAAGGGCAACTCCAAAAACAAAACAAAACAAAAAAAAGAGAGTTGGAATTGTCTGGTTCTTTTTGTACTACAACATGGTTAATTTTTGCAGAATTGTGTGTCTAAAAGATGAAGAGATAAAGTTTGATGGCTATTTCCATATTCCTGACTGCACATGACTGCACACTGAGAAATCATTATCCCTCTGGCTTTTTGTTGCAGTTTTTTTTCTTTTTTAAAGGAAAAGAAAAAAATGTTTAACAGGAAAAACACAAAAGGAAAGTTGGATTTTGGATGTAAAGAAAACAAGGGGAATTCATAGTTTATGTTTGAACCCAGTCTCAGTTTGAAGAGACTGGAATGTTTGCTAAAGAGGATGAGTTATGAGACAGACCAAACTCCTCTCTCTCAGCAATTGTAAATTCAAAATTAAGGCGCTTTAATCAAGGAAGTGTGGAAAAAAAGAAGAAAGAAATAACAACCCTTTATTAAAAGATATATGTATATTGGCAAGAACAGTAACAGACCATAAAAACAACTAAACAATAGTCCTGTACCCAGAAGTCCCCTTCAAACAAAAGAAAAAGTCTGAATACTTCTCTGTCCTTTAGCGCAGTTCCAACCACGGCCAGCAGGGGGCGCTGTTGGATCGCTGGAGGTGCAGAGCCTGCAGTGCTCGGTGTTGGCCTGCAGGGGGCGCTGTCGGGCTCTGGCGGTCACCGCGCAGGAGGGGGTCTGGGGGTGTCTCGGGTCGCGGGAGAAGCTGAAAAGAAAATGGAGACCCTTCCCCCAGTGGAAGAAGGGTAGAAGGAAAAGCAGTCCACCCCCACAGGACTCACTGTTGTTCTCAGATGACGGCACCCCAAAGCTCCTTCTTTTCTCCCAGCGAGCACAGACCTCTCCAATGAAGACACAGCAGACTTGAGCTTGAGACAAAGACAGCTACCCCACCTCCGTCCCAGAGAGAGAACCCAGCAAACTGACCTCTCCCTTCTAAGAAGAGCCGGCAAACCCCCTCCCCAAAAACTCCTCCCCTCTCCCCCCAGCCTCTGATGGGCCATCCATTAGGAATGGCCAGTAAGGTTCTTTTGTAATGCTAATCACCCCCCCTTTCCATTCAAACTCCGTCTCTCCTACAGTGGGGGCAGGGGGAAGAAAAATTCCCCCTCTTGGATTTCTAACCTATAACAATGTTCACTAAGAAGACTAACAGATGATAAGTACTGAATGTCTGACAGAGAAATGTGCAGCTAGTAACTTGCCTCATCTACACCAGTAAGGTGTATCTATATGATGCTCTGTTATTTGACTTTATGACTGATGATGAAGTTTAATAATCGCAGTCCAGAGCAGGTTGCCAGTTTAAAACAATGTATAAGATTTTACCTCTAGCTTCCCTACATTCATATATTTTTCTCAGAAATAAAAACCCCTGAAAAAAACCAAGTAAAAACCTCTTCAGAATGAGAGAACCTAATGAAGAACTACCAGTACAAATTTAATGTAGATAATGTCATGGTGAATGGCCTGTATATCAGAAGTCCTTTCCTCCCTTCCATGATGACTACCAGGATCTAAGCAAAAGCCTGAGTCCTGTTCTCAGACAAACAGCCCAGGCTAAACATATAAACAACTTCATTTCCAGCAATGCCATCTATTTTAGAGCTTGGTACAAAAATAGTGATCTTTATTATTCTTTATTATTATTCTTTAGGAAGAGGGTCACACAAAAAAACAAACCAAAACAAAAAACCTACCAAGCAAAAAAAACTCCCATGAAAATCAACTAAACAAACAAATAAAAAACAAAAACAAAAAGCCCCAAGACCACCAAACAAACAAAAACCTTACCAAACAAATAAAAACAACCCAACAAAACCAACATGAAGCCACCCCAAACAAACAAACAAAACCCCAGAGAAACTTACGTTTTAAATCACTTCTTTACGTAAAAACTTTAATGATTCCGGTTTCCTTGTTAAAGGTAATAGAAAATTTGGTAAATTTTATACTTCACTATTTATTATAGACAGAACTTAGCTAATGAAGATTTTTTACATTCTCTTCTGCGTTTTGTTCAATAAACAAAGCACAAACCCCTTAAGTATTTGTTTACATATTTCTTAAACTGTGTTTAGCATTCTCTCTGTACTATTTGACAGGACATAGCAAAGAACCTTAGAAATCATTCACTGAAAATACATTGATTAAACATATAAGACAGCTAGACAGGGAGAACGATGTTGATACTAATGCATGAATCTGTCACCATTTTCTTCTGTGAAAGGAAAGGTCTCTCAAAGGTTACAGCCAAATTTTCTGCAATAAGCTTCCTTCATATTTCAAAATATCATTCTGATGAGTAGCATCCATGTGCTAGAAATAGCAAAAAATTTTGAGTTTCATCCTAAATTAAACCTAACAAGTTAAGGGTATTTCAAAGAAACAACCAACTGAGCATTAATACCACTTAATTTTGCACTAAATAAAAATATATGTCCTTTTAATGTGTCTTGCCAGATGCTTCTTTCAGTTCAGTATTTGACAATATTTACAAGGTTTCTCCTCTTTCTGCCTTGTTCCAGTCCTCCTAATATTTTTACAATAAGTATCCATGAGAAGGTACTTTTGTGTTTCATTTAATGTCACTTCTGAGAGTCTCTGCTACACTGTTACACTGCAAAGATCTTTGCCTTGTCAGGAATCAATATTATTCCCATTTACTAAAAAAAAAAAAAAAAAGAAAATAGAATAGCCACATAGAGGATCCATTTATTTTACCCTTTTGCCCAGAGCAGGGTGATTTGGGAGCATGGTGCAGCACACTGATGCTTTTGACAACTATGGTGTAATTCTGCACAGAATATCCTGTGGGATATGTCACCTTGGACTGAACTATCAGTGCATCAGGAGCATGAGTGTTTGCCTCTGTTCGGATGTGGGATGTCTTCCTACTTCGAATTGCAGCATTTCCAGACCTCCTGAGGGGTCAGATGATGATGCAGCATTACTACACTTTTCACCCATGTATCCAATCATGACAGTTTGCCAGGAATTTGGAAGGAGCAGCCCGTTAAGGAGCTTTGTGGAAGAAGTTCTTGGAGTACCAGGGCAGGCAGAAGGGAGAGGGAGAGTCACAGTCACTCCGTTTTTAACACAGCTCAAACACTTCCAGTCTGGGGACCTGGTAAAAGCAAAGCAAGTGAATCAGCTGAGAAGTAGCTCTAGAAAGATATTACAGTGTATTTCAAGACTAAAACAAAAAAAGAGTGAACTGGAAGAGAACCAAGAATTATTTAAGATTGTCCTTGAGGGTACGTCTGTAATCAAGTTAATAACAGAGGAAATTGTAGGATGTGGCTCTGGAAATGTAACAGGGAAAGTCTGGGATACAAAGCTAAGTTCCCAGCCCCCAACTACTGTAAAATGTCTATAAGGAGAGAATTCTGCGTTTAAAACCAAAAAGCCCAATCCCAAATACCCAACAAACAGCTAGTTAGGTACCCTAAAAAATATATGGCATTAACTTATTACCACCATCTAAAAGATTTCAATTTAAGAGACAGTTTTGTTAAATGATACAACTGGGAGACTGTAGGGTGGCATGTGTCTTTATGTAATAAAGAGTATATAAGCTCTCCATGAGGTGGTAAAACAAAGAGGTTTATTTCAAATTTGGTGCTGCTTTTATCCCTTAAAACCACGCGCCTTCCTTGACCAATAGGGTTGTCTATATCGGCGCATGCTCCCTCAGACACTCTCGCCCTGGTACATTTCCCCGTACCTTAGACACGCTCTCTACATCACCTACCTCTTAATTATTTAAGGAGGTCACAAAAACAGTGCAAAAACAACAGCGCAAATAATCAGAACAGTACATTGTAAACCACCAAAGCTCGCAATGACCCAGCACATCGCTTGCTTTGGCCTCTTATACTTCTATTGTAAACCTTTTAAAACATTCTTATATTCCTAAAGGGTAGCGCAACATCGAGAAATAACTTTATTAACCTAGGGGCCTTAGCCCAACCATGTATAAACTTATAACCTTTATTAATCTGAGGGTTTTTAAATAACTGGGGAGTTCAACTTTATTTAAGAAACAGGCTAAGCTTAGCAAAACTAAATTCTCTTAAAGTGACCTTGTGGTAGAGGTAATGTTATTTTGTGAGATGTTTTGTGTCTTAATATTTGTCCAGTTCAAACAACTCTCTTATTCATTCACTCTTCTCATTCACCAGCGGCCGTCTTTCACTCACACTCACACATGCACAGATACTTTGCAGACTGCTTTTCACCACATTGGTTGTCCCTTAATGTAAACCTGAAACATAAACATAACTCTTTTATAACTTCTGCATTACTCTGGTTCTTGTTGCTGTGATTGTGTACCTAAATAGGGTTTTACACACCTGGAAGGAATCCACTTCAGTTCTTTTCCTGTAGCCACCCAGGCATAGCTTCTCCCCCAAGTCACAAGATCTAGGGGTCCCATCCACTGTCCTGAAATCAAATCTTTAACCATGACTGGTGGTTTGGGAGAGGCTGACGCCTGAGGTCTATGTTGCCTTTCACACTTACTTCTTTCAGCACTGTTACAATTTAAAAAATTGATAACATATGTGGCTTTCCACAGACGCTCTTGTGGGCTATACAGGTTCCCCCCTTTTTTCTGTCTAGCTAACATTTCTTTCAGTGTGCAGTGTGCTCTTTCTACAATTATTGTTAAAGGCAGAGTGTACAAAAGGACAAACAATTCTTGTGTAGAGACTGGGAGTTCATGATGTATTGGAATGCAGTAGAACTGAATATATCAAGTTAAAGTTGTAGGAAGCATATATTTGATGTTGAAAGCTCAGTGTATCACAAAATGCCCTTCCTTCTTCAGAATAATTCAGGTTTTTTAACAATTTTTCTTAATCTTGTTATACTATAAACTTATTTCCTGTATATAATCCTTTCATGGAAAAAGGGAAGATATTCACCACACAAAATAAAGGAGAATAAATATGAACCAATGAGCATTGTTTTACAAGGATAAAACAGATTTTAAAAAAATAAGAGATAAGATTTCATTATGCTGTGTGGGTTTATAGCCAACGTGGAAGAATGTCTTTTGCTTTTATTTATGTATTGTATGTCTGCCAGAAACATCCTCAACTTTGTCCAGTGAAAACAGGCTATGATTTTCCACATTGTTTGCATTTGGTTTTAATTTGACTGAGTGCTCTGCACACATATGTGTTAGGATCATTTGTGTGTGGATTAAGAGATTACAAGATACAGGCATGTTAAGGGAGGTTATCAGACAATTATCAATCAATCAATCAATCAATCAGCCTTTCAAAGAACAACAGAGATAAAAGGCTGGCAAATTACAGGTGTTGGTAAACACATATCCTCTATTCAACACATTTATTAGCTTTCTGCCTTTAAAAATTACTTAAGTAAAATCAGGTTTTTGCTCTTCATTATTCCAGCTAACTTCCATGGTGTTGAATGAAAATTAATTGCCTGTGCTTAAATTTCAAGGAAGTATTTTGACCTTTTTTTACTGGAATATCCATCTCTTATTTTGAGTTTTGGCTTGCTTGATTATTTGTAATAACAGGTGTCTCTTTCTTGCAATCAAATGAAACAGCATTTTTAAGGTTCAGTGCTTGGAAAAAAAAAGGATGAAAGATGTTGTAAATGCCCTTACAGTTTAGGCGAAAAAACCCAAATGTGTTTTTCAATTTTTTAATTGAGGAGACTATCAAATTATCAAAGGTATCAAAGATGGGAGGAAATTGCTTTTTTATTGCCATTGTATATCATACTGCATGTTTTAAAAGACTGGTTTTTGCTTGGAGCAACCTGGTCTAGTGGCAGGTGTCCCTACCCTTGGCAGAGGGTGGGACTGGATGATCTTTAACGTCCATTACAATCCAAAGTATTCCAGGATCAATGATTCTATGAAACAGAATCATATAAAGAGGAAATATTGTCTTAACAGAGTGAGCTCAATGGGTAACTTTTTTAAGTTGATGGAAACGAGAGGTAATAAACCCAAAAAACAGGCTGCAAACTGGATGTATAAAACACCTGAAGTTCAACCAGAACATTAACTATGGAATCCAATAAATGCTGGTCATCTATATTGTTACAATGGTATCTATTATTTTTGTTAGAGATTATATCAGCAACATTATGTGTAGTAGTTTAGTCTTTAAAATTGTTGGCTAAATGTTTACTTCTTGCAAGTCATCAAAGTGTTAATGTTAACATTTGTCCATGTCCGCTTTTGTCACTGTAGATAAAAACAGAGAGAAAGGTTCATTTTACTTTTTCTACAACCAGTAACTCTATTTACCAAATGTATTACATTTCCTTTTCAAAAGCATCTGCATTAAAAAACAATTAAAAAAAAAGAATTATTTTGTAAACAAAAGGACTAATTATGCTTAGTTTTCTGCAAGTGTTGTGGGGTCTTTTTGTTTGATTTGTGAAAATCAACTGCAATGTCTGCATGATACTCCATTCATGATGATCTCTGTTGTCTGCTACAAAGCCAGACTGCAGGACCATCATGTCACTCCCTTCCAATAATTTATTATTTCTCTCCATATCACAGTATTTCAGTCTCCTTTAAATTTCCTCCCCCTTTTAATTTCTTTGGTCTTTGATGATATTTGTAGTTGCTTTCTGTGGCCCTTCAATTAAAAGGAGCCTATGATTTTTCTCCTGCTTCCCATGATAACATCTACATTTTTATTTTTATTTATTTTTTCTTTTTTTCTTTTTCATGGAGAAAGACCTCCTTACCCTGTACTCTGATTATTCTGCATCCTCCCACCAGTGTGAGAAATTGCTGCCTAAATTATGTGTATGTATTTCTGCCTGTGGAGAAAAAAAATACCTTTAGTTGGCAGCTGATCTTCCCAGTGTTTTAGGACAGTCATCAGGTCTCAATCTGACGTTGGGGAGCCAATTAACGGATCTGTGTGCGAACTCTCTGCTGGTTTCCCCAGAGTGGAGCTCGGCCGCGCTGCCCCCTTTGGCAGGGGGAGAAAAAGACCAAGCTTCCCTGATGTGTTCCGTGGCAGAAAGACCTTCAATCTTAAACTCGCGCGGTTTATATGGGTTCGGGGGGAGGGCGGGAAGGAGGGCTGTGATTGGGTCGAGGTACGGGGGGAGGGGAGTGGCTTGAGAGCCCACTGACCAATGGGAGATACGGGATGATCGTGTTCCAGTAACCGACAAGGATCTGGGGAGAGGCGGCGCAACAAAATCCACGATCGGGGGGGGGGGGGGGAGACCGCATGGTTCTGAGTGGGGGGAGCCACATGGACCAGGGGAAGTACATAACTCAGGGAAAAACCAGTACAGTAAAAACGCAAGGAGTTGTTTTTTCTGCTTTGCTTGGTCCCTGGGAGCTGCCGCTGTAATGGGTCTGTTTCTAAAGCTGTTCTTTCCAGCTCTCGTAGTTCTTTCCAGCTCTCGTAGTCCTGCCGTTCACTCACATCAGACTGCAGAAGTTATTTTAAATTGTTGGAGAGAAAAATCCTGGAGTTACTGTGGGAGCATGGTCTTCCAGAAGTCTCATACCCAACAAGAAAATGGAGTAAGAAACATGTGTTAAAGGAATATGTTTCAGCATCTTGTTGAAACAAACAACAGTACAAAAAAAACCACCAAAAAAACCCCAAAGCAAAACCCCAAACCAACCAAATCAACACACACAGAGCAAACGAACAAACAAACCAAACTACAAAAGGACTGAGGAATTTTGGAGGAATAAGAGTAAAACTTTGGGTGACTTCTGGGCACGATTTGGTGCCATTCAACTCCAGATTTTCTGAAACTTAACAAACAAATTCTGTGTTTGTAATCCAAAACAAATAGGCTAAACCACGTGATCTTTTTCTTCCAAAAACTGAAAGGAGTTTATTATTCAGAACATCATTTATACATGACAAATATAAAAATATTAACAAATACTGTGAACTAGAGAGATGCAGCAAATTTCCCTTGTACAGTTCAGCTTTGGGAGTCTGATGTGGATCAGGTACGAGTGTAGTTTTTACTCTCTCTAATGAGCATATATGTCATTGCACCTCGGTGTAAAGGGTGCATTTTTCAACCTCATAACAAAATAACAGCTTCTGTAGATCAAAATCATGGATGCTTGGGGTTGGAAGGGACCTCTGGAGATCATCCAGTCCAACCCCCTGGTTGGGGACCCCCAGGCAGGGTCCCCTGGAGCGAGTGACAGAGAGATGTCTCCAGGTGGGTCTGGAATGTCTCCAGACAGGGATACTCAACACCCTCCCCGGGCAGCTGTTCCAGGCTCTGCCACTTCCATGGAAACATGTTCTGCCTCATGTTGTGGGGGAACTTGTTGTGTTTGAGTTTATGGCCATTGTTCCTCATCCTGTGCCTGGGCATCACTGAACAGAGTCTGGCACTGTCCTTTGACATCCCTTGGGGATATTGGTGTGGATTGATGGGATCCCCTCTCAGTCTTCTCCTCTCCAGACTAACCAGCTCTCACACTCCCTGCTCATCAGAGAGATGCTCCAGACCCCTCATCATCTCTGTGGCCTCTGCTGGACCCTCTCCAGTGTCTCCTGGTCTTTCTTGAACTGTGGAGCCCAGAATTGGACACAACACTCTAGATGTGGGCTCACCTGGGCAGGCCAGAGGGGCAGGATCGCCTACCTGACCTGCTGGACATGCTTTACCTGATGAACCTCAGGATCCCATTGTCCCTCCTGGCCTCCAGGGCAGTGCCAGCTCATGGCCAATTTGTCATCCACCAGGTCTTTCTCCACAGAGCTGCTTTGTAGTAGGTCATCCTCAACCTGTGCTGGTCCTTGGGCTCATCCCTCCCCAGGTGCAGGACCTGCACTTGCCCTCGTTGAACCTCATTAGGTTTTTCTCCACCCAACTTGTCAGCCTGTCCAAGTCCCTCTGAATGACAACACAGCCTCCAGGTGGATCAGCTCCTGCCCCAGTTCTGTATCATCAGATCTGATCAGATAAACAGAATGAATAAAACAAAGGACTGGTGGGTTGGGGCACTCCTTTTATCTCCAAGGACTTTAGTTGCCAGAAACAGGAATGATATGTGAGTCAACAAATAACATTTGTTATTCAAGCACAAGTCTTCTCTGCCCAGCTGATAGAATCTGACTTTTCTTCAGGCTCAAAGGCCATTTTTTTTTTTTTTTTTTTTTTTTTTTTTTCAAACAAAATATGCTTGTGTTACTCTGAGGACTATGAAAGTGAATTTAAACCTTGTCTGTGTTGAAGAAGCGGTTTTGACACAGAAAAAATCTATGTGTAAGTGGGCCATTTTTTCGTTGTATGGATACATGTGGTTGAAATGCTGCATTTTAATCACCAACTTGTCAATGCTTAGTGATCAAGATCTTTTAAAGTATTTTTGTAAAGTGTATCTTTGGCTACTCTTATCTGCTTCTGCTTTTTTTTTTCCTCTCTCCTATTCCCACCATGAAAAGAAGGATTTTGAGAATTAATATTCTTTTTCTCCATGGCTGCAGTGCTCTAATATTGTCTATTTAATTAACAGAGCTACAGAATCTTATTGTTCAATGGACATTAGACACCATTACAGCTCTGGCCAATGAGTACACCAGATTTGTAAAAGCCAGTCTAATTTACAAAACACTAAAATATTTGACTCCTTATATTAAAAAATAAGTTGACACATAATAAAATTCCATATTATATCCATCCATAATTTATAATTGAATTTTATAGCAGGAATTAATCTTTCCTATTAGCTGACTGGAACCAAAAGAGTTGAAAGAAAACTACCTTTGAAAAAATTCTGATTCTTGAGTACATTTAAATATAAAACTTGTTTGCTCTATCTTCCTATACTTAAATATACGTTTGCTTTCTGAGTTTCTCTTTATTTCCTTTAGAGGAATTATTATTATTACTACTACTACTACTACTACTACTGCTACTACTATTATTATTATTACCACAACTATTATTATTATGGTTATTAACATTACTTATATAATACTTTATATAATAATTTATATTATTATATTATGTTATGTTATGTTGTGTTACGTTATGTTATGTTATGTTATATTATATTTATTATTAGTATCAGTATTATTAAAATACTGCAGCACCCTCCTGCTCCAAGGAGAAGTGAATTTTGAACCCCCAAAAAAGAGATGATGTTGCTGGTGCTCCAGGGCCTGTGAGAATACAAATGTCAGTCTAAGGTTGAAGGAGCTTTTAACTCAAACCACCCAATCCAACACAACTGACACCACAAACAGAGAGAGAATTGCATGTATATGTCTTATTTTTTCATTAAAAAATTTTTTATACTTATTCTTTTTCCCATTCACTTTGTTTCTCTACAGTATTTTGTGGCTTCGCCTGCAATCTTAAACTGGGAATTCTCCAGAGAAGGGCCTATTGCTGTTGCACCCGATCTTGTACAGCAGCTGCCTGGAAAATATGCTTTGACTGTCAGTAGAGATAAAATCAAGTGAAACAAAATGAAGATTTCTCAAAATGATCGTGAGAGCCAGAGTACTCACTGGAAAAGTGGAGTTCCCTGGTGGAAAGGAAACAGTCAAGATATTTAAATGATATACCAGAAACCCAGATGAAGCGGCTGCATTGCCTGAGCCAGAGCATGGGTCAGAATCTCAGCCTCTTGTGTCAGGCAAGTTTTCTGGCTGCTACACCGCTAACAACGTGAAAAGAAAAGAGGATCTCTTGTCTTCTTTAGGAAAAGGAGGGTGTCCTTTTCCATCTCATAAAAAAATGTTCCACCAGTCATGAAAAATGTTACCTTTCAGAAATTTAACTGGAACTAGCACATCTCCTTCCCTGTTAGTGTTTTTTTTAGAGATCTCTGTGTGATGAATATCAATTTCTAGCACACAATTGCCAGGTCTTAACCTTAAGACAAAAACAGCAACAAGAACAAAATCAACCAACCAAATGAAAAAAAAAAAACAACCACCAACCCAAGAACACTTAAGAATAATTTTATATGACAAAAAATTTTTGTCATACACTGAGGCAGCATGGCTCTGTCAGTTCACTGCAGTACCACAAAAAATTATTTCTAAAATCTCTCACATTGTCAAATTCCAACATGAATTACCTACAGACTGTCATGTTAGACTGCCAGGTATCAGCAGATGGAAGAAACAACGTTGGTTAGTTGTTCTTTTGATTAGTACAAAACTAATAATTGAAATCTGTCACATGTCTGTAATGTTGATTTGAAATGAATTCCACCACAAGAGATCAAGAGCCAAACCTCATAGCTCTAATAATATTCCCTTATTTTGAAATCATGAGATTTTTGGCAAAGTTTGCAGTTGAGTCCTTGAGATGCAGATGGCACAATACCATTAAATACTTTATTGTGGTGTATTGTAATGGTTCCTCCCCTGGGTTCTGAAATTCTGTGTCGATGAGTTGTTACAACTAACTGTGCTGAAAGTTAGTGCTGAAAGTAAGACAAAGTAATTCCTAAAATTCCTAAAATCATGTTTCAGATATTTTTTCTCCCTCAGAGTAAAATAAATTAGCAACAACAACAACAAAAACCAAAAAACCCCCACCTCTTCTTATTTATTGCAAAGATATGCAACAGCGCACAATCTCAGACACCCTAAGAACTCCTTAGAGCTTAAATGGTTGAAGCATATTCTTGCTAAGACAAAAATATGTTTTGTAGGTGTTTGAAATAAACTCTTTCACCAAGTTCATTCATGGTGTTCTCCTTAAAGTTCTAAGTAACAGTAGGATGCAGAGCTCAGTACAACATGTTTAACTTTGCAAAACAGCAACTTCAGCATTAAAACCAAAACAACACCTTGGTTGTTACAAATTTAATGTGGGAACTTCAGACTTGTCTCTGAAAAGCTGTATTTGGAATTTTATCAACTTTCTTCCAGCACAGCCCTTGTGCAGTTTGTAGAAATTCAGCCTGATTTGGTCAAGTCTTAGCAAAAACCAGGGAACTCTGATTTCTGAGACCGCAATACATATTGAAGAGAAGGAATTCTTGTGTCTTCTGCAAACCTGGATCACTGCACTGTGCTTCAGAGATGTGTCTGCAATGATTCGGGGTGGAAATATGTCCTGATATTGAGGCATGAGAGTCAAGGCCAGCTTTGTTAGAGATTTCAGAGTTGTTTGGCCCCTTTTCCCTGAACAACTCTTTAGAAAGGTGTAAATGTTTCAACATTCCCGTTGATGATGGTGATTTGGCTTTGCTGTAAAAGGCAGCACAAGAAAACCTGTGGGGAAGAACAATCTTCAATAGTCCAAGGCAGACACCGTGCAAGTGGAAAAAAAGGGAATTGTGGGTCAGTGGAGAGAGACAAACTGGAGGAGAGACGTGTGTGTTAACTTGGTTCTGATGTACTTAGAAAATGGAGGTGCAGGAAATAAATAAGGCGGTTTTATTACAAGCAGGGGTTTCCATGGGTACCTCGTGTCAAGATACCTAGAAGCCATTTTGTTTGAAGAGTTGGGGAGCCATTTTGTGGTCGAGGACTGGTGGGCTGCTTACAGTTACTTATTGTTGCTTCCAGTTAGGGTGTGAAGGTGGGCCGGAAAATGTATGTAAGGCAGTGAGACCAGTTAGGGCTCACTGCCAGGGGACCATGCAGCCAGGGCAGGGAAACAACCTGATAGGTTGGTTAAAACAACCACTGGACTGCAAGAAGAAGATGATATCACCTTTTAAGGAAGAAAAGAAGTGGAGCTTGGCATGGGAGGAGCGAGGGAGTGGTTATGTAAATCAAAGGATCTTAAAAGAGCTCGCCCCTCCCATTCGGGGTGTGCTCAGACCTGACCACAAGTCTGATGCATCCAGCACGCTGATCATAAAGTTCTTTGTTTCACTTTATTTAGCCGTCTCCAAAATTTTAGAGATATTTCTCACAGAGGAACCACATGGTGCTGGTGACAAACTGTGTGCAGAGGGACTGAATAGACACATAAACGGACACATTCAGCTTCTGCACATCTTAGTTATGCTGAAAGAATCCACAAATCTAAATTCCTTTCACAAATGGGCAGGGAATAATTTCAGCTGAAATTAATTAGCTCCTGGTTCCGCAGCCTCAGTGGTGTCCTAAAGGCTTTATATAACAAAACATGGGAGTACCTTGTTTCAGGGTTTGTGCTCACACCTTACCCTGTGGACCCTTCTCCTCTTTTATGTTCCTGTGGGCATTACAAGTTCATCTTATGGGAATAAAAGGATTAATTTTAAAACACTCTCAGACATTTAGACAGGGTTCTTTAATGTAGTCCTCTGTAGACAGTAAAGGCCTGTTTTCAAAATAAAAGAAAGGTAATCAAAACCAACTATGACACTGATTTTGTTGGCTTATTTCTATAAATAGTAACAAAAAAAAAATCTGTGTTGCAAAAGACTGAAGGAAAAAATACCTTTTTTTCTTTTTTTCTTTCTTTTTTTTTTTAATGGAGTTTGAGTGTTTCCTTGTGTTGCACAGCCTCTCTCCCTTTCCTGTGATGGAATATTACATGACAATGCTTTTGAACCAGAGAAGTTTGAGGGAAGCAGGATCTTCCACAAAACCCACGTTTACTTTAACAGGAAACCTTTCATGTTCAAGAAGTGGGGGATCAGGCTGTGTTTGGGAAGAGATGAAAGAACGGATTGCTCCCATTTTTAGAGGCAGTGTCAACCCAAAGCATAATTCTGGCAGCGCTGCTGCCCTGGTGACAGACAGATGCATTATCACTACTTTTCTCAAATACACAGCAAAGGCTCGCAGAATCAGAGCAGCCGGTTGTGGTGACAAATCCCCCAAGAACAAAGTGCATATTATTAGAAAACATTACGGGGAGCTCTGCAGCGTGCAGCAACGGATTTTATAGCCCTAATTATAACGGAGGTGGCAATATAATCTCTGCCTGTGCGCCTCGGTCTCTGAACCCGTCCTGATCTCTCTTTAAAAAGGCTCCAGTCTGGCCAGTGCTGTGATGGCAGGCGGTGATAAAGCTAATCTCCTAAACAAAGCCCGTATCCAAGATACCCTAAAGGTGTTACAGGGTAATTGGCAGGTTACACTTATCCTGTCTAGATGACAGTTAAAATCAGCAAGAGCTTGGCAAACAGTAAGGATTAGCTCTTACTCTCTCTCTGCTGCAGCACAGGTGGGAGTTACTTGGTTCATCTTTTGTGTAACAAGTGTTAGGCCTGATGTCACTACTATTGAACATTAACCATTATTCTGTTTCTTATGCTAAAAACATCTTCATGTCACACTTTCAGATCTGTTATTCTTGTTCCTTCACTGATGGCTCTTCATATAAGGGCACTGTGGCTGCCTATATTTCTAATGGATATAATTTTTTTCTGTTTAATATACTGCAGGACTTCAAAGGGTTAATTTGAGCATGTGAGGCAAGACAGAAAATAATGCAGGAAAAATAAGCTACTCACCAAAGTAAGATGGAGGAAAACATTGAGGACATTAGCAGCCATGGAATAGCTCTTTCCCAGTTGAAAATATTGGGGGTTTGCCTTAGATAAATAGCAGCTGATCTGTCTCTCCACTCTACCTGTTCTACTCCGGAAGGTCAATAGGGATCCTTAGCCTAAGGGAGGGATGTTGCAGATCCCCACGGCAGCCCCCATGGTCCTTTGTCTGGTAATTCTGTTAGTCAGAAATTCCTGATTAAAAGTGCTTAAAAAGTGTTGATCATTTAGATGTAAGAACAAAAAAATGGGTGCACAGGAGTTCTTGACCCTGAGTGACTAGTAAACAAATAAAATAAATATTTGGGTAGAAAAATGCAGCTAAGTAAAATTCAGCAGAAATTGTCCTGAAGAGTGGAAACAGTTTGGAAAATGAAAAGTAGTCTTCATGTCCTATGTTCACACTATGGATGGCAAAAAAGGAAGATAGGATTATTAAGGGTTAATATCTGGCAGCTCTTGAGCCCACTTTGGTCTAAAATTCCAAGACATAAAGTACATCATGAATTCAGATGACTGAAGGAAGAATTTTGCCTTGCAGTTAAATATCAAAAAACAAATATAAAAAAGTGTTTATGTATTGAGTATAAATATTAATGTTGATATAAAAGGTGAGAATGTCAGCTTCAGCTGCAATGGCTTGTGCCATCACAGTCCCATCTTGTCCATATTTCAGCAAAGTGCCTTTACTGTTGGGAACACAATAAGGATTTGCAGACATGTAACAGAATAAGGGAAAGAGAACTGTCAGGATGCCTTTGGTCTTGGGGTTTCCCCCATAAAAATGATGTCTGCATACCTATAGTGTTTACAAAGGACAGTCACAAGGCATGTTTTCCTGCTGTCAATGAGGCTATTGCTTCAAGAAAAGCATACTCTAGAAATGGCAAATATACACTCTTTGTGGACTTTAGAGGACAATGAAGGACATCGGGTCAGCTTCTTCACTGAGAAGGTCAGGTCAGGGACTGGCCACTGTAGAAGGAGAGTGCTGGGAGATGCTGCAACCACAACAACCCTGATGACAATACTGGCTATGCAGCACTGAAGAACTGCGAGCCCGCAGCACAACAGTGAAGGAATTATTGGGTGAAACCCAGGTTAGAACAGTAAGTAGCACAGTTTGGTTTATACATATGATGAAATCCACACTAAGAAAACCTAGGTACAAGTCATTACTACATTTGGTTTGTGAGGGACAGTCTGCACCTCGGAGCCATCCTCACAGCGCTGAACTGGAGCTGGGTGATGTGTTGCCCTGTGCTAAGTAAAGCAAATGGGATAGAAGGAAAGTGTCATGAAGGAGACCTCCTGCAGCAGCCCCCAGCCAAGGTCCTTCCAGGAACACAGGAGAACAAGCAGGAGGAAGCAGCACATAAAGAGAAGCTCAGCAGAGTGTGGCAGCAAGAAAGTTGCAGGAACAGTCTTATTACTATGAGGTGGGGAAATGGATTTTATTGAATAAAACTGACTGAAAATCTGAAAACAAAACCACATTGCACTTTAGGTAAGAACCAGACATAAAAGCCTTTTGTTGTTTCATCCCTTTTGGCTGAATAAACAATGCCTGGCTTTGAAGAAACTATTACTGTGTCATTTTAATCAGCTGCACAGGGCTCTCAACGGAAAAAGGCTTCCCAGTACCGAGTGTAGTTAGGCCCTTTACATTTATCCTAATTGGAGGAATAAAGAGGGTGCATTACAGGATTATTCCCTCAAGAAAAATAAAAAAAAAGCCAGGCAAGCCTGCCACTTGGGGGTGCAGGCATGCTGGGCTGCCACAGCAGCTATAGTGCAGCTTGCCTTGCAATTATGACAGCTGGATTCTTAGTTGTAAAACAGAGATAAGCAGTAAAATTAGCACTGCTGTGGAGAAATGATGCATTAATATCAGGAGGTTTGTTAAGGCTTCCTAAATTTCCACTATCTCTGTATTGACAGCAAAGCAACCCTCGGGGAGAAATAAAAGTATTTTCCTTCCAGACAACAGTTCTTCAGGGAGATCTCTGACATGGACACTAACATGTAAAATCCAAGTTGCTGTGGAGGTAGTGATGCAATCGTAGGTGTGTCTGTGCAGCTAAACCAAGGCATGACTGCAGCCCACGTGAGTGCTGCCAGGTGAATTGTGCACATTATAGTGAAGACAGTGGAAGTTTTGGTGGATGTTACAAGCTACTGAGTGTCCACAGAGAAACGCTGGTTTGCAGCCTGTGAAAACGTATCTTCTCCACCGGCGTGGGCTGAATTAATGTAGGGGAGATTTTTTTTTTCCCTTTATCTGTCCTAACTGGATGGATAATTCTGCAGTGCCCCACCACCGCTGGCTGAGGGCCATTGGAGAGGCCTGTGCCCTCATGAAGGGTGCAGTGCACACTTGGTGTGTGCACCACTGGTCTGCACGAAAGCAGAAAATGCTCTGGGATTCTGGATGTCAAATGCTTTTTATGAAGGTGTGTTATTTCTGTTAATTTCATAGTTTAACCAGCGCAAAAAAGCCTGATCCTTTTAAATCTTTACTGACAATGCAGTGTGTTGAAATCAAAACACTTTCAATGTCAAAGAAAAATGCAATTAATTGCTAGCTGAGATGTAAAACCAGAGCTTTAGGGAAGGGCTATCACCCTGCCACTGACAGGCGTTTAATGGCAGACAAAGGGGTTGCAAAATGAAATGCTGGAATTACTTTGAGGTGCCAGCCAAAATAACCAACAGATCAAACGACATAACGGGCCGTTTCCACTCCTAATTTCACGATCTCTCTTCTTGTTGTCATGCAACCAGCCCACAGCTTCTGCCGAAATGCTTCTTAACAACGCAGTGCTGTTCAGTACATCCTTCTCACTCGGCAATTGCATTATATCTTAATATAATATTAATTTGGGGTCTTTTGCTGTGAGGGAATGTAGAGCAGATGCAAATTACAGACGTAAAATGTCTGAAGAGACTTTTGATGACCACTGGGCAATTAGTTTGTTTGGTTTTTTTTTTTTTTTTTCACTCTTGTAGCTCCATATACCCACTTAGGGAAAAGAGATAAGAATAAAAAAGTACATAGTGGTCTGACAGCAGACCTTCCCGTCCTCCCCTTGCACTACTTCTGAAATTTCACCACGTCTTGCATTTTTGCTTTAACTTCCTCTCAGTAGCGGGCAGGACAGCATCCTACCTGGGGAGGGAGAGGAGTGGAAGAATAGACATCTTCTGGGTCTAGTGGAAGGTGTCCCTGCCCACGGGATGTGATGACTTTTGAGGTCCCTTCCAACTCGAACCATTTCATGACTGTGATTCTATCCAAGTTCCCTGTCTAGATGTTCAGGAAGAGTTTTAAGCTGAGGCAGTGCATGACTTGGACAGCACCTACGGGACATCTGTGGAGGGCAAAACACGTCCGTGGAAGGCAAAACACCTGTGTGGAGGGTAAAACACCTGCGTGAACCTCATAGAAGAGGGCAGGTACCCACAGGGACTAAGCCACGGGAGGGGAACTCCAAGGATACAGGGAGCACAAACAGGGCGCTGCGGGAGCAACCACGCGATGAGCAAGGGGTTCCCATCCCTGTCCGGGCGCTCCATTCCGCATCCCTCATCCCGCATCCCACATCCCACGTCCCACACCGCATCGCGGGCGGGGAGCGGCTGGGGTGTGTCCCGCGGCACCGCCCCTAGGAGGAGGAGAAGAAGGAGGGAGAGGAGGAGGAGGAGACAGGGCCATGCTGGCGGCGCGGCGGCACCTGGCGGGCGCGCAGAGCGGGCGGGCGGCGGGACGGGCTCCGCGCCGCGCATAGGGCGCTGAAAGCGGCCGTGGGAGCGTAGCGGAGGCTGCACTGGGCCGGGGAACCTGGACCCTCCCTTAGCATCCTCGCAGCGCAGCGCCGGGCGGAGGCACCGCTCTCATCCCTCGGCAAAGGCGGCGGAGAGGAGGAGGAAGAGGAGAAAGATGAGCCGCGCGGTGCTGGCCTGGTTGGCGCTCTGCGGGAGCCTGGCGGCGCCGCACCCCGCCCGAGGTGAGCGCCCGGGGGCCGCCGGGGATGGAGCGGGCACGGACCGGGGATTGGGGTCACACCGGAGCTCCCGCAAAGTCCGAGTGCAAGTGCGGGGAGGCGGCTCAGAGCCGGCTACGGCCGTCTGTTCTCTCCTTTTTTTCCTCTGTAGATAAGTATGGTTTTTTTTTAAAATATCTGCGTTTGAAACACAAGCCGGAGGAAGATCCATCCTCAGATGCGTTCTGGTTTTGAAACTATGCTTAAATAGAAGGGAAAGAAACGGCGTGAGAGCTTAAATCTTCCCAGCCTCTCGTCTGGATTACGTTTAATATCCGCAGAGCTCTCCACGTCTCTTTTTCCCTTCCTCCCCTCGCCAACCCTCCCCAGTCACCAGTCTTCATTGTAAATTTGGAGGCTGTTGAGCTCCAAGACACATATCCAGCAAACCGCGGAACACTTTGCGAACACGTTCGGGGGCTTCAGCATCTCGGCAGCAGCGAGTAGCTCTTGCCAGGCGACCCTTTTGCTGCCTCCTAATTAGGGCATCTCCACCTAAAACACCAACGGCGCCTTCTGGGTGTCTCACCCCCTTCCAGGGGAAAAAAAAAAAGAATTAGAAAGCCAACCCTAACCCAGAAAGATAACTTTAGAGCTCTTGGGATTTCTCTTTATTATTTATAATAATTAGTTAGTGCGGGCTATGAGGGTTTTCCCTCCTCACATTAAAAAAGTTGTAGGAGCTCATCTTGCGACGAGCTGATGGAGGGGGTGTGAGACCGGTCCCCCCGCAGCAGAAGGGGCCGCCTGGGGCGGTGGGCGATCACGCACTGCCCATTCCGTCGCATCACAGAATCAGTTAGGTTGGAAAAGACCTCTGACATCATCCAGTCCAACCTATGACTCCCGCTCGGACACCTGCTAAGGAAGGGGCTGGGCTGGGCTCCGGGACCACCCTGGGTTCCCTCGGAACCATCAAGGGTCCTCTCCTGTCCCCTGCGTCCCTCCGCGGGGCCTTTTCCTCCTCTGCGACCCCCGAGCGTCTCTTTGTGCCGCGGATGTTCTGTCCCTCCCTGGGATTCCACCCGGTTTGGAGACCTTTTTATCCTCCCACTTGTACCTTTCCCGAGCTTAGAAGAACAACTGTTGTCCTAATGAATATTCCCATTGACTTTTAGACCTGCTCCCCTCACTTTTTTTTTTAATGAAACCAGTGTATCAGTAAAGCTGAATATTTTATTAGACCTTAAATTATTCAGCACAGTGGATTCTCAAAATCCGATAACATTCATACAGTTACAGTGAACACGTGATAGCTTATGCAATGTGTCCTTGTACCTGCAGATTATTCCCCAAAGTTTTTTTTTTTTTTTTTTTTTTTTTTTTAAAAACAAAAGATAGCTCTGTGTGCCACGAAGTCTAGACTTGTCATAAGTGCTTTGCATCGGGCTTCTGTAGGACTGTAGTTCACATCTGGGACATTTTCTCATTAAATTCTACAGTTTGTCATGGTTTTAGGTAACTTCAGAACAGAGAGAACTTAATAGATTTTCTAGCAGGAGTGAAATAGGAAAGAAAAAAATCCATTTGCTCTGTGATTGCTTAAGTTTTCAGTTGAAGGTTTGTCCTTGGCTCTTCAAATGAAACAGAAGAAAATTATACAGTCTTTTCTTTCTGCTGAAACAGAGCAAAATGTTGCTTGACAGGTCTGATATACTGGATTAATTTTGCAGGCTGTCATAACGTTTACTTTTAATAGATCCTTTGCAAGTTACAATGACTCTGTAAGTCAAAACTCTTTAGAAAGCAGGTTTTGAACAATACAAAACTTGCCTATACATTGTTTCAACATCACTTGCTGGCGAACCCATTAATGTAATAATGGTGTACAATGAAAATCTGTGGAAGTGCAGTGGCTGGTTCTTCCCCACCCTTTGGGGTAAATTCCAAGTGCAGATCAAAGTCATAGACTTCATTACTGACCTGCATTTCAAGCCTACTGTTAAAGAACAATACCAACTGCTTTTTTTGTTGGGACTCTGCAAAGTAATGATGGAAGTCAAAATCCTATTTACTCATAATGTCTTAAAAACATCTTTTGCTTTTTGTGTTTGGTACAAATACATAGTATATCAGCAAGTCTGGTTTTTTTTTGTCTTGTTGTTGTTGTTTTTAAGGGAGAGAGAAGGATGAGAAAATTGAGAGATAATGATGATGTTGAAAAAGTCATCTCAATGGGAGACTGTAATTTTCTTCTTCCTGACCAGTCTAATAAATTTGCAATCTCATGCACTGTAACAGGAGCCTGATCTTCAGAGGTGTTTATATGCAAGTACATGATGAAACCGGGCTTCAAGGGTGCAGTGACTTCTATCCCTTAGTTTGCAAGACAGCTGTAGGTGCATTTTTAATAAGCAATGTCCTTTTACACATATTTCAAAACAGCTGTAAGCTTTTGCATTTATTGTTGTTGCTGTTGTTCCTTGGTCAAATTTGAACGAGAACCACTCTGGTGTTCTGCTCTGCAGTGGATGAGACAGAAACTACCAGGGTGAGTACGCAGACTACAAGAGATTAAAAAACATAATTTAAAACCGATGGCTGTTTCAGTCTCCAGATTTACCTCAGGCCGTAGGGTAAGCTGATCAGCTATGGTAATGATGCTGTAAGTGCACAGAAAATCAGTATATCCCATGTCTTGATGATAAATGGCTTTGCAACAGGACCTTCTGAAAAATTACCATTTGAGTCATCTTTATAGTGAAGCTGATCCCTAAGTTGTATCATCCTTTTCCACTTAGCAGGCTGCTGAATTTTTATGTGTGCTGTGTCTAAAAATGATGTTGACATTGCCAAAACCAGTCAAGCCTAGTTCTTTATTTTATGTCTGTGTCCTGTCAGCCCAAGATAAATACTTTGCAACTTGGAAGGAGCAGTTTCAAAGATGTTGCTTTTTCTCCATTTCAGTGGGAACCTTCACTCTCTCTGAGGCTTAGAAGTTTCTATAAAGCCTCTTTCTGCAGCTGGAATGAGCTGCAAGGAGTAAGAGTGCTGGAAAATGAGAGGTAAACTGTGGCTTTGTTCTCATGTAACTATACTAAAAGGCTGAAAAGATCACAGAGACTTTTAAAGACCAAGATTCTTCTGTTTTACCAAGTGTCTTTGCATCTTTGGACAGCAATTGCTTCACCACAAACTGCTGACAGTGTGACCCTGCATAATGATTTTCACTGTTCTTTTAACAAATTACATTTGTATTCAAATTGATTTTCCATGACTGCTTGTTTAGCCTCCAGAAAGCATATAGAGGATATACTATTGCATTCTGTACATGTCTGGTCACCCCAGGACAGAATTTGGTGTCAAGCCATGCATTGTTATAACTGGAATTAATAGTTTTGGCATTATTAGTTGGGGTTTTTTTATGTGTCCAGCTACCTGTTTCACTACCCTTTATGTCCTTATCCTTTATGTCTTTTTTTCAAGGGGTACACTTCATACAAGATTGTGTATCAATGGCAGCATAGTGAAAAGGGGTACTATCTTATCTTCCCTCCTCCACATTTTTCCAGTTATCATCAGGTTCAAAATCAAGGAAATGATACACTTTGAAAATTATTTCAAAAAACAATGACCTTCTATTAAGAGGGTGATTTTTATGCCTTAAATTAACTGTTTATGCAGCACGTGCCCATACAACAGCAGTAAAAAATTCACACCCTGATACCCTTTCAGAGTGAAGATGTCCGGGGAAGTGGAGTTTAAGAAACTACAAGAGTCAGGAGATAAGTCTATGTTATTCTCAAATTTACTGTGAGTCACATAGGAGTTAGTATGTTACTGTTTTAATCCTCTTGTGTTCTTAGATGTTTCACACTCAGGTAAACCGCAGAGCCAGGAGTATTTGTGGAATCTTAACGGATGGTTAGTGTTGTATTAGAAGCGAGATTAGATATTAGGAAGAAATTCTTGGCTTGAGGGTGGTAAGGCCTTGGCACAGGTTGCCCAGAGAAGCTGTGGCTGTCCCATCCCTGATAGTGTCCAAGGCCAGGTGGGATGGGGCTTGGAGCAACCTGGGCTAGTGGAAGGTGTCCCTGCCCATGGCAAGGGTTGGAATGAGTTGATCTTTAAGGTCCCTCACAACCCAACCCATTCTATGATTATGTAATTCTATGATACTGGGTTTGTTTGTAGCACACTTGAAGCCCAGCTTGAGTTTGAATAAATATGAGTTGAACAACAAACGGGTATTAATTTATTTCAACTTTCAAAACATGTTCACAGTGAAAATACAGTGAAACCTTAGTCAGATGATCCGTTAGAAAATAAAAGATGAGTTAAAAAAAGATTCAAACCCAAAGAAGGGTTGTAAGAACATCAACATCTGCAAAATTAAAACCTCTGGAAAATGCTGTCTTATACTGGACGACCTACACACAATTTTCACTTAAAGTTAAGGGGGGAACCTAGGGGAAAGGCAACAGGACCCTAAAGTCAGTGTGTTTTGTCAGCCTGAGGAATAAGTGATGATGGGTCTAGGTTATTATCTTTATAGAGGACTTGGATCTTATGTTTAAGGGAGAACTACTTACAGTGTGTAGTGACAGCAGGGTACGGCTGATTTTCTAACAATATGTGTAGATGGTTGAGCAGCTTTTGTCCATTTGCATTGCAGGACCAGAGCATGGGTCCATCCAAAAACAGTAGCGCAGTTGTGGACCAGGGTGCTCTGAGAGCAAGGATTTGAACTGTCACCTGGTATCCCACAAATCTGGAGGCACAGAACCTGCACCATCTCCTCATGCTTTGAGGTTTTATCAAATCCCAATCTTGCTGCTGTGGGAATATACCGGATATATTTGCAGGGTTTTCCTGCTTGTTTTTTTGTGTGAGTTTTCTTCCCTCTAATCAGCAAGCTGTGTTACCTTTCATCACAGCGGGGGTGCTCTTATACTTTAAGTTTTAAAAGCTTAGAAATGAAGCAAACTATGATTATCTAATAAAGTCTCCAGCTAATCTAGCTAATATGTCATGTGTGTGAATGCATTATCATGTGAAACACACCTGAAAACATCTTAATTTTACATAACGTGTAGTGGCTGTCTGCATACATATTGTATTTTGGGTATATTTTCACTTTAGAGAGTTATATCCAATTATTTGCCTCACATCTGGTCTGATACTTAGAAGTTTTAGTAATAAGATCTCTTCATCCTGTGAACTCAGCTTGCAGAGCTCTGTATTTCAACTAAAAATCGGTTTTATATACAACAAAAGTATAGTTATATACAACCAAAAAATGCCTTGTTTTTTTTTGAGAATAACGATAGTATTCCTCACTCTGCTCCCTTAAAACTTTTTAATAAGGGACCATTTGTAGGCAAAAAATTGAGTGTTTTTTGTTTGTTTGTTTGTTTGTTTGTTTTTAAGGCATAGATAGATGTAAGAATTTGGTTAAGTTGTCTGAAAATAGAGAAGAAAGTACTAGTTCATCTGTGCCGTTTAAATGGAGAATCCTAGACTATCTAAGCTCATCCACCTGCAGCAGCAGAACATCAAATTTTCAGTTTTGAGGAGTTACAATTTTTAAACACAATATTTAAAACAGCCAGCTGGAAGTGTGCAGATGACAGCAGGGAGGAGCAGCGTATGGATAAGCAGGATCAGGCAGATCAGCGCTCCTGGAGCAGAGCCAGGGCTGGGTCCTTGGCACATCCTGGCAGGAAACCAACGAGCAAAAAATGTGTGCATTGTGTGAGACCCTGGAGACCACAGGGAGCAGGGGAGGGAGCCAGACCTCCCCCAGGGGAGATAGGAGATTGGATATGTTGGATGTGGGGTGCTTTCTGTTGTCTCTGGTCCCAGGTGGGTGTGTGAAAGTCTGGGGTCAGATCCAGAGGCACAACCTACCCAGGATGCAGTGTCTGCATCAAGTGATGACTCTTGGTTAAAACTACTGAGAAAATTTCTAACAAGAAAATACTTTTATCAGAACACTATGATTCTGTACATACAGGAGTTTAAGCAGTCAACAGTACCTTGTCCACATGGAACGTGGACTGTGCGTGTTGACTATTAAAGTGTTTTGTACCATGAATTTGAACCTGAGAGTTCCAAATTTTTGATTTAAATACAGAGCAGGACTTCTTTTTTAGTGTTTTTGCAGATAACATTCTTTTGTTCTTCTTGTCCCTCTCCACTTGCAATTCACTATTTCCTTGGTAGTTTTCAGTTCTAAACAGCACAAGGCATTTGTGCACAGCCAGATTGTGGCCCTACAGACTACAGTTTAGACAGAGAGGGTTTTTTTATATATCTTTTGTGTATTCTCATAATAGTAACTTTTTGACAGACAAAAAAATCTTGAAAGAGATGACTGCTTTGCCAATTTTTAGCTACAGTAATTTTATTTGCTGTGTAACTAGGCTGACAAAATTTCTACAAAACCTGCTTTTTTTTCTTATCATTGTCAAGATGCTGTGTCAACCTGCGTAATTATGGAGAGCTCTGACAGCAGTGTATAAATAACAGTAATTTCTGTCATCTGATTACCCATGTCTTGGGTTTCTGCAATCGTGAAGCTACAACAGACAACACAAGAAATACTTTTGGATAGGATTTGCACACACCAAGCATGAGCGTGAAAAATAAGAAATAGGAGATGTTTGATTTATTTTTTGTTTAGCATTTATTTCTTTCAATCTGTCTCTCCCTCATCTACAACGGCTTCTGTCACTGCTGGTTATTGAGTCCACCATCACCAAATTTGCAGATGACACTAAGTTGGGGGAGAGTGTTGATCAGCTGGAAGGCAGGAGGGCTCTGCAGAGAGACCTGGACAGGTTGGAGAGTTGGGCTGATTGCAATGGGATGAGGTTCAACAAGGCCAAGTGCCAGGTCCTCCATTTTGGCCACAACAACCCCATGAGCGCTACAGGCTGGGGACAGAGTGGCTGGAGAGCAACCAGGCAGAAAGGGACCTGGGAGTTTGGATTGACAGGAAGCTGAACATGAGCCAGCAGTGTGCCCAGGTGGCCAAGAAGGCCAATGGCATCCTGGCCTGGATCAGGAACAGTGTGGCCAACAGGCCCAAGGAAGCGATTCTTCCCCTGTACTCAGGGCTAGTGAGGCCACACCTGGAGTGCTGTGTCCAGTTCTGGGCCCCTCAGTTCAGGAAGGATATTGAGGTGCTGGAGCAGGTCCAGAGGAGAGCAACGAGGCTGGTGAAGGGACTGGAGCACAAGTCCTATGAGGAGAGGCTGAGGGAGCTGGGGCTGTTTAGCCTGGAGAAGAGGAGGCTCAGGGGAGACCTCCTCACTCTCTACAACTCCCTGAAAGGAGGTTGTAGCCAGGTGGGGGTTGGTCTCTTTTCCCAGGCAATTATCAGTAAGACAAGAGGGCATGGTCTTAAGCTGTGTCAAGGGAGGTTTAGGTTAGATATTAGAAAGAATTTCTTTACAGAGAGGGTAATCAAGCATTGGAATGGGCTGCCCAGGGAAGTGGTGGATTCTCCATCCCTGGAGGTTTTTAAGATGAGACTGGATGTGGCACTTAGTGCCATGGTCTAGCAATCGCAGCGGTAGTGGATCAAATGTTGGACTTGATCTCGGAGGTCCCTTCCAACCCAGCTGCTTCTATGATTCTATGATCATTGCATACAACCACACCCTTTAATCCAAGTTTCCTCCCTAATTATTCTGTGTTACAGTCTTATAGACCACAGCGCTTTAATTTCTTTGTCAGTTGTTTTTGGTTTTCTGTTTTTCTAGTTAATTATTATTATGTTTCTAGACAATGTGTTCTAGACAGGGCTCCAAAATGTATTTTTTTTCTTTTTACTCCTTTTTCAGCTCAGGCTTTTGAAATACAGATGGAGAAAATATTATATGCAATGTAATTTGTCAGACTCCTTACTTGTGTGAGGAATTGCACAGGATTGCCTCACAAGGTTTTTTCTAGGTTAAAAAGTAAGACCTACTAGCTGATTGCTTTCGGATACTATTCTGGAACTGTTTTAAACCCACAGAATGCTGTTTATTTGAACAATTTCAAGGGAATATTAGATTAATACTGTGAACAGTATACAGTGTGGATGGAGGAATGATGTATTGTTGTCACAGGAGGTAGCTAAAATGACCTAGTAGTTCTCTTCTATGGTGTGTCTTAAATATGTTCCTTCAATGATGATTTTGTCTAATTTCTTTGATGTCTTTTTTTATGGCTTAGCTTCTGACCTGTACAAAATTATGCATCAATTATAGATAGTCCTCCAGGATAAAGAGGAACCTTTTAAACAATGGTCTTTATTTTCCTGGTTGTGATCAAGCCCATTCTATTCTAGCATCTTCGCTGTCTTCACCAGAATTCTCTTAAAACTGGTGTCCTTATTCAGGTGTATTTTGCTTTCAGAAGTTTCTCTTAGAAATGCTATGTTTTTGTACTGTTCTTCAACACTGTGATTCCTTCCTATGGCAGTTTTACTTAACCTTAAACTCTTCTCCAAATGTGGGTCTTGTAGTTCAGCCCATCACTAAAGTCATAATAAAAAAGAAAAAAAGGTAACTGAAGAAATGTCAGGCATACCTGACAATGCAGTGTCAGATGTATCCCTTCTTTTGTGAAATCCTTTAAGAAGAAAAAAATAATCAAAGCCACATTCTGAATGAGAATTCTGAAATCAGCTGGAATAAAGTGTGATTGACTATGTATATTGACTTAACGTTAATACTACATCTATATGGCTTTACACAGCAAGAGCAAGGATCACTCCAGTATGCCTCAATGTCTTTCACTGTATATGAATAATTACATACAAATACGCATTTAAAATCATTGAATCATGGGAGCACAGATTGATTTGGGTTGGAAGGGACCTTAAAGCCCATCCAGATCCCTACCACCTTCCACTATCCCAGGCAGGGATAGTGGCAGAGACACCTTCCACTATCCCAGGTTGCAGCAAGTTCTGTCCAACTTGACCTTGGACACTTCCAGGGATGAGGCAGCCACAGCTTCTCTGAGCAACCTGTTCCAGAGCCTCCCCAACCTCACAGGGAAGAGTTTCTCTCTGTCAGTTTGAAACCAAAATGCTGAGTTGTGAATAAAATTGGAAAAGTAAAAGGTGCAGCTCTGACATGTGGCTCAGAACATCTTGGACGCAGAGGAGTGAAACAAGTGTCTGATCTATAGTAAAATTCCTAAATCTCCAAATTCTTTTACTGCCAGACATGGCTGAGATGAGTAGCTATGCCCTGTAAGATCTGACACTATGGCCAAGCCCATCTAATTCCTTTGCCACTGACTTCCTCCAGATTTCAACACTGCTGATGGCCTTATGCAAAGCAGTAAAATTTCCTGGTATTTTATCTTGTTGGGATAACTCAGGTCAGGACCAACCAAGTGCCACTGATGGTGCAAGGAAGGGAAGTGGGGACAGGGAGGAGGGAGTGGACTGGACAGGGCTGTTGGACACCAGATGTGTCCTCACCTGGTTCCCTCAGAGAAGAGGAGTTACAGATAGTTTTCTCAGTGACTGTTTTACACATGTTTTTCCAAGGAATAGATTTCTGGACTGACCCTAAGGCATGGAATGCCAGATTTCTTCCTGCCTTGTGTAGAGCTCTGTATGTCCCACTGTGAAAATATGCTGAGAGTTCAGATCCATGAGTATCCATGGGTTCTTGTCTGCATTTCCTTGGAGGGATGAAGGCAGAGGAGCAAATTCTGTATTTCTTCAACCATCTCCCAGTCCTGAGTGGCCATCTTCCCATCCTGGGGCAGATTCAGTGTTGGTTAACTAACCTAGTAGGTTATTTTGTTGAAGACAGATTACTGTGTTTTCCTTCCCTAAGTATTTTGCTGCAAATATTCATCCAGTGGATAAAGATCCCTCCTGGGCCTTGCAAAGCAGAGGAGGCTCCAGAGCTCCTGTGTACTCTCGGTGGAACAGGAGGAGCTGCCTGTCTTAGAAATTCTGCTCTGGCTTATTTCTAAGCACGAAAACTGCTTTAAAAGTACTGGTGAGTCAATGAGGTTCTGGCTCCTCCACTCAGACCAGCTGAAGGCTGAGCAGGAAGGAAGAATAAGCGAAATGAGTAAAATCATTGCATGCTTCAGTTACTTCAGGAGGATAAAGAGAAAACTCTTCAAAATGTCTGAGACTAGTGATTGACTAATTTTGACCAATTAGTTTTTTGTTTGTTTTTATTTTTGTTTTGTTGTTTTTGTGTATTTGTTTTTCCTAATAAATATTTTTTAAAAAAATTTCCTGTAAAAGCAATAAATAATTAAAAATAGGTACACTGGTTCCTTTTCCAGCAGTAATGAGTTGTGCTCATTAAGGTTTTTCTAGAAAAACCTTAACAGAGTTTTAAATACTAAGTATAAATTTCCTTTTGAGGCAGAGGAGGGAAGGAGGACTATTCCAAAACTGTATCGCAACTTCACTGGAATAAGGCTCACTGAGCTTTAATTATAAAAGTTGTTCTGAACTTTTTTTGTAGTTATTGTCTTTAGAGGGGCAACATTTACAGAGGTGAAGAATTGTAGCAAAAAAACATTTTTCATTTTTTAATGATTTTTGAGTTCCAAGAAGCTCCACTTTCACCCTATGAATGGTCCAGTCTGGCAGATAATCATGAAGCCTTGTGCTAGCATCTTTCATAACAATCTTTTGTCTCTTGGGTCACATCAAGCTTTTTTGTGTTGTTCTCCCCCACCTTATATTCTTGACATGTCTGTACACCCCAGACTATACAACGTGAAATCTGAAAACAAAGCTCGATGCATCACTGGAAAAAGGCATCTACTTTTAAGAGGAATAATGAGATTTGATGACTTATGTCTGCTAAAATCTGTAGTATTAGATCCCCTGTAGTGCCAGCTCAAGCACAGCAACTGCTTGCATATACATCTCATTGTGTGTGAGAGAGAGAAGCGTTAGAATAGTGGAAATATTTACAAAAAGAGTTGCAGGTCTCTCATAAACAGGGAATCATCTGGAACTGCTGCTTCAGGAGAACCCTGTTAATGCCATTCAGTATTATTCTCATTCATTACTGTATATGCAGGAGATCCTAATTTCTTTTTCATTTTCAAAATGATGTGCAAGAAGCTCTTAAAATTGAAATTGCAAGTGCCCAATCTGTTTATAGCATAGTATATGTCTTCTGTAACGGTTGCCTTCTGAAGCCAGCTGGCAGCTGGCTTCTGGAGCTTGTAGAAAGAGATAAGAATCTGAATAGCCCCCTTGTAATCCAGGAGGGAACAGTTAGCAACCTGCTGAGTCACTTGGATCCCCACAAGTCTATGGGATCAGATGGGATCCACCCAAGGGTGATGAGGGAGCTGGCGGAAGAGCTCGCCAAGCAGCTCTCCATCATTTACCAACCGTCCTGGCTCACTGGGGAAGTCCCAGATGATTGGAACTTCGTGAATGTCATGCCAATCCACAAAAAGGGCCCGAAGGACCTGGGAAACTACAGGCCTGCCAGCCTGACCTCAGTGCCTGGCAAGGTTATGGAGCAGATCATCCTAAGTGCAATCACACAGCACCTGCAGGATGGACAAGGGGTCAGACTCAGCCAGCACGGGTTTAGGAGGGGCAGGTCCTGTCTGACCAACCTGATCTCCTTTTACGATCAGGTGACCCACCTGCTGGATGAGGGAAAGGCTGTGGATGTGTCTACCTGGATTTCAGCAAAGCCTTTGACACCGTCTCCCACAGCACACTCCTGGAAAAGCTGCAGCCCATGGCTTGGACAGGGGCACCCTGTGCTGGGTTAGGAACTGGCTGCAGGGCCGGGCCCAGAGAGTGGTGGTGAACGGTGCTGCATCCAGTTGGCAGCTGGTCACCAGTGGTGTTCCCCAGGGGTCAGTGCTGGGCCCAGTTCTGTTCAAAATCTTTATCGATGATTTAGATGAGGGGATTGAGTCCACCATCAGCAAATTTGCAGATGACACTAAGCTGGGGGGGAATGTCGATCAGCTGGAAGGTAGGAGGGCTCTGCAGAGGGACCTGGACAGGCTGGAGAGTTGGATATTGGGAAGAAATTGTTTACAGAGAGGGTAATCAGGCATTGGAATGGGCTGCCCAGGGAAGTGATGGATTCTCTGTCCCTGGAGGTTTTCAAGATGAGACTGGATGTGGCACTTAGTACCATGGTCTAGGAATCACAGAGGTGTTGGATCAAGGGTTGGACTTGATGATCTCGGAGGTCCTTTCCAACCCAGCTGATTCTATGATTCTATGACTAATTTTTAAAAACCTTTAATATAATATAGGATCTCAGAACAAATTTTCTGTAGAAAAAGCAGTTTTGGAAAGGGTCTAGTTTTGCTCTGCCCCATTTTTCTGTTAAGATACAGAAGAAAAACTACTGAGGATTTTAGACATATTACACCTGTTCTTTGAATTTCTAGTAGATTACAGGCTGCAGTGTATGTCTGCTGAAATTGGTCTTATGAAAGGTGCCGCTTCAAAACTGATGTGGTTTAAAAATAAAACACTTAGTTCTTTTGACTAGTACCCTCCCTGAATCACCCCTGCTCTTTAGCTTCACCTGGAGTTTGGGCTTTGGGGAACAGCCAGAGGTTGGCACCATTCCACAGGTAGACATCATTCCACATGTAGACATCCTTCTACCAGTGACTGAGGAAGGAATGGGGTCATTCCTGTACCATGTGCTTCCTATTGCTGTAAGGGGAAAAAGGAGAGTACTTAGTCTTGATGCTCTCTAAGGAACAGCAGAACCCTTATTTTCCTGGTGGAAATGAGGACTTTGAAGAAATTACACCTCTGTAGAATTTGTAGTGTATTGTCAATGCTGTTCTTGGAGCATCATGGATGTGTCACCACCTGATCCTGTCAGATCTCATGGTAGTCTGGTTATAAACAGCAGTACATGAATTGTACAAGGATGTATTATCTAGGGAGGATGAGTCATTACTGTACTACCATGTAATATTTTTGTTGGCTTTTGGCTTTTTCTAACACATCTCTGAGTACTAACATAGGGCAGGTCATTATATAGTATTTACATTCTGCAATATCCATCAAAAAGTGAAGAGTGGTGGGGATGTTTGCAGGTTTCTGCATTCACTACAGCTATCTCAGGCTGTCAAAAAATTTCCAGGGAATGTTTTCCTGCATTAAAAATAAATATATTTATCCTTGGTATCTCTGTAGTGATCTGGTTTGTTTAGCACTAACTACCTTGAATTTTTAGACTACATCTACTGTTGTCTGGGAGAGTAAAGAATAAATTTATTTATTTATTCATGTATTTTGTGGGAAGAGGTGTAATTCTCTTGTGTTTGGCTGGATTTTTTTTGTTTCTTGGAGCCTGAGGTTTTCATGAGGTCCTAATTTCACCCTTTGCACAAAGGCTTTATATGGAGTTTTTATTGTGTCCAGGAACTCTTTAGATAATTGAAAGCCTTCTAATAATTCTGAACATTAACAGTGTTACAAGTCATAATGGCCAAGAACTAGAGTTAGCTGCAGCTACAGTACATTCAGGGCAGGAAATACAGACAAAAGGCTCCACTGTGTCAAACATGGTGTTATTTGAAACTGTTTTCAGGTTTCAGCTTTATGTTATACCTTAACCCAGTGCTTCTTTTCTCTGGACTATTATTTTATCTCTTTTCATTTTCTTTTCTTTTTCCATTTGTAAATTGAACTGACTTGGACTTGGGGATTTTTGATTTTTCAGTTGATGGTTTGAAGACCAAAGGCCCTGGTACGTGTTAATCCAAACCTGATATTGAAAGTAGGTTGTTTTTCAGATATAATTTTTTAAGGAATATGGATTTTTGTGTCTTCTCTTGATTTTAATAATGCAAAGACACCTCTTTTGAATACAGCAGAATAACTTTACACCAAAGCTGTCCCTAGATTAATGTTGGCAGCTTTGCCAAAACTATTATCTGTATTGCAAGCTGTCACTTTACGTCCAAACTAAGTTATTAAATCCTCAGATCAGATGTGCAATTTTTTATTACTGTAAACATAGTTTAGGATTTTATAGTTTTAGAGAACCTTCAGGAAAAAAAACCAAACAGATGTATTATAGCCTACTGGAGAATGGGATAAAACCTATCTGAAATTTTGGGCTGTTAGATTACATATTCAGGTTTGGATTCGTGTCTCTCATGCGAAAACAGAGAGGAAAAAATGCCAGCACTGCATTAGGTGTGTTGTGCCTTAATAACTGAGAATCTCTTTTTGATCCTATCTGGGCCCCTTAATCTGGGTTGCTTGTTAGCAATTATATAAAATATTTATCAACTTCGTCTAACACAAAGTGGCCAAGTCGTCTTTTTGCAACATACCTGTTCAGTAACACTGTATCCAAAATGAACTCCACTGTCTTTCAAATGTAAGTGTTGCAGAAGGCTGTTTTCTCCTGCAAGAATATTTATGTTGATGTGCTAAACAAGTCTGGCTCTGGCATGGACTGGACCATCTTCCCTGGAACACCAGAGACCTCGAAGGAGGATGCTGCTGCCTCAGCCTTGGGCTGTAGAGATGCCCAGGGTGGGGGCAGTGGTGCCTGTCAGGATGTGCTGTGTGACAAACAGGAGACTGACAGGGTCTTGCAAAGACCCCACAAAGCCAACAGCTCACTACAAATGAGGAGAGAAGTCTAAGGCACCATCCCCAAATGAGCTGTGATTAGAAACTTCCATGATGGGGGAGGCTGGAAACTCATAATTTCTGATGGAGGAGGCTGGAAACTCATCATTTCTGATGTCACATCTCAGCTCTCTTCCCCACGTCTGGTTTTTCAGTTACAGGTACCAACCAGGTGAGAGAGCAAAGGGGGAAAAAAAAGGAGGGTGATAGTTAAAGAAGACTCCCCGGCAGGAAACAAAGACAGGGTGATGTCTTGTCTGGGGCACTTAAGTTTAGGGCGGTGCAAGGAGACTGTGGTCAGTGATGCTCTTGGGATGGTCTGACAGAGAAAATGTGGGGTGGTGTGGCAGTGGGTGTGGAAGGAACTAACCACTCATAGTGGCAGAGTCCTCCCCAGCCAGGCCTTTGTGCTTAGAGAGGTGGGCCAAGGAGAGAAATAACCAGCACTGGGTGAGCATCAAGCTGGAGTGGCTGAGACAACCTCACGCTGGGCCACTGGGCCAGTGGCTGCATCCAAGGGTGCTGGGAGCTGGACAGTGCCTTTGCAGAGAGGGACATTTGGAACCTCTGGGAAGTCCAGGGAGGACCCCCGTGACCAAAGAAAGGCAAGTGTTGCATCCGTATCCCATGAAGTCAGAAAGGTTGGCTGAAGGAGGAAGCTCCAGGCTAATTAACCTTGCTTGGTTCCTGGGAGAATCATGGAGCATATTTCTAGGAATGTGATGGGCAAGGTACCTGGGAGCTTTCAGCGTGGGTTTATTGGGGTAAATCACACCCAACCTGCCTGAGGGCCTTCTGGGAAGAAATGGCTGGGGTGAGGATGGGAGGAGAGCAGTGGATGTTGTGCACTCAACCCCTCCGAGTGCACTGGTGTTTGCGTTTTTGATGCCCAGTTTAGGAAAGGCCTGAGTAACTGGGGGTGAGGTCAGGGAGACCATGTGGGGACTGGCTCCCCTGCCCTGCACACAGAGGAGACCTGTGGGACCAGGGCTGTATCATGGACGGGGCAGGTTCAGGGGCAAAATGCAGCTCCCACTGCCTGCAGAAGGGGGAGGTTGAGGAGACAGAGGCAGACTCCTCACAGCAGTGCATGGCAGGAGAGTGAGAATCACTTTCTCTGTAGATATGACACTTACTGGGGGTGAGGATGAAGACTCATGCCCTTCATAACCCCCATTTTGAGTGTCTGTGTGAGCTTATAGCATTGTTCAACTGCCTTCTGAAGAATAGTCTCTCCTTTCAATGTAAAGAATAGGATTGCATTTCATATAGATGCTGGCAAAATAAAATTTAAGACATACAAGGTGTATCTGGTGGTTTTTTTGTTTTGTTTGCTCATTTGCTTTTTAATTGTTGCTTATCATTAATAAAGTAGGCTCAATCATGGCTGGGCTTCGCGAACGAAGATTTGGGAAGGCTCTATCCACATTTGTTACAGGCACGTTGGTGACTTATGAGGCCAATACGAGACAGACATATCCAATTGCAAAAAGTACAGTAGAAGGACTCTTTAGATGGTACATTCTGCAGAACACGGTTCTTTCTGCATTGCCTTTTCTCCTCAAGAGTGATCCTGCGTGTGTTCTCAAAGGAGACAGCTGCGTTATAGATGGTGTGTCTCCAGGCCTCCCGATTTGAGGCCAGAGTAGACCAGTTGTGGTGATCAATATGGCCAAGGCTGAGATGTTGCTTCAGGGAGTCCTTGTATCTTTTCTTCGGGGCTCCTCTCTTGCAGCAGCCAGTGGCAAGTTCACCATAAAGCAAGATCTTAGGGAGGCGGTGGTCCTTCATCCTGGAGACGTGCCCTGCCCATCACAGCTGTGTTCTCATCAACATGGCTTCTATACTTGTGACTGCTGCTTGCTCTAGAACAGATGTATTGGTCACATAATCTGACCAGTGGATATTTAAGATTGTTCGGAGGCAGCGTTGATGGAAGCGTTCTAGGAGACGCAGGTGGTGGTGGTAGATGACCCAGGATTCAGATCCATACAAGAGAGTAGACAGCACTATGGCTCTGTAAACACTGATCTTGGTACTTTTCTTCAAGTGTTTATTACGCCATACTCTTTTGTGGAGTTTTCCAAAAGCACTATATGCCTTTGCTAACCTGTTGTCTATCTCTCCATCGATCTTACCATCTGAGGAGATGAGGCTGCCTAGGTAATTAAACTGTTGGACTGATTTGAGCTCTTATTGGCCAATGGTGATGTGGGGATGATGGGGGACTTCCTGAGGTGCAGGTTGATGGAGAACCTCTGTCTTCTTTAAGCTGTCTTCCAGCCCAATAAAGCCCAATAAAGTAGGCTAAGCAACATTAAACAAGCTGTGATTTTCAATTTTGTGAGGTTTTTTGTTTTGCAGTTTTCGCTTTATCATCTTGCAGTTGTGTGGGCTGGCAGCAAGAACCCCAAAACAAAGATTTACTTGCATTATTAACTTTCCTTTATGTTTGTTTATGAAATACAAGTGAAAAAAAAACCACTAGGTAGCAATATGTGGAGGTTCTTCTTGAACGTTTTTCTCCTGGAGGTGGTAATATTAGAAATATCCAAGTTCCAGACTGGTACAGAAAACCATGGCCTTCAAGCACATTAGAATGAAGTTATGAGCCTGCATTTTAAAATGCAATCTGGGTTCGGCTCAAGAGACCTCGGAGGAAAACCTCCTGCTGAGGTTTATAGATTTAAAATTCAGTGATCACGCTAAGAGTTTAACAACTCTCCTTATATGAGTGTTAAGGGAAGAAGTTAAAATGAACTGAAATGGCGATTCATTTTGGTTACACTCTGGGGGAAGAGCAGACACTTTCTAATAATTAATTATCTAATTTAAAATGTCCCTATTTCTTGACTGAGGTAAGAAATGAGGTATTTTGTGTAATAAAGCAGCTGATCTTTAAAACTAATGGAAAGTGCTGTTATACTTTTCACAAAACCTATGAGCGCTTTAGTTCACTGGGCTCTGCCTCGAGAAATTAGTTTCAAGCAAATTAGCCAGTAAAATGAATGTACCCTGCACTGGTCTATTAATGAAAGCAGTATGTAAACACGGCTGATCACTGTATGGCAGCATCTGTGTAAGAAGATAAATAAAAATATGCATAAATTTAATGGTCCTGATTACTGACCATTGATCATGAGTTATGTTTCCCTTAGTTCAGTCTGAAATGCTTCTTTTGTTTAAAAAATGAGAATGTGTAGGTTCAATAAGCCAGGCAGTTTTCATTGCCTCTGATTGCCTTCATTACAGATTGAGAGCATTCAATAGGACTTAGAATTTTTAAAAAAAAGGTGTAATTTTGCAATTTTGGATTTTGGAAAATATGCTCTGAGACATACCATTTCACCTTTTATCACAAAAAGCCATCAGCTAAGGATTGCATTCAGGACTAATGTTCAGATTTCTGCATTTCCCTCTAATGCTCACACAAGGATTCTCTCCCAGAAAAATGTGCAACAGGCTAAGAGTCCCAAATGTCATGACCCATTTGGTAGGGGGCATGATGTTAGTTATAAATTCTCATCAGCCCAAGCAAAGACACCAGTCCACGTATCAGGGAACTCTCATGCTTTATGATACAGTTACATTCTCTCTGGCAATTAGACACTATTTAGTCTCAAAAGTGCTGGCTATCAAACCCTTAAATTTTACAAGCTCCAACAAGGTCCAACTCCTGCAACGAACTTCAAGTAACAATAGCTCTCAGCTTTTACAACTTTGACAAGCTCCTAATCCTCTTAACAAACTTTTGGTATGGAGTAAGAGGTAGAATATGAGAGCTGCACTTTGCCCAGACAGAGTAAGACAGGAGAAAGATAAAGTGGAAAAGAAAAAGAGAAAGAGAAGGAGAAAAAGAGAGAAAGAGAAAGAGAAAGAGAAAGAGAAAGAGAAAGAGAAAGAGAAAGAGAAAGAGAAAGAGAAAGAAGGAGAAGAAGAAAGAGAAAAAGAGAAAGAGATCTGTCTAATTCTGTTCTCACGGTGACTAGGGACATACTGGCTGGTACCACAGCATTGTGTTAACGAACCACACAGAAAAATGAAAGAATCTCAAACATTATAGATATCCATATATCTCAGGATAAAAGAAAATGTTGCTTGGGCAGCGATGAAGCCTAATGAAATAAGAGGCTGTGATGGTCAAAGTGGTCATAGTGATCTCCTGGTGTAACTAAAGGTCAGGGATACCATGTGACACAGGGAGCTTTAAGGATGAGTTTTGAGAAGATGAAAGGCAGCTTTGTTGAATTTCTTTTTTTGCTCAGTCCTGCAGAAAAAAATAAAATGGCAGAATACCTTTGTGGAAATAGTGATAGCAGAGTCTCAGAGGAAAGGAGCCACAGAGGTAGAAGTAACTTAAGGTTATTTATGCTTTTTTCTCCATATCTTGGTGTCAGCAGTTGCTGTTTACAGAAGTAGCCCTGCTTGCTTCTGGTTGAAAGCCAGAGTTCTGTAGCATCTCTGTCCTCCACCAGCTGAGAGTCTGGCTGCAGATTTTTGACAAAAACAGCACCTTAAAGCAACTGCTGCTCCTTTCCTCTGTTTTCTTTTATGGCTCTGAGTTGTGCAAAGTTCTAATACATGCAGGGAAGTAATGTTTTGCCAGTGTCTGCTTCCCATAGTTATTTGTGCAGTACCATTTCTAAGCATCTGTTTAACTCATAGATAATAAAAAAACCCAAAATTAAAAACAAACACTGTGTTCAAATAATTTCATGTAACCTTAAAAAAAGGGACTGGAAATAGGTTGAATAGCTGTAGAGCATCAAGGAATAGTATAATAAAGACAAGATGCACTCGAGTATGATGATATTGGGAAGTCTTACTGTATGAGTAATGTTTCAGGCAATAGATATGATATTCACTAATATCAGCTTGCCTGGAGAGTTTCCTGCTTGGGCTACATTCCCTGTGTTTTTTATATGTCTCTCTGTATGCTGGCTTCTTGGTCTTCTCGTAAGGTTACAGCTGAACTTGCTGTAACTCAAGTGCCAGGATATGTTTGCCTGTGTCATTCTTAGAAATTAGCAAAGGTGAATTTTGATTTAACAGTAGATGAGAGGAAAGCTGTGGCTTGTCATTAAATTTCTGGATTCTTTCTACTCATAAAAAGCTGATTTTATCAGTAAATACACTCTGCTTAAAAAAGTCTTACTTTTTCAAACATGTTTCGGGAAAATTGTGTGGCTACTCTACGTTCTCATGGAGCAGGAGGGAGCAACCTCTTTTTGAGGTCATCTGTATTTCTGATCAGAAATCAGGATTGTGTTCCGTATTAGGGAGGGTTCGAAACATACCGAATCTTGAAACCATGACACCATTAAAAGCTTAACAAAAACCAATATTTATTACCAAGAGGTGGCCAACAAAATGAACAAACCCAAAAGGGAGGAAGGAGGAGAGAAATAAGCCCCCAGCACGACCTCCCCAGTCACCCAGCTGTTTCCCATAAAGTTATCTTACCGACCTAGCATGCCTATAATTACCAATAGCAGAAGCTGCATCCTTGGAGAGTCAGTAAGTTCACAAATTGGCAGGTGTCCCCGCCAAAAGGCAACGTTGTCCTTGAGGTAAAGCTAGCTCTCTTCCAAGAAAGAGCTATCTGCTTTTTATACAATTAACTGAGTTACCACAACCTCCCAGGTGTGGCCAGCACCGCCCAGCCAGAGGCCCTCAGTCCCACCTCCGAGTTATGTAAGTGCATCTTCTGCGCACACGTGGCTTTTCCTGCCCCTGCATACTGTACTCAGGGGGGTCTTTTCCAAATGAGTCTGGGGGCATCCTTCATCCTCCTCCTCCTCAGTCCTCCTTCAAGTGACCTTGGAGGACAATTAGCCAATCACAGAACACCAATTAAAACAGTTTATACAAGAAACTCTCTTCAAGGACAATTTTCCCATTTATCAGTGCTTGTTTTCCCATAACTTGGCAGGGAAAGAGCAAAACTTTCATAGGTGGTGGGGCCAAACACGGACCAAAAGTATCAGCATAATTAATCCCTGATACAGTGTTCATAGGAATTTCACTAAGGTTATTGAAGCCATGCATTTCAATAAAGAAAAGAGAAATACAACCTTTGGTTCATCCAGAAGAAGGAACTTTCTCCTCCTTCTTTTTGAGTTTCTGGTGATGTTCCTCCCAAGCCACCAAAGTCAGTAAATCCAAGTAAAACCACCAAATTGCTAGACACATGTGACAGTTCCAAGATTAACTCCTGAAGGGATTGTTTCTTGATCACCAAGACCTACCTACAGCTTTCAAATATTTGTCCTTCAAAGTCAGAGGTTTCAAACACACTCCATTGATTTCAGCTGTTTTATAGTAATTTTTAAGCCATTTCTTATTTCTTTCATTCACTTCATAGCTACTGAAGTTTTTAGGAGTAAGAAAGTAAATCATGCTGATTACAGGCTTCCATTAAACAGAAATAGTAATTTTGTGCACTAGAATTACAAGCATTTTTTCATGTGAAGATACTTAGATGTGTATGTTGGGTCAGCTTAAAATTTGCAATTAGAAGGACTGAGTAATATAATAGAAGAATTTCTTGAAGCAAATGAATTTCCAGACTTCCACAGCTATCTGTTGAAGAAAATGAATATATATATAGTATGTATTTTCTTACAAAAAGATGAAACTGTTGCTCCTCATAAAAGGCAGAGAGAGAGAGAGAGAGCAAAGAAAAGATGAGAATTCATATTGGATGTGCCATGAGAATTGGGGTATTCCTGAATGCAGTGCCTAGAATAAAAAATCTTACTGTCTCTCACTAAGGTCTTAGTGACTATCAAGGTTGCAACTTTGAATATTCCTCAAGTGATACAAACCTATGAAAATTACTAATATCTGAGTGTATTTAATCCTAAAGATAAGCATATATATTCCTTCTCATATTTATGAACAAACACCCAGTCACTCCAGTATTCCCCTTGTTGTTTTTTGAGATGGAAGATGAACTTTTGACTGCACTTCAGCAGTAGCTTTTTTGACTTGACAGTTCCCCAAGTTCAGCAGTGATGTGGTGATCTGAGATGGGGAGGAAGTGTTTTCTTTCACTAGTGTTGTCACAAGAGGATTTAAATCATCTGACACAATTTCAGTTGAGGACTATTCCGGTGGAAAAACCCAAGGACAGCAGAATCATCAAAATGATAGACTAGGATAGAGAAGTCAAAGGGAAAAGAGAACTTGATAGCATAGACAATAACAGAATCATTTTAGGCATTTAAAGAGTAAATCAAATGCTTTCTAACCAAATGCAGTTCCTTAAAATGTGTACACTGGGGTTTTTTTTGACTTTAACCAGAAAGAAATTTTAGCTACATGTTACAAACACATATTTGAGGATGAAACTAAATCTGTTAAGAAAAAGAAACTAACATCACCAAATGAGTATATAAATAAATTCAATAGGAAATGAATCTGTAAACAAATTTGATGAATCTGTACTTTAGACCTCCTGTAGCACCTCCCTATATTACAGTGAATAGCTTCCCCATGTTCATTAACAGCAGGAGACGGGGATCAATGTTATGCAGCTTTTACAGATTTTAGGAAAAGTAAGGATGTTTCACTTGTCAGGTGTGACTGCTTGTAAAAGTGGACTCTTGCCTGAATAAAAGTCAACTCAAACTGAAGCATTCACACCAGGGTAATTGGTGAAAATGCCCTTTCCCTTATCCTGGGACTCCAGATATTTGTTTGCATCTGGGAATACTTTTTGTTTTGTATTCTTAGAGTATTTTTCATGATGAAGACCTATTTCATGAATAGTAAAGTATTTTGACAGCTCATTACCCAGAGCAATAGATATGCACAAAACTTCCTGTGGCTCACTTTGTATATAATTTCGATACCCTGGGGTCAAATTTTCAAGAGTATAAACTCTTGGATCTCCTTATACAAGTTGCATTTCTTGCTCCTCCTAACTCTGGTGCCTTGTGCAATATCCAGCTTCTTCACAGAGAAGAATTTGGTGGTTTTGAACTCAAGATACTGGTGTAGATATGCGAAAGTGCAAGGGGAGTGAAACAAAGTCAAAAAACCCTTTTCTTGACAGACTTTGCCAAAAGTCTGCACAAGGAGATTAACTACAGATGGTAGGAATTTTTGGTCACTATTTGAGGTTAGTGCTGGCTACCCAGCACATGTTGCACTGTGATGCCATGTGGTGGTACACCTGCACCACACCAACACAACTTGAACTGCCCTGCCCTTGCTCTTTTCAGGGCTAGTGTGGATTTTCTTGCTGTTGGATTTACGTGAGAAACTCTGGGCAGCACAGACCTTCTCTAAATATTTTCTGATGTGTTAAATTAAAATTGTCCAATGAAAACAGGAAAATAAACTGGGAAGTATAAATAGCATTTTCTGTCTCTTAACTACATGTAACTACTACCATTATCTAGTAACATCTGGGCAAATATTTGTTTATATTCAGCTTGCTCTTTGACTTATGCACAACTTGCCTGTTAGTTAGCAAATGACATGGAAGATACCAATACTGCAGGGTGGTCACGTCTGCAAACAGTCTGTGTGGAGCAGGTCTTTACTTAAAACAGAGAGCTGGTGTGTCATGGGAAGTTTTGAGGCAGTTAGATTTCTTGAGTTTGCTGTGTTTTTTTTAAAAGAAATCAAGGTGTGTGTGAAGACATATGCACACAAGAGTGGATGAAACTCTGCATTACACACGTTGAGATGGAAAACTCAAATTTGTCACAGAGAAACAGTCTCACACAGGGTTGTGTCATCTGCAAAAAGCGTCCCAGTGTTGCTCTTAGCCTGGGGCTCTGCCAAAAGGCACAGAACACTGTCAAGATTTTGTGTTCTGTAGTTTCTGCTCTCTTGTCCCTTTTCTTCCTTTTTCCCAGGTTCCTTCTCATCACATGAACACACACACCATTGGCTTAGTAATGAAATGTGAAGGGTGTTAACTGGGACAGATGGAGCTGGAATAGCATCCTGGGAGGAAATTTGAAAGCTGCCCTTTGCCAAGTACTTATAAGCCATGAATCAGCAGAGGGGAGAGAGGGTCATAAAAAGATCACCAGGCTCTTTTATCTGTGTAAAATCAGAGATGCTTGTCATGTTATCGAACAGCCAAGTGTTTGCTGTTAAATCCTAGAGTGTTTTGCAAGGTATTGTGTACTTAGAAACTGTACCATGATATAAAATATCTAAATGGAACCGGCCATTTTTATGTAAAATGACCTTTTTCTTGTTTCTTTTAATTATCCATTTAGTAAATACTATTTTTTTTCCTGTTTACAGCCATGTTCATGATGAAAAAATTAAATTTCACGGTTACTGCAGATTGGTTTCTTAATTTAGAAAAAAAATATTTAATCTAATAAATGCTGGTTTGAATTATTTAGTTCTTCATAATGGAGCAATAATTTTGTCTTTTTGAACTCACTGTCTTGGTTTTGCCCTTTCAATAAACTGATAATCTTGGTCACCTGGGGTTGAGATGTTAAAAACTGTGAGGAATTTCATAATCTGACCGTCCTTCTCACACAGTTCTTCGGTAACATGTGAGAGCAAGTGAAGCAAATAAAGTAAACACTCAGTAAAATTTTCCACTTTCAAGCATGTGGGATTTCTTGGTGGTTTTTTATGATGGAAATCACTAAGTGAATTTTAGTTATTCCTGTTAGTCATGTCTGAAGCAGAAATATTGTTTTAGAAATTCTAAGTAACTGATGTGTAAGCTAAATAAGTAGGTTTTTAAAGTGTAAACTCTCTAAGCATTTTTGTGTACAGTATTCCAGGCTGTGATAATGGGTTTGGCAGAGCATCTTTGTCTATTTTACAGGTTTTGGTGTGCATATGGAGGATGGTAATGGAAATTACTCTATTCAGTGATTGCCTTGTGTCAAACTTCAGGTCTTTCCTGTGCATTCTGCCATTTTGTTTGGACAGAGTGAAATTACTGTGAGAGCCAGAATTTTAGGAAAAGTACAAAATGTCTTGATCCAAGCTGCTTTGGCATCAGTCCTTAGATTGGAAGGTAAGCCATGCTTAGAAGTTTTAAGTAACTCACGTGCCTTTTTCTCTACTCCTTTGCAGTTGTAGAGGTAACAATTGTCCATACCCAGATGGGTTGTTTATGAGCCAAAAAAACCTGTGAATGTGTGCCCTTGATCAATATCAACAGGTTTAGGGAAGACTGGGAAGGTGTAAAAGGCATATGTATTACATTAAGCTGAACATGACATGGGTGAGTTGTGGACACCTTGAGCAGAGCAAGTCCATGTTCTCTGTAATGTAAAATAAGGACTGTAGTACCTGCACTGGATATATTTCTCATACATGGCTACCAGCTGCCTGATTAAGTTTTCTGGGTTTTGGTTGTTTGGTTTAGTTGGTTGATTGTTTTTGTTTGTTTTGTTTTGCTGGAGGGGAGCTGGGAGGTTTGTTTTGTTGGGGTTTTTTAACCATAATTTTTGATGCACAATAAATACAAGCTTAGGGTTTTTGGTTCCACATCTGACCTTCCCACCTCTGGCGTAAATGGTGCTCTGATAGACCTACTCCTTTTGCCAGTGTGTCACATGAATTGTGTATAATTTGCTCTATTTAACAGAAATACGTTCCTTCCTTCGTTTGATTTGGTTAAAATGTTTACTGACTAGTAATGCAGCAGTTCCTAAGCTGAGTATTAGTAATCATCGAAGTAATATGCAAAAACCTTTTCCAATTTTCAGGCTGTTAAGTATGAATAATTTACATACAGGCAGTCAGTAGTGGTAATGGGTCCCTTCCAACACAGATTATTCTGTGATTCTGTAAAAGAAACATGTAGGGTAAACATCAGGAAAGAACAGTGGTTGAAATTAATCAGAATGTGGTGTTGGTTTTTCCCCACTCTTATTTTCATGTTTGTGGTAAGCTTTTTGCTCCTCTGTGTGTGATTAAATTCACTTTTTATCGGTGACCATGACTGTTTGTAATGGTCCAGATGTGAGCTAAGTGAGATCTTCAGCATTATACTCAGGTTTTTCCACTTCTACCAGAAATATTTCACCTAATACCACCTCAACATGCCAGTTGCCTTCTTCATGGAGTAAAACCAGTATGGATCATATGATAGATTAATATGATTGACTAGCTCTTTGAGCATGCAGCTCAGAGGGACATATTAATCCCAACATATTGAGAACTGGCATGTTGCTTTTGTAAATGCTGTCTCATCTGTATTACTGCATTGAGTCCATCCAATTATTCCTCTGCTATGCTAGTGTGCTTCGGTTTTGGTAGCATTCCCAAGCTTTGTACCACCACCAGGGTTGCAAATGGAAACACTAAAAGACCTATTCAATGACAAGTTTCAGAAACAATGCGTCTCTTTGCTGGAGTTACTCTTTTCAGGGTGCTCATTATCCACGCAAAGTCTAGATTCACCTTGCATTGTCTTTGCTAATGATGCTGACAGGAGGCCCTGCTAGCACAGAGCTGGTGGATATAAGTCTTCCAGCATGTTGCGCAAAGAGCAGCAGGTACAATTAAATTATATGGAGAAGAGGGATGTAGTTGACCTGTTGCGATAATGATGTATTTCTGTGTCTGTTGTAAAGATGATGGTTTTAGACATGCATTAGACTCATTACAATTTCACTGCACAGCATCTGAGTCCAGGAAAGTGACACTTCTAATTAAGCTGGGAGGCATGGGCAAGATGTCTGTTGTCATAAATGCTCGCACACCTGTGATAGGTGGAATGTGTGAGGCAAAACTGAGGATTGCTGATGACTCTGGGAGAGTCATATCCGTGACATATGACTGTGTCTCCAGGTGTCCAGTGCAATTATGGCATCAGCCTGCGAATTGGTAGAAAAAAAAAGCAAAAGGGCAACACAGATGTGCTCATAAATGCTGTTGTCATCTACGTTTTTGTGAGGAATGGTATCACCATAAAATGTATTATCATAATAAAAGGTTTCTTTGGAAGTGGTTACGGAAGAATGTTGAAGACAGATACAACAGAGTATCTTTCTAATCTTCAGCTTTATTTATTAGTTTGTTGCTTAGAGAAGAAAAGTCATGGGTGGGGAGGAGGAAGGCGAACAAAAGACATCCTTCTCCAAGTGAAAGAATAAAGAAATTTATATGGAAAGTGGTTGAGAGTACAATAAAAAGGCAGAAAAAAAGTACTTAGGGGAAGTGTCAGATGCTCATTCATCCTTCTTTAGATTGTTTTGAGCCTCCTTTTGGGGCAGTGAGAGAAGATTCAATTGCATTTTAATCAACAGCTCTGTCTTTTTACAGCACAATTCTTTAGCATAGGTGTTACCTCAACTAGCTTCTGCATAACATTTTCCATCACTCATTAGGAATATTTCTCTTATTTGATTTGTCTTCTTTTTCTTCCATGCCTACTCCTTTATGACTCCAAGAGACATTTGTGCAAAACATTGTCAAATTTCATGTGAGGCTTTTTTTTTTATCTTTTTGATATAATTTCTTCTGTTCCTTGTCCTTCTGATCCTGGTTATGACAGCAACTAAACTACACAATTCAAATGCCTATGGAATATGGCTGATGAAACAGGTGTGTTAAAAAAGTTTGTGGAATGAATTCTCACTTTAAAACTAATCCTGAGTCTACTTATACTATAAACAGTCTTGCTGAGTTCAGTAACATGTTAGGAAGACCTTCAGATGTCAGGAAACATTTACTGCTTTCTGGTGCTTATGATAATGTATTAGAGAAATAATCTCTTGCACCTTTTATTGCTTCATAACTACTAAAATTCCATAACAAACCAGTAGTAGTGATACTGTTTTGTAATATATATGGAAATAATATTTAATCTAGTATCTAACTAGTAACAGGTTTAAATTAAAACCCTCTTCTTATCAGCTGAGGGAAGATTAACAGGAAACAGCAAAATAATCATAAAAAAACAGGTGTAGAAGGTTCTTTTTTTTAAAACCTCACATTTATATTAGCATTTGTGTGGATTCCTGCACTTCACCCAATGTTTTTTTGAACTCCAGGGAACTGGCATTTGGCAGCTTCCAGAGCATAAACATGGAGGTTTATAAGTGTGTAAGTAAAATGTAACGTCCTTTGTGGTTTAATACACTCAGACTATATAAACGATGTGGAGAACCCACTGTCCAGACAGCTATTAGGATGTATTATACATTTACATATAAATAATGTACAGTAAGGGACATAAGGACATAACAGAGATCACAGTATTTCTTATCACACATTGTGCTTAACATAAAAAGAGGATCTTGGACCCAAGAAGTCTGTGGTCTAATAATACCTGTAAAACCTACAAACATATGTTTGTAGGTGGTTTTATTTATGCGTATCTGGCTTGTGTGTGAATTTTGGTATTTCCAAGGCCAGAGTTCTTGAAAGGTAAAAAATTGTGTGAAGGTATTCTGGGCTCTCTGTTTCAGTATTATAGACTCTGGCTCCCTAAATCCTTTTTATAAACTGCATAAGGAAGTAATTTACCTTAGGCAGTGTACAACAGCAACAAAACTGAATTTGTGTCTCACTTTTGATGCAAATTTTCAGCATTTTTATTTTTTCTTCAGCTGCTTGTGCAAGAAGTTCAAGACAGATTCAGGAAACAGAGTGAAGTAGACGAACATGGACCTCTTGTACTTTGCATCTGTGGGTTACAAGTGTTGAATAACTCCAGAGTAGATGGTAGAATATGTTTTTCTTGTTTCCACCTGCAAGATCTACTCTTTCTTTCTCTATCCCTGCACATTCAGCTGTTTTAGGAATGGTGATGTTGCTTAATTCTCTCATCTACTCACTCAAGCCTCACTGGCCTCGTCTGCCTTATTATGTAGTAATTCCTCTGTGAGAACTGGGATTAAAAAGCAAAACAGTTGGAAAGTTTAGCTCAGGAATTCTTCCTGCTGAAATTGAAGACACATTCTGCTGGCTCTTCAGCTTAATCATCTGCCCCACATCACTTCTCACTGTATAGTATTGTCTTCTTGCTGAACATGCATTAGTTCTTAATGAGGTAACTAATTTTTTAAAATTTAAATCATGTGGCAGCCCCTATTCTCCATCAGAGACAGTTCCAAGGCTTGATGTCAGAAGAAGCCTTTTGATTTATCTCTGAAAAGACTGGCAGGTTGAGAAAATCTGCTTCTGGTCATTTTAATAAAAATGAAGGGTGGGTATTAAGAATTCTTGTACAACCCTTGACTGGCACCTAACAGACCATTGACAGAGAGCTGTTAACCAGCCACAGTATTTGTTTTGAGCTTACATGGACTTCAGTTGCTTCCTTTAGATATCAACAGCATATCCCCTTCCATTCAAATAACTGTATCATTTCAGATATCATTTTGTGAGCAATAAATGTGAATAGATTATCTAGCTTTCCCCCTCTATTTTTAACCAACTTTTAATGTATTTTTGTGTTGCCACTGTAAATCACATTTGGCTTGTCAGAAAGGGTTCTTAAAATATTTTAAATACTTCTGTAAAAACTTTTCTAATTATGTATTTTTATTGCAAGAACGGATTTTAAACTGCTACTGGTATTTAGCGTATTTATAAAGTGGGCTGCCTGATAACTGATGATGTATACTTGGGCTGCATATTTTGGCATGGGGATGGGATAACATGTGAAATAAATTATCTAGAGCCATATACTTTCACAAAACTCCTAAGAAGGTAAGTATTTTGAATTTCTTAATATGCGACTAAGTAAATTGATGTGTATTTAAAAATTAGTTTAATTAAATGGCATATATCTTTTTGCTTAGAAAAGCAGAAAAAAGAAGTCCTTGGAAATCGGAGATGTGCAGGGGTGCCTGACCAATCATACCGAAGTAAGGTTCTATTTATGCCTGGGAAGGAAGACATGCAAGAGGAGCTGTAGATCTGAGGTCTAGACATTAGTGTGGGCAAGGGATGTTGCACCAGGCACGGAACCAACTCTGTCCACATTGCCCTTTCCTTTTCACTTGAGAACTTTCAAGAGTAGCTTTAGTCTGTATAATCATAAAAATATGTCCAATTTCCCCATCTTTCTTTCATCCTTCAGGAAGAAGAGCTATACCTGACAGGACTATATAGGTTATATATTTAGGTTTACTGGCACTTTAGCCCTGGGGGAAGAGAGAGTTGGAAGGTAGAGATGAACAGTATAGGAAGAGAGGGCACATCTTTCTGTAGTGTGCTCTGAAACAAAAGGGAACATCAAAACTGTTTTTTCCCCAGCTTGTATTTGATAGAGGGAAACCAAGAGAGAGTCCTCCTTATTAGCAGGGAGATGTGCCAGGTCTGTGTGAAATAAATTTCTGCCTTTGAAACCTTCAGAGAAATTGTGCAATAAAGGAAAAGCCCTTTCAAAAAGTCAAAGCTGGGTTCAAGCTACTTCTCAAATTTAAGTAGAACCTATTAATCTATTGAAAGAATAGTTCATTTGTAAGGAGCCCATAGTGATATTGGTACCTTCCTCCCTCCTCCTGCTGTTCACTGTCACTTTTATATAACTCAGAGAATACTTCTTGCTTGGTCATAGTGATAATGGTGTTTCTTTAGACTTGGTCATAAATAGGGTTAAGAACATAAAATACAAAACTTTCTCCTTCACAGTAAAGAGGATCATGACCACACTGGGGACAAACTCCTTCCCAAACAGGTCTTGTGATGAATAATATTTCCCACTGGAATGGGAATGAGAAAAAGTATCATTTGGAACTCTGAGAATAGTTTTAACTATCGTTCTGTTAACTTTAAATTTGTTTTCTGATAAAGAATGCAATTACTTACTATCAGTGACTGCAGTGGGAATCAGAGTTTAGAAATTCACTTTATTATTTTAAAAGGCTCTGATAAATAGACAAAGGTTGCTTTATTTTCTCTTCCTGAACTGCTGAAGTTAATAGCAAATGCCTTCACACAATTAGCAGATTAATAATCAAGGTTTTTAAGACTACTTAAGATTAAGAATTTATCTCTAGGCCTTTCAAGTTCTCAAATGTAATCAGTTTAATTAGTTAGATGATGCCACCTTGAAGAATGTTAAAATTCATTTAACATTGGGCTGTTCCTGCTCTCCACTTCAATTTGCTTCCCTTCAGGAATGTGTTCTCATTTGAGTGCTTCGTTCCCAGTGAGCCATGCCATAATAGTAAATTTTAGAGATTATTTTAATGATTTCTAAATATTAGTCTAAAGTTAAGGCTTACAGAAATAACTAAGTGCCATGGTTTAGGTTTAGGAAATGAGGAAACTTAATTTATTCTGTCCCTGGAAGAAAATTCTGTGTTTCCCCTTAGTCAGTTTCATTCAATTTTTATAGCTTTTCATCAAGTCTGAGTTGATACATCTTTCCTGTTCAGCTGCTCCAGTTTCTGCTTAAAAAAAAACAACAAAGTATCTACAAATTAAAAAAATACTAAAACAATATTAAGTTTGCAAAGTCAGACAAGCACTACAAAGGTAGAAAACACAAAAAATAACTTTGTCTGAATTGCCTTTATTTAGCTTGTCTTTGGCTTGTGATGTCAAAAGTGATTGGAATTCATTACATACTGTTTTCTGTCTTAAAATTTGGTATTTTTATCATGGCACAAGGCAGTGGGGGGTGTTTTTTCACTTAGTAGTGCATCTTCTCATTCAGTAACTGGTGTCTCTACAGCAGGTTTTGAGCTGTTATGCAATGATCTCAATGGTCATGCAGAATTCTGTTATTTGTATATAGTATATTTATATAGTATATATAGGCAATATTTGTATATAGTGCTTACAGATATAATCAAATTTTTTTGTCCTTCTCTTTCAAATATCTGAGCAGGTGTACATGCTGCTCAGGGAAGGTGAAACCTTTTTGATCAGTACAGGAATCTAAAAAAAACCCAAACAACCAAAACAAAGGTATTAAAAATTATTCCTGGATCAAAGTTGATCAGAAGGGCAGAACTTAGAGATTTACCAGTAAAGAAAGGTCTGTGATAAGTCATTAGGTGACTGTGTTGTGGGCACACCTCATTCCCCTGCCTGTACTCTTGGATTAGGTGGTCTCACATTAAAGCAAATGGATGGAAGTGCCTCTTAATTAAGTATCTTGGTAAAAAGTGACATATTTTCATGTTCTGCTGCCATAGCTTTTACTCAGGTTCAAAAAGCAATACAGACATACTTTCACAAGAAAAGTCTCTAATTGTAAATTGCTGTGATCCCCATAATTATCTAACCAGTGCTACAGCAACACTACAAAACATCTTTGATGGTGAATTAGCAGGAAGTATAAAAGGCTGTTAAAATCTTATATTCTTTACGCACTGTGACATGGCTTTGGAAATCCATGTCTTTCATACAAATATTTCTGCTCATATCAAGCAACCCTAGTGCCTAAATCCAGAATTAAGGCTTTATATCTTGTAATATGCTTGCTTTCATGTAGATAAATGCATTTATTTCTTCTATTCAAGTAGCACCAGAAAATTATAAACCCCTACTTTTCAACAGAGAGAAAATCAACCATGTATTCCATCCAGTGGTGAGAAGGAAGAACGAAACTTGTAGCTGGGGTGCTGCAAGATTGGAATCTGGGGGTTCAGATCCTTCACAGACAAGGACTTCTAGTGGGCTTTTATTGTGGTCATCAGCAGGCAAAGCTGCTAGAAACAACAGTGAAAATCAAAATCCTGTACAATTACTTTGAAACTGCTATTTACATCCTATTCTGGTTAATTTTACTGCATATTTTGCATTTATTTTGAGTTATCAAATTTCAAGATGTTACCACATAAGCAACAAAACCAAGTAGTAACCAAAATGTATTTTTCTGTGTTTGCATAACAACCTACTGCTGCTTTATCCACTAAGAAAAAAGTTCTCCCAGAGACTCCAGCCAGACAAATATTTATCTTAGCATCAAGGGACGTGAGTATAAGAGCATAGAGAATAGGGAAAGACTGTTGTGTGTCTCATCATGCTGAGGAGTTCTCCTCACATAAACTTTTATAGCAATAGCTCTTATAGATCAATCTGAAATGGGTGAAATTGCCCATGCTTGGAGTTATCTGGGAATACCTATTACAATTAAACTCATGATGGATGTGCAGTGGACAAACTGCAAGCTGTAGCAGTGGAAATGATAAGTTATCTCTTAAAAGTGAATGCAGTGAGGATTTCAGGAAGGTGATGTGCTGTGAAGAAGGAAAAATGATATTTAGGTAAAGTAATCATGAGAGAGTCTGGCTGCTTCATGAGTAAGTGTCAATCAAAACCGCATTCTGTTCTCAGATGTCAATGCAGAGTGTTGACATAGCTGTTATCCATTCAGATGTAGCACGTACCACTCTGTCTTACTAATTTCCAAGGGATGCAGCGAGCTTCCAAGATAAAAATGAGAATATGTATGACAATCCGAGAAGGATCTCAGCTGAGAAGGTGCCAATTTTAGAATAAAACTAAAGACACAACAGTGTCAACCAGGATGAATTTCCTCTCTTTGACTGGTGTAAGACTCAGGATTGAAAAGGTTTCTTGTATACTTTGGTACTACCACTACTACCAAAAAAATCAGTTTACTGTCTCTGCAAGGGAAAACTTGAGCATAGATTTCCTTGAAAAAGAAAAGGTGTGCAAAACATATAGAAAAAATGTCATTTGCTTAGTGCAGATAGGAAAGAGGGAAAAAATAGTAGATATCTGGAAGCTTGAGGTGTGGTTTCCAACACAGATTTTGTGATAACCTCTAAGGCAGAGGACAAGTGTTCCTTTGCAAATGCACTTCTTTCTAAAAAACGCAGCAGGCAAGGGCAGAGCAAGTAATCTGAGGGGAAAAAAGCTAAGAAAGCATTTTTCTTTCCTCCAAGGATTTTGCTAATGTCTGTTTCTCTTGAATTAGATGTTTAAGGATTCAGTCAGGGGGATAGAGAGATCCTACTCTTACTCAGTATTCTTTCTTCCCCTGCACTGCTGAGACCTTTTTTGTTTGTGTCCCCTCTGTTTGTTGTCTCTGGTGACAGGAGGTGCCCAGACAGGAACATGAGAATGACCACAGCGGTTTGTTGTCAGTTTTTAAAATCAGCTTACCTTGCAAACACCATCTTTTTTCTATTCTTTGTGTTCTTTCTTCCTGTGCCTTTTCTCGTCTGTGTAAACAGCAGCTCTGCCCATCCTACCTGGTAATCCAGGACAAGGGAAAACAAGAAGGATAGAAGCAGTCTTCTTGGGGAATCAGCAGGAATGGATTTGAACACTTACTTTCCTGGACTTGCTCTCCAAAAGGGGTAGTTTTGGGTGATTCAGTGTTTAATCCACAATGTGGACAACTGTGTAGAGATTTCAGAATTTTTTAGGGCATAGAGAAGTGGGAATGGGGACAGGCAAGGCACTACTGACTTGGATGAGAATTCTGTTTCCAATTCACATCTTGAGACCATAACAACTGCAAGATTCAAGAGATTTGGGAAGTGCTCACAGAAATTTTTACTTAATACTTTTTTTTTCATCTACCGTTCATGAATTTTTCATCACACAGAACTGAGGATATGACTTAAATACAGAAGAAGATTTCTAACAATATCGTTATTCAGATGACACATTTTTAAAAAGCAGATGTATTGCAGTTAAGCTTGTATTCTTGAAGAGCCAGCAGTGTTAAATGTTCACAGTAAGAACTTGAGAGGGAAAATTTATATGACAAGTAGGGAGTTCATGGCTGGATACAGTCACAAGTACAGTTTTGACCACCACAAGACAGAATTTAAATTTCTGGAAGTGGTGTCTTAATCCTAAAATCAAGACTTAAATGTCCTGGAAGACTCATTTTGAAAGACAGTCAAGCTATCGCATGTGCTTAAAAGTGTTGTGATAAAAATACGTGTTAAGAGCTCAGAAGCTATTTAGACACAATTAAGTGGCAAACACTAAGACCATTTTTATGGTTTGAAATTTTACATTTTCTTTCTCTTACTTTCAGCTACTAACATGTGAGGAAATTGTAATTAATTTGTCATATGTGGTCATATGCCCCACATTAAATATTTGTTACCAGGAGTAGCTAAAAACCTCAGAGCTCCTAAGCCCAGAATTTTCTAATCCTTGACTTGTTGTACCTGTGTTAAATTGATACCCCAAAGACATAGGATTTATATCCCAAAGACACGATTCAGCATCACGTAGTTCCTTCTTTTCTCGGTCTGGTGGAAGTCTCATATCGGTGTTCTGTGAGCATCTGTTGGTACAACAGCAATACTTTTGAAGCTCTTAAAATGGAAACTAGATCTCTCAGAAGACACAATCAGTACAGATAGCAAAATATAACCTAATAAAGTATGTAATCAAATTTTTACCTAAAATAGACTGCAGTTTCTTAGAAAACTGGAAGCACTCATTGGTACTTTTCTGTCCAAATTTCAAAGGTGACAGAAATTGATCCAAAGCACTAACATTTTTACAACTTCATTTCTGAAGAACACCTTAAATATCCTATCTGTTTGGATTTAGCATCTTGATATTAAGGTGCTTGGCAACAGGTTTGAAGTTGCAAAGAAAAGGCAGAAAACACAGGGTGGTTGTGTGTGGAAATTTAAAAAAAGATATATCTGAGCCTCTACTCTACTGATCTTCCAACTGAGGAAGATTTTTAGAATTGAATAAAGGTAATATCCTGGGGTACATGAGGAAGAATGTGACCAGCAGGTCAGGTAGGGGATCCTGCCCCTCTGGCCTGCCCAAGTGAGGCCACATCTGGAGTGTTGTGTTCAGTTCTGGGCTCCACAGTTCAAGAAAGAGCAGGAGATACTGGATAGGGTCCAGCAGAGGCCACAGAGATGATGAGGGGTCTGGAGCATCTTCCTGATGCTTCCTGATGCAGGAGCTGGGCCATGTTAGTTTGGAGAGAAGACTGAGAGGGGATCCCATCAATCCACACCAATATCCCCAAGGGATGTCAGAGTATGGTGCCAGACTCTGCCCAGAGATAGGATGAGGAGCAAAGGCCATAAACTCAAACACAAGTTCCCCCACAACATGAGGTAGAACTTCTTTCAGTGGAGGTAGCAGAGCCTGGAACAGCTGCCCAGGAAGGGTGTGGAGTCCCTTTATCTGGAGACATTCCAGACCAACCTGAACACATTCCTGTGTCACCTGCTTTGGATGACCCTCCCTAGGCAGGGAGTTGGACTGGATGACCTCCAGAGGTCCCTTCCAACCCCAGCTAGTCTGTAATTCTGTAAATTCAGACTATCAACTTTGTCAAATGCTGACTGAGAAACCTTAAATCATCTGGCTTTATTCTACCAAGGGGTTGTTCTCCTTATGTGTCCCCACACACTTAGGACCGGGCTTGAGCTTTATGGCTCTTATGTGCTGGTTTGTCCTTCTGCTGCCCAGTAAGTGCTGTCTTGCACTTACTACAGTGTTTTAATTGATTACTCATTCTTCCTACCCACCCATTCTGATTCCTTGTTGGGTTTTGTGGCTGTTTTTTGATGTTTGGGGATTTTTTGTTTCTTTTGTTTGTTTGGGGGTTGTTTTTGTTTTATTTTGCTTTCTTTTTGGGTTTTTTGGGGTTTTTTTTGACTGGTGTTGCTGATATGAGTGACAGTAAGACCAAGGAAGAATAAACGATAATGATTTCACTATCAAGTATTGGACTGCTACCCGCTGTTCACTGGGTGTGATGCGGACTAACCTTCCTCTCTCTAAAATCTTCTCTCCCAAAAGGAATGTGGAGTGCTCCTGGATGGCTTGTTATTTCTGCAGGAGACAGAAATACTGTAAAATTGACTTACTTTCTTTCCAGGAGAAGCATTTTTCAAATATGTCCTTAACTGTACTGAAATAGGATGATTAGGAGAAAATGGATGAGGGAACAGTGAATCCGCTATCAGTGTAATTCCAAAGAAATGGTTGTGGCACAGAAACTCCTTTGTGTTGCATATCTGTTGAACTCAAGGCATATTACATTGGAATTAATGTCACCAATGCATCAATGATTTCATCTGAATTCAGTTTTATATTGTTGTCTGCTTATATCTTCATGTTCATGTGTTTTCTTACAAATGACAGATTGAAAGATTGAAGTGAAATCATATCAAGCTGTTTGATTTGTGTTTGTCTATACTTTGACCAGTCATCTGAAGACTGTTATGGAAAGTCAAAACATTGAAAAATATTTTATTGACCACACTGATGAAAATAAGAGTTCAGCACAGAAGTATTGTTTATTTTTTGACTTTATAACACATAGTTCCTCTAGCAAGTACTGCCATCTCAATGCTGTTCCTGAATGTATGTTTGGCTTTCTTATGCCATTTGTATCCTGTTGTTGCTGCAAGGTAGAAAAAGTTGCATGCACAATATAATCATCAAATAAATGGATTTTTGTAGTGCTTTTTTAGATTGCTGTAACTGCAGACTTATTTTGACTGGTAAGAATAACCCTGAAAAGTCAAAGCAATGTTGCAAATATAGAGTGACATAGCTCTGAATCTGCACTTTTGAGAAGGTCAGACATCTCAGAATTTTATCAAGTAGGAATTTCTGGAGAGAGATACAGGCATCTGTCTTGAATCTTAGAGTTCTGCTCATACTGCAATGATCTTTAGGAGTTTCTGTTGGTAAAAGAAGTTTTTGTTTACTTTTGCGGCCATACTCTTTGATAGTAGTTACTTAAAAAAATGCACGAACCTGAAAGCCAGGCAAACCAATGTGAGATTTAAAAGGAAATAATCCATTTTAAAAGCTTTTCTAAATGACAGCAATAGCAATAATTAAAAGTTGTGCATCAGGGAAGCTATTCCAAGGCTTTGTCCTTCCTTAGTCCTTCCTGAGGTAGAGTTGTTACACCATTTAAGTCTCCAAATACTCCTGAATAATGCATAGTCCAAAAAAGGACTTAGTAGGAATTGCATTTACACATAGATGCAGTTTTATCCACTAAGGTAAAATGATGTTGTACATACATTTTATGAATATTTGTCTGTTTTTAAAGCTGAAAAATTGACACAGAATACAATCCAGCTGAGTATCTGCTAATTAAGCTGATTTATGAAAGCCTGGAAAGCTCCTAGGGAGAAGCTGGTTAGAAGTTGTAGAAAACTAAAAATAGAGAAGTGAGTCCAATCTCATATCCTTAACATACTTAGGTATGGATAGTCACTGGTTCCATATGACTCATGAATTTTGATTAGGGTACATAATTATTAGACCTTAGTTTGAAATATTCAAGCTTGTACAAGTTTAGCAGATTTGTTGTTTTAAATGCAATGTAGCATTTTAAAGCATGTAACATAAGTACATTTTATATGCTAATATTTGTATGTCATTCAGGAATTGCTGCTAGAGAGATTTGAAAAATAATTTCTCCACAATCATTACTTGTAATGGCTGAATTTTATTTCAAATATGTGTTTTCACATTAAGGTAGTAAGAAAATGTTTAGTATCAAGTTAAGATTAAATTTTCTTTTTGTTTGCTCTCACAAAGTTTCACCCAGGATTTTATAATGGATTGGGTCATACTTGTCTGTACCCTTTTTACTTCTATCTTGCTGTTTTTCACCAGTATTCTCAGTGGAATCTAGTCACTTCCCAAAATACAAACATTTCTCAAATATGGTTTATTTATAGGTAATATATAAACAGATAGCATTTAGTTTTCCTTTTGTCAATGCTGTTGCATATCTAAAAATTAAAAAAAGAGTTCTTATTTATTTGGTACCCATCTCAGAGTTAATATTTAGACCTTCAGTTACTTAAGTTTTTGTATATTTTTTGTTTTATTTCCTATGAAGCATATTCACACAAAAGTAGCAATTTAATCTCTAGTACAAAACAAGTACAGTTTACATATTCAATATTTGCTGAGCACCTGGGACCTAATTTCACATTACAGTGCAGTGTTTGCCTACCTGTATGCAGCTGCCTTAAGTTAGTTACACAAATGAAGGCAGCTGCTCTAATAAACGTTAGTTTTCTAACTAAAGCAAAATAAAAGCAGACAAAATTGAATCAAGGGAAGGTTTTTGTAATCTTTCATTGTGTATTTGACAGCATAGTTATGCACGGATTTGGTGCAATTCATGGAATCACAGAATCCCAGAATGGTTTGAGTTGGAAGGGACCTTAAATATCATCTTGTTCTACCCACTGCCATGAGCAGGGGCACCTTCCACTGGACCAGATTGCTCCAAGCCCCGTCCAAGCTGGCCATGGACAATTCATTATTGTAGCTTCAGAACTAAATAATTTTTAAAGGCTCACAAAAACCTTTTGGCCCAGAGTAAGTGATGATTTTTGGCTTTTTTGGATGTTTTTTATGAGCGAGGCTGTCACAGATGGAGTGCTAGGCTCTACTCTGAGTTTAGTTCTACCAGAAGATTCTGTGCAAATTGTCAGATTTACTCTAAGGTTCTGGAAATAAGCTTTTGTTAATTGAAGTGTTTACACCCAAACAAACAAACAAAAAACACCACAAAACCCCCCAAACAAAACAAACAATCAAAAAACCCCACCAAAACCAAAACAAACAAAAAAGAAACCCCCCCAAAACCAAATGGAAATATATCTAAGTTACAGTAGATAAATCAGTTCAATTTTGCAGCTGTTTTTGGTTGCAAAATTTAATTGAGGACAGAACATAGCCAAAGAATTAGCTGCAAACATGATAGCAAAGACTTTTGAGGTTAGGTGAGATGGGTAACATTCCTACATCTCTTCCTATTTTCACTAAGTGAGAATTTTCCTCAGTTCCACCAGAAGGCAACTTTAAATGGGTGTAATCTTTCAGGTTGTCTGGTAAAGTGGGAGAATTTGAAATAGTGCTAGATTCTAAGATTTAGGAGGCCTTTGTTTGTGGAGAATTGCTCACCAACAAAGTTACATATGTTAAGGTTTGTTGGGTGAGAAATCATATATTTAAAATTACCTCATAAACCATCTAAAGAGGAGGGTGAGGTCAGAAAGTCAGGCATGATCCTGAGCGTCCAGATCTATATTAATATATTAATTGATTAATGCTGTTTTAGCTCTTGTGATGACACATAAAAAAACTTCAGATCAATTCCTTATTTTGCGGAAATATATTTCATATCTTGAAAGAATTTTTGGAGTTTTCAGATTGAGTTAAATGCAGTTCTCCCTTCTCCACTGAATTTCAGAACAATGATCTTCGACAACTATTTCCAGAGTTTCTTTGAACCGCTTTAATCCGTGCTTTGGTAACGGTTTCAAAGACGTGATGAGGCACTTCTAATGAGAAAATCTGCATAATTCCATAATGCATTTTTTAAAATGGTGAGTGCCCATACCAAAATAATAAAAGTCAGTGAATAACATCTGTGGATTGTCCTCCATGAAATTGTGCAAAGTCCTGATGTTCTGACTGTGGCAAATTTTTTCCTTCCATTGAGTTGTAGCACTGTCACAGAGATGGATTCTGCTGCTTTTGAGTTTCTCTGTTGGGTTTTTTTCTTTAGTTTTGGTTTACTTTGTCAGGGAGGTGTTTGTTTTGGAAAAAGACACTTTAATGGTGAATTAATATTAATCACCTATTAGTTTGGGAAGTTTTTCAGAAGGTATTTTGTCCAGGGTACTTGCAGGCTCCATTTACATTCCAGTCAGCCTGTGGAAGTCTTTAGATAGCAAAAAAACCCCATGAAGTGGTATTTACAGCAGACATTTCAAAATAAATTCTGTATCATAGCATGAATATACAGTATTTGTATTCATGTGAGTAAGCTGACTTCATAAGTAAAGACAGAGATGCCTGAAATTCACTGTAGGGAAATAGCTTTGCGAAGGGAAAGATACAAACTTCAAAGCAAGGTGGCACTAAACCAGGCTGATTTAAATGTCAGGTGCACAATCATAAAATCCAATCTCTAAGTTTGAAGCCTCGTCAAAACCTCATTAACTTTAATGAGACTTATAACACACATTCGAGGAGACAGACTGTAGGGTTGAGGCTCAAATTAATATAGAGTTGTTGTATGACAACTTACTAATAACATTAATCTTTCTGCAACCTATTCTGACAGGGTATTATGTGGAGGAGACAGGACTTCATTCTTTTTTTCTGGGGGAATTTTTACCATGCATCTGATTGCCTGGGGAAAATGTATCAGATTAACTCCTTTGGGCCTGTGGAGTTGCCTGTCTGTATCTATCTATCTGTGTGTGTAATTCCATGGGCTTTGTTTGCCACAGAAAACATATGTCCATGAAATAAGTTTCCTCCTCCTGTCAGTGCTGGCTCAGTCAGCCGGACCCCTCTTCATGATGTGTTTTGCCAAAAGCTAAATGTGTGTTTTCAAACTAGAATCAGGACTTAAGAACTGAGTAGAAACCTGCACATTAATTGCGTAATGTATGTCATGAACCAAAGTAACTCAGCCAAAACCAGCACAATGTAACATGCGAAACGAGGTGATTGAATGAAGGCTTCTACTTCAGTTTTCTGTAAAATGAGATCTATTTTTTTTTACTAAAAGTCAAGTTTTTTATATAGAAAGTCAACCTGCCTGATGTATTTTAATACTGTCTATTTTTACTAGCCACTTTATCAACCATACTCTTCCAAGGAAGGTAGGTGGAAGCGTGGTCACTACAAGTGGGGAAACAGAGAGGATGAACAAAACTTCTAAATTATATTTTGGATATAGATGAAAATAGCAGAATATAATTACAATGTTATAATTTTTCCCCAGAAACTCTAGTAATATTTGCAGGATAATTCTTAACCCCATATCATCAATCCCAAGGTGTCTTTTGTAACTTTACAGTGAACTAAAATATGGACCCTATAAGGATCATCAGTATAAGATTTAGAAGTCAGGATGTGATCAACTTAATAATTCTCCCAGTTTTTCCTTAGAGTTTTGTTTTGGAACCTCTGGTTCAAAATGAGAATTGCTAAGCTGAGTAAGCAATCAGTGCGACTGTCAGTTATTTAATTTTAGTTCAAACATTCCTTTTTTTTTTTTTTTAATTCCCAACTAATTTTTTTTCCTAGTCATTGACTGGAATGGTGATTATTTGTATTTTTCAATCTGAAGAGAGGAAGAAGTGTGTTCTGTCCTCCTTTAATGCAGTTTCAGCAGTGTATTTGCGTTGCATGTTTCACATGGCTTCTAAATTTTAAAAGAGATAATCATTGTAAATAATTAATTGCTGGCTTGTTGTAAAGCAATTAATAAGAAGCAGGCACCCAGGAATATCTCTGTGTTGTGAGTGTCACTTCTTTCTGATAACTGTAACTGATGCTGTATAACATTCCCGTATTTGTTACTTAATGGGGATGGATGAGCTCTTAGATAAATTATATTTGTGATTGCTTGTTTGAGTCCTTAGGCCCTTAGAAAACACACTAAGTAAGTTTCAGAATTAATTTTTCTTTTCTGCAAAAAAATTAATACCCTTTTAACTTTAGGAGTTTGGGCTGGTTTTTTTTTTTTCCTGCCCCTTTGGTACATGGCTGCTGTCACACTGCTGCTTCTTTCTGTGTTTAATTAGCACCAGGAAAGTTCAGTCCCTACATAATCCATTGTACATCACCAATTTTTCTGGTAAAAACTGAATATTGTAATAGAATGGCATTCTCTACATTAGTGTTTTTGAAAAATCATAAGTTTTTCTGCACCGTGACTCAAGCTTAAGTCACATTGTACTTTCCTCCTATTGAAAAGCAGAGCCTTTTAATGCACCTTCGATTTTCTTTAATTTCTTGATTGTGCTTATGATCATCTCTGTTTTCCAAATTCACATATGAGCTATGAATTTAATTTTATGAAGCATACTACTTGAGAAGGACACTTAATTCCTTGCTTGTATTGAGGTACTTAAAGAAAACACTAAAACCTCTAAAATTTGGGACAAAGACCCTTGGTGGTGCTGTGTGGGAGCACAGTCAACACAGCAGGCTCTCATTGTTTTGCATAACAAAGAATTGAGTCATATCTGTAGTTCAGTTTTGGCAAAGTAGTGTTTGGAAGTTGCTGTGCTTGTTTGTTTGATAATTGCATTTTCTTACGATGTGGCATGAGTGCGGTGGGATTTTTTTTCATCCAGCTGCACCACTTTCCAGTTCTTTAAAACAAGGAGTTTGGCTGAAGGAGACAGTTAAGATAGGCTCATCCCAAAGCTTATGATAGATTTATACTAATTCAAAAGCTTTCAGTGGTAGAATCATGTGTGAAAAAAGTATAATATAAAGGTCTAATATTGTTGTTTAGAAGTATATCTAGGGTAAGTGGACTGAGAAGAAACGGATACAATTCTGGATTCCTACCTGTCTTTTGGGCTAGATGGCACTGGGCTGACAATAAAAGAGCTGCATATTAACATTAGTAGTTCACATACTTTGGGTATGATGGATTATCAGCAAGAATCATTCAAATGCAATGGATAACTGAGGTTAGATCATTTCTTTATGTGTCTTCAGAAAAAAACAAACAAACAAACAAAAAACCAACCAACAAACCAAACCAAACCAAAAACAAAACAAAAACAAACAAGTAAACAAAAACCAAACTCAAACTCTGTGCAAAATCATATCGTTTGAGAGCTCTACACCTGTATCCACAAAATGCCATTGGGTGTGTTATGCAGAATTTCAAGGATTAGGAGCTTGTAAGAAACAGTTTGAATAGCTTAAAAATGTAGTTAATGCTGTGCAATCATCTCACACAGCAGGCTTTCATGTCAGCCCTGGAGAGTTATGAATTTCATCATAAATTACCATGATTCATCATACTAATCATATTTCCTCATAAATTGCCATGATTGTTCATTATTTCAGATGTAGGTTATATGTTTTCTGGACTTCACTGGAGATGCAATTACTTACAGACCGTCAGTTGTCACGCCTTATTGTATTAATGATAAATGAAATTTTGGAGTCATTGCAGTGATTTGTTTTTACACTGGCTACTCTTTGTGGAAAACTAAGAGATTGCAAGTCCCCATAGCCTAAATCAAAGCCAGATGTTTGCATCATAAAGGATCTTACTCGAATAGCTTAGACACAAGGCCAACGTTTCTACATTCTCAGAAGCCATATAAATATTTAAATACTATTCCAGTATCAGTTATGTCTCACAGTGATGAAGTTTCTTGTAAAATACAATCTACTGATTGAAATGGTAAATTAGTTAGTTTCCTTGAAAATTAAAGTAGCAATGTATTTATTTGCATAATTACAAATAAATATATATAATTATAAATGCAGTGTATTTATAATACAGGTACATAACCGCCCTTTTGATTGCTGTGACAGTTTGTGTTTTTTACATACCAAGGGTGATTTTCATTTAATGAATTTCCCAGCAAGGTCATCTAACTAAATTTCCAGCTAAAATCATCTCACTAAAATTTCTTCCGCCGCTTGTTGCCATGTTGAGTTGGAATTAATAACAACATCAACACAAGTTCCCCGTGAGACATTCTGTTGTTTTTTTTTCCTAAAACCACAATGTAGTAATGATAACTTAATGTCAAGTTTAGGGGACAAACCCTGTTTTCCAGATCATTTCCATGCAGGACATTATGCTGACTGTGCATGAGGTACACCAAGCAATACTGAATTGAAAACAGAAAAATTCAGCAGCTGAATTAATATTATATTTATGTTGTGTTGTAGCAACATTCATAGCTGTGCCAACACAAGATCTCAGAACAAGCTACCCGTCCCCAGTATTGGCTTCTCCCACGTGCTTCTGTGTAATACACCGGTAGTTTCATTTTTTACTTTTTTTTTTAAATAATCTTCATTGACCTTTTAAAGGAACGGAGAGAACAACATGATCTGATCGCAAAAAGCAAACACTTCGGAATCTATCCTTAATTGTGGGTCAGATAATATTTTTTGATTTTTGCCACGGAGAGGGTGATAATAACAGCAAAACTGTTAGATGACTGAAAATCTCTTTGTACTCAGAGTTCTGGTTATCTAGTGTTATCTTTTACTGCCTTCTGTTTTTTTTCCCCCCTTTTAATTTCTGTGTGCTTGCAGAAAAATTGAAATTTGAGATAGGACTAGAGATGAAAGAGATGTGTTATGGTGAAAATGATGCTGTTGGCTCATGACATGAGGAGTATACAAGGATTATTTAAATAGGATTTTTCATAGTTTAATGTTCTGTCTGGCACGTGTTGTTGGAAGGACTGAAAATAATGACCAGGCGTGAGCATGGTGAGTTATTTACAATAAATATGTGCTTTGTTACACTAGTGAACGTCTCATTTTCTTTGTAAGTTTGAAGAGAATGAGTTCAGTTATTTTCCTCATACCACATTTATTTGTCAATCAACACTTTCTGGTGACATTGATGTGATTTTTCACACTGTATTTTGATATAGAACAGGTGAAGATCAAGGTATGGGTAAGTATGGAAGGTATATATATCTTTTTACATTCTGAAAGAAAAAAAAGCAAGGATTTATAGTGCAGACTGAAAAGGCATTCTCCTTGCGTTTTTCATAATTTAATAAACATCCTATTTACTTAATTAAACCAACAGTCTGTGGCTTGTAGGTATGTAATTAAGGAATCACTAACCAGTCAGCAGTGCATCCCCATTTTTTTTTTTATTTTTTCAATCCCTTTGGCCTTGAAGTGTAAAGTAATAAGAGGCTTATGAATCTATCATGTATAATTAGAACTTCCTGAATGTGAATAACTTTTTTCACCATCTAACATAAAAATGCATCCCATGGGATTCATGATTACTGAAAGAAAGTCTCACAAGAGCATTGTTATTAAAAAAAAACAGTTTCAAGAGAATCTCACAAACTCTGTAGTCTGTTTTTAGTCTCTTGAATAAGCAATACAAACATAGGCACTGACTTCTCAGTGCATTTCATATTTAGAAACTAAAATTATCATGAGTTCTCACATTTCTTTATTTTTTTAACATACTAATAATGAAATTCCAGGAGACCCCAGAGGAGAAAATGTTATTTCACACCTACTACCTTCTACTTGACAATGAGAAGTGTCAACATTTAGTTCTCTGTAAAGGCATTCCTCTGGTTGCTGGTGGCTTGACAGGGTGCTGCTCATGGCCCGGGGGCTGGAATCTCTCCTCTGCATCCCTGTGGAAGGCTGGGCAGCAGCAGACACAGAATCAGCTGCTGCTCTGCTGGAGTTTCTCCCAGGATAATTTTTTTAGTGTCAGTTATCACACATTTATATGGAATATATTCTCAGATTGCTGCCTATTTACTACATGGGAGTAGAGCATTGCAGATTAAATATGGTGTGGAATTCTCTCTCAGAAGGGGGAATTAGATAGGAAGATCTTAGAAATTCAGAACAAACTCTTTGTGGAAACACCAGTGTTGTAAAATGAATAACCAAAGGGCAAGGTCCTTGTTGGATTCAAGCTTGAATTTTGCATTAGGTTAATTTTGGCATTCTGAATCCACTTTGGAGTATTGCAGGGAGAGTGTGAGCTGTGCTGCTGACACAACACCTGCCTGTTCTCTGTGGTTCCTATTTGGACTGCTGGGAGTTAAGAAAGCAAGGAGAAGAGCAGGACACAGGGACAAAGATGAGGAAACAAGTGTGTTCTCTCCAAGCAGCCTCAGATACGAGGAGAGACATATGCTTTATTTTTGATGATGCTGTTAATGACTAATCTATAATATTGCTTATCAATTTGTTACTCCAGTACTACTTTTGGTTTTGTAAAGTGAGATTCAGAATACAGTCCAGCTTAAAATAAGCAGAACATTTCAGGTAGACAACTACTTTCTACCTAATAGGAGGGTGGAGCCACGTGGGGGTCACGCTCTGCTCCCGGGGAACAAGAAAAAGAGAGGGAAAGCAGGGAAATGAGAGGAAGAGTTTGTTCCTTAATACGCATGAGCACATTCCTGTGTCCAAACAGCTAGGGAAGGTAGTGGCATTACCTAAAGGGCTTGAATGCAAAAAGGATAATAAGTACTAAATTTCTGCAGAATTATGAATTTCAGGACTAAAATTAACTATGTGTACATAGAAGTGACTTGGGAGTACCTGTAATCCTGGTTCCCACATAATTTGGTGTCCAAGACCTGGAGCACAAAGCCTGCAAGACGCTCAATTCAGTGAGGCTGCTTGGTCTTGGAAGAGACCCTTTGATGCACGTGTAACAGGCTGTGCTTTAAGTCAGGTAAATCTTTAAAATGTTAGGATTATTATAACCCTTCTCATTCAGCAGATCTGGAAGTGGAAGTTAAAATTTAAGAATCATTTATCTGGCCATTCTATGCCCAATTGCCAAGGCCTCTAAACTTGTTGAAGTGTTTTTTCTGAAAGGCTGAACTCCAGACTTTCCTGAAACTGTATCTCAAATAGCATTCTTTGAATAGCCAACTAGGATCATATATGCTTGATTGTTGTTGTTGGTATTTTTGTCTTTTTTTATTTTATTTTATTTTCTCTGCATTCTTTGCAATTGATAAGATCTTTTTTTTCTTGTGTGGATTGCAGCAGGGCAGTAGTCCATATAAATGTGCCTTGCTATGGAGAAGAATGGGAAGGTATTGTATTTTCCCCTTACCTTTCTTAATAAAAAAATAAAAAAAAAAAGGCAAAAAAGGGGCAAAAAGAAGGCAAAAAAACGGGGGGGGGGGGGGGGAATAAGACAAAAAAAAAAAAAAAAAGCCTAATAATCCCCAATCAAGAAACAAACCAAAACCACCCACTACTAACGAAAACGCCCCCCTCAAAAAAAAAAGAAGCAACAAATCAAAATCAAAATAAAACAAACAACTAAAAAACCCCAAATTAAATAAACCTAACTGACAAAAAAAAAACCTCAAAAAATTTGTTAATACTGCCAAAGAACAATAGTAAAGTTCAGTCATCATAGTTTAATCAAAAAACTTCACTTTCTTGGGTTGAAATGAGGACACACATAAGAGGTGTTCTCAATGGTGCCCTGTGATCTCCTTTCCTTATGGCTACTGACATATTTTGGTTTTGTTCTGCCCCAAGAAATGGCCTGCTTAGATTCTCTGCTGTAGTCTGTCATTGAACAGATGATTGTTAAGCTTCTGTATTATGCTCACCTGAAGCCTAGACCTGAATGTTAACAGTGAAGAGCAGGCAGAACACAAAACAAAACGAACCCCAAGCTAACAGAAAACATCCAGGCATTTGCCAACTTTGCTTAGAAAGGAAAAAAAACCACAATTAAATCTCATTAAAATCTATGGGTTTCATTAGCAAAAGTGCTTAATACACTGTTAGAAGAGAAATGTAGGGAGTGTCCCTTCATTATAACAGTAGCAGGAAAAACTGGATAAAGAATTGTGCAATCGTAGAATCTGATACCACAGAAAGGGGATTTTTGATGTGCACAGAACCTATGTCACTCATAATAAAATAGGTTCATTATATAGAGCCAGGCATAATGCTATCACAGCCTCTACTGCTTAATTCTTGATTCTCCTTGATATAGCTTGGGTACATCACCTATCTTGGGTATATCAGAGGTTTATCAGCTCTTGGACAATGCATGGTACTGATTGGAAGACAGTGAGATTTGAAGACTTGGTATCGGAAAAATCCTTCCTTTCAATTTATGAAACAGTAAAAAATACTTGCAGGACAAGGAAAATTGAAGCAAGAAATCCTTTATTGCAGCGCTGGATGCAATCCCAAGTCACATGGCCTGGAAAGCACATGTGGTTTGAAAAATGCACTCTTTTTGTACCCTCTAGATTACATAAGATGTTAAATATTCAACAGGTAACAGGTATTTTACCTTAAAAAGTAATTTTTCGAATTCGGGAGGGGGTGGCACCCTCCCTCCTGATTGATTGTGTATGTGTACAGGGGGCTCTCTCTGCATACAAAGGCCAGCTACCTGGCCAGGGTATATTTTCCATTTTTATATTTTTTCCCTGTCCCGACCACGATGTTTTCCTGGAGTCGGGCCCAGATGGGCCTTTCACCTTACAGTCTCCATGAGGCACCTAAAAAAACCTTGGAATTAAATGAAAGAAAAGTCCTGCCACCCTCTGTTTTTCCACTAAAATTATTTTGCTTATAATAAAACCAGGTTATTTATTTCTCATATTGGTAATAGACAAAACTGGATGAGCCACCTATGGGTACTCATTAATAGGCCTCATTACGTTTTGGTGGGATTTTTTCGTTGTTTTGGGGTTTTTTTTTGTTGGTTTGGTTTGGTTTGGTTTTAGGATGGCCAAAAGCAGAGATGTGTTTGCTGTTTCCACAGATAATTTTTTTCTGTTTACTCACATTTCTATTGTGGCAAGATCAGGGGTTCTTACCAAAAAAAAATCCCAAACAAACAACACCAATTAAAAAAAAAAAAACGAAAAAAAAAAAAAAAAGAAACCCCCAAAACCCTAACCAAACAAACACAAATCCGTAAGCTTTGGACCTGATCTCTTAAAAAGTATCTGGTTTCTTTAAGACCAGGTATCTGGCGCATTTGTGAAGAAGAGGATGATTATGGAGGTACTGATTATTTTGCAGTTAAAAACAGATGCAGTGCAGTACCCCAGGAACTAAAATTTCATGTGACTTAGATTTCATGCTGGTGAGTAGATAAGCATTTCCAGAAATGCTTACAGCTATGATTTTCAACCAGTGATTTTGACTATTAGCACAGAGATCTCTACTAATGATAAATATTATGGTTTCTATGTTGTTGTTTTTTTAAACTACTTTCATCGTGGGTTTTAATCTAATTTATATGCTAATATGTTTTATCTGAGAAGACCTGTTGTCTTCATTGCACTTCTCATGGCGAAACCTACCAAATTTACTTCATGCTTGCTTTTCTTTATTCATTTATAGCATGTTTCAATAGGACTGCAGTGGAGTGAAATAGTGCCTGGCTTTGATCAATAATGACCCAAGATGCTTTCTATTGTCATGCCTTGTAGATTACTTTCAATTGTTGAGCTTTTCAGACAGTGTCCTTAGGCTTCCTTGGCAGCTGCTGAAAGGAAAATATTCATGTCTCATTGTCTTCCTTTCAGTCACATACCAGGGTAGTTGTATAAAGAAGAACAAGGTTGCAAAATGCTGAAATTGTTGTCTTGAACTCTCTGCAATATCCCAATACTTCAAATGCAGCTTTCATAAACTAAATCACTTTATTTCTGAATAATATAGGAGGAGAATTCAGTAAATACCTTTGTCCAGTGTAATAAATGCCTGACTCCTTTTAGGGGTATTTTGTTTAATGTTTATTTATTGATTTCTCTAAATTGTCTTTCATACCTCTTTTTAGTTAGAGGAAGACTAGCAGGAGCTATTTGCAGCAGTTTCTGGCTTAGTAACCTGTCAATTAGGAATACTACTGAGATAAAATTGATACGCCACTAGAACACTCTAAATGGCTCGAGAGTAGATGGTTCTTAAAAATAAAAGCTTTGAACTTCATAGTAAGAAAGTTGTAACAGATAAGTAGCAAGTAGAAAATCATAAAAGGCTGTACACGACTTGAAAAACACTACTGACTGAAGCTGAAATAATAATAAAAAAATCAATCTGGCTAAAAAGTGAAGAACTAATCAGAAAAATATGAGAAATAGGAAATGTGGTTTAAACATTGCTGGACTGAAAAATGAGACAGGAAATTGGAGGAGAGGACAGAAGCTATACCATGAGGAAATTAAATCCTAGGAAATTGTCTTAAAAATTGTTTTGGTGGTTAAATTAAGCGATGGAGAAAACAATTCAAATACAGATGCTGTTGACAATATTGGACAGGAATAACACCATCAAATTAATGGATTTAATTTGGCCTGGCACATGCAGGTAGCCTTTGGATTTAAACTGATTCTGCTGATCTTTTTAAAAGCTCTGTATAACAGCTCCTGACATAGCACCAGGATACTGATCCAGCTTTCTGGAAGAGTTTTTTACTTTTTAACTTCGCTGGGAGATTTATTAGTCCTTAAAACCTGCAGGAGCGCCAATTGTTGTGCAAATAATACTTTTATCATCCAGGATGTTCAGCACTGCTCTGCATTATGTACTCCTTCTCTTTGCCAGTAATGAGGCGGGATCATCAGGGGGAACAGTGCCTGGGTATTGCTTGCTACAGGGCTAGTGCCAAACCAGGGAGAGAAAACTGAATTTAGAGCAAGGATAATGTCCCAGCCCCACAGTGGTGACTAACTCTGGGTGGAACTGTCTCATGGCAGGCAGTGGTCTGGGCCAGCTCAGTGAAAAAATGTGTTTTCAGAAAGTTAGTTTGAGGTCAAGGATATCAAAGCAGAGAAATGGCAGCAGTTAACCCGTTGTGATTCTGATTCACGGGTCCTAGAAATACAGAGGCCTGCACAGGGCTAAGGACAATAATTTGACCTTGGGAAGGGGAACGACCAGCATTTAAAAAAATAAATATCTAAGCCTGTACTAAAACAAATAAAAAGCTCCAGTAGCAAACACACAGCTACAGCATGCTCAAAATAACAGGTGATTCTCTTAATGAAGGTCACAAATAGAGGGAAAAACAAAGGAATTCCCCAATGAGCCTCTGGGTTGTCATTAACACCTTCATTTGAGAAGAAATATGTTGCATTCCAGGCTCCAATATTATAATCTATTTATCAGTCTTTATTATTGTAGTCCCTTTGTTCATCAAGATCAGGCTGCAGAAATCTATTTGTGCAGTCAAAATAACTCCTTTATATGTTCTGGTGGTGAATAATGAGGCTTCTCTAATCACCTGGTTGTGTTTGGTTAAAGAGAGAAAGAAAACTGAATAAAGTTAATTCTATGAAGACATGGGAAATAAGCTGAAGTACAGGGACAGTAAGAAGTATGACCTTGGTGGTGATTATATAATCATGGAATGGTTTGGGTTGGAAGGGACCTTAAAGATCATCCAGTTCCACCCCCTGCCATGGGCAGGGACACCTTCCGTTAGACCAAGTTGCTTCAAGCCCTGTCCAAACTGCCCTTGGACACTTCCAGGGATGGGGCAGCCACAGTTTCTCTGGACAACCTGTGCCAGAGCCTCACCACCCTCACAGACAAGAATTTCTTCCCAATATCCCATCTAACCCTGCCCTCTGGCAGTGTGTAGCCATTCTTCCTTGTCCTGTCACTCCAGGCCCTTGTAAATAGTTTCTCTCCACCTTTCCTGTAGCCCCTGGAAGGCCACAATTAGGTCACCCTGGAGCCTTCTCTTCTCCAGGCTGAACAATCCCAACTTTCCCAGCCTTTCCTCACAGCAGAGCTGCTCCATCCCTCTCATCATCTTGGTGCCTCCTCTGGATTTGCTCCAGCAGCTCCATGTCCTTGCTGTGCTGGCCCCCAGGGCTGGAGGCAGCTCTGCAGGTGGGGTCTCACCTGAGGGGGCAGAGGGGCAGAATTCCCCCTGCTCTGCTGCCCCCGCTGTGGGATCAGCCCAGGGCATGGGGGGTTTCTGTGCTGGGCCATGTCCAGCCTCTCCCCCACCAGCATCCTTAAATCCTTCTCCCCAGGGGTGCTCCATCTGCTCATCCCCAGCCTGGATTGATCCCGGGGATTGCCCTGATCCAGGTGCAGCACCAGCCCTTGGCCTTGTTAAACCTTATGAGATTTCCAGGGGCCACTTCTGGAGCTTTTCCAGGTCCCTCTGGATGGCCCCGTCCTTCAGGTGTGTCACTGCACCCTCAGCTTGGGGTCACCTGCAAACCTGCTGAGGGAGCTCTCAGTCTCCTCATCTATGATCTTGGCCCATTATGTGGAACCTCTCTGTGGAACTCACAGAGCTTTACACTTGTATACAAAAGCACATCGTCCCCAAAGTGTGCCCTTCTACATTCAAGCCTTATGCTTTTATGTACTTTATCTGCTTAGTTTCTGTAGGTACCTGAGCAAAAGGATTTATGATGAATTTAAAGAGAGTATTTTAAAGTACCTTATCTATAACAGTGATAGCATGTGAGAGAGAGAAATTGTCCTCATTAGAAGGCAAGCTTTACTTCTCAGGAGCATGCCACAAACAGTTTTTGTGTCTGTACATGTTGATTTGCTGAAACTGGAAGTCTTCAGAGATGTATAATGCTTCAGTTTTTATTAGGAAGTATTTTATTATCAGTGTCAGAAACTCAAATGTGTCACTACAAAGTGTACTGAATTTTCGTTAGAAATATTATGTAAATTTCAGATTAATTAATTTTTATTTTTGTAGAAATAATTACCATAAATATTTACTGATAATTAGACAATAAACTCAAGTACAATTGTGAATGGTATATTTGAAAGTGTTGACGCTCAAGCTCTTTCAAATAATGATATTTCTGTATTTTACAAGTTTAAAAACTCTTTAGAGATAAAATCTAGAAATACTATTTATTAAAACTTAAACTAGTGCTCTTATCTGAATTTTTCCTTTTTTTTTTAAATCTCAGTTTACTGTTCTACAGCAATCCAATGGCCTGAGCATCCTTACACAGTAGTATTCTAATACTTTGTTTTTAAATGTAATAAATTTAAACTACTTATATCTCAGACTTAATTGAGAAGTAAAATCATCATTCTTTCATCTTTTCAACTGGAAGGGCTTTAAAGTTTTACAAAGCAAAGTGATTTTTCAATGATTTTTTTCCATTCCTATCAGAAGCTGTTCTCAAATGAAGTCTTCTGACAGAAAAGATATTCATGTCCATAAGTGTTTTCCATTCTGGATCCTTAAACTACATTTAGTTGTGTTATATAATTTGATTTTGTATACTTTATATTTTGTATATTTTGATCTATGTTACAAGGATATGTATGTACACATGATACGTATGTTGTATGACTGTGGTGCTAACATGTAAATCTATGTAAAGTCCTCATTCTTACTCTTAAAAATTTACTGTCCTCTGTGGTGGCATCCCATGTTCACAAATTATAGGAATGTGGAAAAGATCAGAAGGCATTAATATACAGTGCCAAAGGTTTATGGCTTAATTTTTATCTATTAAACTGTAATCACCTTCCTCCCTTTGTTCCTCTACACTGGATGAAAAAAAGGAATTAACTTGCATTGTGGTTTTTTTGGGGTTTTTTGTTTGTTCTTTTTTTTAAATAGATTAATTTATGTATGTGTATTCATAATATCCAGTATTTTCAGCTCCTTTTTAGTATTTTTCCCTTCCTTTGGGATTTACTTTCTACTTAGTCCTTTGTTTTAAAAATACATACTGTGCATGCAGACTCAGGACTCTATTAAGTGCGCAAGAACAGCAATTGAATTTCAAACAATACAGTTTGAATTCTATAGAAACTTAACCATGTTAACATTGCATTACACTAGTTACAACTACATGACATTATCTAGATGCAGTTAAGAAAGAAAAGCTGCAGATAAACCAAAAAAAAACCCAAAATAGATAGATTAGGTAAACCCACCTTGTGTTTCTTCCCACTAGTAAGACAGAGTGGGAAACCAGCTTTCTTTCCAGGTCTCCTCCGGGCATGCTGTGGCATCTGGTGTGTATCTGGGATGTTGAAGGGCAGGTAAGTGACTTGGCCTTGAGATTAGAAGCAGTTATAATGCACTTCACTCTTCCAGATACATATTTTGCAATGTCAGATGAGAACCTCTCTAAGAACGTTTTTCTGTATTCAGAAGCTGAAAGAGGAGAGTTATTTAGCTTACTAGTCAAGGATCTGTGTGTATCATTATTAAAATAACTGTTAAGATCCTCTTACATTAAGTGTACTAAAAGCATCACAATCTCAGTCACTCTGTGAACATCTTTAATTTACACTGTTCTCTGCCAGACTTTATCCTTTTTCATTCTTTTTCAATTACTGTTCCCAGCTCTTCATTTTCAAATATTGTCCATAAGTAGCAGCAAGGGCATACAAGCTGCTACCCACATTTGTTTAGCTTTAGTTTACAATTTATAACAGATAAAAATTAAATTAAAAACCACTGCCAAGAATGCGGTTTGTTACTGCAGTGTGGCCACAGTGAGATGGAATTTGTCATAATCCAATTTACCGCCTTGGCTAAATCCTTGGTTTAGATGTCTGTGTGTCACATGCTGCTGTACCGATTATAGAATCTATACAAGAGTCTTTATATGTGTGAAAGTTTCAGATTTTATTCTGCTTGTAGAACAAGGTGAAAGCAATAACGTAAAAATTGCATCTGTCCTTTCCAGAGACTCTTAGCAGAAATGACCTAAAGGATTTTCATCATTCATCCACATGGGATACTTACATGCTACTGCCAGCTGCATTGTCCAGAATAAACAGAATCACTTCTTTACTGTAGCTGATAGCTGTAATGTCCTTATTATTTAATATCCCTCACAGGAGGGGCACATATCTGCAGGGCCTGATTAATTCTGAGTGTGATCAGTAGAATCACCTTCCTATAAAGCCAGAAAGCAAATTATGAAAATCAAAAATACTGTTTTACCTCCTCAAGTGATATATCTTTTTTGATGGTGACAGGACTTTGGTGGTGATGGATCTTAATATCCATGGGGCCAAAAATGCATGAAATAAATGCAACAAGACTGGGTAATTATAACAAGGGAAAGTTACAGAATATTTTGCTTTATTCTCTTTAGCTGCAGGGTTTGGTGTAAGAGAAGACGTCATTTTAGAGGGTGTCTGTGTGGGAAAGCATGTTCAGTGCTGGTGTGTTTGGTAAAATGGTCATCTCATGTGTTGGTGGGCTTTGGAAAGGAATCCTTTGGTTGCCTCCACATCCTACACTTGCTTTATTCCTGCCTGCAGAGGGATTTGGATTTGGAGGAGCTTGATTTAATCCCAAGGACTCAACCTAGAAGTTGAGCTTAAGTGGAGACCCTAATGCTTACTGAGCCTTCTCAACTAATACCAGGTCATCATGGCACCTTTAGGATCACATGGAGGGAAACGATTAAATCGGAAGCAAAATCCACAGATTTCACATAGTGTAGATTCATAAACTGTGTTTTGGATTCAGAACCATTTCTTCAATAGTGTTGGCATCTGTTGTAAGAAAATATCACCAAAGAAGCTATTTAAGAGTGGATATCCAAAAATAGAAGTAACTAGAGGTCAGTGAATACTTTTCAAAGTGTAATGAGAATATGTTTAGAATTTGTGTTCTACGGTATTTCATTTTGGTGAAGATAGAAGGGTATAATGAAACATAATCAGAGTTTTGAAAACTGTTAATGATGACTTTTTAATTGCTCAGCTTTGAAATTTGGATTTGCTTAGGATGGGAAAAGATAAATTCACCAGTGTTGAGACTAATAATTACCTAGCAACCAGTCAATGGATACATCCAATATAGGGAATACAAAGGTAGAACAAACCAAACTCATTTCCATATATATGAAGTACATATAAATATGTAAGTATGAATATATATGTGTGTTTATGTATAAACATAGACACACACTCTGGTGCTTCCCAGTTGCTAACCTCAAATGCTGTGGAGCATAAAAAAAGAGGAATGGAAAGGAAAACTGTGGATGAAAATTGGGAATATTTATTTAAAATTGATAATTCCACAATAAGCATTTGGGTTCTGTTTTAAATAATTTTGTTTCTCTGATGAAGCAAAAGTAGAAACTGGAAAATAACTGTCAAGATCAGTATGAATATGTGTATGAATGCTGTCAGTCCAGAAGGACAAGAAGGATGGGAAGGTTATAAACTTTAAGATTGTTAATTTTAAAGGACACTCTTTGGACTGTGATGCTGATTAGACTGTGGGTGTGGATTGTTTCTCTGTGGAAAACAGGGGATGGGCAAGAGAGAAGCTGCCCGGCATCTGAGTTCTTCCCTGATCAGGGGTTTGAGGCATTTCCAGAGCCTTGGGAACCATGAGTACTTTAAGTAAAGATTTAGGAAAAGATGATGACCAAAAGCTTAATGTAGATTAAGTCACATAAGAAATCTAGATTCCTATATTGACCACCTGGTCTGGATATAGAGGTGGAGCCTACTAACAGCTAGCAGAGAAGCATGCAGAAGTCCAGCAGATTTTTGGCAGAAACCAGTAAAACTGTTTCAGGAGATCTGCAAAGCCTAGTAATTCTTGCAATAAATGTAAATATTTTATTAACTGAGAAACTTCAAGGGAACAACATAATGCTAAAATCTCCTGACCACCTTTAAAAGCAAAGGACAAGTGACAGGAAATGATATTTACATCCTGACTCAGAATCTCTTTTGAAAGATTTAATTGAATGAAACAAATTAATGACAGTTTAGCCTAAGTGCCTTGTGCAAGAAGTCTCAATTTAAACTCTTATTCTTTCCCTTTTCATAACCTCCTTTCATCCCACAGACCTGAACAGATGCAGAAACTCAGGTTTACCCACCTGAGTGTTAGCAAGTGGCAAATAACAATATAAACACAGGTGATGTCTGTGACAGCCATAAATCAAAGGAATACCTGCAAGGAGTGCCTGGGTAATTTTTTGCCAGCTTTGCTGAGCATGCAGAGAGAAAAGATGTGGGAGACTGTGTTGATGGGAACTGGGGTATCTTCATTAAAGGCATTTATTAGCTCTCTCCCTTCTCGTGTGGGAAGTATCACTGCTGGTGGTGGGTGCTGGTGTGTCACTGGTACCATCAGCTGATCAATCAGAGGGGGAATATATCTCTTTTTCCTTTGATAAAGCAGTGTCTAGGCTGGTGACAGCTTCTCCCCAAATCCACATGACAGCATGAGCATGAAAGATTTCCCACAAGCTGTAAAAATACTCAGAAGTGTGTTATATAACCACCCCCCCTTTTAATCGTTTTTGATCCATTTTATACTAATAAAGATGTGAGATGACAGGAATACTTCATCTTTTTTTTTTCCCTACAGAGCCTGTTGGCATAGAAATGAACTCTCTGTAACCCATGAAAGAGAGAAGAGTTTACTTTTTAAGCTGTTTTCTGTTTCTAGTTGTGTTTCATATTGTCAAACATCAGATACTTATAAAAATCTGTAACAGCAGGTTGAAGTGCAGTGGCCTACTGCACTTTCACATTCAAATGAATAAACTAGCTCATACTGTAGACCTTTGGAAAGGGAAGAGATTATTTTTTTTTAAGTCAAAAGGGGATTTATTATAATAGAAATTAATCTCTGCAGATATTATTTTAGAGCTCTATTCTAACTCTTAAAATGGAGACACATTTTTACAGTATTGTACTATTAGATTAAATCCAAAGCTTAAGTCAGCACTTCATCTTCACCCAGGATTAATGTTCCAGCCCAGTTCCAGAGTGGGATACAAATGATAATTCTCTGCTTAGAATAATCTGATTTTCTTTTCATGCTATCAGATCAGGGTTTGAGAAGTCAGCTGGTGCATCCCCTCAGATTACAAGACCAGAAGTAAAAATTAGAGAAATTTTTTACACCTAGTTTACACAAGCACTTTTCAGTTCTCCACCACAACTACAAGCTACAGCTTATTCAAGCACATACAGTCTCTTGTGATCTTAGAGGCTTTCAGAAGTAACTATTTTGATTTTTGTGAGACTTGTGATAAAATCATGAACTTCTTACTCCAAGATTAACAATCTCATGTAGTTTTTCTTTCCAATTCATGTGTAGACATTAAGGATTGATGTTACCTGTTCATGCATTTTCTAAAACCGTTTAAACAGTGTGCCATTATTATTCTAGTTAGCAAGTTTGCTGAACTTTTTACCTGCATAGTAAGCAAATCAGCCTAGAAAACAAGCAGAAGGAGGTGTAGATGAGCTATTGGTATATAGAAACTTTGTTTTTCAAATAATAAGGGAGATAATTTAATTATTCCAAACATCTTTTTAACTTAGAAAAAAACAAACTAGCTGTCTCATCATAAAATCTGAAAAAAACCAGCTTACAAATTTCTTTAAAAGAACCTAAGAACTCGTTTGTTTCTATGTTCACATTTTGCATCTCTTCACAGGTGCATATTCAACATGATTAATGGTTCTTCTTCTAAGCAGTAGTTTAGCTGTGGAGAAACAGGTTTGAACTTGGGCACTGGACAGATGATTCTGTAAATCAAAAAACTAGTAAAGCTCTCTTCCTGAAAATTGATTTTAATGTGAAACTGCTACAGGTAGCAAGTACTTTCTCAGTCTTCTGCTGAAGTTTAGGTGCTCTTCTGGGCTTCATAACTGAGGCTCATTTTTACTGTCTCTAGACCAGATTTGACTGGCTGTTTTCAAGGCTGTTCTTTGATGCCACCTGGAGATTTCTTCTTTGGAATTAGTTTTATCCTCATGAAAAGGAATGGTTATTATTTTTATTTCTTTTGAAAGAGCTTTAAAAATAAGCCTTATTTCCATTAGCCATGTAGAAAATTGAATAAAAGTATAGCTGCTTTTTAGATAGGAATGATGGTCCACCTCTTCCCTTCAATGGTGAAACCAAATGCCTGAACTTTATTACACACATCACACAGCTTACCAGTAAAGAGCATTGTGTCTGCCTAAAAACTTGTGTGGCTGACATCCTAAACTCATGTCATTATGTTTGCAAGTACAATACCAGTGCATTTAGCTGAGTATCAGCTACTGTAAATTTCACTGCCTCATTATGCAATGCATATTAAGTGTATTCATATTTATATTAATGTACATTATATGAAAGTAGAAATAGGGTCGAATTTTTTCCATGTACACTTTCTGTTTCATGCAACGTTCTCTGGTTTTGAATTATGTAAGCAAATCTGGCCCAAACACCTGAATGGTCTTTCTTCAGTCACTTCTTTCCTTACAGTTTTGAAATGTTGTGAATCCACAGGACTCTTTAAAGATGTTTCTTTCTTTGTTATCATGTCGTTGTCTCGAGTGGATGTTTCTTACAGCAACACTTCTGCCAGAAATCCTAGTAGTTATCATTCTAGGTGTTATAAGATAGCTAAGGGAATTTTTTTTCATATTTTTCATTGACAAATATTAGTGAACTGCAAATGAATTAGTGTACAGTAATGTTAGCTGGCTGTTCTCTGTACTTTTACAACAAGGAGTGCTTCGTGAAAATGCAAGTGGTTGTGGGATGGAACTTCTCTCTTTGCCCAGTGCATCTTCTTCAGCCTTCATACTACAAAAATTGTTTCCATAAACTGTGAATTTCTGTTCTTGACAAGGATTGATGGGCTAACTGTTAACATCTTGGTGTGCTGCATTATTTATATGGAAGACTTGAGTTCCTTTTTTTCAGGTTGTCCTTTGCTGTCAAGTAAAGTATTGCATTCCTCAGTCAAGAATCACACAATTTTTGTGGCATTTTGTAGGACAAAATAATATGTTATATAAAAGCTTAAAGTTCAACAAAGACTGGGTTTACAGTTTTTACCCAGCTCCTCACCATTGCTTGCTTGTGGAAAGGAGCAATTCAGTATTTTATTGAAAAGGATGTGGTTTAAGAGTGGTTATGTGAAGGTACATCATGGAGTGAAATGGACTTAAAGAACAGTTCTTCTCCAAGTGCTTCTATAAAAGAGATTCAGGTTCACTGATTGTGTTATTCACTAAGGACAAAAACATTATGGTCTTAAAAAAAATTCTAGTTGTTATTAGAGAGCATTTTATTTGAGTTTTGCTGTATAGTTTTTCCTGAGTTTAGAGAACTGTGGGGGGGAGTGTCTTAATTAAAATTCTAATTTTTGAGTATGTGTGGATCTCCACTTTAATTTTATTCTTTTTGTCACACTCTTTTTATTCTTAACCAATTGCTGTTTCCAAAGAGAGGATGAACAATTCACTCGAGGATTTATTTGACTTAAGAAGTTCTGAAGAAATAAACAATGTGAGGAAAAATACTAATTAAAAAAAAAAATCCCCCAAATTTAGTATACTCTGATCCTGGGAATGTTTTGTCTGCCCCTCAGTACTTGAGCCTTGAAAACAGCCAGTCAAATCTGGTCTAGAGACAGTAAAAATGAGCCTCAGTTATGAAGGTCTGTGATAATGCAGATTGCATTTCTGCCTGTCTCATATTGGCCTTTTTAGCCACCAGTGCGCTTGTAACAAACGTGGGTAGAGCCCTTCCCAAATCTTCGTTTGTGAAGCCTGGCCATGAGTGAGTGAGTGAGTCCATGAATTATGTCATCAGAAAGGAGAAAAAGTGTATGTATATACATACAAAATTTAATCTATAAAATAAACTTCATATATAACATTGATTCAAAGCAAGCATTCCCTAAAAGAGGTAAATTCAAAGTGGTTATGAGTTCTACCAGTCTGGGGGCAAAAAGGTGAGGGTGTGTGAGCTCATCCTTCACTGACTCTGCTCCACAAGTCCCTGCACTGACTCTCAGTAGCTTTGATGCAATGAGGTTTTACTGTCTGAGAATTTCCCAGGGATGACATGAAGGCAGCAATAGCTGTAGCACATGGTTTATGACAGTCTTGAGACACACTTTTACACTTGAGTAGCCACTTAATGAAAAGTGAAGGGTTAGTCAGACATAGGAAAGAAAAAGTATGAAATAGTGTTTTTATTTGACAATTTCATCTTACTGGACTCCTTTTAAAGTGTCTTAATTATGTACAATAATAATTTTTATTTTTTTTTTATTTTTATTTTTAATAATTGAGTTTCTTTTAGAGTGTTTGTTTAATTTACAGAAATTTGTCAAATTACACAGTCTGTTACACAAATAGCACATTGCCTATCACTGCGGAAAGTCATCAGCACAGAGCACAGTTCTGTAAGAGCTACTGTGTTTATTTTATTCTTCCATTCACGATGGTTCTCATGTGAAATTCTAAAACCATTGTTGCGTTAAAAGCTGTGTTGCATTTTAATGGTAACAAATCCCTTCATCAGTTGTGTTAAGACAAAGTGCACCCATATAAGCTCTTCTTATTAAGAACAGCCTTCAAAATCAAAATCTGTTCATCAAACTCAGGGGAATGTGTAACAAATTAATTTCAATATTTCAACATGAACATCCTCTCAATAGGCACAAAATGTAAATCAAGGGGAATATTGTTGATTCAAAGATGATATTTATTTTGTTCAGCAATATTTCACAGACATTAAGTTATATGTAAGGGAGATAATATTTTCTGTGATTTTTTACTAATTTAAGTATCAAAATTTGCACAGCCTCATACCTTGTCTTAACTAGAATTGTGCAGCTTCTCATTTTTCTGACTGCAACATATTTGATTTCATACCATAGTGTATTTTAACCATTCCCTCTTTAGTCCTGTTTAGCATAGTGAGACAGGCCAGGCAATTTTTTTTTGTTGGATCCTTTTGTCCCTTGTGTTTTCTTCCTTTTTTTGTCCCATTGTGTTTAGATGTGTGCTGTATTCATATTATTTCTGTAACATGATATAATGTCATTATAAAAATTACGCCCATGAATGACAATCCAAGGTGGTATGTCTAAAGATCAGTTAGTGCAGTTATTTCCTAAACAAGGAAATAAATGACTGTTGACAGAGGACAGCCTCTGCTTTATTAGTCCCACACTGCAGGTCAGCTCACTTTATTTCAGACTGAAAAAGCCAGCATGGATTTTCAGAAAAATGAAAACTACACAATTAAGTGTGCACACTTTGGTCATTGTAGGAGATTTCAGTTTCTGGAAATATAGTGGAAAACTGAGTATGCAATCTGCTTGTCAATTAATATAAAATTTACAAATGGAAAAAGTTTTTGTCTTTTTATCTTCCTTTTTTTCTTTTTTTTCTTTCTCAATAGCAGAATTAAAATCAGAAGGACACTGAATTGGGAAATACGTAGCAAATATGTCCTCTCTCATTTTAATCAGAATATCCATATGGATTTGCATAATAAGTGTTCCTGCTCCAGATGCTGTTTAGTTTATTAATTTAATTAGAGGTATGGGAATATAGTTGTCAGAGCATTTGTTTGATATTATCTGTTCTTTCACAACCAAATGTCTAAGCCCCATAAAGGAATAAACAAGCATCCTTTGCTACCTCAATGATGCAACAAAAGGAGAAAATGAAAAGTCTTGACTTTTTTAGATTTAGTTAGGAAGACAATTAATGTCTGATCCTCAGACAGGTAATGTTTTATGTCATTTACTATTTTCAAATAGCTTTGCTTCTCCGTCAGCTGGGCAGTCTTCAAGACAGAACTGTTAATTCCAAGTACGTAAGCACATTACAATTCTCTGTCTCACAAGGGCAGATTAAAGCAGACAAATTAAAATTAAATAAAACTAAAAGTAACCCAGAACAACTAAAGTTTTTTGCAACTGATGCATAGAATTTGTAAAGGCAGTTTCATATGTCAGTTGCATTTCTCAAGTGATTGTTAAAATTGAAGCACTAATCTGAAGTTTATGTGCCAGAAAGATGTTGAAATACTGAGTTCCCTTACCACCACTATAGTCCAAAACATGCTATACTGTCAGTACTACTCACATAAACAAGGGAATTTTTCTAACTCTTTTCAGTTACATGGCTAAAGGACTGGCAACTTTTCAATTTAAAAAGCATGCAAAATAATGTACTTATTTTTTAAAAATTACCAGATCTTTCTTTCAGATACATTTACTGCACAAATTATTAGTATTTCTAAAAGCAATGCTGAGCAATTGAGAGTACAAATTTGTCTTCTAAAACGAAGTTTGAGTTAAATAAAAATGCATCTAAATACATGTTTGATTATCTAAGAAAAAGCATTAAATTGAAACTGAGGAAAGTCTAGGGCATTCTTTAGGATTAATTCCACTTATCCTATTGGTGTGAGGATTCAGTCCTGCATTTCTTTGTATTTGTAGAATTTTAAAGCAACTCTGTGATGCATCTTCAAGGATTTGCATCTGTTGATTACTTTGATGCCAATTGAACAACTGATGTGAAACATAGCTTTGTTTCTTTTTATTTTTTTCTGATTCTGCAGTCAAAATGGATTATGGAATAACTTGTCAGACTTCTCTGGGACATGGAGGGCATTGCTGAGGGGCACTGAGGGACTGTGGCTTCTCAGGTTCTTTTGCCTCCATCCCTGCAATGGAGTTGGTGGGTCTGCTGGCCTGAATTCAGTGGCTGATATGAATCAAAGCTGTGCCACTGAGTTTCTTCAGGGTGTGTAAATGTAGAGCACATGGTGATGTAACCACAGCCACAGTTGTTTTCTCACAAACCAGGTGATAAGCCAATAGCCTGAAGTGAAATCACCTCTCAGCTTTACAATGAAGAGAAGTAAAATTCTGGGTAAATTCCTTTCCGAGGCTATATACATGCCTTTACACAAGAGAAAGCAAAAGATTACCTTTTGCCATTGTATTTGTAAATGAACAGCTGTCATTGAGTCTAAGGGAATCAAATTTTATGAAATGGAAGACTAGGGAAAGATGATTACACAGAGGTGTGCTGTTAAATAAATATAAAATTGGATTAGCCAGAAGTTATTCAAGGGACATAGAGTTTCTCATTCCTTTCTCTTCTACAAGTAATCTGCCATATGTGGAGCTTGTGCATAACTTTTGGTGACTTTTATAACAAGAACCTTGTTTTTTCTTCCCCTTTATCCCACAGCAGATGTGTGTGACTCCAACCCCTGCCAGAATGGTGGCATCTGTCTGTCAGGGCTGAGTGATGATTTCTACTCCTGTGAGTGTCCTGAGGGTTTCACAGACCCGAACTGCTCTAGCCTTGTGGAGGTTGGTAAGTGAAAACTTTAAACTCTGAAATAGTTGTTTTAAATACTCCATTAATCTGTGACTGCCCAACCAGTGATCACATCCATGGCATTTTCTATGGCAATGGGTTCATTACATTATTCATTATTGTTTGTTTAAGCTTACATCTGCATCATAGATATCTACATAATAATCAACAAGCAGTTAAAACGGCATTTGAGACTATCTGTAGAACTCAGGAAAGTTCAGTGCTCTACTTCACAAAAAGATCATAGTGGTGCCCCAAAATGTCCAACGTTTCTCAAAGATTAATGTAAATAGATACTCCTATGTATCCTCCTGCAGCCAATGGCTATTTAAAGTACCATTTCTGATAGTTTTATGCCAATGTCCAGAGTAAAGATTAATTACTTAAACACGAGAAGTGACAGCAACAGCACAGGAGAAAACAGAATAACACTTAGTAGACACTTGTTTGAATTTCAAAACAGTTACCCATCTGGAGGCTGTAATTAATCATTAGATGAGTCCATAGAGTGCAAGGCAAATGTACAGAAGTTCTGTGATGTGCTTTTGACTCAGAGTAAACCTAAATATGAGTGGTAGCTCCAAAACACCTGGCAGGTTGGGTGTTTTCTTAAGAAAACTTAAATCAAAATTTAAGGAAAAGATGGTAGACAGATCATTGCAAGTTGACTGAATTCTTATATTACCCCAAAGATGTATGTGGAGCAAAATGCTTAAAATGTCACAGCTGGGCTCAGCACCTCTCTAAGGTTGCAACTGTCCTAAATCCATGTGGTTCTCATTTTTTGATAAATAAATAAAGTCTACACAGGCACAACCTGAATATGATGCTCTGAGGATTAAGTATATCTCTATCATGAGAGACAGCAAGCAGAACTCAGTCCAGGAACCCAGGGTTATTCTGTTTATGGGGTTTTTTGGGGGTTTCTTTTCTAAAAATGATGCTACCACTGTTCTGAGAGTGAATTCTAAGTCTTCGCAATGCAATTTTAAGGAAGTTTGGATTTAGTTTGATTTGCCTGAAGATGAGCTTTCTACAAACAAATGGAATTAATTCCTGTGATTGGCCAACTTTTGTCAGACACCAACTGCACTTTTTTCTGTCTCTAAAATGTCTTTGTAGCTGGTTACTATCTAACATTTGAATCCCACAAGAAAGTGCTTGTTCCCTTAGTGCAGCCATATAAGAAGCCAGAAGATACTGCAACAAAATCCCGTTTTGCATCCCTTTCTCTATCATTTTTATGAGTGCTTGAAGTGCCTGAAATTATCCTACAGGTGTAGGTCATGCTGCCTTAAAATGGCCTTGACATGGCTTTACTTCAGGAAACTTTTGGATTTATTGTGTGCTTGGTTGGCAGGAAATTGCATTGCACTTAACTGGGAGGATGGCATGAGTGAATCTCAGATAAAAGGGTACTGTGAGAGCTGCCACCGTAATTAACAAAGGAGTATTAACAGGGCTTTAAAAAATACACATATACTTGACTAAAATCTTAAGCACTTCAGCGAAAATTCAGTTTGGTAAACAGAGTAAAGCATAAGTAAACATATTGACAGTATGTGGTAATCACAGCACTTACACAGGCAGGATGTTGCATTTCTAGTTTGAAATCCATAGGGAATATCTACTGAAAAAGACTGGTTAAGTAAAGAACTTACTAATATTTCTATATTAACTAAAATCCAAAGTGTTGATGTAGCTTCTATTTGTCTTGTATGATTATGCTACACGACAATGGATTCACAGTCTAACCTCGTTAAAAACTTTAAAAATAAGTTTTGAAATATTCTCTTACTTTTAGTAAAAGGGTATTCAGCATTATGTTCCCCTAGGGAGTCATATAAGTCATTGAAAAAAATGGTGGTTTAAGATAATATTTTGATTTTTTTCCTATGAAAATCGTGGTGATAAATGTAAGCTATTAGTAAATTATACTCTGTTAATTGAAACATGGGAGTGTTTCAAGTAAAATAACCTGTTGAAAGGTGAGTCTGTGAGGAGTCCAGGAGTGCCAGATCCTGAGTGATCACTTTTAACTAGGAGTATTTATTGGATGAAAGATTTAAGAAGGAATGCTCTCAAAGCAAAGTGTTCTCTGTGCCCCCCTCATTAGAGACTCCACTACTGGACTTTATTCAGCCTTGATGACAGGATATAATGTTGATCTCTGGACACTAGCTGGAAAGTCACAAATTTTCAAGGGACATACCTTAAAATATGAGGGCTTCACAGTAAAAGACAACAGGGATTAATTAATGCATTACCCATGCAGTAATGTGGGTAAATAAAAGGAATCCCATTCAGATAGGAAGTTATGAACTCATTTAAAGGCTAAATAGATTAACAAAGACTAAAGACAGTTTGGGAGCTGTATGAATAGTTCAAAGTTTGAAAATGTAGCTCTCCTTCGCTATCTTAATAGAACTAAGATTTAAAATAATCTGGCCTGATCATAATACCTTATTTCAGTCTGAGAATATTAATTATTGCTGGTTTTTTACACGTTTATCAATGAAAAATCATGAGTTTTCTGCCATACTCCATATTTTCTGATCCTGTAACTTTGAGTGTATCTAAAACAACCAAAATTTTTGTAAAATGTTTGTCATAGTAATTTGTATGTTTGAAATTGCTAATCCTATTCTGATCCTACTCTTTCTCTAACATCAACTCCACCTTATTTCCTATGTTTCCTTATATTATATACTGTATCTAGTCATGCTAAAAGAGTTGAGATCAGGTGTCAGATCTGTAATATCACCTTATTTGTGCGGCCAGGTCATTTCAGTGGTCAGTGTATCCTAACAGATTCTAAATATCTGACAAACCGTCAGAGAATTAGAGGCAGATCGGAAAATGTACATTGTAGTTCTTTTTAGTGTAGCACATCCTCCAGCAAGGTAGAAAGGGATTTAGCTAAACAGGTAAGAGTAAAAGGTTATTATATCAAGCATCCCAAATAGCAGGATGTTTCCCAAAGATAATGAGAATGCTATGGCTTGAGTTAACTCTTTAGCAAACATCTATGTAGATATATGGAAGCATTAATTTTAAACTAGATTGAAAAAGATTTTCAATTATTTAACATTAGCATTGAAATGCATTACAGAGAAGTTGACAGACTTTACATCCTTTAAGTAACTCATGAGTAATTCTCAGGAATTGTGTAAATTAGAGAAATACCATAAACAACAACCGTTACAGACAATTAGAAGTCTTTAATTAATATTGTTCTAAAAAACTCTTAATGTGCTTCCTGATCATCATGGGCAGTTGATGAAGGAAAAACAGGTTAGCCATGGACAGCACATGGGGGGAGCAATGATGGTGTGTCTGTAAACATTGAAATTATATGGGTGGAAGGTTTTTTGACATAGAAATTATTCCAGTTTTGTTTAGTGTGTGCACAGGGGAAAACAGGGACAGAAATACATGATCGATGATGAAAAAAGAGCAGCTAAGTTTAGTGTACTGTGAGGTTACCAGAGTTCAGACCATAAGTGATGATGTTGTTCACTTTTGAAAAATAAGCGTCTTAAAATCACTCAGTTTTGATCTCCCAAATCTGAAATTCAGTAACTATCTGAGAGAATAAACTGGCATGTTTGGTTTGTGTAAGTGGAGAAATAAATGATGGAAAATGACAAGGAGGGTAGAGGAGCCATGAGCATGTTAGAGAAGAGGTGGGAACGCTCTCCTAAGCCAAATAGGCTGTTGGTGTCCTTTTGGAAAGTGTCTGTGCCTTTTACATCAACTCTCAGTACTTGCTGAGAGGAACTTGTTATTGAAAAGCATGGTAAAAATGTCTGTGTGCATTTTAGAAGGATGGAAAGGCAAGTTAATGATCTTATAAAATGCAGGGAACGTGGGTCTAAGTGCAGCTGAGTGAAGGGAGGAGAGCTGAAAGGTGAAATAGAGATGCCAGCTGATATCTTTATTTTGCCAAATGATTAAGAAGTGATTGTGGGTTCCTTGTTTATCACATTGCAGTGTTTGCTGTATCAGTTTATTCTTTCCAAAATCCAAAGGAAACTGTTTCTTTGACAGCTGCTCTCTCTGAGCCAGAGACGCAGGAATCAAAGGAGTTCCTCCCTTTTCATGCTGCTAAATAAAAATTCAGTGAGATGGATTAGACCCAGAGTGCTCTGATCTGCTTGCTTTGTGTCTTTGTTTATACAACCCAACTCTCTGTTTTTGCTGTCCTGACCTCTACACTGACAGGAAAAGGGCTTCTGAAAAAAATTAGTACAGATAAAATTCCTGTCATTTGTTTCCAGTCAGTATTGCAGATTCTTTTTAATGCTATGAGCAGAAATGACTGAGTGATTTCAAAGATGTTTTTATAGTCTTAAAATACGTGATTTTTCTTAAAGAAGGAGGGTTGCTTGCACCACATATTGAACATATGTACTAATGGATTTTCTAAGGTGGAATTAGTGAAACCAAACCATTCTAACAAAAGATTTCTAATGACTTCTTGTCTGTCATGTGAAGCTGGTGTGCAATTGATATGAAAGTAGCTGCTTTACTTCTAAATTAGGCAGCCTGAAATAATGCAAATTAAAGCACTGGCTCACAAAATCAGAGTAGTTGAAGATGTGAGGTCTGGGAGGTCTGTAGTCTAACCCCCCTTCTCCATGGATGATCCAGGGGTGCACGTTTCTCAGTGCCATGTCCAGTTGTGTTCTGAATATTGCCAAGGATGGAGACTTTGCAGCTTGTCATGGCAATCTGTGCCAGTGTTTAATCACCTGCACAGTGAAAAAAGCAAGGAAACAGCAGACAGACCCCAAACACCCAAATAAGTTTAAGAGGAGTTTTGTGAAATTTAGTTTCTTCTCATTGTCTCTTGTGCTGTCACTATGGTAGCACTGAGAAGTCCTGGGCTCTGTCATCTTTATTTCTGTGAGACTTTTCTTCCCACACTTGACAGTCTGACTTCAGAGAAATAACCACATCACCTAGCCTGTTGGCAATGTTCTCCCTAGTAGAATACAGTCCTAGGTGTAGATTGACCAGGATATTGGAAAATAGAGTTTGGACTCCAGATTTCTGCATCTGTTAATGTGTGATATCACCCAAATTGACTATATTTATTTCTATAGCGACAGAATCTAGGTAAAGACTTATTCACCACCTTTCTTACTGTCAACAGGGAGATTTTATTATATGGCTCTGAGTTCTTCTTCAGTGAAGTGTCATGCTCTACTCTTGATTTATTATTTGGAAAAATAGAAAAGGAGATGACTTTCTGTTTGCTTATATTTTTATTCTTAAAGATTATTTCATTGGTTCTATTGGTAAAAAAAAGGTACATCATCAGATTGGTGAGGTGGGCCTCTGTTTATTTGAACTGAGGAGGAATAATCAGGTTTCATGGTCAAAGGTTGGTCTCTTCTGGGAAAAGAGTGAGAGGGAGTAGTAGAGGAGGGATTGAAAAAACAAACTTTTCCCTGCTGGACTCTCTCTGTGGTGTTTGTTTCAATTCTGTGCTGATTCTGTCTTTCTTTGTGGGCAAAGCGTGAAAGCGTGAGTGCTTCCAGTTCTCAGCAATGAAAGTAAAGTGGAGCCCTATCAGTATGGCACCCAATTAAAATGATTTTGTGTGAATCTGATTTCTGGTTTTGTGTTTCTGGTGGGAAATACGCCCAAGGTATTGAAAACCACTTCTGTGTTACTTTCCTTATGATTAGATTCTACAGTATGAATATGGACTGGTAATATTCCTCCTAGTAAGTCTATAGCAGTTGAACATTCAGTATGTTGAGGGCATTTCTCAGTATTCTATTCTGAAGCCTATAGCCTAAAGTTTCACATTTCTGTTATAGAAGTGTTTTATGTGGAATTAGCTACGAACCACATATTTTAAATAGAAATTATCACATAATCAAGATGTTCTTAAAGGTTATGAAATGCTGTTAAAAGCAATCAATACAAAATAATAAAAATAATTTGATTAATTAAGCCCTAATTTTTAGTTTCCAAGTAGCCTGAAGAGTGCATAATGCACAGAAATTTAAATTGAGTAATCTGAATGCATGCAAGCAGAATGGCTTAATAAATGACACTGAATGCATTGCAGAAAATGTTGTAAATCATAATTCTGCAATGTTTCTGCCAAAACAATTGCCTTTGGTGTTGATTGCCAGTAAATCTGTTGGGAAAATAAGGCCTCAAGTCACAATTAGTGAGACTGGTTCAATAATGGGTATTCATAGAATCACAGAACCCCAAGTTGGAAGGTACCTCAAGGATCATTTGGTCCAAACTTTTCTAGCAAAAGCTCTGTCTAGGCAAGATGACCCAGAACCCTCTCCAGTTGAATCTTAAAAGTGTCCCATGCTGGGGAATCCAGCACTTCCTCAGGAGATTATTCCAATGGTTGATTGTTCTCTTGGCAAAAATTTTCCTCCTGTGTCCAACCACAGGCTGCCTAGGAGTTATCTGTACCCATGACCCCTCATCTTTTCCACGTGATTCTTTGTACAAAGGGAGTCTCCATCTTCTTTGTAGCCACACTTTGAATAGTGGAACATGGTGGTGAGGTCTCCCCTCAGCCTTCTTTTCCCAAGGCTGAACAAACCCAGGTCTCTCAGCCTTTCCTCACATGTCAGACTTCTCAGCCTCAGATCATCTTCATGGCCCCTCTCTGGACCCTGTCCAGCCCATTCACATCTCATTTCCACAGCAGAGACCAAATCTGAACACACTATTTCAGGTGTGACCCAACAAACAATGATTAGAGTGGGATAATGATTTCTTTATCTCTGCTGAGGATGCCCTTATTGGTGACTCTGTGTGAAAGTTCCTTCTCCATCTTTGTGGGCTTTTTCTCCAATATGTTCTTTTGTCTTTTGTCCTGGAGGAGCCCAGAACTGCAGATGTGTCTCATCAGTGCTAAGCAGAGGGAAGGATTACCTGCTTTGACCTCCTGGCAATGCTCTGCCTTGTGCAACCCAAAATGTCATTGGTAATTGAAAAAAAAAAAAAAAAGGTGATTAATACACTCTTAAGTTTAATCAGATTATGTCTTTCATAGAGCATTTTGAAATACACGACATACCTTAAAAGCCTACATGATACCATTGATCTTGATATGACCATACACAGTGTTTGTAGGTAGTGAGAAGTTTAATACTTTAATGAAAAATAGCCCGTCAAATAAACCCTGTGCTGAAATTCCTATAATATTTCTTATTTTTTTCCATTTGCAAATTTGTTATTTGAAAGTACAAACTGGCAAGGAATGAGCAGTTCCAGTCACGCACTGGAGTGTTTGACAAAGGAGCAGTGAAACACACTGAAGGAGATTTTATGCATTTTTATGCATCTAATTAAAAGGACAAATGGAAAGCATCCAGCCTCTTGTTGCCAGGCCTACTGATCAGGATGAGGCCTTGCAAAGATAAACAGGGTCTGTGAGCACCCGTTTATTTGCAAAACATCTCCAGCCCCTGCTTTCAATCGGAGAGATGAAGGACTACGTAGTACATCATGTTTTGATTAAGAGCTCCAACACTGCATTTCCATTGGGTTTTGCCGTACTTTGCGGGGTGAAAAAGAGACAGAGGAAGGCAGAGGAAGGAATAGGAATTAAAAAAAAAAAAAAAAAGAATAATTTTCCTAGGAATGTGATGTATTTGTGGCCTTACATATTTTAAACCAGCTTTCTACCAGGTAGGTAGAATAAACCAGTTGTGTTTTGCTGGATCTGCCAGTGAAATAGGCGGCATATAAAAACCTGGAGAGCTTATGTTGACAGACAAGGGAAATTGCTCTTTGCATAGGTGCTCTTAATGTTGTCTGGAAAGAGAACATGTGAATAATTCAACCACTTTGAAAGAGTGAGGTCTTGGTGGGCAGCAGCTGTAGCAGATTGAAACAGCAGAGTACATGACATGCCAAAGTCTAATGAAATAAATATTCTGGTACACAACTACATGCACATTTCACAACCACAAGTGCCTCTGAAGTGGTCCAGGTGCCTGTGAGACTCTCTGACACAGCTGCTGGGCTGTTTGTAGTGATGTTCCATGGTGTGTTGGCTTTGTACTTCAGTATCCCTTTCCTGGTGTTTAAAATAGGTATCTCACCACCTTTATTATTGTTATTATTACTATTGTTACTATTATATTTTTCTGCTATTATTAAGAATAAAAACAATAACAATAGAAATGTTATTGATGTTATGGTTATTGTGATCATCATAATACTATTATTTTTTAAATAAACATGGAAAACACACATATTTTATTATTACTAATTGGTTTTTAGCGCCCTTCAGACAGTTTCTTGTATTAGACTTATTTTTGTATGTTTGCCACTATCTTTGCAAAATATTAAAATAAGAGTTTCATATATCTTGTCTGACTCTAAAGAAATGAAGCATTGCAAGACTTTTAATACTTTTAAAATACACTGCTCATTAAGAATTAATAATCCTTGATGATTAGGGATAATTAACTATCATCATGCTCAGCGATTAATTACTCTTCTTTTTTTGCCAGCAGTGGGGTGATAGCTATAGTTTCTTTTTCTTTAGTTTCTTGGCTAATGTTAAGTAACTGGTTTTGGTGTTTTTGAAGAGACCAGACAACATAATTTGCTCATAAAATTTAGACTTAAAAAATATTCTTAAAGTTCTGCTCCTGTTTATGTCCCTGTTTTATATAACATAGTATTCTCCTGGATTTTTGTGTAGAAGGATGTGACTGAACAGCACGGAAGCTACTTACTAAAATAAAAATTCCAGAAGGAAGCTGATTCTTTAGCTGAAAAGGCAAATTGGTCTTTAATGAGTATTAATTCTGGCAACCTAGGAGATTCAGATTAGAAGATTTTAGTCTTCTTAGGGAAAAATTATCAGATCAAAAACTTGGTGGTGTTCAGGCTAATAAAAGTTCTAAATGCAGTTTCCAGAATAAAAGAAAAAAAATTAAAAGCTGAATATTGAAGACAGAGACAGATGGACATTATTGTTTTTTCTTTCTTTTCCCCTTTAAGTTCTTTTCCAGCTTTTTTTTTTAAAAAACTATTTATATAAAGGGTTCATTAAGCTGAGCAAAATTCATCATGATTTAGAATCATTTCTGCTTACCTTTTTCTCTCCATGTATGTTTACTTGTTTTTAAATGATTGTAATGGTTTGAGAGCCCCAAAATCCAATTCTCGAGTCCAAGCCCCCTTCCCTCATCTCAACCCAGTGTGAGATGGGTTCTCCAGACAACACACGAGACTCAGTATGGGGGGGAAGGAATTATATTACAATGACTGTACAAATAAATATTATAATACATCAAATACAATGTTAACTATCTTTTCTATGATAAAGCAGTATTTTCAATGGATCAAATCTCTTCTCCCTCCAAATAAAAGTCCAGGAGGGAAGAAGGAAGAGATCCTTTCCACTCTCAGAGCAGCAGTGTCTCTAGAGCAGCAGTCTCTCTCTCTCTCCCATGCAGCAGCTTTGGCTGGATTTTTTATCATTACACAGGAGGGAGGCCTCCAAGCCCCTCTCAGCCCTTCGACTCCAGGTGAGGGTCTTTCTCTTCCATGGGCTGCGTTCACCAGGACAAAGGTCACTTCACCACGTCATATCAACGAAGTGCAGAAGCCTTTGTGACGGTCCTTATCCTCAGGGGATTCAAACTCCCTTGCAGAGCTCCCGTGCTCTGATCTCAGGCTGCTAGCTTAGCAGCAACAGGGGGGGCAAAGCCCTCCTCTGCATTCCGTTCTGGCCATTCCGGTCCAGCTCCAGGATGGAGCTTCTCAGCTCCTCTCTCTGCAGTGCATGCTGCATTTTAGGACTTCCATCCAGTAGGAGTCCACCCCCTCCACTTTAGGAAGGATCTCAAAAGGAGTTTGGAGGTTTTGGTTTTCAGTTCTTACCCCACAGCTCTGTCCATAGAGATTAGTTCTGCTCTGTGCCAGCTCTCTTTCTCTCTCTCTCTCCTTGCAGGAGTTCTCTCAGTGTTGCTGCATGCCTGTCTTTGCTGCTTGTTCTTATCTCTTCTGGCTCTCTGCCATAGCCTCCGGTCAGTGCTGTTTCTGCCACTGCTCCTTCTGCCCACTCACAGTGGAGAAAACTCCTTCAGCTTTCTAGCTACAGATACTTAGCCCAGCCTAACACTGTTCCAAGTCCCTGTAGCCCCCCAGCCGGGGGCTGGGGGGGGGGGGGGGCATAGCCCCTTCTCCTCGTGGCTTTACAAGATGGCCACAAGAGGGGCTCCTGCCTCTTCTCCTCATGGCTTTACAAGATGGCCACTCTCCTCCAACAACTACTACAACTACCTTCTTTTCCAGTCTGGGTGATATGTTTATATTTTGCAGAAGCGCTCATTGGCTCAATCCTAAGAGACACCACCCCCTGGGGGGTTACCATTTTATAACTCTAGGATGAAAACTGATTTTTCCCCCACCACAGTGATGAATTAAGGAAATATTTCTTTCATCCTAAAAACAGATGCAATAGTTCATAAATCCTTTTTATTTTCTCCAGTAACAAAAATACTTACGTTCAGAAGTAGGAGAATGAGAGTGCCCAAATGTTTCTCTGAATAAATTTAGTATTTCTAACTGGGAAAAGTTTCTATGAGTATCGCAGAAATTTCTTTCCAGGGTGTAACTGTGTGATCTGATGCCTTCCTATGCTTATTACTTTTTGATTTAAAATCTCTGTTAAGTCATTTGCTTAAGGGTCTTTGCTGTTCATCATCCAGATGCAAAATTCCTTTAAGCATTTAAAACAGTGTAGAATAATTTATCTACTCTCTTATATTTTTTTTCTGTGCAGTTCCAGCATACTAAATGATTTTTTTTTTAGATTTTAAACTGGAATATATACAACGAGTATTATCTTGAACAAACATACCTTATTCTTAAGTATGCTGAAGAATGAGAACTGTTGGTTGAAGTGAGCACAACTCTGAATGTACAAGAATTGAGTGGTACACACCAAAAGAGTTTTTTACTTTTTTCAGCATATGATTCAGTTGTTCACAGAATACCATTTTACTTAGGTAAGGGAAATAACTAGATGTTTTAGTTCCTAATTGGTTTGGTTTGTTGTTTTTTAATTTTTTCTTTATTTTCTCTGCCCAATATAAGTGTAATCACAGAACCTGCATAATAAGTTTGTGGGTTTACCTAGTAAATTAACCGGGATGGTTGTCTGGGGTGAAAAGACACTATGTGCCATGTGCTCATCTTCCTATACCCTCACAACTGCTGGATAATGAGGACCTAAGTGAAATGCTGACTATATGAAGCATATGAATAATTTAATTTAGAGATAATGGGAGTTTTTTAGGTTTTATCACAGATGTACAGCTTTCTCCAATTTGATGATGCTATAAAATAAGGTTTAAGAGTAATTAATTTATATTTCTATTATATTAGTGAACAAATTTATTAAGGCATCAGATTTTATGCTGAATTATGGTTGCAGAATGAGTATTTCACATGTATTACTTGAGCTGAACACCTGCTTGAGAATTGCTATTGCACCATGAGTTAGAAGAGTAAATATATTATTTGTAATGTTAGAAGAAAACAATCAATGAGGTTGATATTAATATTTCAACTGGTCCTCTGTGGTTATATCTGTAATATTAGAATACTGATTTGAGGTACAAACTTTCCAGTCCATACCATCTTCATTTTGATACCACTGTAAGTCAGGCCATTCTGAAGTCTGGAAAAGCATGTGCAAGGGGTGGTTGATTTGGACATAATCTTTTTGTCTCTGAAACTAGGAAAAGAATGAGGTAGAATTTAGGCTTCATGATTTGGTGAAATCACACTTCAGATTCCTTGGTATTTATGATTCTATTCAGTTTATGTGTTGCTTCATGCATAATTGGTGCAAATATGTGTATTTTCACTCTTCTGATCTATGTTTTCGACAGAAATCTAATTCAAATATGCATGAACACATGCAGGGTTTTGGTTTTACAAATGGATGGGTACAAGACATGCATATACAGTCTCTTTGTTTATCTGTCCGTATCCATGGACAGATAAATTACTGAATGGTTGGGGTTGGAAGGGACCTTAAAGATCATCTTATTTTATCCCCCTTCCATGGGCAGGGACACCTTCCACTAGTTGTTCCAAGCCCTGTCGAATCTGGCCTTGGACATTTCCAGGGATGGGGCAGCCACAGCTTCTCTGGGCAACCTATACCAGGGCCTCACCACCCTTATAGCCAATAAATTCTTCCCTAATATCTAATCTGAACCCACTCTCTGTCAGTCTGAATCGATAGTCTCCCTCCATCTTTCATGTCAGTTCCTTTCAGGTACTGGAAGGTCACAATTAGGTCACCCCAAGGCCTTCTCTTCTCCAGGCTGAATAATCCCAATTCTCTCAGCCTTAATGATATCCTACACGTATTTCCTAAGAAACTAACAGGGCTGGTCAAAATATCCTGGAATACTTGTGTTTGCCATACAAGCATTTTCTGCATAGACTACGGGATACAAATGCTGAGACTTCAAATCCCCATGGAGATGTTTCAGATATTGTGTTTCAATCTGAGTAATGCTTTTTTTATTCCTTTTAACCACCAAAAAGATCATGGGTTGCAGTTATTTATCCTGTGTAGCATTCCAGCCTCTGGACGGTAGGGTTGGGAGTGATGCACCTGTGCATGGATTCAGAGCTTCAGAGGGAAAGTCCAGGATATCCGTAAATTCCTGAGTCCTTTCTCTAAATCCCAACTAGTACCTTTTGTAGTTCCTCATAGCTTTGAACAGCAATAACTATTTGGCTTCTGTTGACTGTGTTCGCTCAACTGGTCTTTCTAGCTGCAAGTGTAGGGAAAATTAGAGAGAAAAGAACAGCTGCTGCTGTGGTAACTGCCTTAGAATTAATTTTTCTTCTAAACATACTTAGCAGTTTTCATGGAGTCTGGTGCCTTTCATGATGTAAACAGAAACAAGAGAGAAGTTCCTCATTTGTAGGAAATGCCCTGGTCTCATTTCCAGCCTAGTCTGGAAGCAACTTCAGCTTTAAATGCATATTTATTGCTATGAATCAACAATTAATGTGTTTTATAAACCAGACCAACAAAAAAACCCACAAAAAAGTAAGATAAAAAGAGTGTGTTAGTCCCCAGACTGTCAGATGTATTGTAGCAAAAGCCATCAATGGGGAAGTGCCAAGAAAGGAAGATCCTGAGGAAAAAGTAAGATGTTATTAGAAATGTACCAGAACAGAAGAACTGAGATCTTCTATGTCCAGTTCTTCTAGGTTGTGATAGTAACATATATATTCATTAAAAAATGTTTGTTTCCTAGTTTATTTATCTCTTAAAGTAACTAGAGATTTAGAAAGGGTGAAAAGCTCAGTTCCAACAACTTGCACTTAATTAAGATGACAACCTAAAGTGAGTACTATAGGGCTCAGTAGAATATACTTGTCTAAGTATTAATGTTGTTTAAAAGGCACCATAATACCTGAACCTGCCATTCTCAGATCTTCAAAACCATTTTTTTGTATTCAGTTCTCCACACAAAAAAACAGTTCTTATGGTAGATGAGTCCTTCCTTTACATTAACCAGTTTTCTTATGTTGGGACAATATGAACTAAAAACGTTCCTACTGAGGCAGAGTTTTCATCGTTAGTAAGGAATCTGAGGTACACAGATACACCTGAGAAAAGGTTCTGAGGAGTCGTTGCAGCCCTGTGTTAGTACAAGATCTGCATAGGCACAGACAGTGATGAGATCAAGGCTTGTAACAGGATCATGATTGTGGATCAAGATTAAAGCCCCAAAAAAACGGGAAGAGCTAAATCTCAGTGTATTATATTCCTGTTATCTAGAAATATAAAGCAGCATACCCATTTCTGGCAAATTCAAATTGAATTGGCAACAAATTTTATTTTTTAAACAAAAAATATTCTTGAAGGTGTTCCTTAGTTTCTCCATTTGCAAGAGGAGGGCAGTAAGGGTGTGAAAAAACATGAAGATAGAGACATGTCAACGTATTTAAGTACAAACATGCTCTTGCTGGAATTGAGAGAAAGAAGCATGTCTTGATTAAAAATTCCTATTACTTTCCTCACCTTCTTAGGCAGGTCAACTTTTTAATCATCAGTTATTCATTATGAACAGTCTAATGAGGACAGAATTTGGTCCTTTAAGATTAATTTTTGCAGATAAGAAAACTGTCAGTGTCACTTGATTTAGTCAAAAATATGACTGAATGGGCTGTAATTTATAAGGGGAACAATGACAGTCATAAAAAAGAAAATATTTAATTTTTGCTTCTGTTTTTTCTGGCATGAAATAAGAAACATCTGCAGGAGTCATTAGCTTGTAACTGAATAATACATTAGCCTAAGTCAGCAACAAAAACGAGCAGTGGATTAACTTTGTCCTCACTAGTGGTGTCTTTGGGGTCAGCCTTGGTTACATTAAAACAACATATCCTGACCAATGCAACATAAACAAAGTAAATAAATATATCAGGTCCTTCTGAAACATCAGTATGTTCATCACTTGCCCTCTCAAGGTGGAAGAAGGGACCTAAACACTTCCAAAGAATCAGTAATTCAAAATGAAATAGAATAATTATATTTCAAGTATTGCAGCTGAATATATGAATGCCCAAAGACCATGAAATAAAAAGTTTACTAAAATAAAGAGTGTGAATATTAAACTAACAGGCTATGAATCTTGATACTGCTTAGAATTGGGATGTGTTAAGCATTTCTTTTGTGCATCTCAGTTAAATACAGAAAGAATTAAATTATACAGTTTTTCTCTGGCCTTGCAGAAATCAAACTGATGGAAATACTTTAGGAGAAATATCTGATCCTCGCTTAGCAAAAATATATATTAAAACTACAATAATCTAGTTAATCAGCATTGAATTAAATGGGGTATTTTTTATATAATTTCATTTTCCACTGAATTTAATTTCATACTCTGTAACAAATAGTGTTGCATCTGTTTCTCATGAACTTTGTTCATTCAAAAGTGGTCCATAGTGGCTGCACTGTTCTGCTTTGACTTGGCAGCCCTAAATCTCAGCCCTGTTTGTTACCTTTCTTTGCAAAGTTTCTTGTCTACTTCAGCTCTGTAGGGCTGATTGTTCTGTGAGACATGTGGTGTTGGTAGAAGCCTTTGTCCAAGAAGAAAACTACATTTTCTTTGCTAAAGTCACTTATCTTGGTGTGACAGGTCTACCTGGAACCTGAGAAGTCTATAGGTGAAGTGGGGGAGGAGATGGGAGTTGTGGGTCAAGACTCAATAAATCTACTTTGTTTGCACCTCTACAGTCTTCACAACCATATTTGAATAGTAAAGAGAAAATTTAGCTTTATAAACATTGGATTTTTTTTTTTTTTTATGTCATTACCCAGTGTGGCAACAGTCTGGTGAGAACTGGAGCAGCAAAGAGGATGTGATTAATAGAAAACCAGAGTGCAGTACAGTGAAACATAACAGCAAGGGCCTACCTGGTGAGATCAAAGTGATGAAGGGAACCTGAATAAAAGGCATCAAAACAACCTAATAAAGCAGCTCAGCAGCATCACAAGAGAAGGGGAGGGAACTGATTCCACAGCTCAAAAGAAACTCCAGGAAAATTAAGTTTCTTGCAGTTTAGTAAGTGGTGTGAGTGATCTGTAGGATTGTGTCATCTGCAGGACTGTCTCATCTGCAGGACCACAAATTTCCACTCTTTGGGAGTATAGAAAACTCTTAGGCTGCAGATGGGTTCCCAAACTCTTTGTCAGGGCAAAATGGTGATAGAGGGGCTGAAAATACAGGTGCCATTCTTCAGGGAAAGAAGAACAAGTTAAAAAAATCGTAAAAAATAATCTATCTGCCCTTTAACAGGTGTTCAGGGTTCATTATTCACAAGCATGCAACTTGAATAGAGTTAAATTTCTGACTGGCTATGAGGATTCATCAACATTAGGACCAGAATAGGGCCATTAGGAAGTGCAGTTTGACCTCTGTAAATCCCAGAATGTCATCACACCCAAATATTGCTGCAGGCAGCCCAAAGAGCCCAATAAAGCTTTGCTTTCTCAGGGAACTTAAAAGTGGGATACACCCAGAAAGAAGAGAGGATTTCAGAGTAGGGAGTTTGATGAGGTGAGAGAAGCCCAACTGAAATAGTTGGTAGTCTCTACTCTAAAAGTAACTGGAAAATTGTTTAGATTTATGCATATTTCAGAGTATTTTTTCCCTGACCCTTTATATGGCTACCACTGTGGTACAATATACAGTTACAACTTCATGTAGAGAAGTCACTTCATATGTTGAGCTGGATGTCTCCAATTTACTGAACTTTGTTATCTTTGCCACATAATATGTTCAAAAAAAAAGGGGCAGCTTTTCAGCATGGTGTTTATTTTCTATATATAAATTCTGCCCAGGTGCTGCTCTGTTTATGTTTTCATCACCTGAGTAACAGAATTCTCTACCCCTTATTTCTTATTATATCTAGTGTTTCCTGTTCTGGCAACATTTGTCTTTAATTTTTTTTCCTTCTTCAGTATTTTCAAGCTTCTGCTGAAATATAGACAGGAGAACTGGTTACTTTAATACAGTCTGGTTTAGCAGCATGATAGGAAACACCAAAATAATTTTATATGTTCATTTTTAAAACCAAATATTAGCAATGGCTGTTATTCAGTTATTATAGTGTGCCCCAAATGAAATTGGATGAGAAATTTTAATTTCTCCAGTACCACTGAGCATCTTCAACCCATAAGTATAATTTTATTGCAGAACAGCAGCAGGTGACAGGCTCATACTTCTGAGTGGTGATGCAGACTACAGGATGTGTATGGAAAGCTGATTAGAATTATCCTTTAAAGGCTTCAGGGAACCTAAGAAAGACAAAAGAACTTTAGAAGGTGAAGGAGAAGAAACATGGCCAGAAAGCATTTTGATTTTGTTGTTTCCTTGTTTCCAGTTTGCTGGTTCAGTTTCTAGTGTATAACATGGATCTACCATTAACATATTTCCTCCTTAATGTTATTAGGAAGGAAACATCATCTGCTATTTCTTGGTTTTTACCAAGTTGCTCAGTCCCCTGTCACTTTTTAAGTTGCCTGATAAATCAGGTATAAGATTATTAGAAGAAAAAGAAAGCTCATTAATTTGAGCTGAGAAAGACAGAAGCTTCCGGCAGTTAAAAAAAAAAAAAAAAGGAAAAAAAAAGAATCCCTCTCCTGTGACCTGACTGACCAGGTTGATGCACAGTAGCCAAACACAGACCAGCCAACTACAAGACCTCACCCAAATTTGTGGGGCCACAGATGAAACAAAGATTGAAGATGTTTTGGAAAACAACTAGAAAGAACCTCACAAATCTCTTTGCTCATTGAGGTTTGTGTTTTGTGTGGCAAAATTGTAGCAAAATTTACAGTTACATCATTTTCTGCTGGGAAAACTTGACCTAATTACAGAGGAATTAATTATCCTGGAGCTGTAAGCTCAAATTTTGTCCTGGCTAGACTACACTTTAGTGATATCAGTGGATATCTGCAATATATAGGTCTTAATTGTCTGTCCCTGAGTGGTGTGAGGGGACATTTGAATAATTCTCAAACTGTAAGATAGTACAGTAAAAGAAACACAGCCAGTGGAAGGTAAATATAAATGTGTATTTTACTGATTTATTCCAGGTCAGCAGGAGACAATAAATTCAGTCAGTCACTTTTGCATTTATGAAATGGATCTTATGTAAAGAGCTTTGTGTGGCACAAAGAATCAAGAAGAAGATACATAAGGGGAGGAAATTCAGTCAAATACTGGCTATTTTGCTTTAGCAATAAGACACTTTGCTCTTTCAGCCTACACAGAGCAGGAGTATTTGCTTCGAAGTTATGTGCATGTATTTTTTTAAATCTATACCATGTCATTGTGTCTTTTTAATGCAGAGTCATGGATAAAATTCACTAGATTACAACATGGAATATTTATGAAGCAGAAGGATTTGCTCACCAGATGAATATTTCATGACTACTATATTTTATGTCTTATTTCTTCAACATATCTTGTACTTAGTCACAATAATCTTCGATGTAGAGTGTGATTGCAGAATGCTGCACATAGTGATTAACACAGACTTTAAAATACATGGTTTAAGGTAAATTTTAATATTCTAATTTTATATTCTAATGCATTTTCTTAAGAGGATTATTTTCTGTTGGGTGAAGTCAATCATAAAATTCCTGGTAAAAAAAGGTTTTGGAGGGGGGAAAAATTAGTGTTGTTTGGGATTAGTTTTTGACTTTTTGTCTTTAATTTAAGTCTTTGTTAGATTTAAATAACTCCACTGACTTAGTAAGTCAGTATTTCGTGTTAACATTAATAATGCTTTATAAAGTTGAGCAATTGACAATGCAATAAAATTGCATCTGTTAGCATTTAGATCACCCATCTCTGAACCTGAACTTTTCTTTGCATGAATATTAACTGGAAAATGCCACAGGGGCCATGCAAATTATTCATGTGTTCATGTTAAATTCAGAAGGAATTTTTAACTTTAAAAACAAAACATATCTTTGACCTAAAAAGTAACAGAAGAAAAGTTTACCATAAAAATTTAGGAAAATATTTAGGAAAATATATTACTGAATTTCCCTTTAATTTTTGTGAGACAGTGTTTGTTGATGCCTAATTTTGAATTTTTTTAAAAAATATTCCAAGTGTTAAAAAATGGTCAAATTTTTATTTTGTTTCTTGAAAGGATTGAGATTAAGATGAGATGTTTCACTACAAGCATGGAAATTTTTGATTGATCCAAATACAAATAATTTCACTTCTGCTTAATATATGCTGCTTAATATATATATACATATATATAAATATATATATAGATAAATAGGGGGGAAAAAAACAGGAAAACAAAAAACAAAAGATTATTCTTCAGGTTCTGTCTTGAAGCAGTTAATGATGGAGAAGAAAAGCTAGTAATTTCTTTTTTGTTAGTGTACCTAATTGTAATGAAAATCAATCCAGTTCCATTCCAGGTTTTCTTAAATATGTGATATCTGCCTGTCATTTTCCCAGATCCCCAGTATCACACACTTAGAGCACTCAAATGTATTTACCTTGAATGTTAGAGATTATTCCATCACTGTATTTATAATTAGTCATTTAAATGTAGCATATTTCAATAATCATAGAATCAGAGAATGGTTTGGGTTGGAAGAGACCTTAAAGCTCATCCATTTCCAAGTCCCTACCTGTCTAGCACTTTGACAGCCCAACAAAAAAGTGCCACATCAGCAGATAAGAGGTAAGATTATGGGTCTTCATAGAATCACAGAATTATCAAGGTTGGAAAAGATCTCCAGTATCATCAAGCCTGATCTATTACTGAACACCACCATGCTCACTAAACCACAGCACTAAGTCCACATCTACTGATTTTTTTGAACACTTTCGGGGATGATGAGTCCACTTCTGTCCTGGGTTGCCTGTTCTGATGCTTAACCACTATTTTGGTGCAGAAATTTTTCCTGATATCAAACCTTACCCTCCTTTGGTGCAACTTGAGGCCATTTCCCCTTTGACTTGCTTTTTGCAACCTGGGAAAGTAGCTTTGTACTCAGTGGTTCGTCTTCCTTTGTGCATCCTGCATTTCCTGTATGCCTTTTTACGAAAACAAGGCATTACAGAATGCAGGAGCAAGGATAAAAGTGTTGATTGTAACTATTTTGACCTGAAACATCCCAAGTAAAAAGCATTTCCAACATCTCCAGTGCCAAGAACAGATTATAAGGGTGGCAATCCTTGTTTTTGTTGTGGGCTGCAGTGGAGATGGGTATGTGTGGAAGTACTCTAAGAGGTTTTGCCATCTGTTTGCAGAAAGGAAGAGTGGAAAATGAAAAGGAATGAAAGGCAGAATTTTAGCACAGCTCACCAAGAGCCCAACAGCTCTTATTTCTCTTGGCAGGAGGTGCTGGTTGGTGGGAATGTTTCTGAAATGCATTCACCACAGAGGGTGCTGAGCATCCTTTGACTGCACAAAACCCTATACGGAAAATGAATAAATCTGCTCTGAGGAATGTATGGGAAAGTAGGGGTGAGGTGGGTCTCAGAAAAATCCATATACTGGAGATAAAAAAAAAATTCTTAAAAAGAAAATAAAAAGCTCAAAATCAATAGGCCTGACTCCTACATTAATGAAAACTGAAAGGCATGGAGGAGCACCAGAGTGCTGACTGATGACTGCTGTGAAAATGTTTCTTTTGGGGTGAATTCAGAGGCTGATAAACTGTTGACTTCTAGTGGCTTTATTCACTAAAACAAGAAAAATCAGTGTAAATTATCTTCACTTGTTCATAAGAAAAAGCCTTGAGTATTCAATTTTTAATTATTTTCTGAAAAATTAGGAATGGTATGTAGATAACAAATTAAGGGCTAGGAACATAGCATTTCTGAAAAGAATAAAGAAATCTCACACCTGGTGTGATTTTTTACCTCCTATCACAGTGTTATCTCTTGCCTTGTTTGCATATAGCAAAGTCATGTTAGTGTCAACAAAACGTCTCCTTTTACACTTGTGTTTAGGCATGTTTCCCATTTGGAAATTTCTGTTTGTCGAATTACAGTTGTCAGCAAAGAAGTTGGCATGCTAAACGCACAGCAATTTGTACAACCTGCCTCAGGTTTAAAGTAAACACTCTTCATCAATCATATTTTAGGGCAGAACAGTGTGCTAGTTTTGGAGAGGTCCAGGTTCAATAGACCTCTGCAGATATCCTTAGACAAATTGATATATGACCCATTGTCACTGTTGTTAACAGAGTTATGTGTTAATAAATTCTTTGAGATCTAGATAAGGGCAGTGTTTTATTGAAACTGGATATTATTGACACTGTTTTGCCACAGTCTACATCACACATATTTTTCAGCACACATTTCTCAATACTAAACAATAATGGATTCAGATGTATTTAGGTATTTATTGTGATTGTACTGGAGTTAAATATAAAACCAGTATTAGATGCAAAGGTCATAGGATCTCCTTTTGTTTCTGTCCAATTAAAAGAGTTTGAAGTGAATACTGGTGTGTCTGTTATTCCTCAAATGTATTCCAGTCCCCAAACTTTGCCTTAGCAATGAAAATACTGTTATTAATTTGAAAATATCTGCTTTGCTTTTCTTACACCAGGACTCAAGTCTTCTCTTTGCCACGTCTGTGTTCATGCCCTGTACTTTTATGGTGGGGTATTTGTTTCATTCCTGAAGTCACCAAAAATGATTAAAACATACACTGCATCAGAGCATTATGTCTCCCTGCATGGGACACCACATGGGATCCTTAGACACCACATCTCTCATTTTACCTGCCATCTGCTCCTCTGAATTCTCCTCTTGACACAATATGCAATTTACAGTTGAAGTTTCCCATGATGAATGTTGTGTTGCATGGAAATCACCTTGGTTAAGCAGAATGCAGGCCCTCAGTCATGCTGAACAGAGTACTACAGACTTGGATTTAGGGGAAAAAAAGAAGTTAATTCCTTTGTAGGGCCTGTGAATGAAGTGAGTAATTTGCACTGAGAACTGTATGTCCTTGATTCTATGCAGTTTTATTTATTATGCTGCATTTTCTATGAAACAGTGACTATTAAGTGCTTTCCATTTTGTCTGGTTGCAATCTAAAGGCTTTTCGTATCATGACTCAATGATCTTAGAGGTCTTTCCCAGTCTTAAGGATTCTGTGATAAAGTTGTGGCCTTCTAGTTGGTTTATATAGCTTCATTCCCCAGAAAGGATGGCAGAACGATCTTTACAACTGGCAAATTAGAGAGTTTGACAAAATCCCTGAAATCACTGAAAGTTGCAGGATACATATTTATCCTGAAATCTTACTATTTGAAATCCACTGGGTTTTCCTGTGTGTTTATTGAACTTCTCAGTTATGTATTCCCACGAGGCAAGATGGGCAGTCTAGGTGCAATTCGTTGGCAGCAGGACAGATGGTTGAAGTCATTCTGGGGTGAAATAAGAACAGATAGTGTCACAGAAAGTTCAGGCATTAAAGCTGGCATCTGATGTTAAGGGCTGCAGGTTTATTTAACTGCAATTTTCTGATTCACTTTGAGCATTTTTTTATTGTCTTTTAACTTATACTGTTGGATGTTGGATATTGGAGGATCAAGTGGTGTGGTAGTAAGCACTTGGGTACAGATCAAGTCTTCAGTGAGAGAGCTAATCCAGAGTCTAGCACCAGTCAATAACCAGACTCAAACACTCTGTGAGCATCTGAGTGGGGATTTTATGGTATTTTATTTCCCAAGTGGGAGAATATCCATAAAATAAAAAAAAATATTATCATCATTATTACTTTGCAGTGTGGTATATGATGTTACTTTAAAATTCTCCATTCATATAAGAATAGCTAGTAAAATTTTCCCTAGAACACACAAAAACAATAAAGAGAAAAAGCTTCAGGCAACTGACTGAAATGTGAAAATATAAAATTGCTTGACTTGAAAGGTAAAGTTTTCTATGTATAACTAAGGGTATATCTCAGGTAGGTTTTCACATCCATAAGTGTAACAGACACTAGCAGGTACCTACTTCCATAAGTATATTTTACTGCCTTTTTTAGCATTTAATTTTAAGACCATGCATTTGATTGATGGTGAATGTTCTTCGGCATTTAAAGAAACAAAAATTACTGTACACTGCTTTATAGTCTTATTCATTCAGCTATCTGAGTACACTCATTTTGGGGCGTAAAAGTTCTAGGACACTTTCTCATTACACTCTCCTCTCTTTTGTGACATTCACATCTTCTCACACACAGCATATGTGTGTGAGTCTGTGTAAAACTGTGTGATAATTCAAGTCATGGCAGACTACTCCTGGCTTCAGAATTACAACTTTTAGTACTATCATGTCTTTGGCAGCACATGAATCCTTGGCAAGAACTGCAACTGACTAAGAACTCAGGAATTGCTTTAAAGCTAAATATTTTTTTACACTCTTTTCCTTATGAAGGCCATCCTGCCAAATAGTAGGCTCAGGGGGCCACTCCACTGACTGCCTTGTTCTACAGGGGTGTAAACATGAACGCACTTACAAAAAAAAAATCATTATCTAATCTTGTCTTCTGCAAAATGCAGACTTTCACCTAAATAAACCTTTTATTTCATGTTTAAACATGTCCTCATTCAGCACGGGGCCCCTATGCTTAGAAAAAAAATGAAGACTAATGAGAATGAATTAGACCTCCCTTATTGGCTTTTCTAACACTGTCATTTTAAGATATTAGTATTCTAGATTTTAATAATACCTGAAGTTTTGCTCAGATACCAACTTCTTATTAAAAATTTTATTTTTTGAAATAAAACAATGAAGAAAGAGTAAGTTTTTCATAGGCTTTGAGTTGATGTAAACCCATGAAGAGTGATACAATTCCTCTGCTAAGTTCCACAGGCCTAATTAGGATTTCTTAATTAATATACGTGTTTTCCATATAACATCTGTCACCCAGGCAGAGTTTTATCAGTTCATGTCACATGCATTAGAGTGGTTCCTGGTGTGTTCTTCTTGTTTTGTTTTTCTTTGTTTGGTTTTGTTGTTTTGTCATTTAGGTTTTGTCTAAGTTTAACAAAATTACAACTTTGAAATTAAGAGGCTTCAAGTGAAAGTGTGGAAAAGGAAAAGAACAGCTCTTTATTAACAAACTCAAATAAACAACAAACGGTGCAACCAAAATTTTCAAAAGAAACAAAACAAAGTCCTAATTGCCCAAAGAGGAAAGAAGCCCACAGCAAACCTGGGAGCTGAGGGTAAATTGTCCTCGGCAGCTCAATAGCTGCTCGCAGCCACGTGAGCAACCAGCATGGATAGCGTTCTTCTTCCCACAGGCGCAGTTTCACTTCAGGCGGTTGATAACGCAGCCCCAGGGAAAGGTTACCTTGCTCTGAGATGCGTCTTCGGGTCTCTCTCTCTCTCTCTCAGTCGATCTCCACGGGGTATCCAGCAGGGAAAAGGAAAAAAAAAACAAACTTCCCCTCAGGGAAAAAAAAGGAGGCGGCCCCTCTCCTAACTCACCCCATCCTGGAAGAAACAGACTGAGGGGAGAGGGGGCAACACCGGGAAAAAATTCCAGCATCTGTTGTCAAACCTATGACAGGTTTTTGGTTTTGGTTTGGTTTGGGATGGGTTGGGTTTTTTGGTCTATTTTTTTGGGACTTTTGTGTGTATTTTTTGTTTCGTTTTGTTTCTCAAGCATAATTGCAAGCACAACCTGACCAGCTGAAGACAGAAGGTGACAACCCTGTTCCAAGGCCCTCTGAATGCTGTAGTTTGTCAAATGGGGAGCAAGTGAAGAGACAGTCTTGTTAAACACATACTTTCAATGAAACATCTGTAGCATTAAAATCACACCCTTAATGACTGATGTTGAATCTTTATAGGAAGTCAATCAAGTCAGTCTTTCTGGCATTGCAGGCCCCCTGAGATTCTGAGATTTGATGATGAGCAGCATATAATTTCATTTTCGATGTCACATTCAGAAAAATGTTACTTGTTCTTGGATCTTGCTGTTCATTTGGGTAATATTATAGAGCTCTTGCATAGACTTTCCCATAGAGATAGTGCCATATATCTAAGTTTATTCTTTTATATATGAGACTTACATTTTATTTGAATGCTAAAGGCAAACATATTTCACATGAATATAAAATTAACGTAAGCTTCAATATAACACAAAACTAATGTAATATGTCATAAGATATAACGTAGTACGGGAGGATGTTATTAATGCTTCAAATTTTTTTTTTTTTTTTTTTTTTCCCAGGCCCATCAAGGCTTCTACCACAGTAAGAGAAATAATCAGGAATCTGGCATAGATATTCAGATACTACTCAAGCATTGCTTTCCTGTATTATCTCTCTTAAGCTAATGTTGGGTGATATGTGTCCTGGTATAGGCTTTGCAAACTTGCCCGTGTCTTCATGGCTTTTTTCCTCTCACTAATGTCATGCAGTATTATTCACCTCTAAGGAAAAAAAGATCAGCTTTTCCCAAGTGAAAATCAGATTTTCCCTAAGAAGATAAAATCTAATATTTCTGCTGCCATATGTCTTATTATATTTTGTCAATGATGCATTAAAAGGGGAAGAAATATGCTGTCAAAAATGCGTTGAAGCTTCAGAGAACTTTACATTTTAAGGTCACGCAGTGCTGTTATGAGACTTGATGATGCCTGTGACTGTTTGGGGCACTTTTTTATTAAATAAGTGGCTACTCTGTGTGAATCTCACCTCTCTGAGGTCAAGAGGAAAACATCAGGCTGATGGGGATCCACCACCCACCACAGTGAATCACTAGCCTGTGCCATCCCACTTGCTCAAGGCAGTTCCAGCTTACTCCCTCTCCACTCCTCTGGAACAAGTAAAAAGTAAAATACAGATAATTACTACGGAGATGAATAGCTTTTAAAAGTAACTTAATGCTTTAAATCACTGCTGATGGAAAAAAAAAAGTAATGTTGCGTAGGAAATTTTTGGTGTGCTAGTTTAATATATTTCCTTAATGAATGGAAAACAAAGTGCTGACATTGCATTTGAGCTGGTATGATATAACAAAAGCAGTGTATTCTCTGAGCATTCAATAGCTTTCTGAGGCTGTTTTTTTAAACACGGTTTCTAAAGCTATGGGAAGTGAAAATATCCTGTCACATAAAGCGAGAGATTAAGTTAATTTGATTTTTTATAAAAGTTTGTATGAAGTATGAACAAGTTCATAACTGCATTTTCATATCTGTTTTTGATATCCATATTTAATTTCTGTCTGGAGTTAAGAAATACAGTATTGACAAGAGAACTAGGGCTTTTGCAAAAGCACTTCTCAGCAGCTCAGACAAGAAAATAACATAGCCTATTCCTGAAAGACCCCAAACCAACAATTAAATAGCCAATATAAATTAAATAAACAGAAAAGTGACATTATTTGCTTAGCTGTCTTGGCATCTGAGCAATTTATTCAGCTGAGATTCAGCTATACTGTTTTATTTAGATGTGTACCTAATCACAGAGTGGTCCCTCTGAAACAACTATCACAGTAGTAACAGAATTCAGCTTTGAATTGCTAATGCTGGTTTTCATCCCGAAAATTAAGTCTAAGAATATTATTCAAATAGCGGTCTGAAGAAAATGGTTCCTGGAATGAATATGCTTTGTATAATTAGGCAGTTTTGTTTAACCAGTTTTAATGCACAGTAGTCTCTAGTAGTTTGAATTATTTGCTCTTCAAGCAGCAGTAGAGCTTGCAGCTAATACAGATTTGGAGCATTTGTAAAATTTAATAATGGAACTTCCAACTTTCATGTTCTGTTCTGTTCTGTTTGTGTAGTCCTCCCTTCCAGTGGCACCTTGACAAATTACAACCTACTTTATTTACTTAGTTTGTAGTTTGTTTATTTGTGGGTGAATGCCAGGATTACAAAACCTGGAAAGAGCGGCTTTAGAAACGGGTCCATCACAGTGGCAGCTCCCTGGGACCAAGCAAAGCAGAAAAACAACAACTACTTGTGTTTTATTGTACGGTCTTTCCCTGAGTTATGTATTTACCCGGTCCGCGTGGCCCCCTCCCCCACTTGGAACCATATTGTCTCCCCTCCCCGAATACAGCCCTGCCTCTGCTCAAACAGGATTGGCCGTCTCCCCAATCCTGAGCTTATTATGGGACCTCGGTCCTTCTGTTTCCCCTATTGGTTAGTGGAGCCCTCAAGTCACTCCCTTTCCTCCGGACCGTTGCCCAATCGCATTCCTCCTTCTAGCCCTTTCCCCAAGACGATATAAGCTGTGGGACTTCCGAATAAAGGACTTTTTGCCCCGGAACCCAGAGAAGGAACTTGGTCACTCTTTCCTCCTGCCAAGAGGAACAGCGAGGCCAAGATTAATCTGAGGAACCACGGGCAGGGAGTTGCCTGCGATCGAATTCTGCTATTTATTTACTTCAGATTCTGTTGTTCTGAGATTCAAATATTCAGGTGTGGGGGTTTTTTGTTTGTTTGTTCTGTGTCTGTGTAATCAGCTGTCATGTTGTTGAATTAAAGATTATCTAATTGGTTCTATTTAAAAACAGTAGGACAGTATTTTTCCTTCTTTCTTGAATTGTCTTGAAATTCTACTACCACAAACAGATTTTACTTAAATTCAGCAGTTACACAGTAAAAAAAAACTTGCTGAAAGCTTAATGCGATCTTTACATACACTGCATAACGGATTAATCTAGTTTTCGAATACACATTTGTACTGGTTTAAGAGTTAACCAGCAGGGGAAATGAACTCAACTCAAAGGAGAGATTATAAGTCAGAATAACAATTTACTAAAATAATACAGTAAGTACAATCATACAAACAAACAATTGGTCTTAACCCACAAAACCCAAATGTATAACCCAGTACCCTGGGGCATGAACAACGTGGTGTTCCTTGGGCCCCGCTTGAGTCCAAAGTAAAGGGAGAGGGGAAGAACCTGCTGGTGGGAGAGCTGTTGCAGTCTGGTCAAAAGTGGTGATTGGAGTCCAGTATAGGGTGGTGATCCAAGTCTGTTTGAGAGCGATGAGCCGCAGTCCTTCTCTGGATCCCACAGAGTGGTTAAAAATGTTCCAAGACTCCAAGATTATATATCCTGCAGTTCAGGCAGGAATGCTCAGCACTTCCCTCAGGGCGGGGAGTTCCACAAAGGGTGTGAGGACAGGAGCATCCTCCTATCTCACAGGCCTCTTAACACCTAGTTTGTAGCCTGAGGAGTCAGGCTCTATGGGCAGATGGTGTAAATGGTTCATTGATAACAGTTTCTGGGAAATGGCATGGAAGGCTATAGAATACACAGTTTTGGGTTACACCCATACCCTGATGAACTGGTCTCAGTTGTCCTAACTAGGACAACATTCAAACATTAAATAAGGAGTTACAAAAGCGAAGGCTTAGCTAAGCATCCTGTTTAGGCCATTTTAGATTATGTACTTCATAATGTTGTGTTGTTTTGTACCCTTCTTCATGGTTTATCTGAACACCAAGCTTTAGAAATAAAAATCACCTATTTGTCTCAGCTAGAGACAAGATGCTTGACTGGTGCTTTAGACAGTAATTCATGATTTTGTCTTGATTAGACTTGACAGTCCACAAAAGGACACCATGCTACTCTGCATTAGGAATAACTGATGTGTTCAGTGTTAGTCACCTCATACAGTTGCATATATAGAATATTGTACTGAGTTAACCAAGATTTATTGCTGGTCTCAAACACAGTTGACAAATTCTCACTAAAAAGAGGGAAGGTCTTCCTGATCCTGTTCTGGTTCCTCCCTGCACAATAGATGGGGGTGATAGTGCAGGAAAATAAATTAGTTTACCAAGCATTGTGCTGGTCTTTGAGAAAATGTTTGAAATCTTTATCCATGCCAAGTGCAAGCTTGAGGGCTGTCGGGATGGGTCAGTGTTTGTCATGGCTGTGGGAGTATGGTTTGAACTGATTCTGCAAGAAATCAAGAAGGAGCTTCCATTGCCACTGGTAGAAGGTGTTTCTTAAAAGAGAAAAAAAATAAAAGTATGGATACACGTGTTTAATATCTCAAGGGAGCCTCTATATCTTATCTATGGAGAGTTTTCTCACCTCCAGGTTCTCTTATAGTATCCAATTGAGAAACACTTGAACGTGGCTTTTGCTGTCACAGAGAAATTTGCAAGACTGTGAAAAGAATGTTTTTGTGATGCATGTGTACACAAAATATCCTGACTACAGGAAGGAAAAGAACTCGGTCACTGACCTACTTTTAAAATGCAGTTTTACTGTGAACATGCTTGTTCCCTTCTTTTGAATGTGCTGGTTATAGATAGTTATCTACCCATAAAAGGGAAAGGTATGAAGATATGGATTTTTATCACTTTCCCCAGACAGCTGGAATGGAGAGTCCAGTGGGTAACTGTGTCCCTGACACACACCCCTCCCACCTCAAAACTGCCACTTTTGCTCCCTAACTACTCAATTTCAGAATCAGTAATTCATTGCTGTCACCCCCCCATCGTGGTTGCCAAGGACCTGAAGGGAACAGAAGGGGTGTGGAATGGAGAGAATAAAGTTTTTTATAATACCTACTTATATTAAAAAACGTAAATAATATAACAATTAAAACTATATGATTTCTTCATTTGTATTTCTCTCTCTCTCTCTCTTTTCTTCCTGTCTCTTCCCTTCCCCTTCCTTGTCCCTGCCACCCTTTCCATCCCTGATACCTTTTTGCACAGCCTCAATTGAAGAGGAACCAACCTCATCAGGTATGAATAATTTATATTACATCTGGCTCACAGTAAACATTTCTTGAGAAGCACCTTTCTTATAAATCATTTTAAACAGGTTTACTTCATGTATAACATGCTAAATAGACATATCAGATTTGGGTTCTTTCTTCTTCTGTCTGGTCCCACTTCCTTTTGTCTTTTTTCTCCTCAATTTGAGAAGAGCAGGAGATATTCTCCTCCAGCAGCAATTAAAAATCTTCTCAACTTCCTTCCTTTTTGTCTCTTCTTTGGTTAAGCTGGCATATTCACTGGGCTTCAGACAACAAAACAGGTCAAAGGCAATCAGGAATTAAAAAAAAAAAAAAACAGGTTTTTTGTTTTGTTTTGCTTGTGGGTTTTTTTTTATTTGATTGGTTGGTGGGTTGGGGTTTTTTTGTTTGGCATTTTTGTTTTATTTTGTAGCGTTAGTTTTTCACCTGTCTTTATCCTGGGGAAACTCAGCCATCTGCATGACCCCTCAAAACTGACATCCTTAAAAGATAATAGGGAAAAAAACAGTGAGGGAGGGGAAGCAGATGCAGGAGCATCCTGCTCAAAGAAAACATTCTCCAAATGATGGCTTGGGTATCTGCTCAGAGAACTTTTATTTCCATTGACAAGCTGCCAAGGAGTGGGAATGGTTACCATCAAAGCCATAAAAATTAGTTTAGGAGCTCCTCAAGACTCACAAACATGTAGTGTTTATTCTAGAGTGAAGATTTACTATTTCTAATTAATTGGCAATCCATTAGATGGGGAGTATTTAAAGGAAAAAAGAAGACAATGCACCAAACAAGAATGCCACTGAGCAGCTTAACGTTTTTGAAACGGCATTGAGTTGTACAAACTCAGTGAGTTAAAACATCAAATAAATGGGGAATCACTTTACAGTGGCTTGTTAAAAGAAGGAAAGGCCCCCAGAGGGCCAAAAGAGAAAAAGTAAGACAAGTGAATGAGGAGATGAAGACGGCAAGGAAGGACTGAACATTGTTTACATGCTAACCTACAATGGGGGAGCAATATAAATAATTAGGGTAGAGCAGAGAATAATAAATGAAAGGACGGAGAGCAAAGCGAAGAGTAGAATATGAGAGAGGGAGAATAGTGAAGATTAGCACTGAATACAGAAAGAAGCAAAAGAGAGCTTTTAACACAAGTGTAGCAGAGGAATGAGCAGGAACCATGATTGAGATGAGAAAAAAACCACTGTGAAACCGGGAAAGGGAGAATTTGGGGAAGAACTGAGGAGCACTAACACAACCCCATGGACCACACATTATAATTTCTGAGCATCAACTTTCAACTATACATTTCTTGAGAGATCTGTCAGTCTTGAAATTTCTATGGAAAATATCTGAGTAGAAACCTATTGCAGCCGTTCAATAGAAGTGCCAGTCAAAAAAGGAAATGTTTTTACACAGGAAAGAGCAAAAAACCCAGCCTTTTTCCCTTTATGGAGGTGATTTAAATGCACATACTCCTTAGAGATAGAGTTGCTATGGTTGTGTGTTGTAAAGCCATCACTTCTGTTGTGATTAGTGGATCATCTCATGAAGGCATGGCCTCCGTCTCTGCATTTTGAACATCAGTGATGTTTTTCTGAAAGCCCAGACAGATCAGCTGGGTAGATGGAGGGAAGTGGAATTCTTAAGACAGCCACTTGGATTCCACTACAGATATCATCTATTCTAGGAGATAAATCTATGAATAAAGTACAACCTAATATTAATTTCTGTCTTAAAATTTTAGAAACAGTACTAGCTCTTCAGATGCTTAATAATTTATAGTTTCTATTGATTTTGCTATTAGATGTTGCTGAGTTGAAAGTAACAGATCAGTACATTCTTACAGGATTGTTTTAACACAACTTATTTCTCAGTTTGTATTGACATTTACAAAACTGTGTGTTCTGCTTAAAGCACATTCCTCTTCCTCAGAGTAGAAAGGCAGCCATGCAGTCTGGAATTTGTAGGCATGCTGAAAAATAAATAGAAACTGCATCCAAAGCCTCATGCACTTACCTAGAGACTTCCACAGTAATTTCAGGGGGATGTGCCTGGTACAGGCCGTTCTATCAAATACTAGATTTTGCTCTTTTTCAAAAGAAATTTTAAAAAAGAGCAGAAGGTTTCCTCCAGTTTCTGAAATGTATCTGAGTATTATTCATACACATATTTTTCCAAACAATGCCTTTACTTATGAAAGAACATGAGTTGGGACAAATTGCAGCTAATAACTTTATGAAGACTATTAATATTATTTCTGCATCTTATGAATATTATAAACTTTTAATTGACCTGTCATCAGGATCAAAACTAGAATTACTTTTCCTGTTTTATCAGAGGGATAGAACAATGTTATTTTCCATACTCTGCTCTTTTGGATGGTGTCCAGCAGCTCTGACAACATCATCCAGGAGGAAGGAATCTTGTAGAAGTGAAGTTACTAAAATTTTACTCTGTGTTGCAGGCACTAGATTGAAGTTTACTGTTGAAGGTTACTATTGAAGGTCACTAATCCTGTAATAATAAATGCCCTGTGGTTCTCTCTTTATAGAAATGATATTTCACAGGATATTTCCATCAGAATGCTTCAGTCTAATTAACTGTAATTATAACCCATCAAATGTGTTTCATCCAAGATGCTTTTTAACAAAAGATAAACAGAGGAGCTTTTCAGATGATCCTCACAGTTTCAACAAGGTTTTCCTTAGTATTTCTTCTGCATAAGCACTGGTCTAGACATCTTTTTCCATTGCAGTCTTTTACAGTGTGAGTTTAATATTGTTTTAAATTAATTTAATTGTTGTAGAGGTTAAGGATTCAATATATGACAGAAAATTCTTTTTTGAAGACATTACTTAAAAATAATCCCTACAAAGACCTTGTGGCACAGTATGTAAGTGTATGTATGTGTATGGACAGCTGCATTGAATATCTCCAACCAGTTTATTTTTTCCCTTTAAAAATAATATGACTCTTCTACAATTCCCTGTGATATTTAATCTGTTCCCTTTTTATTTAGAATTTCAACTTTTATATAAAAGTTACTATAGCATGTCTTTCCTGAATAAGGAAGTAACAAGGGATGATAGACAATCCCTTTTGAAACCCAACAAAAGCTGAAAATGCCCTGAGACTTCAACTGGAAAAATCTCTAGAATGAAGTCTAATTCAGAAAAGAAAATTAAAGGAATTTCAGAAAGGAATTAGAATGGAAAAGCACAGTACCAGAAGTTTCAGGATAAAAGTTGTACCAGACATAACACTTGAGAGTTATCAAGGTTATGAAAAATAGATGTCTAAAAATTTTAAGTGCCCACTCTCCTTACTCTAGGAGCATGATATTAACTAATATCTGAAATAAAAATTACTTAAAAGTTATGTGTTTTGTTTTGTTTCTGTTAGAAAAACTCCAGGTTTCTTTATTGTTTTGCTTTTTCCCTGGATTTCTTGTCTTTAAGAAGCCTTTTAAAGAAGGGCACCACAGTGTATTTTCTTAGTGTTTCTCTTGGAACCTGCTTGCAGAATAAAAAAAACTATGGTTTGGAGAAAGAAAAATACATTGAAAAAGATGAAAAATTAAAAGTAGTTATAAATTACTTTGGTCAATAGGTACTTCAAAGTTGACTTACTGAACAGAGGCTTTGATTCTTATGAATTATTCTTATGAGGGCATTTCTCATGAAATTATTGGTTCCTCAGAAATAACTTTCTTCCTGGGACATGGTGAGTTTAAAAAAAACCAAACAAACCAACAAGTAAAAACAAATAAAAAATTGAATTTATATTATAAAAATGTTATAAAATAGCCACAGTTTTGGCAAAAAAAGTGCTTTTTCTTTTTCTAAATATGCTTCTATTTAAAAATTCACTGAATTATCATTTTAAAACACTGGACATAATAGTATTAAAATCCTGGGTTTTACCTTGTACCGGTTTAATTTCACTTTGATATTCATAATATCAAATTTTTATGGGTTTGTTTTTCCATAACTATTTGTGGTGGAAGTTAGAATGGTTCTACTTGGCACCATTCTAGATAGCTTTATATTGGACAGTTTAAAATAATTTTATATTAGATAGTTTAGAAAATGAGTAGGTTTTAATGGGATATTGGGAAGAAATTCTTGGCTGTGAGGGTGGTGAGGCCCTGGCACAGGTTGTCCAGAGAAGCTGTGGCTACCCCATCCCTGGAAGTGTTCAAGGTCAGGTTGGACAGGGCTTGGAGCAACTTCGGCTAGTGGAAGGTGTCCCTGCCCATGGCACAGGGTGAGGCTGGATGATCTAGGACCTTCTGGGATTCTATGATTCAAATATTCAATAGGTCTTTTTCTTGAACAGATTAATATTGTAGCCAATTTTTCATTGTCTTTCCTTCCTCCATGTCAGAAAATGTTTTTACCATTTGTTGCTGCACTGCTCACCAAAAGGCAGATAAGATCCATTTGGTTAAAGTTCTGGACATGAGTCAGTGATTCTCAGAGTCACATTATGACTTCAAACGACAGCATTTGAGATCTTACTGACATTGATGTTTAAACAGGAATTATCCATATATCCTTGTATAATAACTATACCATATGTATTCTCTACAAATACTCAACTGATTGTGAGTTTGAAACTAGATTTCTTCCTGAAAATAATGACATTTATAATGGCCTTTATTGACTGTAAAAAAAGTGGAAATTAGAACTTCTTTAATGATTACTGTGATGGTTTTTGGAGCCAGGTGATCTTGAAGGTCCCTTCCAAGCCAAACCATTCTGTGGTTATCAGAAAAGAAAAACAACAAACCAGATTTTGTTTATAAGTCATTGAAATGAAAACTAAAAAGAAAAAACCCACACATAAGATACTTAATCTGCTTTCTGTGTCACCTTCAAAAAGTCAAGGATGCATCCTGTTCAGTCTCAAGGACTTCAGTTTTCTGCCCACTGTAGAAGCGTTGTGGTTTTGTGGCAGCTGTCTCTTGGGTCACAGTGATTTTGCTGTGGTGTGCAAAGCTATTTCTATTTAACACATTTCGAAGAGGAAAATCATCCTTCAGAATTATTCCAAGGGAAAGGATCTGCCATTCTCCCAGAGTTTGTAGCAGAGACTTGCTCTCTTTCTGAACTTGGTTTACATATTTGTAGCAATTCAAATTCCTTTTCTTCTTCTTCTTGAAGTGCATATTCTGGTTTTTTTTTCAGTGCCTGAATCTAACTTGTTAATTACTTTTCCATCTATTTCAAGCAAAATATAGACTAAATCAGAAAATTATATAAAGGTCATATTAAACCCTATTTTGATGGAAATGAGGCATATGCAGTAAATATACTCTGGATGCCAGGTGGTACTGAGGGCCATTAGAGTAGCATGTTGCATTTAAAAGCAAGAAATCTTGCTTAGGTCAGAAATGGAAATGAATTAGTATTTTCAGCATATCCCTTAGTGAATGTCTGTCCAAAGATCATAAAAACAACAGTTTGGCTAAATGGCTCTACTTCTTTTCAAGATTGACAAAAAGGGAGCTAGGAGATTAAGGTTAGCCTACAGTGCTGGCAGATGTCTGAGGAACTCATACATGTGTTTTTTTCCATAATCTGCATAGTTTTTGAGAGTTATATTTTGTAGGTATAAAATATTCATCCTAGTGTACAAATACAAGTGGAAGATAATACAGTATCCCTCAAGATAGAAACTGCTTTATGTTGTTGAATTTTTCTTTGGATTTCTTTTCACTTTCTCACCTGAATTTTGAGACACATGTTTTCTAAGATGAAGTTTTTCATACCAGGCATCTGCCTCAGACTGAACTTAGCTCAGATCAAGGCCTGGCTGGATGGTGGTCCAAGCACCCTGGTCTAGTGGAAGGTGTCCCTGCCACGGCAGGGAGTTGGAACTGGATGAGCTTTAAAATCCCTTTCAGCCCAAACCATCCTGTGGTTCTATGATTCTCTTAAACCATCTGTACATAATATTTATTGATACCAGATCTATATCACAGGTTAGCTTTACTTAGGTGCTTTTTCATCTGGAAGCTGTGTTCCCCAAGCAGAGGCTTTGCAGGTGCCTGGACCTTGTTAGGACAGACAAAAAGAGGGGAAATAGCAGTTTGAGAGACATGATTAAAGGAATTAGAGATTAATATTTGGCATTTATTGCTTCATCCTCTGAAAATGGAGAAGGAATAGGCAAGATGAACAAACTGCTGTTCCTGTTGCTGTAGGGATCTCAGTGTACTCTGCTGCTCCTTGAGTTGTCTGTGCTTCTAAGAAGAGTACAGGAGAATTAGGACAAAAAAGCACCTCTTTTTTTTGGAGCACAATTTTTTGGACGTGTTCAAGAAATGATTGGATATGGCACTCAGTGCTCTGGGTTGGGTGACAAGGTGGAGATCAGTCACAGGTTGGACTTGATGGTCTGGGAAGACTTTTCCAACCTAAATCATTCTGTAATTCTGTGAAAAGGCTAAGCATGGCAGAGAACAGATAACAAGTTACAAGTTACAGGACAGATTTTCCTCTAAGTGTTGCAAACAGATACAAGAAGTTCCTGGGGAAGGAAGTTAACAGGCAAAAAAATAGGATCAGTGAGTTGAGTATGAGCATGGAGGGAGTGAGTCTGAAGATGTGCAAACAGAGAGAGAGGTAGCAGTGGATTGATCTGCATGGATCTGGCTGCCGTTACGAGTGTTGTTTCCTTCACATCATCCATTAATTTTTTATCCCTTCTTCCAGCACATCGATGTTTTCTTCCTCTCTCCTCTGTGCCTGTGTTAGCACCTGTGTTGAGCTACATCAGGTTTCTGTTCCAGTTGGAAGTACCGCATCCATAATGCAATTTCTCTGATAGAGCCAGTGTTCATTTGGTTTAGCATCTTGATCTATCTTGCTGTGAAGTCAAGTGTGTGTGCGCTCAGTGGAAAAGGGAGTTTGGTGGAAATGTGTGGTGAAAGTGAGAGTGAAGAAAAAAAACTCAACAGCCATCTTTGGTGAGATGCTATAATTAAATAGGATTGAAGCACTCAAAGATTCCCATCCAGGCATTAGATGTGTGGGAAGTGAAATAAGAAAAGGCAAATACTAATGAAAGCAAACCAAAGAAGAGTGGTGGTTGGTTGGGGATTTAGAAGCAGGTTAACAAGCTTGATGAAAAGGACTCTAGTCAACAAATAACATCACAAAGAGGCTTATTTTGTGCTTGCGTTAAAGTCTTATGACCGTCTTAAAAGCTTTAGATTGAATGTGAAAACAAAGAGTACTGAGGAAGAAATTTTATTCCTTTACAATACAAATTTAAGTGGTTTTTAGTTACTAAGGCTTTGTGTTGCACATCAATTCAGGAAGCTATGAATGTATTTATTAATGACCCATTTGTGGAATGACTGGTTCTGCACCAAGATAGTACATGATAGCAAAGTTAAAAGCTGTAAATTAAGTGTGCTCCTAAAGATGCTAGGTATGTTTTTCATATGTTTGTCATATTTTTGGACAACAAACCAAACCCTTCCATGACAGATGTTTTAATCCAAATAATAATATTAATTACTGTAAGGTTTTAGTGGTGGAATATATGTTTATGAGTGTTAGTTTTGGCATACATACGGATTTGAAATCCTCACTATTGGCAGTTGTGCATTTGGCACTAAATTGTGACAGAAATGTTTGGGCAGTAGTCTTATTTTTGGAAGGCTGAACAGCAACAGCATGCATAGATGTCATCTCATTCTGATTTCCTCTTCAAGAGTGAAGAGTCCAATTTATGTCAGTCTTTGCAGCCAAAGAAAAGAAACACAAACTTGTAGAGAATGAGTCATCCCAGTAAGTTAGATATTTAAAACAAAAAGAGCAATTATTCCCTACAGGTAGTTATTTCTCTACATGTAGATGTAGTGTATGGCTATAGGAGTGTGTTTGGTTAATGTCAACTAGGAAGAAATTCAGAATTTAAGTGAATCCCCTTTTCTGGTTTCTCTGGGAAGGACTACAAGTGAATCTTGAATTTGTGTGGCCCAGTATTGTGGTGTCTGTACACATATGAGTATGTACATATTTATGATTTGTATCCTGAGGTTTCTGGATCTCACTTTTTGTATAGTTGCTGCTTTCTCATATTTACAATCTGGTTTTCCTCACATTAGTTTGTGGTATCTCCTTTCATTATATATATTTAGCATGTTGATTGTTCTGTGCTTCAAAGTTTTTGAGCCTACAGAAATATGGATCTATATAGAGTTGTACTGTTGGTTGCTAAAGATCAGGGTGCTAATAATTCTGGTTATATTAAATAAACAAGAGTGGCTGTGATGAGGTTTCCTGAAATTTAATGGTTTTGAGATGGGAGTTGTATACTCTTGGCGCTGACTACTTTAACATAAGATTTGTAGATTCTGAGCAAAGTGAACCAGTATGAATCTTGCAAAAACCCTTGGTATGGCTGCTGTGCTCCAGTGTCATGTTTGAAGAAGGGTACCAGAAAAGCCTTAAATTGAGAATATGCTAAAATCAATTAAAAAATTAGAAAATTAATCAGGTTAGAAATGAATGTAAAGATTTAAGTATTGCAAGCTCATGTTTTGTGCTGTCCAGTGCAATAAGTAAGAGAAGAAAAGAAACAAAGCCCAGTATTTTAAACCAAATTGTCACTGTATGTTATCACTATTATTGTTCCCTATGCTATGAAGTTAAACAGCAGGATGAATGGGAAACCTCCCTCTCTAATAACTCCCTTGGGAATACCTCTATTGCATAAGCTCTAAAGTTTTGTGTTTGGGCTGACATTCTGAAACAGCCAAGAAAACCTTTAATGATAAGTTTAATCATGTGTCTTGTATGTTTGTTCTGGCACCTTCTTCTAACATTTAATATCTCTTGTCATTAAATAAATTTATTTTTTATCCATAACTGTTGTCTAGTAAAAAACAAGCAAATGTACAAAAATCTACTCTGATCCCTGAAAAAAAAAAAAAAAAAAAGAGAGAATTCTTATAACCATACCTTTCCAGTAATTCATATTTTGTCAGGGTATTAAAAGAACTTATGCATATGCCTAAGCTTGAGCATATTGGATAACTGCTAAAGCAAGTACAGAGGAAGTGCCAAGGAAAGCTCTCTGCAGGTGGCAAAGTAGAGACACATGGCTGAACTGAGAGAATGTGATACTTCAGTGAAATTCAGTCTCCTTTGAGACTGATTGTATAATCAGGGAAAGATGTGAATTCAGGATCATTTTCTGGTGTGGGTTCATAGGTTGCAAGAGGGCTGTGAGAAGCAAAGGTTTGTAGCACATCTTATTGAACCAGCTGGTAGGTGAAATTCATAAACATCAGAAAAAATGGATAAATATCAGACAAAAGAGTATTTCTTCATGTCTGAAGCAGCAGTATTTTATTGATCATGATCATGGATATTCGTAATACCTTACATTGGTGTGGATTTTTAGTGCATCAAAGCCCAGGAATGTTGTAGCTGGCAGATAATGGAATTATCTGCAAGGGGAATTAAGCACCCTGGAGGACCAAGAGCAGGGTTTAGAGTAGCTTTGACATGGGCTGTTTTCTTCCATCTGGTCTAGGTTGTGAATCTCTGCCTGATCAACTGCTGATCTCGTGCCCAGTTCTCATCGAAATGAGTTTCCCCCTGCACTGCACCATGTTTACTGCTCTTCTGCCTATTTCTAATGCTCCCAAGTAAAAAAATCCCTGCTATCCCAAACTGTTTTGAGTCTTTCACCAGTCTGTACTGATCCATGAGAAATCAGCTGAACTCTGGGAGTATCACTGTGGTGTTGAGAAGATCTTTAAGTCTGTTTTTGTTTTCCACTGAAAGTCTTTTAAGATAAACGGTGCTTTACCTCAGAGCATGAATGTCCATTATAGGCTGAAAGAAAGAAGGACATCTGGCATTCAGCTGTCTTCTGATGTATTGTGTTTCATTTCATCACATCTATACAATTGTAGTAATCAAAAATATTATTTTGGAAACAACTTTTTTTTCCACCTATATAAAACTGTTACCTTCATTAGTCTTCCTTACAAATAAATACTATGAGACTTCAAAACAAAATCATAGCAAAATAATTTGCATAAGATCCACTGAACTGCAAAGTAACAAAATGCTAAATGGAAACTATCAGTATGACTAGAGGTAAAGAAAAGGGCAAAAGCTTTCACGGTCCTGTCCAGAAATATATTTTCTTTACTTATTTAAGACAAAACTTCCACTGGCCACCGTGGAGTTTGTGTCTGTGTGACAACTGTTGTGATAAAAGTAATAATTATTAAAATGTAGCATGTTCCCATGGATGTCCAGTTATCTATTGTTTAAAAAAAATGTTAAAATGAATTCTACCTTTATATACCTTAGAAGTTATTTGAATCATGTGAAATAAGCTGAGAAATAACTTGGAATTCATAAGTTTTATTGGAATGACTATCTGCAATGAATGAGCCATAGCTCAGGAACAAAAAGGTCTGGATAGAGATTTATATGTTCAATTTGCCTGCAGCACCATATTTCAACATTTACTTGCAAAGCATGAATTAACACTCCACAGTAATATTACAAGTCAGTGTTACAGTTATTCATGAATTTCATTAGTTTCAACTTTTCAACAGTATTTTATCCTGTTAAAATTGCAGAACAGTTTATTTATTAATATACTCCAAGGGAAAGAGTGACAGCATTTCAGTATCAGATTCTTAATTTTTCCATGTTGACCTGGAATTTCTCAATTTTCATTTTTTAATCTTACCTCCTAAGTAAGAAAAAAATCTTTCTAGTTTTTTTTTTTTTCTCTGCAAAACAGTGGGTACTGGGCATTTTTTTTTGAAAAAATGCAAATCAATGATCCTGTCAGGTGTGCATTCTGCTTTAACTTCCCATGAGCAGGGGCAGGGGCAGAAGATGTAAAGCAATGTATTTATCATCAAGTCTTGTTCCCAGCTAAAATTTTGATAGCAGAATACAGATAATATGTCAGGAAATTCCAAATAAAGAACTTGCCTCAAAATGTTTAATTCATGTAGCTAGGTTTGTTTTCATAGCATCTCCTGCTGGTCTTATTCCTCATCATTCAAAACCCAGCTGCAGATCCACATTTTTCAAGCAGACATCCTTCTCTGTGCCTGACTCCATTCCATAACCAGATGACCAATATTATGGGTCCCCTTTCAGGAACCATGTCCAGCTACCAACTTGACTAGATTAGAGAGACAATATTAGCATGCACTCAGATCATCTATCCTGTGGTGAGGGGAAGTTACTCATGCCTAGTTCATGTCCTCATCTTCTGGAGTCGCTCAGGTGAATAATGCCATCATTATGCCTGCGCACAGATCCCTGCATCTTGCAAACCAGGGGACAGATGGATGTGCCTGTTGAGCTACACAGCTGACAGCGGGCACCAGAAAAGACTGTGTGGCTCCAGAGGAGCTCTGCCATGCCATTCCCTAAAGGAATATATTAGTGGCCTTGGGAATGCTGCAGCTTATGCCCCAGCCCTTGCACAAGGCTCTGTTGAAGGCAGAATTTACCTGTGCAGAGAACTGTACTTGGACTTGTTATTACAAACTATTACCTTGTGTGCAAATAACACAAATTGTCATTTTAAATTGAAGCATTGTATATCAGAAACTACCAATCTTCAGTATTGCTGAACAGAAATTGTTACCAGTACCCACTAAAACAGGTCAGTATTTTCACCCAGGTACAACTAACTCAATGAGGACCATATTAATCAGGAACAATTATATTTGTGCTGTGGATGTTGCTGGTGCTAAGGAAACAGATATCTTCCAGTCTGAAGACTCATGAATGCAAACATGGGTTGTGATTTTTAAATTGGGATTCTTAGTCAGTGTGTGGCTTTCTGAGTTGACAAGAGGCAGATATGAAGCAAGAATGGGAGATGAGAAGAAAAGAGAACAATGATCTACCTCAGACAGGAGTAGGAGTTAGAGAATAGTGACAGAATCTGGAATTCAGAGGGATTTATGGTTAGATTTTTACATTAAATTGGAAGGTTTTGATGACAGATTGGGAAAAAGATGGAACAGGAAAGAATATATTTCCTCTGTCCTACATCCTCAGGGAAATAAATGACTGGAGTGTAAGTCTTGTCTATTTCCTTTGGTTTCTGCTGTGGACAACTTTATGCCCATTTGGGCTATATATATTTCACATTTAGTGATTCTCTTTCATCACTTTTTAATAGTATTTCATATCCTAAGGATAATCACCCTCTGAGATTCTCTTCTGCTGTTTCTGTGTCATTAATGCAACATTAGTAATTAGGACCTGACTCATACAAATATGAATAACCTAAGTTTAGGCTGTTGCATTTTTTAGTTCCTACTGGAGTGCTCATCAAGAGGCCTAACTGGATTTTAATCTATTTGCTGTTATAATTAAGGTTCACATAGGTTTTGTAGGTTTTTTCTGTTTTCCAGTAATTAGCAGAACATGATGAAAAAGAATGGGAAGTCCTGATCATTGGCAGTTTATAGTGCAGTGAAACAATGGACTCTGACACCTTCATATACGATGACAAGAATTATAAAGATAAAAACAGCACTGTTGCACAGAAATCCAATTAGCATTGAGATTCTGCGTTAGGCACCAAACTGTGTATAATTTCCTTATTGCTGGGTCTGTTTTACTTAAACAAAATACCAGTGCAATAAACAGAGATATGAATTTGTTTCAATCACATAGAAAATGGATTTTGAGAGTTTATTTTCATGTAGAATCTGTAGACGTTAGGGTTGTCAGGGCTGCTTTTTTGAACTGAATCTCTCAAACATCCCACCTGAAAACTGTAATATTTCTCTCAATGTTCCAACATTAAAAATTCAAGTCTTTGAAATTCTTCAGCAAAGTTTTTTACAAAATGAAAGATTCTCTGTATTTGGACAGTTGATTTTTCAGAAACAACTGCAAAATGAGTTTTCAAAATATTCCTAACTTAAGTTGAAAAATTAAGCTGGCTTTAACAATGATACAAAGTGAAAAACAAAAAATGGAGTGTAACAACCAATCTGCCGCACTTGGGTCAGCAAGAGCAAAAGTCATGACAGAAATAGGATCATCTAGGAAAAAAAATAATGATGCTGCTGCCTGAGTGTAAAGCTAGAGCAGGAGAAGGAAAAGGCCCTGAACCCGTATTTTCTGTAAACAGAGCAAGTATTCTCTGGGGAGGTAAAATCCTCCTGTGGAAGGTGATGCACAGATGCAGAATAAGTCACACAATAACTTGCTAAGGAGATTTGTGAGAGAGCTGGTGGGGTAAGAATACTGTGGGCATTATTCAGAAACATATATGTAGGTGACAAAGGGTATAAAGAGGTGAAAAACAGATTTGAAGATGGGGAAGGAAAGTTCTCAGGCTTGGAAACTGAGGAGTATGGGGAGAAATAATGAGAGACAACTTGGGGAAAATGTCTTGTAGTGCATTGAACTCTTTCCCCACCTTTTAGAGAATTGCCATCTCTCATCCTCTGTGGTATCGCTACACCGCCTGCTACACTGACCGTGCCTCAAATTTGGGTATAATCTGCCTTTCTCAATCAATGACAGAGTAAGGTGAGAAGCTTAAGACTATTGAGGAAGGCACTGTGTAGCCATCAAGTTTAAACTGCATCTTTTCAGAAAATATTCTAGTTATTCAGTTAAAAAAAAAGGTTGGGAGATGGCTGGACAATCATCCTAAATTTCTTCCCTGTAACAGAATTCTACAGAGTAGAATTAGAAGGGAATGTGCAGAAGTGACCTAAAGCATTTTGCACTCAAGGGGTGAACCCTAGCTTTTGCTGCATGCAGATAAAGACACCTTGATCATTATAATCAGCACGCTCCATTTCCCGTATTAAAAACAAGATAAATATTTAATCACAGAGCAATTAAGTCTGGATTGGTGCCATTAGTTTATAATGGGTAGACAGAATCTAATACAATACTAATTCACTTATGAGCCAGGCTGAATAGATTTATTTATTTATTTTTGTTTCCAAAGCTGGTATCTTGAGAATGTTAATGAGATAACAGTTTTTGTAGCTCCTAATTGTTTTACTGCTTACATGCATTAACTGGAATAACATATAACTATCAGTTAATGTTATCAATATTCCACATAAACTGTGAATGGTGTTCTGCAGTGCCTACTCTTTTCAAGTTAAAATAACCAAACAAAAAGCAAGCTGTAGGTCTAATACATATTTATTGACACAAAGTACATTCGTATTCTAATAGTAAAATAGAATCAATGGTAGCAAATTCGAAAAGGAAATCATGCAAAATACATTGATGCATAGGAGCTACTGTGGCTTGGTTTATTCCTTTATCTCTTTGTTTCACAAATATTCAAGTTTACTGGACAAGCAAGAATATTACATTTTCAGAAGGTTTGAAGGACGAGATAGTTCAAAATACATCAAGTTCAACTTCCATGGGTTTAAGTTAAACCAAGAGACTCCTTTATTTTCTTAGAGCCATGTCATGATGCACCAGTATAACTGGAGCTGGGCCCTAAAATGTTTGGATGTTTATTTAAGAAAGAACAAATAGTGCACTACAGCATATTCAATCATTGCTGCAGATGCTTCATCCTTAAGTGGTAGAATAAGCATATTTTCTGGAAGACATTTTCCTGATTGCAGTGCCTTCTGGCAGAAGGTCAATAGCACATCTGCTGGGAACATGTTCTTCCAATGCCCTCAAAGCTGTGCCCTACAAAGCAGGCAGCTGAAATATGGTGAATAAATATGCTGTGCTTTGGACAAGAAGAGTGGTTCTGGACAGTGGTAGTTTTCTTCTATATGCAGGTGAAATCTACAAAATATCTGAGCAGAAGCTTAGTCTTAACCACAAAGGTGGTGCAGAGGCTCAAGGTGCAGGTACAGGTGGGACCTGACTCCTGCACTGCATTGCTGGAATGGATCTGTGTCGTTGTGTGCTTGAATGTATAGGCAAGATGAGATATAAGCGCGTGTCTTGGTATGATTTATTGATCCCCAGAGCTCAGCAGATGCAGGATCATTTCTGTCAAGTTGTTAAAATAGTCTCTGAAGCATGACAACTCCCACGCAGGAACACAGCTGGGGGCATTCAGAACCAGCCCCTGTGTCAGGTAAAGCCTTCACTACAAAGCTGAGTTATTAGACAAAGTAGTAAATGTGGGGAAGATCAGGGACCCTCACAAGCTTTTGTTATATTCCTGCCCTTTATGTGCAATAAAGCAGTCTTCTGTTAGAACCTGTGGGAACATTCCTGCTGAATTTGAATGTGTCTCTGTGGAAGACAGTCTCTTTTGAATAGGATTATGTTGTATTTTGGATTTGTGTCTGCTGAAGTGTGAATTCCATAATCTCACATTTGAAAGGGCAGACCTTTCAAAAATTCATTTTGAGTTTTTAAAAGGGTGATGAGGAAAGAAAAAGGTCAATATACTTCGGAAAAAAGGTGGCCTATCATCTGTGTGTATATAGGTGATATGATTTTTAACAGTGTGAAAAAATCATACATGTTAGAAAATTATGTCAAATATAAAGACTCAGAGCTTAGGCTCATCTCAAGTATTTATAAGATATCTAGTGGAGATTTTCACTCATTCCCATTGCAGGATCCTTCATTGTTGTTGTCAGGGTGCAGGAACTGATAAGCAGAAGGGGTAGAGTGTTGGATTACCGGGACACTGAGCTTAATTCAGTGTGATAATCCTTAACTTCTTCCTCATGGGAAGCCTGGGCCATTCTAGCTCCAGCAGCAGGGAGGCTAATTCTGACTGCTTTTGCACATATTGATTTCAAAATACAGGAGCTCTTGCTGAGTGATCTCTGTCACAGCCTATTTTGAAGAATTTGCTTTGGCAGAGGGAGCATCTAAAGAATCATGTATGATCAGAACATAGAGGAAAACTTCAAACTACTCATGCTATAACAGTGTGAGAGCTCTCTGATGAAGATTCAAACTTATCAGTGGGAGGAAAACACCCTCTTTGACATTTGTGTAAAGCCAAGAGGGACTTCAGATAAGCTAGTGCTACAAAGGCAAGCAGCTACAGAGTGGTTTTGTTTAAAATGAAAACCAAAATAATTTGATACTTTTTATTAGTTTGATGATAACTCCCAATATTTGTTTTGATGGCATTTGTAGCTTATTATATCATGAGAGTAACATTATCTATTATTCCTACTTCAGTACTATTCCACAAAATAAATGAAGTAATTAGCTCTGTTGTTAACAGTATCTTCATCTTGATGTATATCAAGGTCAATATCAAATTTAGTATTTTTCATAAAAGTTGCATTATTTCTATATGAAGAGAAAATGGATAGATAAATACTATCAAAAGTGTTAACATTTCTATTTCACTGTCTTTAATTTTACTTTTAAAAAATGTAGTGATTTTGCATGTTTTACTCCATTGGAGTACATATTTCTTTTTTTTCCTCTCTTAAATTTTTCATATTCATCATTTAATCTTGACTTAGTAAGAAATGATAGGCTTTTATGTTTGATCACCTTCCTGTTTTAGCTCACTTTCAGTTATGGGGAATAATACTGGGAGGAAGATGTGATTGATGTAGATTTCTTGTTTAATAACATCCTCTGAAACTGCCTGGTGTTTTTGAATGTCTTCAAAGCATCAGCAGATTTTATATTTAGCAAAAAAAAAAAATAAAAAGCTTATACTGTTTGTTAGAAGCATGAGAAATGGGTTATTTTACAGATGACTATCACTGAACTGGTTTCTTTGCTTTCCTGGCTTTTTTTGCTAAAAGCAAACTAATGGTTTCTCTCAAATATGTAATTTGCACTTCAGTATTGCATGATACAAGATTTTCTTATAAAATTTCAGTTGACCGTACTTGTCAGAGAAGAAAATAGATAACATGATTCTGTCTTAAGCCACTTTGCAACTCTATTGAGGATGTATTTTTTTGATTCATACATCTATAAAATCTCAGAGGTTTTTGATGAGAACATCTAAAATTTAAAACCTGCTATGCTGTAAGTTAACTTTCAATATTTTTTTCAAAAACAGCATGAGATTTCAACTGAATAAGAGAATGATGTATTTTGGACTCCACTTATTATGTTGGCTAATACCTCTGGAAATGAACAAAGTACTGAAAAGAACAGCAAAAGTGAATAGATCTATTACTTTGAGTGCACAATTAATCTTGCTGACATTATTTTATATGAACACAGATAAAAATGCCTGGAAACCATACCATTGAATTCCTCTGTTCATTAATATTGATCAAATGCTGTTCTCTTTGTGTTGGAAGCCACTTAAAGATTACCTGTAAAAGTATTGCAACACTATTGATTTTAAAAACCCAGTCCCTGAAGTCCACTGTTGTTCAGAATTATTTGACAGGTTTGAATTCTTCTTTTGTTGGTTTATTTGGAGGGGTTTTTTGTGTTCTTGGTTTTTTTGTGTGGTTTTGTTTTTTTCTTTTTGGTTGTTGTTGTTGTTTAAAAAAAAATGGGTTTGAACTTGCTGCTATAGACCTGAGTAAGAGAAAACATTAATCAGATGGTGAGGCAATTAATTATACTGCTCTCAATACCATGTTGTTTAAAAGCCTACATATCCCTATGGAAGCTAACTGGAACCCCTCATATCTGGAAGCTGTGCCTAGACCTTACATACCATTTTGGGGTCTTAAATGGAACAATGGCAGGATTAGGGCCCAAATCCTTCAGGACAGTCAAAGCTGCAGAACTTGTATCAGGGATCTTGTACACTCAGTTAAAAAAAAAAAAAAAAAAAAATCATATGTTTGGGTGTTCATACAATTTAAATATTCTGAAGATGTGTGAACTGAGAGGCTAGTTCTCTGGAGAATTAGGAGAAACAAGGTAGGATGATATAAGCTTTTTAATTTTCAATCATTGCTTTAGAACACAGATCAGTCTAACCCATGTCCTTATCAATAAATGAATGTTAACTAGTGAAAGTTAGGTGATTGTTTTTTATTAATTTCAGTACATTTAATGAGGATGTTTTGTTGCTCTAAAAATAATTTTTGAACTACCAGTTTCTATTAACAACAACAATAAAAGCAAACAAAAATACCTAAAGCAAAATACTTAACATTGACATTGAAAATAATGTTATTATTTATCTACAACCAAATAACAACCATAATTAGGGGAAAAAAAGTCCATATTGTTGCTGTGGGTTTTATTTTCCAGAAGGAAGGCATCATAGAAGACAAACATTAGTTAAAAATACTGTCATGCACCAGTATACTTATTACTGTGCACCTCAAATGACCTTTTAAGCCTTTGTACTTTGGACTGATCTGAGAAAATGCAAAATATAAAGAAAATCAATGGAAGTAGGCTGAACACGTACTTAACAAGCTATATGGACAAAGCAGCAAGCAAAATGAAAAAGTAATCATTAAAAGATTTGTTGTTCTTGGAAGATTAGAGATCTGCTTGCATAGAAACTATTAATATATGAGGCTACCTGCACCTACTCCCCAAATTGCAGCACTGTGATAGGGGCTGGAAAAAAACCCCACAGTTTATATTCATTGGGAGACCAAAAGTACAAATTATGGAATATGATTTTTCCCAAAATATTCTGAAGGAGAAAGGGCATGAACAGAAGCAGTGATAATTGAAACACACAAGCCTTGCTAGACCTGATGATATATGTTGTCTAGAATTAAGAATGTAGTGTACCATTACTTTTAAAGTGTAATGCAGAATGTGGATGGAGAAAGGCAAAACAGGCAGCAGCCAGGGTCCTTGTTTTCATCTTCATGATTTTTGCCCTTTTTAACTACCAGCTGCATTTGGAATAAACTGCTGTATATTCGTGTCCCGTTTTTTGAGTTCAGTGAGACATATCCTGCGTTTAATGATGTAAACAAAGCATAAATTCTTCAGGGATGTGTCTTGGCTGATGACATAACTTGTAATAGAAATGTGCACCTGGATGTCAGCAACAGCATTGGCAATTATAACTTGGGAATATGCCGTCATTCAGTTAATTTTTATCTTCTGCAAATTAATATTTTCTTGGAGAGTGTGGTTTTCACTAATGTAATGTTTGATGAATGCTGCTGCTATGAACATCTCTCAGCCCACAATTTGTAACTGAAAACATGAACTAATCAGCAGACTTTCAGAAACATTAAACTTACAGCTCTTTTAAGTTTAAATCACTCAATTCAATCATTCATTGGTTCAATATGATGAAGTGTTGGGTCACAATAACCCCATGGAACACTCCAGGTAGGGAAAGAGGGGCTGGAAAGCTGGAATAGGCCCTGGGGGTGCTGGGGACAGCGGCTGGACATGAACCCAGGTGTGCCCAGGTGGGCAAGAGGCCAATGGTCCCTGAGCTGTCCCAGCCATGGTGTGTCACAGGCCCAGGGCAGTGCCCGTCCCTGTGCTGGGCACTGCTGGGGCCACACCTCGAGTGCTGGGGGCAGTTCTGGGCCCCTCAGACAAGAGAGACATTGAGGGGCTGGAGCGTGTCCAAGGAAGGGAACAGAGCTGGGGAAGGGTCTGGAGCACCAGGAGCGGCTGATGGAGCTGGGGAGGCTCAGCCTGGAGACAAGGAGGTTCAGGGGGGAACTTCTTGCTCTCTGCAGCTCCCTGACAGGAGGGTGGACCCAGGGAGGGGTTGGGCTCTGCTCCCAGGGAACAAGGGACAGGACAAAGGGAAATGGCCTCCAGCTTTGCCAGGGGTGGATCAGGTTGGACATTAGGAGGAATTTCTTGCTGGAAAGGGCTGTCAGGCATTCGAAAGGGCTGCCCAGAGAGATGGTGGAGTCGCCATCCCTGGAGGTGTCAAAGGGATGACTGGACATTGCACTCAGTGTTCTGGGCTGGGTGACAAGGTGGGGATCAGGCACAGGCTAGACTTGATGGGCTGGGAGGGCTTTTCCAATCTCAGTGATTTCATGACTCTGTGATTCTGTAATTCTTAGTGCTGATTTTCAGTAAATTATGTCATAGAATTCTTTTCTGTTTTGTTGGGGTTTTGGTTTTGTTGTTCTGGGTTTTTTTTTTAATAAGTATGCAGTTGAATGATTGCATTTCAATAAGCAATGAGTACCATCTTTCTGTGTGTATTGCAAATGTTGCAAATAACATACTTTATATTGAATTCACAAATCTTTTCACACACGGACTTGTACATGAGGCTTTCTAATCAATGATTGCCAGTTTTTTAAAATGAGATAGGAAAAAAAAAATCACCAAAATGCCAAGTATTTTCTCCTGGTAAGAGTCATATTTCAGGTGGTATTAATAAGATAATAAAATGTAAAAAGTTTGTAGCATGTGCTGTTAAATGAGTAAACTTTAGACCTCAGGTCAAAAAATTCTGTTATTTAAAGGTATTTAAGGTTATAGTAATTGTAAACCTAACAAATTAGATCTCACTGCTGAAATTTTATGTATCCTAGCATGTGATTTGCTGGGGGAAAAGAATATTTAGTCAATAGAGCTTTTTGAAATCATCTTGATGTGGATGTGCTACAAAAGCACTCAGTGGAAAAGGAATGGCTGGTTTAGTAGCTGCAAAGTGCTGGCCCAGATCATCACATATTCAGAAAGTCACCCAAAGCCATAGCAAAAATCTCCTCAGACTACTAACTTGCAATGTAGGGGTCATTCAGGGACATTGTACATATCACTCTGTACATGATAAGCATGTTTGATTAATACCTATTTCCTCAGTGGTGTAAAAGTTAGAATGCCCACTATCTTTAATAGGAGAGCAAGATTTAACTTCTCTGTCTCCTGTCTTCTCTTACATTAAAAAATAATACTGTGATTAATGAGTAATGATATGCTTCATATTTTTTCTTGTTCATAAAAATGTGTGCTGGCAAGTTATCTGAAGTAAGTGAAGGGTGTGTTTTAACTGGGTTAGTGGAATGATGATGATGATGATGATGATGATGATGGAATATAAAGCTATCCATAAGGCATTTTATTTCTTTAATGAATGCTTATAAATGACTGAAATTATTATGCTTGTTACTATGTGTGTATACATTTTTCTCTTTTTTATTCCCCCCTCTCTTAGGACCCTGCATTCCTAATCCATGTCATAACGGTGGGATATGTGAAATTAGTGAAGCATACCGAGGCGACACATTCATAGGATATGTTTGTAAATGTCCAGAGGGATTTAACGGGATTCACTGCCAGCACAGTAAGTTCCACATGGTAAATTTTATTGTATTTATAGATAGGAATTTTTTATTGTCTGTTAAGGATTAACATGGAATCTGATTTTCTGAAGTATATCAAACCCTTTATATTGTGAGTCAGCTAATACCACTAAATACTACTGCTGCCTTCAGAAAATGACCTACCTACCTGCTGGACACAACAGTGCATAATTTGCTATGCATACTTTAGAGCACAGCAACAACAAAGTAAACACATTTTACATGGATTTAATGGAAAAGTATATTTGAAATAGTAGAGATCTCTTATCTCGGTATTGTTTGTGGGTTTGCTTTGATTAATGCTAGACAAAAAGAGGAAAGAAATACTGAAAAGAAATTTCTGAATAAATAGATCTTCTAGATCTTTCTTTACCTATGTCTTTATAATTTATTAAGAAATGTTTTAACTCACAACACTTAAATTCAAAGATAGAAGCACTAGGCTTAAATTGAATGTACATTTAATCCTCTCTACAACAGAGTTTCTAGGTCTCTTTCTAATCCTTACCACTTATTTGAAGGGTATTTCTTGTTTTTAGGTGAGAATCCTTGACTAACAGTGTGTAGCTACAGAACTGAAAAGCAACCATACAGGAAAAGAAATCTCGAGTGTGCTGGATTTGGCTGGAGCAGACTTAAGTTCCTTCACAGTAGCTGGTGTGGGATTGGGTTTTGAATTTATGCTGGAAACAGCATTGCTAATTCAGGGATGTTTTAGTTACTACTGGGTAGTGCTTCCACAGAGTCTGCTTCTCACACCATCCCACCAGTGATCAAAACCAGTTAGTAAGAGAGTTCATCTGCAAGAGACTGATCAGGTCACATGCTAACCTATAAATAAAACCTGCATTATCTGTCAGTTGAATAGAACCTGAGGGGTTTTCCATATGCAAAACTCATTTAGAACAAGTTCTTGCCTAAGGAGAGACTCACAAGCCAAATTTTGGGGGGTTTATTTTGTGCATGAGTTGGTTCTTTAAGAGCAGCGTAGTTCTTAAAATCTCAAATTACTGCTGCATTTGGAAGCCAACCATTACTCAGAAGATAAAAACTCAAGTAAAACTCAAGAATCCAATTCCATTTGCATGTGAAAGATTAGTTCACTCATTCAGATCAGGGTGAGTAAGTACTGAATCCAGCCTATCTGAATTAATTGCTCCATTTAGATACTTGTCTATAATTTGGAGTGCCAGGGACTAATGCAGTCCAACTCAACTAACTCGTTATGTCCCTTAAATACCCAATGGAAAGTGTCCCCAAAGACATTCAATTTCATTAACTTTGGTCACTCTCTCAGTTAATTACATAGGTAATGTAGGCAGTTCCACTGAGTTAATCTCGTGAAAATATTATGGAGTGATTTTATCATAGTTGTTTCCTGGGTCACCAGTATCCTTTCAAAAATATTGAGATATGTAACAGTTAGCAAATGATCCTGGTAATCAGCAAAGTGTATTTATATCAGCTTCAGAACAAAGTAAAGCTCTCACACAACTGATCCAAGCTCACTGAGGGGAGACAAGAACCCATGGAGGCAGCTAAAGAAATTTGAGAGAAGACAAGTTTAATGTGAACAATTACTCTTTGAGGGACAATGAAAATCAGCCCTTTTTAGAAAATCTGATTTAAGATCTGGTAATAAATCAGATGCACTATGTAGGTATTCAGAGGCTCCCTAAGGATGTGAGCTGTGAGAAGCAGCCAAGGAGGTCTCAAAATCAGGGAGAAGTATGGAATTTTCAGTGGTGGACTTAATATGACTCTTTTATGTTATATCACTTTAGCTCAATTCACAGAATTCCTTTGATACAAATTCCTCAGCTTCATAAAGTTTGGTAATTCAATTCTGAACTCACTGTAAATCATGTAAGAAGTCTGTCAAATTTATCATAAAAAGATAAATTAAAATTACTTCATTGCACGGCACGTCTCTTCTTCTACACATCAAGAATTCCAAAAATCACATTATCGTTCTCTTGAACAAGGCTTTTTATCATGGATTTCTTCATATCTAATGTTATGTTGTGAAATCAATTAAGGTAGGTGATTGATTTTGCAGGAGACATATTCCCAAAGCTATTACTTTATTATTCACTTCAACAAACATCCTGTCAATATTTCTGAGATTTTTTGACCTCCTACCCACGTAACTAATTAATATGTGAATTGTAAAAGAGATCATTAGCAATTTCACTGATTGCATATTCTTGATTTAATACAAAACTGATATTAATTGGCAATGGTTGTCTGAAAAGACTCTGATTATCCAGTGGCAAAAAACCCCACAACTTCCCATTTCAAAGCTTATAAAGTAACCAGGATTTGGAGAGGAAAGTCTACCTCAGGTAAAAACCTGGGCAGGTTTGAAACCTAGGCAGGAAGTTGGAACTAGACAATCTTTAAAGTGTCTTACAACCCAAACCCAAAACATCCTCTGATTCTATATTAAAGCAGCCTAGAACAAGACAAAGTCCATGGTAATACCCTGAAGAATGAAATGGACATTTTTTTCCAGAGGAAATAAAAAATAAATCCAGAACACTGAAAGATACATACAATATGCATTCTTGTGATTATCAGACAGAGATTACCAGCTGGAAAAAGGAGGAAATTGAAACATTAGTCACAGTATATATTGCTGGCTGCCACTCTACTAGTTGAGATGGCAGAGATCCTACTAGGAAAATTCAAGTTTGAAACAATAAAGAGTTCAGATTTAGTGGTTTGATTTGCATGTAGGTTTATATTCTGAGGATCATTAACTCTGTCAGACATAACTAAATGTCTTGCACTCCAAGAATAAAGGTTATTAATCAAACACATTTAATAATGTAAACAAACCATTCCCAATGTTTGTACTGAGTCCTCTGCTTCCTACCACCACATCATAGATGGCCTGTGATATTCACATCTGCTACACAAATGTGTTGGGAAACTGCACAGGTGGAGGCCATGTGGCAGAGCACCCACTCACATTTTGATTGTGTGTTGAGGCATCATCCCAACTATTCATAAGACAGTTGCTTTTAACTGGAAAGGCCAGTGGCCATAATATTTCAGTCAGTTGACATGATGCATCATCTACAGCTTCTGCTCTACCAGCAAAGTCAAACCATAGAATCATTGAATCTCCTGAATTGGAAGGGACTCAAAGAATTATCAAGTCCAACTCCTAGCCCTGCACAGGACACCCCAACAATCCCACCCTGCCCCTGAGAGCACTGTCCAAACAATTCTTGAGCTCTAGCAGCTTTGGGGCCATGACCACTGCCCTGTGGGGCCTGTTTAGTGTCCCATCACCTTCTGGGGGAAGAACCTTTTCCTGAGATCCAACCTGAACCTTCCCTGACACAGCTCCAGTCGTTCTCTGGGGTCCCGGCACTGCTTTCCAGCACCTTATTGCTAGCCTGTCCGTAGACCTAGGCTTGCTCCTCCCTGGTGCAGAATTATAGTGACCATAGTGACTTTTCAGGAAGAAATATATGTGGAGAAGGTGCAGAAAGTCCCGTGATGTGGAATTTGTGTGTTGCAGTGACTGAGTGCTCCTGCCAAACCATTCCTCACTATGGTGTGGCGGTACAGCACTCCAGAAACAATTCCCCACAGATGGTGTTCATACAGTCTTATTTTGAAGGCTAAAATCAATTGTTATCTCACACAGATACAGGTTGTTCCAAGCCAGCCATCACAAGAGGGCAAATTTAATGTACTGGGCTGCGTGCAGTTGCACCACACCAGGTGTTCATCCCATGCCTCTGTTGATAAACACTTACTATGGTTTCTCCGTTGGAAAGAATTGTCTATTTGGGGCACTGTAAATTTAACTCAGGTGTTCCTGTTTATTTTGGGGAGAGTGAGGGTAATTTTCATAGAAATTAGCTCTATGCATAGTTTTAACAAATTATATTATCAATAAGGTATTTGATGGAGTAGTAATAAACTGTATAATATAGTAGAAAGTTACATATATAAGTATGTTTTAGGAAGCTTGTTCCTGTAAGCATTGTAGAGATGAAGTCTGAAAACTATTCTTATGTTTGACCAGGAGCTCAGATAAGAAATGAGGGAGGAAGGAGGTACGTTGATGTTTTGGGAACCTTCTAGAATTTTGCTTAATTTAAATGTGAGAGGAAGTGGGTAATTTGAAAGACACCTAAGGGAGATCACCAATAAAGAATAAAACAAGCAAATAGCCATCAAAGGCTATTGGAAGAAAAGTCAGTAAAATGTTCCTAAAATAGAAGTTGTGTAAAGGGACTAAAATAGAAGTTGTGTAACAGTGCAGGAGCACAGTAAATGTTTGCCCCATTTGCAAAAGAAAAAAAAATTTTTGTGGAACTGCCTGGAAAAAACAAAGGCTCTAATGAGGTAAAAAAATTATGGGTTTGTCAATTGAAAACGGAGAAAATTTTGTTCATGAATCTTCCTACGGCAAATGTGTGGTGAGATTGAGCAACAGTGACAACAATTTTGGGGCTATTGGAAAAGGATGTCTGTTTTCCAAATAAATATCTTGTTTAGAGCAGTAGGTGATTGAGCTGAGGTTACATAAAGCCTAGAGAGGAAAAAGATTAAACCTTAGGTAAGAGAACAATATTGGGTACATCTCAGAGAGGGTCATGAAAAGGTGGGGCATAACTTGCCCCCTACTTGGAAGATTTTATTTCGTTCAGTAAGAACCAGAGATTGGCTTAAACTCACAGGTTGGAAGTATAATATCCGTTCCAATTTTCTTTCACTCTTCTTAACATTTGATTGTATAGCACTGTTTAGTCTTTTTATTCATACACACTTCAAATAGCTTTTTTTCTTGATGAACTACTAATCTTAAAAATTTTCTCATGCATTGCATTGAGAAATGCAATTTCACAGTCTAATTTTGCAGCAGATTGAAAAATATCCCTTTTCAATTTCAAACCTGCTGTCTTTCAGCTTCTTTAAACATTTCAGTCATTGTCTATTATAAGATGAGAAGAAAAGCAGGTTTTGAATGCGCTTATTATCTTGCAGACATTTGTCATGCAGTCTCTTACTTCTACGCAACTAATTAAAATTGTTGCCTTTTCTGTTTCACATGATAGTTTTTCTCATACTTTTAAATGGTTTCTTGGTGTCATTCTCAAAATCTTTTTTGTTCTGTAGTGTATTTTGCTGCGATGATGACCTGTCCTAAAAATAAAGCAGTATCATTTATTTGTTACAAGATCCTTACAGTGCTTTCTATATTTTTCATGTGGCATTTTTTGCAAGTTGCTTTATTATATTTCTTTTTTTTTCCGTATTTTAACCAGAACTGGATATATAGCTGAGGTTTTTATTAAGCAGCCTTTGGTGATGGCTAACTTTCTTTCATAAGGTGTAATAGTGGGAGGAAATAGACCTTCCAGATTGCTTTTGCGTTTTATGGGGATATTGAGCAGAGGGCTGCATTTCTTATGACACACTGACTGAACTATTTAATGAATTGTGCTTTTAAGAAGATGTATGTTTGTATGGTTAATAAGTCACTTAGGTTGTCAATAGTTATTATAAACTTCTTTTGTAGGTGGGTCCCATTAATTAATTACTATAGTCCTTAAGGATTAGTATTTTTTTTTATGATGGAAAGAAATTAATGTTCTAAAAATACAGAAATTGCTGTTTGATTTTGGAGGAAATTAAATTAATTCATGTTCTGCATTAAAAAGGTAGCAGATGAAGATACTTTGCACATACAAGCTTATATTGAATAAATAATAAAGAGTCCATTTTAAATTCAATAATGGTTATCCAGTTGTAATGTCTACATCATACTTTCTTTCTTTTATAAGATAAATATTGTAATGACTTGCTGAAGGTACACTGAGTCCCAAGCAATTGATAAACCATACTAGAGACATGGATGGTTAGAGGAAGAACACATGAAAACTGTGGCTGTGGACAAAGTATCTGTTTTCCTTCTTCCCATTTTTTTGCCCATTTAGGTGGACACAGAAACTTATAAGACAGTTGCAGCTATTGTGGTTCTTTAGGATAACGCAGCCACCCCACAATTTTAAAGAGAGAACTGCTTTCAGTTCCTGTTTTGTCCATAGGTTTTTTACAGATATTCCTGTGAAAAAGATAATGAAGATAAATTAAATCTTGAAATTAAATCTTGAAATGAAATTTCACTGTTTAATGAGAAAACACTCATCATTTAGAATTTTGTCGCACAGTGGCGTAGTCTGATCCATCTGTGTAGGAAACAGCTGTTAGAGAAAAAAAAAGAGGAGATTTGTAATTCAGATTTTTTTCTTGTTAGTGTAAGAACTACTGTGCTCAACCATCCCTATGTGTAGTTGTGTCAAGGACATGGAATTAAAACATTATATTTGTGTTAGGAATTCATGCTGGCTTAAGGCTGTGCAGTACCCTGATACTGTTTAGAATATTGATATCTCCACTGTTTGTTGAACTAGCTAAAAATCCTATGACTGACTTATTGTTTGGAACTTGAACAATTCACATGGCAATTTTTCTGAAAAATGAAAGAAAACAAACTGAGTCATCAGGGGTTGTTTTTATACCACAGACCAAGTGAGAAGTTTGAAAAAGCCAAAGAAGTTCTTAGAAGGAAGATCCAGAGGTACATTCAGTAGTGTAGCTACTCCTTTGAAGTTATAAGCGGTATTTTTTCATGTGGATACACTTTTGTGATCAAGTGTTATACAGAGGTAGAGAAGGATATTGCATCAGACTCACTACCTGTGTGTGCAAAACCCGAAGAAACACTGCTTGGGTCTGAAGCTCAATATAATGAGATAATACTCTAATATACACTAGTCTGCATTACAAATGAATTCCCTTTGTATTCATAGCATATCTCAAGAAAACTCACAGTCCTGTCACATTTGTATATGAATACCCAGGATATTCTCCTGGATTGCATTTATTCTGATGTATTAAATAATATACAATTATTTCTGTAGGTCATCTGGATGAGTGTTTTAGTTTGAATCAGGAGTGTATTTTTAAAAAAAAAAAAATCTCTTGATCATCTCCACTTACGGTGCTTTGCTTTGTGTGACAGCAGTCTGAGAGCACAAGAACCAGATCCCTTTGGATTAAAATAATCTAAAAGAAAACAGTCTGGCAGTCTAAAATTCCGAGGACTTGACGTACTAGAAATTTATATAAAACATTCCAGTGGGCAAATGGGCATTTTGTAATCTCATCAGGTTTCATTTTACCTTCTACGCAAGGCAGTAAGGTGGCATCTGGCTCTGAAAATGTATTTTATGTTATCCTTTCATGTACCTAGCAGAGCTTTTTACGTTTACAGTCATTACTCTCATGAAGTTTTTAGAGTTTACTTAAAAGCAATATTCTTTTCCATACCAGTAGTTTTCATTGTTAGAGAGAAATTAATCTGCTCTCTTCTCATCTTTTCTATTTGTTTTGTCAGCGATACTTAATATTTAAGGGAGCTTCAGAAAAATACTACAAAGGCATACACCAAAATTAGGAAAAGAGTGAAAGGTGAAAAAAGCCTTTGCCCAAATCTAAAATTAGGAGTTTACAATGCTTAGTTCTGGTTTCAGTGCTCTAACAGAGAAAAAACCTCCTCCTATTTCTCAACAAAAATGGAGATTTTTACAGGAATTGTAGCACCCACAGCTCTAGATTATAGTACAGATTATGAGTGTAGACTGGAAGGCAAATCCTTAGCTGCTAAACATAGTTGTGGAAAATGCACAGACCTGTTTTGGATAGGTCTTATTTGATGTGATCGTCAAGCAAAGGTGGCATTGTCTGGATCAGCTGCGATAAATACAAACTCCAGTTCTGAGACATGTTTTTGGTGCAGGGCATATAACTCTGTCAAACATGAAGAACGACCTGAGTGCATGTGCCCTGAGATAATAGAGCTGTCAGATGAGATTGACCAACCTGTAGTTTACCAGATCTTTTCTCTTGTTCTTCTGCATATACTATAAACAAATGTATGAATATTTGGACTAAGGATATATGTATGGTTATAATTAACATAGTGATTTCTATAGTGGATAACAGATGTTCAGTTAATCTTTTATTAGACCATCCATTCATTATTAATCCATTCTCCTGTTTACAGTGCTAGTTGTTCCTGTGATCAAATCTAACAAGATTCATTAACTGTAAAACATGAATATATTTATGAGCAACTATGAGTGTGAATTTGAAAGTTATTAGCAGAGAGTAGGAGTTACCTTTATGTAGTACATGTATGTGCACTTATGCAATGTAACGGCACTGGAGTCCCACAGACAACTTTTTATGATAGTTTAAATGGGATTTATATAGATGGGCCATAATTGAATATACTTCACCCTGTGTATGTCAAATACAGACATGTAAACAAATATAACCATCTGTTGTCAGCATTTTAGAACATCCAGCATCATACCCTCCAAGACTTGTTGGTCTAAAAACATTTTTAAAAACATGTGCCATGACTGTTTACTCACATGAAAATAATGTAACCCTACACTCACTCTATTTTGAAATGCATAAGCAACTGCATTTTGAAAGAATACAGTGATTTGGGGTTATGTGAAGGAAAATAATGTTAATTTACTGATTTAGGTTCAGACTTGCTCAGAAAATAATTGGACTTCTTGCCACGTGCCCACCTACACTATTTTAACAAATCAATCATTAGAGATTACAGTCTAATGCCGGATAATTGGAGCTTACTTGTGAAGCTGAGGTTTTTGGAGCATTGTTTGTAATGAAAGATGATTCACAAGTTGATTCATCTTCTAGTAAGATTTTTTTTTCAACTAGAGTTTAAAAATTATTTGTCAAATGCTTGTTATGTAAATAGACAATTACTTTAATAAGGTTAATTGGAAACATTAGGAATAGTCATCCTGAAGACATACTTCTACAGTGTAAAATTAAATGGTAAGCTACTCAGTGGAATGACGGTTTTCATATCAGTATTCATTAAAAGTAATTAAAAATGAAAAATCTGATTCAATTTATATTAAAACTTCTAAAGTACCAACTCTTCTAAAACTAATAAGAAAGGGCTTGGCTATGTTATGCCAAAATTATATTAGATTTAAATTACATCAGATAAAAAACCATTAAATATGCTTGTAAACAGGTAAATAGAACATCAGGAAATACTGACATAGTCCAGTGTTGGAAGTGTGACTCTACAGAGAAAATTGTAATAACTTTTCAGTTATTACAATAACAAAAACATAAATATTTTGCAAGGCAGGCTGTAGACACCTATGCAGAGTGGAACTTCTCTGTATCATCTATTTTATGAGTTTTCAAAACTGAAATAGGGATAGAAAATATCTAAAAATACAAAAAAAAAGGTATGAAAATAATGTCACAAATATCACTGTGAATGCCACAAGATACTGTTGCAAAGATTCTTGTAAAGCCCCTATATGGGTTTCCCTTTCCCCATCCTCGACGTGGGGGAGCCCAGCTCTAGTTCCTTCTCCATCTGAAGAACCATTTCCGACGTCTTGTGGGACGGGGAAGGGGGACTCCAGAAACAGGGTTTTTCAGGCCCCGAGCCTGGAGGGGAGAGGTGCCCTCCCCTCCCCCCAGCACCCTCGTGGCTCCATGGCAGGCACAGAGACAGCACACCGGCGTGGAGAGGAGGCAAGAGGGAGTTTATTGTTGGGAAGGGGTTTATAAGGCTTTTAGGAGGGTCAAAGGGGAACCAATCACGAGTTCAGGGTCACACAAAAGAAACCATCAGGTAAAGGGTCAACAGCCAATAGGAAGGGGTTAAACAAAGGACCAATGGGACGCCTCAGGACATCTTCCCAGGACACTCCTGCATGGGAGATAACAGTTGCTGTGGGGGGTATTGGGAAGAAGAAACACGTGTTTGCAAAGGGACCACAAAGAGCCATTTTAAAACATGTTTAAACAAGTTTCTCATCAGATTCACTGCCACACCCCTAGCCTATTTAAAATCCTCTGAAGTAAAGAAGCACCTTTACACTCTCTCTAGAAGCTTCCATTAGACTGTGACGAAATTGATCTCATAATTCTTTTACTAATTTTCTATTAGTTTCAAGGTAAAAAAATTGAAAATAATTTTTTAGTCTAATAATACTCTCTTGATGGAAAACCACCTTACAAAGTGTGCATAGCACATAAAGGATTAAAGACATGTATGGGATTGATATATAAACTATACAGTATAAAGGTTGCCCCTGTACTTTCCTCTCACAGAGGCTAATGATGTTATTACCTTTTTTACTGGCCTTATTTTAAAGTGGAAAATTATTGCAAAATACTTAATCATGCTTTATTCTTGATTTTTTTAAAATTAGTTAATCTTCGCATTCTGAAAACTGTGGTTATAGTTACTACTGTATAGAAATGTACTCACTCCAAAACTTTAAATTTAGTTTTGAATTTTTCTTTAAATGAGGGTTGTGTTGGCGAAGTGCCACTGCAGAACACAAAGAAAGGTGGGGAAATGTTATAGGTAATAAATCTATTTTAAACTGTGGTTTTATAGATAGACGCCACAACTCATTCACTGAAACTATCATGGCTAGGCTTCGCGAACGAAGATTTAGGAAGGCTCTATCCACGTTTGCTACAGGCACGCTGGTGGCTTATGAGGCCAATACGAGATAGACATATCTGATTGCAAAAGGCACAGCAGAAAGACTCCTTAAATGGTGTATTCAGCAGGATACGATTCTTTCTGTGCTGTCTTTTCTCCTCGAGAGTGATCCTGCGTGTGTTCTCAAAGGAAACGGCAGCGTTGAAGATGGTGTGTCTCCAGACATCCCGATTGGAGGCCAGAGTAGACCAGTTATGTTGATCAATATTGCCAAGGCTGAGATGTTGTTTCAGGGAGTCCTTGTATCTTTTCTTCGGGGCTCCTCTCTTGCAACAGCCGGAGGCAAGTTCACCGTAAAGCAAGACACTGAAACTATACGAGAATAACACTGAAGAGAAATGTAAATTATAGGTGGAAAAGATGATAAATTAGCTGTTGGAAAAAGAAGTCATAATAAAAAATGCTTTGTCAATAATAAAAAACGGTTTGTCAAAATTAAAGTTTTTACTTCCCACACTAAATTTAAGAAAGTGTCAATTAAAAAAAAAAAACAAACAACAAAAAAACCCCCTTCAAAATACTCTTTCCTTTTCAGTTTCTCAGAACCTCTGATTTCTTATGAATCAAATTAAACAGAATTATAGCTATATGTTCCAGTTTCTCTTGAAACAAGTTGACCTAACTGTATTTCAGAAACACTAGGATGGGAAACAACAATGGATTGTTAGAAGGTAGCAATATTTTTTTTATTTTTTTAAGAAGGCTAGTTTCATAGGCATACTTAAAAATGTGTAAATTAGTCTATAAAAACCTAAAAGGAGATAAAATTGTTTGAAAAAAATGATGTAAGAATGCTTAAGAGGCTGTTTCTGAAGGAACTCTAGATAGGAGCAATTGAATTTTGTCCAAAGTTATTTTTGTTACGTATTTAGGTGTTAATGTATATTGCTGATTACAAAGGTGTCTCAAACACTCATGCACCATCAAGGAAAAAAATCTGAATTATGTCCAGGAATTATTTTTATTTCCAATGTTCATTTAATTAGAATGTTTCTTTTGAGTTCAGAACACAGCTTTAGGAACTTTCTTATCTGACTTACTCTCTTCCTAATAGAATCACAGAATAGTTTGGGTTGAAAGAGACCTTAAAGCTCATCCCATTCTACCCCCTACCATGGGCTGGGATACCTTCCACTAGACCAGGTTGGTCCAAGGCCTGTCCAACCTGGCCTTCCAGGGATGGGGCAGCCACAGTTTCTCTGGACAACCTATACCAGAGCCTCACCATCCTCACAGACAAGAATTTCTTCCCAGTATCCCATCTAACTCTGCCCTCTGTCAATGTGAAGCCATTCCCCCTTGTCCTTTCACTCTAGGCCCTTCTAAATAGTCTCTCTCTGTCTTCCTTGTAGCTCCTTCAGGTCCTGGAAGGTCACAGTCAGGTCACCCTGGAGCCTTCTCCAGGCTGAACAATCCTAATTCTCCCAGCCTTTCCTCACAGCAGAGCTGCTCCATCCCCCTCATCATCTTGATGCCTCCTCTGGATTCGCTCCAGCAGCTCCATGTTCTGGCTGTGCTGGCCCCCAGGGCTGGAGGCAGCTCTGCAGGTGGGGTCTCACCTGAGGGGGCAGAGGGGCAGAATTCCCCCCTACCCTGCTGCCCCTGCTGTGGGATCAGCCGAGGGCACAGGGAGGTTTCTGTGCTGGGCCATGTTCAGCCTCTTCCCCACCAGCATCCCCAAGTCCTTCTCTCCTGGGCTGCTCTACCTGCTCATCCCCAGACTGGATTGATCCCGGGGGTTGCTCTGACTCAGGTGCAGCAGCAGCCTTTGGCCTTGTTAAACCTCATGAGATTTCCAGGGGCCACTTCTGGAGCTTGTTCAGGTCCCTCTGGATGGCCCCGTCCTTCATGTGTGTCACTGCACCCTCAGCTTGGGGTCACCTGCAAACCTGCTGAGGGTGCCCTTGATCCCTTTGTCTGTGTCATTAACACAGATATTAAATAATACTGGTCCTCGTACAGGCTCCTGAAGGACACCAGTTGTCACTGATATCCATTGGGACTCTGAACCATTGACCACAACCCTCTGGATGTGACCAGCTAACCAATTCCTCATCCACCTACATGGAATCCATTCTTTCAATTTAGAAAAGGATGTTGTGGGGCACCGTGTCAAAGGCTTCACGGAAGTCCAGATAAATGACATCTATAACCCATCCCTTGTCCACTGAATGTTTCAGGAAGAATTCTAGTAGATAACCTCATGATGGAGTACTCTGGAGGATATTTACCACAGGATCTTGTACCAAATGCTCGCAGGTCGAGGAAAAGAGGTTTGTACTTTTTTGTATCAAGTGTAAAACTATTCTCATTTTGAAGATCAGATAATAAGGATATCTGAACCATGAGTTCCTTCAATATGACATTATACTTCAAGTTTCCTGCAGGTTTTTTGGCACAGTGTTTTCAGAGCCTACTGTGGTCAGGAAACTAGCTTTGAAAAAGCAATCAAATCACTGAATTGTAAGAGATGTCTGCGTTGTGTTGAATGTGCATTGAATACATCCAGATCAGATTTAATAATATGTACTAACTTCACATATTTCACAGGAATATGCCCCGGTTCTTTTTAAATGTTTCATGTCGGGATTGAGCCAGTAATATACTAATGCTTGTCTTTCTATAATCCTGGTTAAATCAAGGAACAATAAATCTGAAGTATTGTTTACACGAATTACAGATAAACACTTATTCAGAAGTAAGGTTAGAAACTTTCTTCAACTTATATTTAAAAAGCGTAAAATAAATTGTCATGTTAATTACTTATATTTTCCATATCTTTTAGTCAGAAATTTGAAGGTTGTCATGCAAATTTTTTTCTGATGATTTTTTATTCTGTTTAAATACATTTATTTACTTATTATCTTTTGAGAAAAAACCACCAAGTTTAACCTCCTTTAGGAGACCTTTACAATTTAGGTGGGGTTTAATAATCTATAGGAATATGAGAGAGAATGCTTTCATTGTTTTTTTCGTTTTGTAAATAATTTAACAGAATCCTCCTACTCTTATAGAAGATATGTCCTTCTATACATGAATTGCTGTAATCTTTCAAATTTTTTCATATCACTGAGTAGCTCGCTCTTAAGATAGTCATATTAAATTTTGTTGTTTCTCTTCAGTCAGAATAGAACCAATATAGTTTATATTTTTTAATGGAGCTTTATCATTTAATGTTTCGTAAAAATATTAAAATTGGTACAAATAATAAAAAAATAGTATGTAAACTGACTTTCATGGTATTTAATAGGAAATTAATAATGGAAAATTTGACTGTCTGAAAGCTCAAGTTTAAATAATAACAGGATATTACAAAGTTCTGCAAGCAACATTTTTTGTGACCTTACTGAGATAGGACTTATTCATCTAAATAACTTAAATCGTTAAGGATCAATATACAATAAAGAAAAAACACCTAGAATGCTTTTTTAAAATCAATTGAGAGCCATCAAGCATCTATGAGAGTAGTCTGGACTAAACTCCAACTAAAAGATAATTATTGCATGCTACCTGTTTCTCCACCTTATACCACACCAGTTTCCAGAGATATTTGAACATATTGTTAGTTATCAACAAATTTATTTTGAAGTAGAACCAGATAGGGAAGTTTTCTGGTTTTCTTTAAGAATATTAAAATTTGGGGGATAGGAGGGAGTGTCAAGTTTCTCAGATTATGACTTGATCTTTATCCAGTGTAGGGTTGTGGGTCCCCACAGAAGCCAGTTAAGATACAGAGGTATCTGTATTCTATATGCTAAATTGACTTTATTTTGGGGAAAAAAATATTTGCAATGTTAGTAAAGCATAAAAGTTATGTTTAACCAGTGTTTTTTTTAACGGCCATGCTGACTTCCAGTAAGGACTCCTGAAGTTAAAAGCTGTATGTATGATGGGTCAACCATTCTATCCTATAGAGGACTGACTTAAAACATGAGTAAGAGCTGAGAGAAGCAGACCATGTGTGATCCAGAAGCCAAAAAGAGTACCAAAATCAAAGAATAAGGAAAGAACATGCTTGTTAGCAGGAGGGAACATCAGGAAGTCTGTATTGCAAGAGGCAGTCCTGGATCAGAAACAAGCATCCAGATGGCAGGAACTGGGAATTTGGGCTGAGTAAAGGACAAGCAAGCAGGGGACAGGAACAAGGCACTGTTGTGTATTTGCAGCCAAAACACAGGATGTGTTGGAAAAAAAACCCACGCGGGTAAATTGAGCTTATTGGTCTCTTCATTATAAAAAGTCAGGTTTATACCAAGTAGCTTGCTGAAGAACCTAAATGACAGTAAGCAAAAGTTAAAAGTTTTATTATAACAGTTACATAATTTATATGCTCATTCCATGTGGGATAATTTTTCAGGAAAACACATATGACTGTATTGAATAGGTAAAGTCCAAAATTAGTGTTAAATATTTTTAATTATATTACATTTGCAAGTACAGTAGTAGGTTTTATTTATGTTATATTAAATACTTAGAGGATATATTAAATATATATACATATAGAATCCATCAGAGGAAGACAAAAGGACAGAAATCTGCCTCTTGATGATTCTCCAAATCACTTTGTGATATAGCCAAGTTCTCTGTTACTTTCTGAGTTTCTGGCAGTATATTTGTGTTTCAGGGTGCACCACAGCTGTGCCTCAGATAGAAGTGTCCTTAATGGCTTTGTAGTTATGGATTGATCTTAGGAGAAAGGAAATGTAAATTTAACCCTCTTCAGCATAAAAAGAAACCTCAGCATAACCTTTACTTCCTAATCATTTCTCTTAGCTCTTCAAGCTGTTATTCGAGGAACAATCTGTTTTCAGAAAATGGTCAATGTTTCCTTATTCCTGGATCAAATCAATCTCAGAATCCACCTTCTGTACAGAAATCTTGGGGGTTTGGGCATGGGGGTGGGGGGTTTATAGTTTGGAGTTCTTTTGAGTTTTCTTTTACCTTCTTTTTTAAATTTTTTTCATTTTTTTTTCTAATTGTTTGAGATTTGGGTTCTTTTTATCTAACCTGGACCCCACTTAGAAATCAAGACTTTACCTCTTAACGAGTCTATTTCACTCAGTATTTCTCCGTTACCTAGCTGCCTCTGTGAGGAACTCTGATTTCTCTGGCAATACATAGCTCTCTGTGTTTTAGTTACTGCAATGTATTAGATTTTTACCTGAACAACACTTCAAAATCTGATCTGAATCTGCCCTGAATTAAAACCAAACCTTGTGTCTCAGTTTGAAGAGATTGGAATGTTTGTTAAAGAGGATGAGTTATGAGACAGACCAAACTGCTCTCTCTCAGCAATTGTAAATTCAAAATTAGGGGCTTTAATCGAGGAAATGTGGAAAAAACAGAAGAAATAACAACCCTATATTAAAAGATATATGTATGTTGGCAAGAACAGTAACAGAACACACGAAAAAACTAGACAATAGTCCTGTACCCCCCCAAAAAGTCCCCTTCAAACAAAAGAAAAAAAGTCTGAATACTTCTCTGTCCTTTAGCGCAGTTCTAATCATGGTCGGCAGGGGGCGATGTTGGATCACTGGAGGTGCAGAGCCTGCGGTTCTCTGTGACATATTTGTTTGAACTAATTGGGCTGAAGTTTCTGAAGTTACTGGGAAAAAATCATTGTTGGAGCCAAATAACAAAGATAGTAATGGAAAACTTCCATATTTCTCCACTGATCATTGCTAGTTGCTCCATGGGGATGAAATATGAGGATTACTTTGAGAGTACTGGTACTTCAAGTTCATTTTATTTTCTCCATCACCACACAGACAGTATGAAATATTCTGGAAACCGGTGTATTTTCTCCTACATATTTCAAAATGCAAATTAGGGGAAAAAAAAAAACCAACTCAAGAAGATATTATCTTTACACAGAAAAGCTTTTAAGAGGATAAATTACCACCTGTATCTCACCAAGGAAGAGATAGTTCATATGTTCATGTAATGTTTTTTAGTTCCCTGTGACCTTGATATTTTTTCCCCACAAATATATTAGCCTATATTAAAATTATTAATAAGCTAATAAAAATGTAAGGCTAATGGGCTTTGCTTAAAAAGGCAAATAGGAAGCCGAAGAATCTTATTAAATTTTATAAATACATATGAAGAATTTAATTTAGAACTTAGCAGAACTCTTCTTCAGTCATTTCCCTTGGCAGATTTTATTTCTTGCACTCTAAGCTATTACTCCTCTTCTTCCTTTTTAATTGACAGAAATTCAGCTAACTCTAATTTTTTATTAAGCCATAATATCATATCTTTATAAGCAAGAAATAGTAAAACATTCAGAGACTAAAAAGAAGCTCAGAGATAAGTTGCCATCATCAATTTTGGTATAAAAATCTGAATTTTTTCCAGTTCAAACAATTGGAACTAGCCTTCATATTTAGCTGAAGGTCTGTTTCTGCATTTCTCTTCACAGAAATGGGAAGCTTATCCTATCGAGTGTATTAAAACTGAGGTTTTGAACATACATGATTAGTAAATGAAAAAAAAATCAAATTGAAAGTACAAACGTTACATGCTCAAACTACCAAAAATGAAGCAACTTTGTTGACACAATTGAATTCTGCTTCTTCTACGCAAGCTGAAATGCATAAGATTTAGACATTTTTTTAACATCTTCTTTAGTTTTTGTGTGTGTAGCACAAACTTGATTTACATTTTAAGGACTGAAGCAACACAACAACAAGGATTATGACTTCAATTCATAGGGCATTTCGCTCACCTAGTATCTACTATATTACCTACTGTATTTACCATATCATCTACCATATTGCAAGTGTTTAACAGCAACAGTGCAGCCCTTTGAGGCAATGATGTATAAAATCCTTACAACCTGTTTCTACTCCATGCAGAATAAATGCAAAGGCTGAGGATTTTATTTATGATACGGCATTATCCTTCACTCTGCTTATTTATGGTGACTGAAAAATACCATATCACATTTGAAAGAATCTTATATTACACTTCAAGTATACTACATTGAAAAACACGAGGACAGTGTTATTCTCTCAGTGTTTTACAGAGTGTGCTTGAAGAGAGAAACTCAAGTGAAATTACACACCTTTTCTGTCTTTTGAACTTAACGAAATTTGCAAGCTTCTAGATGGAGTTATTAGTTTCAATTTGCCCACCAACTCATGCACAGAAAGGAAATTTTTTAGACAGTTAAACAACTTTGTCAATTACACGTTTAATGAATTAAGATGAACTGAGAGACATTCTTAACTGGCATCTGTTGATAAAGAAGTAGCTACACTTCTTGAAGTTGGAGGGGTCACTACTAATTAATCCATTAGAACTATTGAAGTTTGTCTTTTTAAGGCCAAACTGTGACTTTTGCCCTCATATCCTCTTGGCAGTTACAGTGGAAATCCCTGAGCAAAACACTAAATTACATTGTATAATGGGACATAATAAAGACTTCCTTTTTTAGTTCTTTCAAACATGTGCTTACCGTTTTTACCTTTTCTCTGTTAATGCTGACATTATCCCATGTACCTCGTGCAGATGTGAATGAATGTGAATCTGAACCCTGCAAGAATGGCGGAATCTGTACAGATCTTGTTGCCAACTATTCCTGTGAATGCCCAGGTGAATTTATGGGAAGAAACTGTCAACAGAGTAAGTACAGCATGTTTGTAAATTCTATGTAATAAAATTAAATATAATATTTTATTTTTGCAGAAAAAACTTTAATATACTATGGAAATATGGAAATATTTCTCTACATTACAAATCCAGAATACTCAAAATAGCCATCTTGGTTTTTTCAAAATGGAGGGAAATTCAGAGACCTAATCTGAATTCAAGTAAAGCATCTGATATTGTGGAAACATTTGCAAAATGAAAAATCATTATCTAAAGTCAAAGAAGGAGGATTAAATAGTGTAAAGTAGAAAAATTCCAACAAGGGATTCACCGAATATCCTGGCTTCAACAGTAATTATTAGCAAATATCAACAAATGTAAGAACAGGGCCAAAATATAAATTATTTTTTCTGACATGTCTATAGCCTCTGAAATTTGGACCATTCATTTATGGAGAAATAATTTATGGAGTTCCTCCAGGATCTGTCCTGGGACAAATCTCATATGATTTTACAGTAACACTGACTCTCACTGCACCATAAAGGTCTGATTCCTAAAGTTGTTACTACAAAGTTCTTCATGTGTGATAGACTAGGTAATCTTGAAGACCAGAAATAACAGACATAGAATAAACTGCCATGGAATGAAATGTTATATACCTTAAAAGTTAATAACGGATTTTGAGTTTGAAATACTGTAAAGAAGAAAAAAATGCTAGAAGTTGAATACTAAACAAATTAAACCACAACAAAACTGAAAAATATGATTCCTTTTCCTGTGTTCACTTTGTGGATGTATGGGAGAAAAGGAAGACAAAAACAGGATGGAGAAATAACCACAAATGGCAAGATGTGAGCTTTTTTTAAGTAGCTTCAATGAATTCCCAGATTTGCATACCACAGAAAAAAAAAATATTTGAGGCCCTGAACATAATGTGTACATAGTCCTAGAGAGAAACAGAAGATTAGGATTTGCTTTGAGTAGTTCAGGGATCTCTATGTCTACCTGAAAGAGTTTGTAAAAAAAATGAACATCTATTAAAGTTTTCTTCAAAATTTGCTGTTGAAGCAATTCATGCATTTCCTTACTAGGTGCAACTGAATTGCCATTTGGAATTCTACCACGAATCTCATCCATCTCTTCAGAGTTTATCCCTTCTATATTTTGGCTGCATCATGAACATTGCTCAGATAATAGATCACATAAATCCAACCTCCTGTTATGCTAGAAACGAGGAAGGCAGAGCTGTTACTTGAAGTGATCATTGCATTTTCTGAAACATCAACTATTATTTTATATTTCTAATTTTTTTATAGAGGTATATGTAAAAATAATTTCATGCATGAAGTTTCATATCTTATATATTATACTGAATTTGGGTTTTTTTGTGTGTGCACATATAGATATATATATATAGACACACACATGTTCCTGTTTTTGAGAGAATATAACAGAAAGTGTATATGTACAAAAAGTAGAAATTTCAAGTTTATTGAAACTGTGAAAGAATTCTGCTATTGAATTACAAAATGTATGTCTACATATTTCTATTTTTGAGAGAAAATTTTCTGTAATTCAAAATATCAACTCAAAATACTGATTTTGTAATTCAAAACACAGCTACCTACAATCTGTCTTTCTGAGTCCTACTTTGGAAGAATTATACTGGCACAAATATATATGTATATACAATATACATAATGAAATGGTCTTTCTGGAGATAATTCTGTAGAGAAATGCTGGCAACTGTGACCCAGCACTCCATTGTCTACCACATGCAAACACCTGTTTGTACGGATTGTAATCACTGAGCTGCCCATGTTCAGGAAAGTTAACACATTTGCACTAACACTATGGCACGGCCTCCAAACTTTTAGTTAATTCGTCTAGTTTTAGGGTAGTTTTAGCACAGCTAGCATTAAAAAGGGAGACTTGTGGGTTTATACCACCACTATAATTGTGCACTATACCATTTTCTATGTCAGGGCTTGTAAATATCCTATTTTTTCCCATTAGAAATTTGGATATGTCATCATACTTAATTATGTAATTACAAATAGTTATTACACATTATAATTACGCCATTAGAGTTTTACACATATTTACAGTAATCATATAATTAAATAATGTTATGCTAATTATGTAAATTACTGACTGCTGTCTCAGAATTACCTCACAAAGCTCAAAGATTGCTAAGCCACATCATAGAATATGTAAAACATCCTACATCTAGAATAAAAAAGGAAAAAATGCATTGTGCAAACTGCATTTTCTAATAGTTTATCTAGTTTAGTGTAGCCCAAATACCAGTGCTTTGTAATAATGACTTGTCATGTTACTCAATAGCTTCCAGTAGTTTATGCCAGACTGTTTTTCCTAGTGCTCCTGCTAAGTTTTCCCTCTTTTTTTTTTAATTCTACGCTTTACTTCCACCATTTAATTCCTCTTAGCTAATCTTCTAAATAGTTCCCTTCCATTTTATCTCACATGTGGCACTTTTCAGGTGTGAGACAACCGTTTTGTTACACTCAGGTCCTGAGACCCTTGCGGGATACCCACCCAAAATCCTTCTGATTAGTCCCAGGACCTGAAATAAGAGGGAAAGGCTTGATTGCTTGATTGCTTTCCTTCTTTCTTTCTTTCTTTCTTTCCTCCTTTCCTTCTTTCTCTCTTACTTTCTTTCTTCCTTCCTTCCTTTCTCGCTTCCTTTCCTTCTTCCTTTCCTTCTTCCTTTCTTTCTTCCTTTCCTTCTTCCTTTCCTTCTTCCTTCCTTCCTTTCTTTCTTCCTTTCCTTCTTCCTTTCCTTCTTCCTTTCTTTCTTCCTTTCCTTCTTCCTTTCCTTCTTCCTTTCTTTCTTCCTTTCCTTCTTCCTTCCTTCCTTTCTCTCTTCCTTTCCTTCTTCCTTTCTTTCTTTCTTCCTTTCTCAGTTCCTTTCCTTCTTCTTTTCCTTCTTCCTTTCCTTCCTTTCCTTCCTTCTTTTCCTTCTTCCTTCCCTTCTTTCTTTCTTTCTTTTTTCTTTCTTTTTTCCTTCTTTCTTTCCTTCCTCTTTCTTCCTTTCCTTCTTCCTTCCTTCCTTCCTTCCATCCTTGATACAGCTGTCTTTAGCAATTCAGGCATAAATTCTCATTGCTGGAAAGCAGGGGATGAGACAAAATCAAAGTGGAGTGTGAGACCACCGACAGCCTCAAAACATACTCAGCCGTTCTGGAATAAACTTATCACCCTTTTAAGAGGTACTTCACAGGATATCTGGTCTCCACAGAATTTACCTGCAAATGTTTAGTAAACATGGAGTGGGAAGAGAGCACCTTTCCTCATCCTCTGAATGCAAAATCTAAACTGTATTAATTCAATATTACTTCCCACATTTCTCAAGGCCTCAGCATTTCCTTAATGCAGCTGCATCTCCTTCTGTTCTTCCACTCCCTGAACCAATTTCTTGCCTCTGTGGTGAATTTAAGCCATCAGTTATGATTATCTCCATTCCTTAGTTCTGGATTATCCATAAATAAAGTATTGCTTTCAAGACAGATTCTCCTGGGGCTGGAGTTTTTGTTTTGTGGATCACAGAATTTTCTTGCAAGCAACAGGGGGCCACTTTCATCAATGTCAGGCTGTTTGCCTCATTTGATGCAGATCTGTATTGTTAAAATCTCCCATGAGCAACATGGGTAGTGAATTGCAGTAATATGTGAGCAGTTCCACAGGTAATTTTTGATCACTTTTTTTTCTTTTTCTTTTTCTTTTTTTTTTATTATTTCTTTTATTCTAACAGATTGTACTATACAATGGACACCTTAGAGTATCATTACTGTGCATTTTGGAGCTTTTGGTTTGCTAAATGCCAAGACTTGCTGCCATTAAAAAATATGGCAAACTTTCTCATGCTTTTTTCTTTAAAGATCTAGATCAGAATACTAACTGTAAATATTTTTTTTTACATATGCTATGGCCCCTTCACCTCCTTTTCTATGTATTCTACATGTCCATATGTAGAAGGATACTGAATTCAGAGCATATGCACCAATTTATTTGTCTAGCATGTCAGAAATCCTGCTAAGCAGTGTACCTCCACCTTATTTTCACACTGTGAAACACTCTACCTGCCAGGAATCAGCACAGACTCGAGTTCCCTAAATTACTGATCACTGTTACAACCTCTTTGAATGAGATTTAGGATGACCAAATTTTCCTATAGCTTAAAATATCAGTTTGACTAATTCTGTGAATAATACAATATGAAGTTTGGCTTTAAGCATATTCTTGATTGTTTGGAACATCTGCCAGTTTTGTGAGCTGAAATACTGGTGTTATATATAAAGTTGGAAATGTAAACCAAAACTGGACACAGAATGAAAAAAATTGGCCCAGGGAAAAATAATTAAAAAAAAAAGGTAATTAATGACACACTGATACTGGGCTGGTACAAAAGAATGGCAGGGGACAGAGGCTGGGCATGAAATCAAGACTTAACAGCAGTTAAAGAATGTTAATTTGGCTGTGGTCTAATCAAGAGAGTAGAAAGTGTTCTTAATTCATATTTAAGGCAAAGAGAAGAGTTTGTTTTAGTTTTCACATTTTTCCTGCTTTATTTCGCTTTAAAGATCATAAAATTTAAAAACCAGAATTGTCAGCTCACTCGCCAAGTGTACAACATATAAAAATTCAGTAAATATGTATATTCATGTTTATCCTTATTTAGATGACAAATTTAGGACTTCCATGGAAAAATTAAGGAGATTTTATAGGTCTGCATGTATTATTAACTGTGGAGAAAATATTTTTTTTTTAGTTAATGTCTGACAAAAGGAAGAATGGAAAAAAATTTGTGCCTAAAAGAATTGTGTCCATTTAATACAAAGCTAATAGTAATACTTGATGTGTGAGCTCCCTGGATTACAGAAATATCTCAGAACAGAAATATATCAGAAATACACCTTGAAAGTGCAGGAGGAAAAACTTTCACATGTCAAATCTGACTTTAGGCCATGTAATTCAACTCAATCTTGGTAATTTGTCCTTTTTTGCTGAAAGAGATGCTAAATGTTAGTAGTAAGAATGACGTACATATTTATATAAATTTTTAATTATATGCATTTATATTTTTTATTTTATATATTTATATATTTTAATGCACATTACATATTATATATTATATATGTCATATCATATCTATAATATAATATATATTTTTATTTTATGTGTATTTATATATTTAATGTATATAATTTTAAAACTATTTTTAATTATATTTAATATATTTTAAAATATTTAATATATTTTAATTAATTTAGCTAGTCATAGATGGAACACAGTTTCTGTATTTGCATTGGACAAAACCCATCTTGAATCCCTTACTGAAAATGATGAGTTTTGCTGAGTCTGCACTATTTTGTGAATATTGTCTGTCAGGCATTTTTGTGTAGTGTGTTGGTGTGGAAGTGCCAAGAGGCAAAAAATACTATAGAAATGACATAACACATTGTTAACACTGAAATGTTCTCCCAGGCATTTCAATGACCTAGTGGGAAATATTAATTAAAGTTTTAACATTTCTAATATTGAGTCTTCAAACAAAGCAGACTTCAGCTGGAGACCTTCAGACTTCAGCTATTGTTGCAGACCATCCCTGTCCAGGCATCCCATGCAAGGCACAAGGTTGGGCTCAGCAGGTCAGAATTGTAGTTCTTCCTTTCAGCAAGAACGGGAAAATGAGACTAGTCTCTCAGTGTTTGATGTTAAAACAAAGTCCTCAACCCTGAGCCTTTGGGTGCATTTTCATCTTGCTGCAGTAGTACTGCACAGTAGTGTCTCCCTTTGAAAACTAATTTCTCAATATCTTGTTTTGATTAGGCAGTGGAGGACTCAATATTTGCTGAACACGCCTGAGAGAATCTCGTAAAATACTCAGGCAAGCCCTTAAGGCCCAACACGAATATTTTACACATTTAAATGTCTCCAAACTGCATGAATCATCAAGTGTAATAGTAGATTTTGGGTTGCGTCAATAACCAAAATATTCACTCAACCCTGTATTGTTGACTTTAGCTTGAACCACATTGTGTAACAACTTTCTTTCTACAAATCTGCTTTTCTCAGGGTTTGTGTCATCCTTGCCTCACAGTATCCCTCAGTTGCCCTCAGTAAAGAGGAGCCAGGAATTCCTTCCACCTGTCTTCCACTTGTCTGTTCCTGCTACTGAGGAAGCAACATGACCCTACCTTTTCAGTAACATAGAATCATAGACATTCACAAAAAACATAGCACTTTTCTTATAAATATTATCCACTGTTCCTTTGTTGGGAGAATTTTTATGTGCATTTTTATGTGTTGCAAAGCCTGTGACAATGAATATTTCAGCATTTCTAAGCCCTGAAAGAAAAATTACAGCACACAATTATTCTCAAAGTAGCCTCTAAAGCTCTTAAGTTCCTGTCATGGTCAATAATTCGCATTCTTTTATGTCCTCACAGAAATGAAAATAATTTGCAGGTAAGGGATTGGTACTATAAAAGAAATAAAGGCCAGCCTGTAGAAGCAAGCTCAAAACAAATCATAGCTTTTTATGACTGAAAATCACTTAAAAGTATGGAATGAAAAAGCACTGATAACTATAATACATTAAAAGGGTATATATTACATATAAATATGTAAGGATATATTAAATATATAATTTACAGCTGCAGTAGGTTTAACAAAGTTCGCAATAGCCAAGCCGCAGGATTATTTTTTCTGTTTTGGGTACTGGTAAAATTGGAAAATACTTTATTTTAAGACTTATTGTTTATATGACTTAGGTTACTTATTTCAAAATAAAATCATGGATGGTGGTTGGCCAGATGAGTCAGCCTGGTCTAGTCTGCTGCTTCCCTTTGGTGGACACAGGAATGAGCAATGAGAATAAAGTCATCTTTAGGGCTGTACAAACTCCTCATAATGGAATTGTCTTGAGGTTTGCAGCAAACCAGGCACAGAGTAGAATTCTGAGTGAATATGGCATAAGCCTTGCAAAAGTTGGAAGTTTGAAAGTTGACTCACTCTTTGGAGTTTCATTTAGTCTTGGAATCCAAGCCAAGCTGAGAGAGATGAAAAATCCATGTGAACTAAAGAAAGAAAAAAAAAACAGAACAAAACACAGTTACATTAGCCCTAAATGAAATAAAATCTCCAGGCTCAGCACAGCTCTCCCACCTGCAGTTTTCAGAAGAAGTAAATGTAATATGTTCGATGATCAGCTTCCCACTGAGGGATGATTCGCAGCTTCTGCTGCTTTGGACAGACGGAAGGTCCGGCAGGGCTCCCGTTGCTGGTGCGGTGACATGTGAGATGCGTGGGAGGAGAGAACTGGTGCTGAGAGGTCATGGCTATTTTAGTCCCCAGCCACCACCATGGTCATTTGTTGCATCCCATTAGAGGATCCGAGGACTTGCAAGGAGATGAGCAGGTCCAAAAAATTCAGTGGCAATGCAACAGGGAGAAAGAAAGGCTATGCAGTGTTTTGGTCATGATGATTATAAACGGGGACTCAGAAACGTACAAGTGACTTTTTTAAAGGAATTGGAGTTAAAACTTTAAAAATTCATAACTATGATAGACTGTTTTGTCAAGAAGAGCTGACTGAATTACTCTTGATTTGATTTTCCTTTGTATTGGTGATCATTTTCTTGTATTAATGCTAAATGTCTTGTATTAATGCTAAGTGCTCTTAATGCAGTGTAGTTAGAAATTTTCTTTAGAGAAAAATATTGCACAAAACTTTTACCCTTTTGAACTGATGGGTACATTAATATCCATTACTGACCCAGCAAAATCTGTTCATTAGACCTCACCCATAAACATGATTTTCCTTTGTCAGCAAATCTGTATATTTGATTGCATGCCTTAACTGAAGATCAGTTTCAGTGTGTAGTTTGTAATATAATATATATAATATATCTAATATAGAATGTTATCATTTTAATAATATCAATTTCCATTTATGCTCCTGTTGCTGAAGCCTAATTTTGTAATTACTCTGTTCCTATTTTTACGCAATTCAATTTTATCTGTCTACATTTTCAAATTTTATCCTTAGGTGTGGCAGAATAACTAATTGTGTTGTAATTAATTATGTCAAAGTTAGATAAAGGCAAATAATGCTGGGAAAGTTATAACTTTGAAAGCAAATTTGAATCTTCATGTCCACTATCAGAAAATAGGATTCTTTCTTCTTCTTCTTCAGTGTTCCTGAAAAATGTCCTTGTTCTTCTGCAGGAGTAAAAGTCCATACAGGAAGTTGAATAGGAGTTTTATTGTGATTGCTGAAATCTTTTCCTCTTCTTTTTCTTACTCCCTGGTCCTTCCACAATTTCTTTCATAATACATTTCTCTTCTCCATCAGGTGCAAATTTGAGTAAGTATAGGGTTTGGTCCCTTTTTAGCCATAGGAATTTTTTTGCCTTGATAAAAAATATCAGGTGGAAAATCCTCAAGAATTAAATTTCTTTCCCAAAGCACACTATGGAATCTGCTCAGGCTCATCTCTGCTGAATGTAGGGTGGGTCTTCCACTGAGTTCTCTACAGGTGAGATGAGGCACAGGTTGCATGATATCCTTTAAAAGCTGTGCTTTAGCCTTAGACATAAAAATATAGCCTCTGGAAGTAAAATGGGATTTATTCATGAAGTGTGGTGTGTTTACCCCCTTTGGTTAGGTTACATTTCTCTAGCATTAATTACACATTGATTTAAATATTGAAACACTATTTTTATGGGGGTTTAATTAGTGTTTAGTGAGGAAGAGCCCTCATTTCAGACACTTTTTGCACTTTTTTTTTAACTGTGGGGTTTGATTCAAACGTGGAAAGCCTTTAGTCATCGCCTACACTAGTGATATTGGTGTCACCTTTGCTACAGCTGCAAAGTTTAAGGAGAATCAGACCCCAAGGAATTCACTTGGGGTTAGTGGGCAGGGAGTTTGACAAGATAGGCAGTATGAAAAATTGGAGAAAAGTAATTTTTCTGAAGAGCAAAAACTGTACCTGCCCACGGTGCCCATTTGTAAAAAATGTAATGCAGAGGAGTGTTTCCTCTCCGGAAAGCTGAGATGTCACTGTCCTACTCTGTGATTGGAGAAGGGGCCTGAGGAAAACCAGACTCCAGACTCTGATAGAACTGGCTTTTTTACACACCTCCAGATTGAGAGTCACAGCCAAGGATTCCCAGTGCCCTGGGAGCTGGGGCAGGAACAACATGATTCCAGATTTGATCAGGGAAGGAAGGAATTTCCTTCTCTAACAGTTTTGTTCACTTAAACTTTACAGGTCCTGAAAGACACATAAACCTTCAGCTCAAGCTGCTCCATGTTCCAAACTTCAGTTCATCCTTTGCCATCTTGTTTAATGCAAATAAATGCCTGCTGAAGAGATACTGTAGTTAAGTGCTCACAGTCCTCCTCCTCGATGTCAGTTTTGCTGAGATTAGGTCCTCCTACAAAAGACAAGACCTTTTGAGAAACAAATTTCCCTGCTCTGTCAATTCTATTGCGGATGAATTAGCAAATCGACATCCAACATTACAATGCTGTAGTCCAGGTTAAGACAAAAGGATTGGAAACCACAAGAAATTTACCTAGTGAGGCTTAGACAAGAAAGACATTAGGAATTTTCAGGGATCATGTGAGCTTTTTGCACTGGCACTGAGAATTCTTGGGGATTTAAACTGTAATGTTTAATTTTTTTTAACATAAAGTTTTTTGATACGTCATTATGGATAAATAATATCTATTATAAATAATGCTGCTATTGCTACTTTATAGAATCAAAAGAACCAAACAACTTGGCTATGGTAATTGCACTGCAATTTTGTCTTGTGCAGCTTTATTTGGAATTTCTTAATGCAGACATTGTCAGCAGAATAAGGTCTGCTAGATTCAGCTGTCAGAGTTTAATGAATTAAGGAGAATTAGTGCAGAGAGTTGCACCTATTTATTTATTACTGACAGGTAGCTTCCATTTGCCTTTTGTTATAATATTTATTAATAGTTGTCTTTACATGGTTATAAAAGAAAGTTGCAAAGTCAATCTGTACTTCTTCAAACATCTAGGCCCTTTGTAAATTAGATGAGAAGACTTCTTCCACAATAAATTCAAATATTTATTCATGCGCTACTTGTGCAAGAAAAATGCTAAATTATTTGGATTTGTATGACTACATGATATTCTCTAAAACCTTCCACCTCTTCTCCAAACACCTGAAATGAAAAAGTCATGGTTATCTAGTGCCTCTGTTGACCTTGTTTATTTTATTTCAGGAAAGGGAGTGTTATTTCTTTATTTGTCAGCTTAGAAATACAACTCTCTTTGTGGTAATCCCCTGATTTTTTTTTCTATTATATAGTATAATATTAAATTATTGGATAGTTTTCCTATAGAACTCCAAAAGGCTATAAACAGTACTAAAAGGAAATGCTCTCTGAAATAGTAGCTTTTTAGTGTTTAGTTTCTATTCTAATTAAATTGCTGTATGTATTCATTATGTATGTAGAATGTTTTCTTGGGGAGTTTGTTTTTAAATAGGCTATTTACCTGAATAATCTGATTCTTAGTTAAATTCTACTACCATGTTAGTGGTAATTTCTTAAGAGCATAAAACCCCATTGTATTAGGTCAGATAGTCCAACAATTTGGTTGGCTTAACCTTTGACTGCGGTATTGACAAACATATTTTTACAGGAATATTAAAGGTATATCTCTTGTCAGTCTCTTTAGCATCATCCATGAAACTATTGTGCCTAAATCTTTTTGAACCCTTGGGTGCTGTATCTGTCTCAAGAAGGCTCCAGAAGATCACTAGCCACTGTGCAAAGATCTACTTTCTTTCACATGGGTTAAGCAGATTTCCTATGAATTTCTGTGAGTGCCTCCTAATTTCAGTAATGTGATGAACAGTTCTATATTCACCTTGTCTTATGCTTATGTAAAGTTCAGTTGTATCCCTCCTCAGCCAACTTCAAAAATCCTAGGATTTTACTTCCTTCTCATGCTTTTTCCCTTTAATCATTTGAACTGCCATGCTCTACACTTTCTTTAGCTCCACATCTTTTTGGGGTGCAGAGACCTGAACTACACATTGTGTGTGGTCACACCCACATTTCATATACCTGTAAAATAACACTCCTATACCTTGTCCTCAGTGTCTAAATTTTTATTAGTTTTTTTGTCTGCCACTGCATTTTGAGCCAATTACTTCAGAGAGCTGATGATGGTGACTCTGAGAGCTCTTCCTTGCAGTTGTAATGGACACTTGCAAGTTCAATATAGCATGGGAACATTTTAGAGATTTTTTTTTTGATAAGTGCTGTATCTTCCATTTGTGTGCATTGGGGTTCATCTGTCACCCTTTTAACCAGTCCTTCATTTCTCTATGTCCTTCTGAAGCTGCTCATCGTCACAGTGGCATTTCATAAAGAAAGCTTGGTAACTTCAAGTTGGACAGTTTTCCCACTCACTCTTTCCTTCAGGTCACTGATGAGTTACACTGACTCCAGCAATGACCCTTGGGGATAACCACTGCTGACTTTTCATCCTGAAAAACCACTTTGTGTTCTTTAATTAGACTTCTGTCTATAGCAGGGTCTCTCCCTTATGCCCTGGCAAGAGCTTTTCTTGTGGAACCTTATCAAATGCTTTCTCAAAATCCAAATGTGCTATTTCCACTGTATTTCCTTTATCCCTCTGCATATTGTCTCCATTAAAGAACTTCACCACCTTAGGAAGAACTGCTGTTTACAGGGGACATGTTGGCTCTTTTTTAAAGTTTTTCTTAGGTTCTTAGTGATCTTAATTATAGAAGTTTCAGCTTACAAGGTGCCAAAGTGGACTCACTTGCCTGTAGTTTCCACAATGCACCCTAGAGCTGGTTTTTTGGAGATGAGAATGGGGCACTGATCTATCAGGAGAGCTCTGTAGTCCCGAAATGCATCTGCTTCATCTAGGCACAATTCTTGAAAACACCATGCCATGAAATAACCTCACCAATAGAAAAATTCGTTAAAAAAAAAAAAGTCTGAAGGAAGTCTGAAATACTTTTTCTTCCATTGTCTTGGAGGGTTCAGGAGTATGAGGGGGTTGTGTTGTTTGTTTTTTTTTTTTTATTTCAGACTACCTAAGAGTTGCCTAATGTCCTAGTTAAAACAGCTGGGACCAGTTCGTCACTGGATGGGTGTAACCCAAAACTGTGTATTCTATAGCCTTCCATGCCATTTCCCAGAAACTGTTATCAATAGACCATTTACACCCTCTGCCCAGAGCAGCCTGACTCCTCAGGCTATAAACTGGGTGTTAAGAGGCCTGCGAGATGGAAGGATGCCTCCCGTCCTCACACCCTTTGTGGAACTCCCCGCCCTGAGGGAAGTACTGGGCATTCCTGCCTGAACTGGATGATATATAGTCTTGGAGTCTTGGGACTTTTTTAACCACTCGTGGTATCCAGAGGAAGACTGCAGATCACTGCTCTCAACCAGACTGCAGACCACTACTCTCAACTGGACTGCAATTACCACTCTTGACCAGACTGCAACAGCACTCTCACCAACAGGTTTTCCCCTCTCCTTTTACTTTGGACTCAGTAGGCCAACAAACACCACTCTGTTCATGCCCCAGGGTGCTGGATTATACATTTGGGTTTCGTGGGTTAAAAGCAATTGTTTCTCTGTATAATCGTACTTATTGTATTATTTTATTAAATTGTTATTCTGGTTTATAATCTCTCTTTTGAGTTGGGTTCATTTCCCCTGCTGGTTTACCTTTAAACCAGCACACCTAATTTTTTTTCAGTCTATGTCTTCATCATGGAGCTTGCAGAGTAAAGGCCAAAATTTAATTTTATGACCTTACTATAAAAGTATGACGAGAAGGTTTGATAATAGAAGCACGTGATAATCACTTAGTAGTAATGGCACTCTTGAGAAGTAGAACATAACATTCAATTTCTTTGTATCTGATTTATTCTGATAGCCATTGCTTACACACATGTTGACCAGTGTGATAACAGAATAACGCGTTGCTGTTGGTGGAGATGCTACCTTAGCACAAAAAGCATTTAATCTTTTTGGACATGTAAGAAAATAGGTGGCGTTTCTTCCCATTACTATCTGAAAAGCTGTCTTCTATTGCATGAAACATAATTAATTACTTCATTTTCATGTCTCCTGCAGACCTGAAGCTTAACACAACATTATTTGAAAAGTTTACTTGTCTGGAAGTGTCTGTGTGTTCATTAGCTGCTACTGCTGCGAATTGGTGAAGATGTTGCCTTTGACATACATTATTTTATGTGAACGCATGAAACAAGATTAATCATATCCTTCACCTCAGTGCTGCAATACCACACTGGCTACTGACTGGTTTTAAGTCATACTTCAGAAATCAAAATGTTAATAGGTCAAGAAGATCCATTTTGTTTTGTTTTAAATCTGTGAAGCAAACTTGTGGAGATAAATGCCTCCTGTTAATCAGATTTCAGAGCTGAATGGCTTTATAAACTTAAGAGATCTCGGTGAAAATGTGTTTTTTCGTTCTGTAGTTAGAAGTCACCCTGAAGTTACAAACCTTGTGACTTTCATTTTTATCTAGTAATAGACAAAAACTGTCTGAAATAGTCCGTGGCACTGTGTGTTCTCCAAGTCTACTGAAGTTAAAAAAAAAATTAAAAAGGGGTTTGCAAATTCCATTTTATGGTTTCATTTTGCATTGTGATGGACTAGAAAGAGGAACGCATTGTCTGTTGCCTTGTCTCAGTTGCCTTGTCTCAGTGGAAATGCTGATTAATTCCTTCAGTAGGAATGAAGGCATTAGAATCATAGAATCATAGAATAGACTGGGTTGGAAAAGACCTCCAAGATCATCAAGTCCAACCCCTGATCCAACTCCAATTACTATATCATGGCACTAAGGGCCACGTCCAATCTCTTTTTAAAAACCTCCAGGGATGGTGAATCCACCACCTCTCTGGGTAGGCCGTTCCAATGCCTGATAACCCTCTCTGTAAAGAATTTCTTCCTAACATCTAACCTAAACCTCCCCTGGCAGAGCTTGAGCCCATGTCCCCTTGTCCTATTGTTGGTTGCCTGGGAGAAGAGACCAACCCCCGCCTGGCTACAACCTCCCTTCAGGTAGTTGAAGAGAGTGATGAGGTCGCCTCTAAGCCTTCTCTTCTCCAGACTAAACAACCCCAGCTCCCTCAGCCTCTCCTCATAGGACTTATGCTCCAGTCCCTTCACCAGCCTTGTTGCTCTTCTCTGGACCCGCTCCAGCACCTCAATATCCTTCCTGAACTGAGGGGCCCAGAGCTGAACACAATACTCAAGGTATGGCCTCACCAATGCAGAGTACAGGGGAAGGATCACTTCCCTGCTCCTGCTGGCCACACTGTTCCTGATGCAGGCCAGGATGCCATTGGCCTTCTTGGCCACCTGGGCACACTGCTGGCTCATGTTCAGCTTCCTGTCGACCAGCACCCCCAGGTCCCTTTCTGCCTGGCTGCTCTCCAGCCACTCTGTGCCCAGCCTGTAGCGCTGCAGGGGGTTGTTGTGGCCAAAGTGCAGGACCCGGCACTTGGCCTTGTTGAACTTCATTCCATTGGAGTCAGCCCATCTCTCCAGTCTATCCAGATCCCTCTGCAGAGCCCTCCTGCCTTCCGGCAGGTCGACACTCCCTCTCAACTTGGTGTCATCTGCAAATTTGCTGATGATTGACTCAATCTCCTCATCTAAATCATTGATAAAGATGTTAAAAAGGACTGGGCCCAACACTGATCCATGGGGGACACCACTGGTGACCAGCCGCCAACTGGATGCAGCCCCGTTCACCACCACTCTCTGGGCCCGGCCCTCGAGCCAGTTCCTGACCCAGCACAGGATGCCCCTGTCCAAGCCGTGGGCTGCAGCTTTTCCAGGAGTATGCTATGGGAGACAGTGTCAAAGGCCTTGCTGAAGTCTAGATAGACCACATCCACAGCCTTTCCCTCATCCACCAGGTGGGTCACCTGATCGTAAAAGGAGATCAGGTTGGTCAAACAGGATCTGCCCCTCCTAAACCCATGTTGGCTGGGTCTGATCCCTTGTCCATCCTGTAGCTGCTGTGTGATTTCACACAGGATAATCTGCTCCATAACTCTGCCAGGCACCAAGGTCAAGCTGACAGGCCTGTAGTTACCCGGGTCAGCCTTGCAGCCTTTTTTATGGATTGGGGTGATATTTGCCAACTTCCAGTCATATGGGACCTCCCCAGTGAGCCAGGATTGTTGGAAGATGATGGAGAGCAGCTTGGCAAGCTCTTCTACCAGCTCCCTCATTACCCTAGGATGGATCCCGTCTGGTCCCATAGACTTGTGAGGATCCAGATGACTCAGTAAGTCACTATTTCCTCCTAGAATACAAGGGGACTATTTGATTTCCTATCTCTGTCTACCAGCTCATTGATTTGGTCTTGCCTGTAGGATTAGTCTTCAGGACAACAATTAACATGAGTTGCTACCACCGAGTTGCTTAATACTTCTCAGATCAAATATTGGATTGTGGAAAAAAAAAAGGACCTACATGGAGTAAGCAAACAATGTGATCAGCTGCAGAATGACTGAAATAACCAGTAGCTAAAGCATGCTACATTATGGCCACCAGGATTCTCCATAAAATGAGGTGTTGAATACCAAGCCCAAAGCACCAAAGCACCACCACACTTAAACAAGAGATTTTTAATTATGGGTAATGGTCTGTTTAGCTAAACCAGATTTGTAGCTCATGTGAATGCAGTATTACACCATCACTTTTGAGCAGTGGTGATTTTAAGTTCATTTTATGTGTCTACAGAGTTTGAAACTTTAAAAACTTAGTTTTCCATACACAGCTCTTGCATAACTTGGAATTATTTCCAAGTGAAAATCTGCTTCTGTGCAGGAGGATTTAGGCTTTGCTTGTATTTAAAAGTGATGTTTTAACAGACGATATAAGAAGCAATAGCTGGTAGTAGAGGAAAAAAAAACTGTCATGATCTCAAGAGCAGATAAGATAGCAGTGAGAACATGCTTGGCCAGAAAAAAAAAAAGGAGATCAATACATTAAAAAAATGAGTATATAGGAATATACCTCTCGTGTCTGTGTCACCTCCAGTTGTAATCAGTGCTGGTGTGCTGTAATCAGTGCTGTTGGACTAATGAAGCAGAGCCATGACACAGTTAATTGCATAATGATCTGAGATACATGACTGTCCTTCACACTACCTCCACAAAATATGTGTACAAGAATGACTGAAGTAAAATGACTGCATGTACAAAGCCAAGCCAGTACTTCAAGTGCCTTCAGATTTCAACTCTTCTTCAGTCTGTCGTGGTGTAAGTTCACACATATGATCTGCACACATATGCAAAGACAGCATCTTCTGGCAAAATGAAAAGTCTCTTTGGGCCTCTGCCTTCTGCAGTGAAGATGTAATTCCTACAATTAGAACAACTTCTACTTCTTAAAATACACCAAGTATCCATGCAGCTATCAGCAAAAATTTGATGCACTATAGGAAAACAAGTAGAATTTTTTGTTTGTCAGGTATCATTCTAACAAACTTGGACAAGTTGGGACTGAACTATATTCATATATGAATATATGAATATATGAATATATTCATATTTAAATTTATGCTAAAAAAATGGGACTGCAAGCACATCTGTATAACATGTTCTGCTTACTCACGGAACCCAAGGAAAAAAAAAACCAGAAAAAACCCAAACAACAAAACAAAACAGAATAACAACAACAACAGCAAAACCACCAAATAAACCAGACAAAAAAAGTTCCTACAAATAAAAGCAACCCTGTTTTCTTGTGTTCACATCGAATTTCCCATTTTAAAATCTTTCCGGTAAGTCCAAGTATGCTAATTGTCTAGTAAATCTGGCTTTTCAGAAACATAAATGATCATGTCTTTTTAAAGCAATGTTTTCAAAACTGATTGGATTAATTTCAATTAATTTTAGCCTCTCAAACCAAGGCTCTAAGTTGAAGATAGTGCTCCAGGTTTATTCTTGTTTAGTAGATACAGAAAAGCTGATTATATCTGTGTTAGATGCTTTCTAAAGAAAGGCTGAAATAATTAAAATTGTGGTTTAGATCTGTGTATTACCTCCCACAGATATCAAGCAGAGCCTGAGCAGTTAGTTTGGCATAGATAAGGAACTTTTAGGTGGCTGAAGCTGGGTTGCATGGATTGTATTCCTTATGGTTGCTTTGCTCAATTAACTATTGCTCAGTTTAAACACTTTGGAATAATGTTCTTTTTAAGGTGAAAAGAGATGTTGATAAGAAAAAAAATAAGAGTATACACAGAAAACTAAGGGATATTAAAAAAAATCTAGAGTTACAGATTTATGCTTAAAATACACCGTGGAGTCACAAACGTATCATCTCATTTTACTACACTGTTATACTAATGAAAGAATTCCACTGCACATATAAAAAGAAACCTTTATGAATCTTTGCCATGATTTTCTTTTTCCACCCTAATAAAAGTGCATGACCTATCAATTAATTCTGTCTTTTTAACAGGGCTTCAAGCCTTGATCCTTAAAGCTGCTTTACATGAATATAAGGTTATATCTACATCAAATGGCTTCTAGTAACAAGATCTAAATGCAGATATCTGAATTTCCAGTTACTAAAAAGTTAGATGTGTTGTAGAACAAGATAGAAACAGCTTAGAGACCATAAGAGCGGCTGTTTCTGTGTAGTCAGATTTAAATAACAGTTTGCATGCAGTTTGTGTCCAGTATTGTGGATATAGCTCATATTTAGCACATCACTTCAGCAATATATTGTAGGATATTCCCATCTTTTTCCTTCTTTCTGAAGAACACGTAATGTAGAATTCATTGTAATATAGAACTCATATCAGTGCCACTGGTAATTTTTAAGCAATTTCAATGAACACATCTTGCAACAAGTAATATTATCGTTTCTAGAAACAGTTGGTGTTATTAAAGGGGGGGAAAAAACAAACAGTGCCAAACCACAAAGACAGAAAGAACATCTCTAGGCAGCAAAATAAGAACTGCCTCTTGAAAAGCACATACTCTTCTCCTGGCAAATGAACATGCTCATTATCGGGCAGGCTGGCGGGAATACTAATTGCACTGGTGCTGTAATCCCACTGATTCCTATTGTAGACCTCCTACAAAAATGAAGATTGTCTTTCAGTGTGACTATATCTTGCTGTTTCAGTCTCACTTCCAAGACAAGGTTTGGGTTTGGGTTTTGTTTTTTTTCCAGAGCTGCTTTTTCTAACAGGCAGGTTTAACAGGGAGCAATCATTGAGCATATGGATGCATGTGTCATGAGCTACCTTCAAAACGGCTGTAGCTGTTTAGCTACTTTAGGTTAAAATCATGAATATTTGTAGTAGTGCTGCTTTATGTCAAAAAAAATCAAAACCAAACAAGTCCTTTGGAGTGAACTTAGGGGTAGGAGAGGATACACTACATTTTCCACATAGGTAAGCTTTTGTTTTTGTTACATGCTCCATAAACAACAACAAAAAAGAAACCTACACATCACTAAAGACATGTGAATGTAAATATAAAACCAAGAAACTTTGAAAGAAGTTGTCTGCAGCTCTCCTGAAGTCAGGCTAAACTTTCTCAGAACACTGTGTCTAAATAACAAATTTCCTAAAAGAGCTGGAAAGCTGTTGAGTTTTCTTGTATTCTTTGAAGAAATACTTCTGTCCATACCTAGAGAGGGGAGAAGTGCGTGGCCAGTACAGGGTTCAGCAGCAGCAAATAAAAATTATTTTTAAATCCAGTTTGGTTCCTAATTTTGTTTTTAAATGCCTAAGTTGTGCTTAAATTGTTAATTGGCTGTAGCCTGTGCCATAACCATTTGTAATCATTAGAAATAAAGGTGGTAATTAATAGATCCACAGCTGCCCAAATCTTCTCCACTCATAGGACTCTGCCCAAGTCCAGATCCACCAAAAAATCAGAATTCAGAATCACATATCTTGTCATGTCATTGCAACCTAAGATAAAAATAATAATAATTAGTTACTCTTATGTGGCAATTAGGAGCTCTGGTTTCTGTGTCTGTCATCCCTGAAGTGTGTAAGTATGGCAATTACTTTACAGGGTGACTTGAAAACTACTATGAATTTACCTTCTATAATATGAATGCAGTTTCATTCTTGTGAGGAGGTTTGGTTTTTTCAGTGTTGCCCCATAATTTCTTTTATTCACATTAATTTTAATAGTAATTAAGTGACTATGAGTTATGTCAATGGTTAATGTCAATACTCCAACATGGTAAAAATGTTATTTTTCACAGTGCCAACTTTAAAGGTCAAAATAATTTTTCACATAAAGATTGAAGTATTTCTCTATGAGAGTTCAGAAGCAGAGTTTGGGAAATTAAAGTCCTCACTACAAAATAATATTTTTTCTTGCAAAAATTCATTTTTGCTGCTTAGCAACAAAATAAAATAAAGGTAATGTGTATCAGTAAATTGTTGAATGCTGGGTTATGCCTCCAGCTAGCCAGTAACCCACAGAGCAAGGAGAATTGTGATAGTTCACAGCTGGTGCTACATCATGTGCTTGGTCTAAGTTGTGACTTTTTGGCATCCCCCAGGTAAATCAGAGAGTAGGACAGGAGACACATAGTCTAAGCTATTTTAAGAGGACATTTTTGTCCACATTCAGAGAATCAGGACAAGAAATAACAAATGAAGTAAGAAGGATTCAGGTTGGACTTACTCAAACACCAAATGGGGTTGTTGAATATTCACTACTGGATCATTTCAAAAAAAGGTATTCAGTAAACATTTGTCAGAATGGTGTGGCTGTAATGTAATTCATGTTTCTTTGGATAGAGACTTTTCCAGATGGTTTGATGCTGTGGTTTTCTCAGATAGGGACACACAAACAGCGTGTGTTCATTCTGTGAGTCTTCTCAGGCCAGCTCCATTAAAAGCTTTTTGAACATGCCTGAGGATGATGACAGTAACATTAACATGACAGAGCTCAACACAAAAACAATCACTTCATATAGAAATACTTAAAAAATTGTGATTTTTCTGATTACAGCTTTGCAGATATGAGGTTTTAGATGTACCCTTCTTTTTGAGCATAGAAATAACCATGCTTGGTCTGGTGACAGTCCAAGAGTCCTGTCTTAGACAGCGATCAGAAGTGAATGCTTGATGAATGAGTGTAAGAACATGGACAAGCATCAAGTAATGGTTCTCCCATTGTGTTTTCCCAGCTTCAAGTAGTCTTCAGTTTAAGTAGTCTTCAGTTTCTTCAGAAGCTGTATCTTCCTTTAATTTTACTCCTGTTGTATAGGTCCCTTTTTCAACTGTGCTGTAGGTTGCAGTTCCCCAACATTAATCCCTGTGTGTTTTGGTGGGGAATTTGCAATTCTATCCATCCTACTCAAAGAGCAGAATGGAGAAATTACCAAACTAGAACTAAGCAAATTAGTCCTGAATAACTACCCTCTTATTGTTTAAACATTGTTTAAAAAAGACATAATCTGCTTTCGCTGTCTGAGCTATCATCTCCATATGTTTTTGTTCTATGTTGGAAACATAATTTTTTTTGCACACTTACTCAAGGTAGAAAATCCCTCTGAATGTCCATCAGAGGGAGGTGAATCCCAGTGTGAGAAAATGCTTATGGACAGAAAGCTGAAGTCTCTGTGTGAATGATACAGAAGAAATAGGTTGAAGACTAGATTGTATGTTTAGTTTATGCAGCATTAATTTACATATCAGCATTAATTAATGCAATGTCTGTGGTCATGAGTAATCCCATTGTTCAGTGGTAAAGTTGGCAACCAGGAACTGTCATATTACTAAAAGTGTGTATCCAACCATCTCCCTGCAAAAGCACTTTACTTAGGATTTATAAAAAAGATTTTAGCATTATCACGTCATGGTTGTGAAAAAACAAGCCCTGCAAGAACATCCTATTGCATATTGGTGGGCACTTTGATAACAGACTGTTAATTCCATATCTATATCCACCTACCCAACTCCTAAGAGTCAAACTCACTGTTAAGTGAGAACAGCTATCCTTGACAGAACAAACTGGGCGAGGATGTGTGCATCCTTGCAGGAGGAACAAGAAGAAAAAGGAGGTTGGGATGGCATGGTGGGGGCAGCATGAATTACTGTTGTACCAGAGGTCATCTGTAATCCCATTGTCAAAAGCTGCATTCAACACCGTCACCAGGCCATGCCAAGCACAGCCAGAGTAGTCTCATTCCAGAAAACTAGGTGCTGGGAGGAAGGCATGATTGCAGATGTCTAAAGAAGATTTGTTTTCCACCTGCCTTCAATTTTGCATCTGTTTGTTTTGGTGATATTGGCTAGAGGCAGACCAACTGAGGGAATGAGAAGCAATATATTCTTGCTGCGAAATCAGGCATGTTTCGCCATCAGTAATGAGAAGTCTTTTCATTCTGTTTGCAGAGGCATAATCCTCACATTTTCAAGCAATTTTTAAACCATTTGGAGGTTTTGCTTAGTTTGTGGACTGACATAAATGTAAAAGTTCAAATTGAACATACTCATGTTTACCCAGCACTTTCTGCTTATTATCTCTTAATGTAGTAACTCTTTATCATAAAAGGCTTTGTCTTTTCACAATAAAGAGAGAGATTCAATGACTTATTTCCCTATTTCAATTTTCTCCTGAGGAGATATCAATGTAAAACTGTAAGCTGACTGTCATCTTCTGCTTCCTTTTACACCAATATTATTGTTTAACTGGAGGGATTTATTGTTGTCAGAGACCAGAGTGGAAGCATAGAACTCATCCTCTTTCTGGGGAGCTGTTTGATTCCCATACTCTCAGCCTACAAGTGAAATCTGGACTAAAAATCAATTGTTTTTGTAGCGCCAAATGGTACATGATGTTTCTAGACCTAATTAAATTTGAGATTGTATAAGAATCCTTCAAGGCAGGTTTATAACCATTGCTGTCTTCATGTGAGTTGGTGGGGAATCTTAGGAGAACTGGAAAGATTCACTTTTCCTATGTTATTAACTTTTCCCATGTTATTAGCTTTTCCCATCATTCCCTGGATCCACTCACATTCACTTAGTTGTTGGTATCTTTGCATTCTGTTACCTCCATGGACAGTGAGGTTTTATGGATATAGGATATAAAGTAAATTGTGTTTGATAAGAACAGGAGAAGCCTTAAAGGGATTTTATTTAGTGCATAAGAGTAACTGTCACTGTAGGATTAAAACCAGTATTACATGAGTTAGTATCTTGCTTTTTAATGACACTTAAACAAAAGTTCCAGATGACAAAATCTTCCTTGTGAATCTGTATAATGAACCTGTCAGGCAGCTTTTTATTGCTTTTTAATTTATTTTTTTTAATCTTTCTTGCATCAAGTGTATTGTCATACCCCAATGTGTCAGCATTAACTAATAAAAATGGGCTTTTTTATTTAGTAACTAATGTTGACCAGTCTAAATTGCACACTGTAGTGATACTATTATTTGTCAAGCTGTCATGATTTTTGTTAAATGAACTATGGATTTATTAGAAGCAGGGATATAACAATAAAATATAATCCAGCTGTACTTGCTTAAAATATGCATCTCAGTTTTCCTTAAAAAAGAAACGATCTGAAAAAGCTGTCGTTGCTTGTTTTCTTCATTGTTAGTGGTCAATGGCATATCACAGCTCTTAAACACTTAAAGAAATAATTGATACCTTAACTTGAAGAAAAGTATTGTTTGTGTCTGAAATTTAATATCTTATGCAGAAACTGGTCTGTAACCAGTCCTTTATAGATAAAACATTTGATGGGACCAGAGATAAGTCATTCATCTGAGAGTTTTCAGGAAAGGTGAATTTCTTGTGAATTTAAAGAGTAGTAGCCCCATAAGAGTTTTTATAAGAAGAAAGAATGACTTGCTAATCTAGTGCAGTATTTGGAAGAAATTAATGAGCATATGGCTAAGAGAAGTCCATTTGCTGTGGTATTTGACTATCCAAAAATGTGTTCAATATTTCATTTTAACTGATAAAATAAAGTAAATTGAAAGGTTTTCTTGTTGAATACTGTCTGATTCAAATAAAGACCTAAAGGGTGAGTAAAGGGGCAGGTATAACAGTGGTAGAGCTTACTCACAGTATCCTAATAAAACTTCTACTGAAGTCCTGGCTGTTGAATAAATTTAAAAAATACCAAAAAGTTCTGATTTAAGAAATGTACTTACAATTATAATATTGTTTAGAAATTATTATCCAGTCTCGTACTTCCTACACATCACATGTTGTAATGCCTGAACTGAACACCAAAATATCTCTAACGTGGTGGTTGTAACTTTTAAGAGTGATAAATTTTGTGTTTAACTCACATTGAAAAAGTCACAAACATGACAAACCATGACTGGAGCTGCAATGAAAATAAGGAGCTTGTACAATAAAGTGCCTATTCCCTAAAGGTAGAGATTTGCTTTGAATTTCAGGAATAATCCTCTTAATGATAAGGAAGATAAACACTTCTGAGCATATAAGGTCAAAGTAAGAGTTAAGTGCTGTACTTGGTAATTAAACTGCCTTCAATTTGGAAAGGAAAATTCAACTTTCTCTTGTAAGGATTTCACACATTTCAAAAAACTTTTAATACATCTCAAACAAGAGATGTACTAACTAACACACCTAACACCTAACACACCTAACACCTTCAACATGTCTCCTTTTTAATGTCCCCTTGGAGACCTCTCCTGCTTTCTCACATCTCTATTTTTTAATAATTATCAATCTATGACTGCAGCTGTTAAGGGTTGTTAATTTCATACATGTATCCTGTGTGCGTTGTGAGCTGCACATACACATAGACACATCCGTGTGCATTTCTTTTCCATTATGGAATAGCAAAGGTATTTTAATAAGTAAATATAGGAAACTTTTGAAGATATGCACTTTCCTTAAAAATCTAAAGTTGTTTACCTCTGACTTGCGAGCAGATATAGCAGTTCATATACCAAAGAATTTTATTCTGCTTCAATGGAAATATTTCAGAGGCAGAGCTAAGACTTGGAATAGGTCTTTCAGTTCTTAAGTAACAGTGTGATGAAAATACAATGAAGAATGACACTTTTCCAACATATATGGGCTTTTTGAATACATTCTATATTGAGCCTGCCTGTGCTGGTGACAAAGGATTTGTTTTCTTGTGGCACTACTGCACGCCTGGCACAGCAATGGGAGGGAGCTGTGTGTTGTCATGTTCTGAGCACCGTTATTAGTCAAGTGCTGGATGCAAAGCCTTTATTGTTGGCTGATAAAGAAGAGTAGATTCTAACCCAGCTTCATGGAATGTTAAAAATATGTGTGAAATCATAGTGTGGTGCAAGTCAGTCGTTAATTTCAGTGGGGCCAGGATTTCATTTAGGGATATCCTGGAAGTTTTATCCAGGCTTTGCGTTGAAGGATCACACCCTGAACCCCACTCTTATGGGAGGTTTGGTTTACCTTTTTTCAAAGCGCCAGTAAGTGCTTGTTCATGGCACTTCCTCCACAATCAGCTTAAAACTTCAGTTTAGTTTATATTTTTCTCCATCACCAGTGACACACAGTACCTGGGGACTGTGCTACCAGTGGCTCCCTGCACTATCTCCCTGGCAAGAGGAGCAAATTGCAACAGTCACTTTTTCTTCTCTGTGCCTTTAAATTAATGAGGAATTAAATTATTTGTGACTTTCTGCCCACGTGGGCATTTCAGAGTTCATTCTTGGGTACTACTTGAGGTGAAACACTGCAAGGTTCCTGAGAAGATCCGAAATGTGGGTAAACATCTGTCATGTGGTACCAAAAATTGACAAAGTGCAATTGACCTACAAAGCAGAAGATCTTTTGGACAACAGACAAATATTGGCTGCCAGAATAATTCCTGAATTTACCTTCTCTTTAGATTCTGCATTGGAATTGAGTAAAGAAAAATCTCATTTACTTGGAACTGGTTGGGGGTGTTGAACAGTAGATAGACTGACAATAAATTTGTATACAATGAATTTTCAACATTTTCTCAGTTTGGATTGTTCACAATAACTGAGTGTTTTTCTTCCTGTACTCAAATGGAGTGGCTTCAGAAAACAATGTTAGCAGAATTATCTTGATTTTCTGAAATCTTATGTCTACAAGTATTTCTGGTGAATAAATTAATGATGAACACTGGGACACTTAGTGGTTGCTGATTAAATGTATAAGACCGTTGAATATTTTTGGTGTAACTGAACAATAATGTGTCTAGTTTCCTATTTCTAAAAAAACCCAGCAATAACAATTTGTGGTATGTTGGCTAAATGCTAACCTCTGGGATAAGAGCAGCAATATGGAACTTGGCAGTAATTGCAGAATTTTAAATTTGCTTTTAGCAATCATTTCAATATTTGAATCTGAGGATTGGTTTTTTTAATTGTGTCCACGAAACTCAAACTCTCAACTCTTCAGATAGAGCAAACTAAAAGCTTAATCCATTACATTAATTTTACAAGGAGAACAGTTAATTAATTACCAGAAGTATTTTTTTACTTTTTTTTTTAATTTCTACAAAAACAAGATTAGTTGAGTATTTTAAATTCCTTCTAAGCTGTGTTTGGCATGACTTTTTGGATCTGTTTCTATGATATTGCAATTACAGCCACGTGGGGCTCAAAAGAGTTGATCATTTGAGTTGCATTCACTTCTTTTTTCCTTTTGCATTTGCAGGATGCTCTGGCCCACTAGGGATAGAAGGAGGGATTGTGTCAAACCAACAAATCACTGCATCATCCACCCATCGAGCTCTTTTTGGCCTCCAGAAATGGTACCCATACTATGCACGGCTTAATAAGAAGGGTCTTGTGAATGCCTGGACTGCTGCAGAGAATGACAGATGGCCATGGATTCAGGTAACAGATGGAGCTGAGGGGGAAAAAAATCTCCTTGACTCAATTGCCAGTGTCACTTAAGAAACTGATGAAGACAAGTGGTTAATGAACAGCTAGATTCTTATTCACTGTCAGAAACATGGCCTAGGCTAAAAGGGACTATTTAGTTGCAAAACAGTGATAATCTTGATTTTACAAAAGCACAAATCTTTTTATTTAAAAATGTGCATGTGTTCCTTTGTGGGTCTAAACTGTGGAAAGCAGGTTTATAAAGGCTGCTTTCAAAGAAGCTACTTTCCACAGATGTTACATTTCGTAGTTGGGTCCTTAGAAGCACATCACAGCAATATCTCACAGTGGAGATGTTTTGACATGTGCAGTCTTCTGTGGGCATCTTTCTAGAGAGCTTTAATGTGGTTTTGGCTGTACCAGAGCCTGCAGGAAAAGCTGGTCCTCTCTGCTGAGCTGCTCTGGGCAAACAGGTTAAGTATCATCTGCATCGTAATGGAAGTAACAAGAAGTGTTTTAATTAAGGCTGGAACAGCTGTTAGTTCAGCCACATCCATGGGGCCGAAAATACAGGTTTTCTCATTCCCACTCAAGGGTGTTATTGCTGGAACGATTCAAATGGCAGTGCCCTCATTGTGAACTGGATTTCTCTGTGCCCAACAAATGATTTCAGTGGAAGCAGTGAATATGAAGTCCTGTGGCAGTATTTTAATGAAGATAATAATTATCTAGTGATTGCTGTAGCCCTTTGCTTTTATGAGGTTTTCATGATATATGAGTTGGCCTAAGCTTTGGCAATTTCAGCTGTTGGTTAATAAAGGTTAGTAAGTTAGATACTTAAGGGAAAACCTTTTGCATTAATTGGAATAGTCAATACGTGAAGAGGATGCTTCCCTTCCAGTGAACATAGGATTTAGCTAAACATGGTATTTGAGCATCTTGTCTGTCAGCACTAAGTTGAACTGTCCATAATGTCCCTCAGGTGTGTCAGACACACTCTACTCCAAGTTACCTTTGTGAGCATGTCATAATATTTGTCACATTCAAGTTTTTGTCCTGACTACCACTCATGATTTTTCCTGAGCGGCTCTGGGGAAAAAGCACAAGGGATTACCTGTTCATTTTTCTTGTTTGGAGAGCAGACACAAAGTGCTGTTTGATGAAGTTTTCTGGAACTGGGGTAATGAGAGTGCTGAATTTTGTCAGTTCTGGAAAACGAAGCCAGTGTTACTATTTGTTATTTATTGCAGAGTGAAAACACAAAGGCCCTTCAATGTATCTTAAGTCAGTTTTCATCCGTAAAGACCAGAGGGGTTAGGAAGTCTAAAATTTATACATTGAGAAAGAACTGGAAAAAATAAGGCTAAGGGACTCAGACAGAATTATTTCTGCAGGAGCAGAAAGCTAATGTGACTTTAATGGATAATGAAAATGTCAGCATTACAGTAGCTTTTGGGCTTCTTTAGAGAATGGGCTTTATTAAATGAGCTGGGGAAAAAAATTCAAAATCATTTAGCACTGAACGCCTAGACACATCTTTTTCTGGGAGATGAACTGGATGGGCATGTCTGATGGTCTCACGCTTCTACTGATGTTTACACTTGTCAAAGCCGCAACCCACAGTGGAGGCAGCTCCCAGACCCCTGTGCAGGTGTGTACCCAAACCAAACTTGGGTCTGCCTTGGGCTTTGCTCCCAGGAAAATCTTCCCTTTCCTCTTACCTGGGAGGGACATTGGGCTGATGGAGAAAATGTGTCTATAAATCTCAGCCCGTGGCATCAGATCTGAACAATTTGTTCTTTTTTTTTTGGAGTCAATGGATCAAATCTAAGTAATTCCTATCCCATACAGGTTATTCTGTAATTTTGACAACTATAGTGTGTAAGGATTTTCTAGAAGCGTTAAGTGATATGATTAATGTATTCTAAGCAACAAGCAGTTCCTTCCTTTTCTTCTCACTTTTCTTGCATAATAAACTTGGTCTATAATTTCCACAAAACCTACCAAATATTTTTTCTTTTTTTTTTTTTTTTTTTTTTTTTTTTTTTAGTTCACAGCAAAATTAAAAGTACTCTGTAATTTCAGAAGAGAGCTTTAAATCTTAACAGGATTTCTTTCTCTTTCCATTTCTGAAGACTTTTCTCTTTAAAACACCTGGGACCATAAAATATGGAATTTTTAGGGGAATTATACTTGTAGGGAAAAAAGTGCTTTTTAGTGTTCTGCAGGAACCCTGTTTTGATTTGGCAAGGGAACAGAGCTCCACACACTCACACTTTATGCACTGCATAGTAATTCTTTACATCAGAGAACTGTTCTTCAAGCATAAAATGAGCTCTAAGAGGTAAAAAGTGCCTGACCCTTATGTGGATGAACAGTTTCTGTTGAGGGAAGAGGAGAAGCAGAAATCCTACAACTTGTTTTTGCACAGGTTCTGTGGTAGCCAGGGAGACACTTCATCAACGTTTGTGGAGGGTTGCAAAACAGTCAACCCGCTCTTGATTTGGGCTAAATTACCAGCTACCTTCCTTCTGGTCTGGTGGGAGAAAAAACCTCTGACAAGTACCTACTTGAGTTTTTACTTTATGCTGTCACCAGCTCCTCCCCAGACCCTACTGTGAGCAGCCTGCACATGGAGTCTTCTCCGTGCTGCTCCCAGTGACAAAGAAGCTGGTCCAGAGGAAAGCATGAAAAATGGTGTGAATGTTTGGCAGAGATAAAGTGGGAAAAGTTACAAAATCAGAAAGTCTCTTTTTGGAAATGCAAATGAACATTTAGCTTAGTGAACCTGAAGCAATAACCTGTTCTTGTAGTTTCCAATGCTAGATAAATTCTAGGGGAAACTGTGTATAATTGGCAAAGTCAGGCAAAGTATGATTATGTGCAGGTCTGTAGCTATTTTTGCCTTGATCCATCATTATCAATTTTCTTTATCATTTAATTTCTTTATTTATATGCAGCCTGGCAAATAAAAGGTTTGAGTGCTTTGCTTATAACTCACTTGTAATGAGTGCATAGCTTTTTTGCTCTAATCTTTCAGGTGTCTGATATGCATGAATTAGTATTCAATTTCATTTTCCTGCATTCTCCCAATGAACTGAAAATTGAAATTGTCATTTTAAATTTACACTCTCAGTATGTAATTAGTAATGGCAGTACAATGTTTGTAATTGGCTTGTGATTTAAAGGGTCAATGTCCATGTTTTCGAAAGAAAATAAAAGTCAGTCATACCTGCTTTTTAAAGTTCTGCTGGCCTCTGTTTCTCCTCACAATTTGGCTGGAATAAAACAGCACTTGTGTACTGCTTACCACTTTCTTAGTGGTATTAAAATCCCATGCTTTTATTGATGCCAATATTTTGCCCCCAAAAAGGCACGAACAGAAAAACTGCTTAGAGACAAAGTTTGTAGCCTTAAGTAACGAGGTATGTTTATTTCACGGGCCTCCGGAGTGCCCTGGGAACGGTGAGGTTGTCCTGGAAAAACCGCTTCACCTTCCCGGTGAAATTACAGGATTTTTTACAATTTTTATGAGTGATTGTAACATATTTACATACATATTCATATAATTGCAACATCTAGTTATAATATTCATAATAGGCGGAGTCTAGGCGGAGTCTGTGGTGTGGTCTTCAATCTGGGGAGAATCTAGGAGGGTCATTCCTGTTCTTCATCCTTATGAGCCCCTGGCCCAGCCTCCATCATCTTCATGAACTTTTCAACTTTCTTGGTTTTCGCAGACTCCATGGTGAATTTTGCAAGATTCTTGGACCCAAGCCCCCATTTCGCCCCTTATCTTACTTAAGTTAGGTGTGTGTGCATTCTTCCAGTGTACGGTACCACCTAATCTCTAAGTTCTGACAGTACATCCTAGCTAAGCGTTGGCAAATTCTTTGTGCTCTTGTTTATACCTATATTCTGATTTTAACTCTCTACCTGCTTTCTAGGCCTTGTCTGGCTTCATTATTTTTCATTACTTTGTCCTGAAATATAACCAAAATGATCACTTTACCTTGTCCAGTAATGAGTCGTTTTTGTCAACTCTTTTTTTAAAAACAGCATCTTCTCTTTTCTCTTTTACCCTTTTGCATTTGTGGCTTTAAAATATGTTGGTTTGTTTTATCCTGATTTCACTTCATCCCTACTTATTCCTTGCACACATCTTTATTTTTATATTAATATTTTTTTTATTTAAGGCAGTATGAATCAGAATAGATAGCTCCATGGTCAGGATTGTTGATTCTGTTATGTCTGTATCATATCCAAAATCATGAATCGTGAAGAGGATCCCTGCCTATAGGGTGGGATTTTTTGTTTGTTTTGGTTTTTTTTAAGAGGCTACCACCTCTTCTTTTTAAGTATTTTGTGGTCTTTTGGACATGGAAATTGTTTTTACAAGGTGTTAACCCACAGCCACCGCAGATTTGAGCACACCCTACATTTAGAGAATATTAAGAAAATGCACTTACTACAGTGTACCCTGCCATTGTGTAAGAGATGTGATTGAACACCTGAACTCTTGTGGGAGACTGTTGGATACAAATGTTAGTTATTAAATAGAATAATAAGAAATCTATTTTGTTATCTTTCATTAAAATAGCATAAACTCTTTCTCTAGAGACATCAGTGTGATTACGAATGGGTTTTTAAATAAAATATTCAAACATTTATTTTATTATTTTGATAAGTAGAAGGACTCATTTACAAAACAGCTGGACTGCTTGGTTTGGTTGCAGAATAAAAAAGGGGAAGTAAAGTTAGTTCAGGTTGAGTAGTTAGCTTTTTTCCTCTAGTTTTTATTGAATAAAAGAATATCCAAAATAATTGAGTTTGGGATTTTTTTCTCCTCCAAGAATTCATCCCTTTCCAGGTCTATTTCACATTTTTGTTCTTTTCCAGGGTCAGTTTTTAAAAGTCAAATGTAATTTCAAAAGGGAAAAACTAGAAGTCTTATTTAGAATATATGAAAAGAGCATTCTAATTCTTTGCCTTTTCTAAATGGCTTTTCTAAAACTATGTGCTGAGTTTCAGATGAAACTTTATATTCTGAGATACAATAGTTTGATCAAAAAGGTGTCTAACTTCTAATTGGTAATTTCAATATATTTGCATTCCATTCCAAAATAAAACACATTGGGTTCATTTACTTTTACCTGCTCATTGCACTTGTTGTAAATAATATTTTTTACTTTTTTCAATAATTTTTCACAGTTTTAATAAAACTTTTTCACCGTGTTTCTTGAAACTATAAGTAAATAATCTTCCTGCAGAGATTGTTAATAAAAACAGGTGATCTGGGATGGAAAGGAATCTACTCCAGCAGCTTCAGGGCAAAATATTTCCAAAACTTCTGCCTAATTTAGAATTACTTTATTTAGTGTTTTGTTGTTATTGTTTGTGGTTTTGTTGTTTTTCTGTTTAGTTGGTTTCTTTTTTGGTTTTGTTTTTTTGACGTGATTACTGTCAACACTTTTTTTAAAAAAGCCTAAATATACTGTAATATTATTTCTGGTAGGTAGATTTATATTTTTATTCTGTCTTATTTTGGTTTTTACACAACTGTCTCCACACCACTTTTGGTTTCAATTCCACTTCTGGTGCTCAGCCTCACAATTTTTGGGGCTTGCAGTCCCATGGTATAATTAGATCTGTGACTATGAATATCACCAACCTAATCATAACTAGTGTAACACAAAAAAAAAAGTACTTGTAATAGAAACTTTCTAAGTTCCATCATTGTTACCCTCAAGCAGGAAGCCATAAAGTACTGGGTGTTTTTTTAATCTAAAAAAAAAGGCAAGGAAAAAAAGATTAACAGCTTCCTCATCAAGAGCTTCCAAAGAGCAAGTATACACCAGGTGATAGCCATTTGCTAATGAAATGATAAAACCAAAAATACACAGAGGTCTTGCAAAACATTCATTCAGACATCTGTTGATGAGAGCTCTAAGCAAACTGCCATCTGTTAAACCATTCATTTTGTCAAAGTTCATTTCTGTGTTCACAAGTACTGTTGTATCAGCTTCCAAAAATACCTGTTGTCACAGCTTAAATGTTTAATATTACTTAATATAGCTCTCATCTTGGTATAACATGGCCAGTGAACCTTATGACACACAATGTCAGAGTCATTGTGTATGGTGATGCCCACCACATAGGAAGACTTCACCTGCTAAGTTAGATGCTGAAAAAACTGTTAAAAGTTTTTTGTCAATACTCCAATATTTGACTTAATATCATTGAAGAATTTCCTTGGAGGATATTGAAGAGTGTCAGTAAGTCCTGAAAGCCCTTGACAGTAGAGAACAGAAACTAATAATGCAAGTGCGGTTGACTTCTCTCAAAACTATCTGTGCAAGTTTAGAGCTGGCTTGCCACCAAGTCTCCAAAACTCAACAACAGAGCCTGCTTCCCAGAGAGGGGAAAAAAAAAATCAAACAGCCAAGCTATAGCAATATATATATATTACATATAAAATAGATATATACAGTGAGAATACTATGTACCTATAACCCCAGAAACCCCAAATAGCTTCCTGAAAGGGAAGAGGGGAACGGAGAAGGGAAAAAAAGGACAAAAAAAGGATGAAAAGGGACAGAAACAAAACAGGTATGCACAATCTAAAAACCCAGTAACCAGCAGACTAAAGAACTGGCAAAATCTCATCACTTCTCTTGAGAAAGCAGGACAGCCAGACCGCAGCCCAGCACTCTCCCCTTATGCATGGCAAACAACAGCAGGTGATACGGGCCTCAACTTCAGATAAGCAAGACCATGTAGAGATCTACCGTTCTCTAACCTTGCCAGAAGAGAAGAGAGCGAGCTCTCTTATCTACTCCTTATTTATTCCCCGGGTTATGTAAAGGAATAGCATGAAATACTTCCTTGGTCACTACCCTTGTTCCTTCCTGGTTACAAGCTGGTCTCCAGGAAGGCCTAGGATGAAAACTATCACTCTATCCCATCTTTGAACTGCAGGAGTTAGAAGAGGTGGTCAGCTAACCAAAGCCTGCCATAGATTCAGTGACTTCACTGAACTCAATACCAATGCCTGCTCTCAGCATCTGCACACTTAGCTTACAGGCCAAAAATATAATTTATGTACTCAAAGGAGAGAAAACAAAAAGGACGGGGAACCTATTTCTTAGTGTAATCATCCATAAACTCCCTGGAGTCCTATATCTTGATATCTATTTCATATCATATCTCCCAGTTTCATTCCTCGCACACACAAATACCCATGCACAGACATATTCAAACAACTTTTGATTGAAGTTTCAGGTACACAAAATCAGTCAGTTCAGAGTCAGCATCCCCATTGCAAGTGAGATTTGATGCTGTTGTGAACACATCCATCACGTGCTCTGTCAGCCCGTGTGCCAGCTCTCCTTAATTACTCCCTGTAATGTGGATGAAGGGCTGAAGCAACAGGACCTTTAAACACATTATTTCCTGCATCTGTGACACCATCCATTTCAGCTAAATACTTTTTTTCCCCACATTTGCCATCCTGATATTAAAAACAACCAAACCAGAAAGTGGTAACACACTGAAATGAACAAATGTGTCTCCACCTGGTTTCTTGCATCAGTAAAAATGGATGCCCCAGCACGTATGTGGTGGTGCTGTATGAGGATCAGAGTCCCCCTGTTTTGGGGACAGGATCTAAATCTGAAAGATGATACCATGTTGATAGATGATAGTCAAACAGGTCATCTTCTAAACACTCCCTTTCAAAACTGGCTGAGCAAAGGGTCCTCACACTTAGTTACTTTCCTACTAGACTTGACTTCTAGAAAAATGCTGTTTCAAGCTACCTCATTATAGCTTATTGTTCAGGAAACAAAAGTTCAAGAAAAAGTTAAATCATATGACAGTATATTCGAATTTTTTTTTTTGGTGTGGTACAAGACATCTATATACAGAATCCCAGAATGGATCAGGCTGGAAGGGACCACCTCCCTGCTTCAGCAGAGTCATCCCTGATCTGCTGGAAATTCTCTTCCCAATGCACCCCAACATCCCACTGGCCTTCTTAGCCATAAGGACATGTGGCTGGGCAGGGACAGTTGGTTGCCCACCAGGACCCCCAGGTCCTTCTCTGCTAAAGTAAACTCATGCTCTTGGCCTCCCCTGGAAATGGCAGCATGTGTTTGTCATCTCAAAGACCACTTAATTTCAGTCAATCATCAGTTCTACAGACTGAAAAATAGGAGTATATTTTAGTCTTGCACTCTTAGAACATTCTTCTTCCATGAGTGGTTAAGTTAAAAAGACATTGTTCAAGCCTTGAGTCTTTCAAAGAGACTTTTCAAAAATTGTCTATCACAAAACCAAGAAATGTTTCATGTTTTCAATCTAATCTTTTCCCTGACAATTTCTGTAGAAAGACTTTTGAGGAAAAATGCATAGAGAAATAAGGGAAGTCTCATGGAACTTTTAGTTATAACTTTTAGTTATAGACAATAGATAGAGAAATTAATTTCTTTTGTCCTTTGATTCTTAATTTCAAAAGACAATGAAGAATATTTTATGAGTATGTTTGTCATTATTCAACAAATACTCAGCCAAGTACTTTCACAAGATTCAGGAGACATTCATCATTTGAGCCAACCTTTTGTGTTCTGTAACATCTGAGGATGGAGAAATTGTTCGAGTGGCATAATCTTTTAATCCATCACAAAACCATCTGTCCCCTGTGTACTTACTGATCTAACTCGTCACTTCTCTTGTGTCCATCTCAAACTTTGGCCTTTCTCCCTGCACAACCAGTCTCATAGCAACTAACAGATTATTCTCAAAGATGGCAATATATGTGGGAAGGATTGTTTTCATACACTCCTGCTTTGCCACTTGTCTTTCTCCCACAAATTTTGTCGTGTTGTGGGCACAGTCTTAACAGTCCTAATTATGTGTAGCATTCCCATCTCAGTCAGAAGTACTAATTACATCTGCAACTTCAACATCCTCTATAAACTGACAACCAAAAAACCCAACAGTGACTAGAAAACACACTTGCAGATATATGGGAAAAGCAAAAGGGTGGCATGGGCAAGGATAATAGGCTGCTGTGGTGGCCAGGCTCATTGGAAAAGACAATTTTAAATAGGTAAACATTCATTAGGATGACTTTGACCATGGAAAAAAGGGAGTAAAGTTGTGTATTTTAATACAGGTTGTGCACCATTTGGGAGCACTATCATCACTTGCTGAGTTTATTCTGGTTGAGGAACTAAGTAGTTTCCCACTGTGTTGAGATAAGCTGGGAATGCGCAATGCTGTCTCACAGTAGGGATCTTACATGGACAGGGAACTCTGAACTCCTGCATGTTCCCTGCTATTTCAGTTTTTACTTTAGCCCCCATCTTTCAAAACTAAAGCAGATAATTTCTTCATCTGTGCAACAGACTTGTCATTTTCTGGCACATTTCCTCCTTACTTACCATCTGCTTACTTACCTGAGGGACATGGAGGGGTTCAGTCTGAGGAAAAGGAGGTTCAGAGGGGCCCTATTCTTTAAGATTCTTTAAGAGGAACTGACTCTTTTAGAAGTCTTCTAGATATTTTGAGGAAATTCTTTCCAGAAGACATTAGCATTCCAGAGACAGGAAGAGCATTCACAAGTTCAAAGTATATGAAGAAACTAATTATAGCAGTAAACGACCTTGGTGTTTCTTAGCTAAACTTAGATTTCAGATAGTTATTATTCATTTAATCAATACATTGGATGTCTTTTCAGACATTAATAATTTTATAATTCTATGATTTCTTGGTCTAAGAAGGTCCATAGGACCTAGATGAAGCCGAGTGAAATCAGATTTGGAAGTTTTTTCAGTTGTCCATTTTAGCTTTGAGAGAAGGTGTTATTTGTCACCAGAGTTGTTAGCAGAACACATCTGCCAAAGTGCCATAAAAGTAGATGGAAAGTATGTTAGAGAAAGTACCTCTGATATTTAAAATTATTGCACAACCATTTTCATTGTGATTTTAATATTGTACCTCATGAATTCACTTCTTTTCCCTGAAGAAGGGGGTTTCATGTAGCATTAAAAGAAAAGTATCTGTTTGTTTCTGTGACCTGAGTCTGACATCCTGTCTTCTAAATCCTATTGATCAAAGCTATTTTACAAGGGGAAATACATACAGATATTTTCAGACATTCTTATTTACATATTCTTGGACTGATTCTTTAAGAAGTATTATAGACATTCTTGGGAAATTCTTTCCAGGAGACATTAGCATGCCAAAGACAAGAAGAGTATTCATAAGTTAAAATTATATGAAGAAACTAATACTAGCGATAAACGACCTTGGTGTTTCTTAGCCGACCTTAAATTTTAGATAGTTAATACTCATTTAATCAATATCTTGTAAATAAGATGAAATTTTGCAGGGCTATAAACCTCTAAAAGACAAGAGATTGATTATGGGCCTCTTCTTGAGATGACAGTCACCACATGCCAGTATTTGAATAATTCATGTCATCCAGTTAATTGCATTCATAACAACTACCTTTGGGGACTAAAATAATGGCTTAATAGTAAGAAGCAATGGACTAAGCAGTTTTTATTCTGTCTAATTATGTAAGCTCTCTGAAGCATAAATTGAAAGTTCTCAACAAAAGCAAAATGAAATAGGTGTTTTTTGATAATTCCCATAACATATGTTCCTCCACATTAGCATTGCATGGGCCAAAAAGCTTTATATTTTTCTTTTCCATACAAGCAGGGTTTAACCTATATTCTGATCTTTTCACAGAGAGACAAATTAAATTAGTGGGTCAATTTGCGTCTCTGATTCAGCACGCCTAATTTGAAGTATGTAAATAAGTCTTACTGAAGATGGCAAAGGTGATGAGTGGCTTTTAGTGGGTTGACTGGGGCTGAGATGTGGTTGAGTACAGTAAAGTTGTGAGAATGTTTGTTGTTACCTTGAGGTGTGACAGACTGAAAACAATACCATCAGGAGTATGAGTTTGCAGAGGATCTAATAGCAAAGTTATGAAAAGACTTCGCTGGACCCACGTCCACTTAAATGAGACAAAATCGTTTGGGATCAGAAACTTTTCTTTAAAGTATTTATATATTAAGTATATATATTATAAATATACACAGTAAAGTATTTATATAAAATAAATATATATTAAAGTATTTAATTTGTTTTTCCTCAGGTACAATTCTACAGTCACATTAGGAATTATTATTTGTAGCAAATGACCCTGTTAGTTCTCCTAGGCTATTAGAAGTCAATACTTTACATTGCAATGCGAATATTAAAAGGTAAAACATGTTGGCTTTTCTCCATGCAACTGTCCTCCTTCCAGTATGTCAGCAACAACTGTGGTGCTACCATGGATAAATCACTGTGTTAGCTGAGCTGGGCTCTAGTTAAAACATGTATCACTGCCACTGTACTGACTGCGTTAATGCCCTCAACTAAATTCAGAGCAGCTCTGCTGACAGTGCTGATTAGGAGAGTATCAAAAAGCCACAAACAGGCAAGATAGATGAATACCTTGTGCTCAGGTGTCAGCAGGACTTTGCAACAGGGGAGTCAATAGTAAGTGACCTGCTGCTACCTCCCCACTCCTTATCACGTACAAGTCCAGCTCTGCAGCTCCTAACGTGGCATTAGGGTGAAAAAGCAACATTCAACCCTGTTCAGGGGCTCCAGAGCTTGGAGATTGAAAAGGAAGCATGAGAGGGAGCTTTAAGACACACTAAATTTCCCAATATTGAAGGAATTTTCTCAGGTTGTTCCTGTCCTGAGTTTATTATAAACATTTCTATTGGCAAGTGTCCCTATATTTCACCACAAAATGCTTCCATGGGTGCTTTCTATCTAACCTTGTCAGAATTACGACTTTAAAAAAAAAAAGGAGACAAAAAAATTAAACTTCAATCCTTCAAAAACTGATGAGATCATCAGGGAAAGGTTGTTTTAATGCCAGTATAACCTTGATTTCTTATTCAACCTTATTTTTGTATGAGTAATGGTGAGTAGCAGTAAAAATATATTTACTTTATGCTAGAAAAGATGACGAATTATTTATGGCAATGCTATTCTATCTCATAACTGAAACAGGTAAACACCCTAGTTCTCCATAAAATGCATTCTGTTTATGAATGTAAAACTACATTTTAAGTCTCAAAGACCCAAGGTTTCATGAAGGTTTTAATTTGAGCATTTCTAGCAAGCTTGCTCTTAAGGATTACTTCAGACAAACCTGTTTCATATGAAGTGTTAGTGGTGTTGTTACTAACAGTGTGATAACAAATGAGGGGAAAATGGTTATGTATTCTGTACAGGCGCATCAGATAGGGTGTCTTCCTAGAGGCACTCTGTCTTCTCATCCCTCTTCTCTCCATTACATAATCATATAGATAAGAGAGGTGCAACTGGGTGTTTTTTTTATTTTTTTTGTCAAGTATATAGCTTCTGCAAACTGAATATACTGATATTTGATCACAAATTGAAGAGGGGGATGAACATCTTCCACCTGTCCTGTCCCTAATCCCTACTGTTCCGTTTCATTCACATATTATGACAGTGAATTTTGTCTTTTTTTTTTACAGTTCTGAGGTTTGTTAAGCACACTGAGAAGTTATTTATGGTCTCTGTTTTGTGGACCCCTTTGGATTCTTTAGAGAAAACAAGCTCCCACATTTAGTCCCAGCTACAAGTCAAGCTGCACACACAAATACAGATTTGCAGGACTGGCTCTGAATTGCCTTTGAAAATGGTGCATTGCAGTCAAAAACATTACTATACCATTGAAAATTGGCTAATAGATAATTAATCCTGTAGAATCAGTGCTGACAGAAGTAAACATGGCTCACTGGTTACTTTTTCTCCTCCTTTTGGGAAAGGCCATGACTCTGTAACCTGCTGGGATTGTCAAAGTTGTCTGATCACTGAGTTGGGAGGATTGGGCTGGCTGAAAGGAACGAGATTTGAAGAAATTTCAGGGACTTCTTAAATTAATGGGAGTTGATTTTATTCCCCAGTTCTTGGGCACACCCTGCACTCTTGGGTGAATTAGGTCCCGTGGAAGTTACTGGGTGCAGGAGACTCCTCTGAGCTGTTGCTGAACAGGGGTCCATGAACGGAGGTCAAGTGTCAAGTCCGAATTCATTGCTCTCAAAATAACCCTAAATTTTAAGTAGGGCTGATAAAAGTGATCAGAGTCTTTTTTTTAATTTCTTTTTTATTTTCTTTAAGTAGATTCTTCAAATGTCTATGCAAGTATCTTCTTCTTACAATGTCTTTACTGTGCATTACTGCCTGAATTACTGGGGTAAACCTCTCAAAACACTATTGATCTTCCATCATCCTTGATTTTTGTCCTGTTCATTTAGGTAATGATAAAGGATCCTTAATAAGCAAATAAGCTATTACCTTTTCTGAAAAGATATGTTAAGCTCTTATTATTGTCCTGGTGACTTTCACCTCTTTGTTTTAAAACACAGTCACCCGTGTAATTAAAATATATGACTTTCTATCCCAGATCTGAATCCACAAAGCAGAGCTTTCTGAACTGTTTTTCTTCACAATGGCCACAGGAAAATAACTTTGGAAAAGCTTTCACTGCTAAAAGAGGTAGTTCGTAGTTCTTCACAGCTTCCTACTGAAGTACATTAAGTAAGAAAGATTTCATCACCTACTTCATTGTAGTCATTGCCACAGTTGTAAATATTGCAATTTTTGCTGTGCTCTGGCTTGAAAAATTTAAAACACATAAAAGAACCCAAAGACCCAAAGGGACAATTAATTCCTGGTGTATCCATATGCACTGAAAGGAGCTACCAGAGCTACCACGAACATGACATTAGTCTAGTGGGGACTTCTATATAAGCAAGCCAAAGGTATCTGGAAGCATTTCACACACACCCTTCTCTGGGATTTTCCTTGGAGGATGGGTACTGATCAAGAATTCCTGTGAAAAGAAAGATTCTCTTTGTATGTTTATCCGGATGAATATTGAATGATTATTTAAAAATTAGATTTTTTTTCTTTCATTTTCATGATTACCTGGCCAAATCTTCCCTTCATTCAGTGTGACTTTTTTTTTTTTTAGAGTTTCAACTACAGTGTGAAATTCTTTGACAGATTACTTTTGGGTGGGGTTTTTTTGTCGTTGTTTTGCTTCTGAAGTGCAGTGGTTTATTTCTTGTGCATTGGATGTGGAGACTGGGGTGTGGAAAGGAGCCAATGTAGGAATAGATCATCCAGTTGTTAAATCCATGGTTTCATTACAAAATTACTCTCTAGGGGTGAACAAGGGGGAAAAAAATCCCCATAAGTTCTCATCCGAAAAAACTCCCCAAGGTTATCGTCTGGAAAAAGAAAAGTTTGTGGTTAAGATGAAAGAATATTATTTAAATACATCACTGGATCAAAGAAAATTTATTTGGTGTTGCGTGATACCTTCCTTTTCCCATTAAGTGAAATGTGAAGTTACTATCAGTCAGCAAATAATCAATGGCTGGTTTCTGTTTGAGTGTGCTTTCTAATTTATTTTTGGAGGTGGTATTCACTTCATTATTAGCAATTTTGTATACATGAAAATTGGTCTACTTACCTATTTATTAATATTCTGAAATTCCATATAGAGAGTGAAATATGCATAAGAGACTTCCATAAATCTTTAACTGTTTACTATTTCATGTTAAATATATATTTTTATGTAGTTATGGGACTGATAGTCTCTATAGCTGTCCTTTTACAAATATGACATACTTGTTTGGGTCTGCTTTCCCCCCTGGGAGACCAGTAACTAGGGAAAAGAACGTTTCAAAGACTCTAAAAAGTCATGGATCTCTTCTAATTTATACCTGTCTAAAATCCTGGCATGAGTCCATTCTCCTCACTAGAACTGAAAATATTCCTCAGCTTTCCCTAGCCTGTGTGGGAAAGATCCTGTAAAAAAATCTGATCTTTAATAGGAAGCTTTTCCTCTCTCAATGAGTCTAAACCTCGAAAATAAACATTGTTTTTCAGAAGGTTTATGAGTGTTTATTAATTTCTTATGGGGAGAGCTATGGTAAAACTACACCAAAAGCCAACTATTTCAGAAAAGCAGCAGAGAAATAGCCAGACTTCCTCCCGTTTCCCACTGTGTGCACAGTGAGATATTGAAACACTGAAGTCTGGTAATCTTGCATCCTTAATAGAGGTTAGATTACATTGCCAAGGGGAAGAAAGTCTTCAGACCACACTGCAAAGAATAAAGAGGTTAAGGTGTTTGGACAGCAGATACCTGATCTGTCTCCAAGTCCCCATCTACCTGTGCTGGGACTGCTATTCCAAACAGTGGTGATTGCACTGGGCCAACTTCACTAATTGGGGAGCAGAGATAAGACTCATTTGGAGGAGGATGTTTGGACATTTGGAGTGCTAATGTTGTTCAATCATTATTTACCTGGGCCCAGTTGTTTGCTCTCCAGTATTTCCATTCATCTCCTCTTATCACACACCTTCACTCAGCTCTCATGATGTGACAGCTCTTTGTTAAGCTTTATTTGGTGCAAAAGTTGCAGATCTCAGCTGCCCACCAGGGGTAGAAGTGCAGCTGCCACAGATTGGCTCCATCACAGGGACGAGACTGACAGTAACAACATTTTTTGGTTTGAATACCACATTCTGAACTTTTGGGGAATATAGTTGACTTTCCATGTCCATAGGTGGATAAAGAAGTCAAAATTAAGGTTGGTGGAATACTGTTGAACTCTTCATTTGTTGATTCTGAACATCTTTATTTTGTCTTCAAAGTATTGCCATCAGCTCAGACAAGTACACAGGGCATGTTCACATCCACTGATTGATATTTTGCTATTGACTGTTTTAGGATTAGCATTACAACCTTGATCTGTAGATATATGAATTTTCAGTGAGAATAAAGGAAAAGTATACTTCTTTGCTTTCAGAACTTCCATGTATCTTCACCGTCACAAAGAAATTTTGCCTGAATTTAACTTAGGATCTTTTGTATGGTATTGTAAATTGGCTTCTAATAGATCAGAAGATGCAGCCTTTGGTAAATTATCGCTTTATTGCATTTACTTTTCAGGAAGGAAATATATACAGCAATATCCCAGTAATTCACCAATAATATTCTGTATAACCACAATATATGTATATATATATATGTGTACACATACGCATGAAATAAGCATAGTCCAGGCTTTTAGTTCAGTTTTTTCCATTCATTGTGTGCATTTGTGCATCAAATTAATGAAAGACAAAAGGAATTAATGCAAGTATAAAAGCAGTAATTTAAATGCTACAGCTATGCTTTTTTCTGTCATTTAAGAAAGGAAAGAAAAGAAGAATCAAAGGAATCAAGGATCAGAATTGTGCCTCTCAGATGCTTAGTGATAAAAATGTACTGTTATTTCAGATAAACCTGCAGAAGAAGATGCGAGTCACTGGAGTTATAACTCAAGGTGCCAAGAGGCTTGGGAGTCCAGAATACGTGAAATCTTACAAAATTGCATACAGTAATGATGGGAATTCTTGGACAATGTACAAAGTAAAAGGCACAAAGGAAGATATGGTAAGATTAAGTCATCTGTATCTGAATATCTCGTATGTTTTAGCTGCCTTTAGAAGTATGAGGTGTCAGTGTTACATAAGCCTAATTGCCTGGAAGTATGATATAGGTTTCATTATCATTATTTTTCTCTGAATTAAAAAAAAATAGCATCAACAAATTTACATTTTCTGTTTGCTAAGAATTTCTTATACTTTAATTGATGGTTTTATAAATACTATTTCCCCAAGCTAGAATAATCCTGTTTATTACACTTAACTGATTTTCATTTTAATTAGTTTACCAGTAATTACTCATTACTCTGTTTTCAATTTAGTTTTATTACAATGGCAGATTAGCGTTAACCCTTGAAAACATAGAACCCATTCATCAATGCTAATCTTTATGCTGCACAAACAGTATCATCCAGTGGGATGTGTGTGTATACAGTTTACAGTTACCAATTATTTTTGATGGAGTCGTGCATACAAAGGAGCAAAAAAAACCCTTTACTGTGTAAGCTTACATAGAACTAATGCACTGTGAAGCATTACACATAGCTTCTCTATTAGGAAATTAAAATGCTGTGTGAGGAGGTATATAATGAGGGAAGAAAACACAGTACGAGGATATCTGGTTAGAGTGAGGAGTGAATAGAAGAATGCTGATAGGTTTAATTCAACCCCCCCCTGTGATCAGTGGGAGGGTTACAGTCACTTCAGTGAGAGCTAGATCAGGTTCTTGAACTCGAGAGGGAAAAAAATAAATGCCGATCAGCATAAATAATTGCAGGCTAGATTGAATTGAGACTATTTAATACACTAATTAGAGAAGAAGGCATAATTTAGTTGCATTAATAGCTTCAGCTTCTGGGACTGACAAGATAGAAGCCCTGGTTCAAAGATGTCATGATGTGACCCAAAGGCAGGACATTTTGCTTAAAAACTTGTATCGGGCACTAGAGATGCTGAAACAGCTGCTATTTGGGAAAAGCTTGCAGAGGCAGTCAAAACAGACGCTTTTGAGACATGAAAATTAACTGAACGTCCATCAATCCTCCTGGCATGTTTTTGTGAGTGTGCTATTTCGTCACAGGTGTTCCGTGGGAATGTGGACAACAACACCCCTTATACCAACTCCTTCACCCCACCCATCAAGTCCCAGTACATTCGGCTGTACCCTCAGGTGTGCAGGAGGCACTGCACACTGAGAATGGAGCTCCTGGGCTGTGAACTCACAGGTGGGGTTCCTGCAGTCGTGAAGCACCGGACAGGTCTAAACTGTGCACTCGTTTTGTCCCCAGTGAAACGTAGTTTCGTTTGTGCCTGAGTTTGTCCACACAGTTATTCACCTCTTTTTGTGTGCATTATACAACCAGCAACACTTAGCTAAGCGATGTCAGTGACAACAGTAGGGCAGTAATAGTAGTAAGGCAATGTTGTGTCAACCTAATAACACTTGGTAAATTTTTCTGTGCACCTCCAGTCATACGTGACCTAGACAAGCTCATTTATGACAGTTTTAGTGAATGTCAATGGATATCAGTACTCGTAGTGTGCCACACTGAGCAGACCACGAGACAGGGAGTCTCTGACTCAAAGGTGCACTCAGCACAACCTAAACTAAGGGTTGAAAATGGTTCCTGAGACTCTAGAGCTGGTTGTACAATGGAACAGCAGGGATCCAGCCTGACGTGGGTAATTCCTCCTAGCTTCTGGGTGACACCACCAATGTGCTCTGTGACACCCTCCAGGGGACAAACATGCTTCCACTGCCTTCCAGGACCACTCAAAGTGCAACAAGCAACATTTGACTGGGCTGCTTTAATCAAGATTTCAGTTTGGATTTGTTCTGTGGATTTAGCAGGAGCAGGGATTGCGTCTTGCAGCTAAAAGTAATGAACAATTGGAGCCAATATAAACCCTCTTAAGATTCGTAGTGTTCGTCTGAAATGTAAAGCCTGACCTCCAGCCACTCTCTACATGAACCATGTTCTCTTACAAATTCAGTAAAGCATGTAAATTTTTTATATTTTTCAAGAGATAAACCTTTTACTGGTAGGAACACTCCACTGAATTCATTTAGGAATGATTTTTATGTGGCTGCCTGCTTACTGTACAAACAATAGTCATCCAGTTCACGAATGATACATCAAAACAGCTGGAGTTAAATAATTCTCAGTCCTCTAGTGGCATCAAAACCAGATTCAGAAATGAAAAGTTAATACATTAATCTCAGTGTAGCCCTTTTCCAATACAGATAGGTTTAAAAGTAAATAGAAATTTCTGTCTAGCTGCTTTAGTCTATTAGATTGATTTTTTTTATGTCTTCCATTTCTGGAACCACAATTTAGAGTAAGTCCTTGCCAGAATGACCAGGAATTGTTTTGCTCAAAGAACTGTGAAAGCCACTGCAGTGAATTCATTTCAGTGGTGTCCTAACAGTTTCAAGGTCATCATTTCTTAAAACTGTGGGCAGCCAGCGCTCAACAGAACAATTTCAGCCTTACTGAAAGAAGAGTTGAATTATAGAGACTAATTTGCTCATAATTCCAGGTGGTCTGTCTTAGACAGAAAAGCATTTTGAGAGCTCTGGCTTCTTTAACATGTCCTGGTGTTAGAGGAGAGGGTCACTGCTGAACAGAGGGAGACTTGAAGCACCAGATCATCATAAAAACTAATTCTTTTTTTAGGACAAACTTCAGCAAAATATTCAATACAATCTGCTTTAGTCTCATAAATAGATTTACTCACGAGGACCCACAGTCAGACCTTATTGAAAACCACAATCAATGCTAGTGGAGTTGGCCATCAATAAATAAGACATTAATTTTCATGGCCTTGTGTTCCTGCCTCGCTTGTGTTTTGCACATCTCTGTGTCCTAAATTCCCTTCCCTACACAGAGTATTGATGTGAGGAGAGAAACAGATCACAGCTACTGTTTATTAGAATGCCTTTATTCATTAAGCTGTTATTAATAGCTGCAGCATGAAGCTGCTGTTTTAAAAACAGATCACTGTTCGCACGACACAGTTGCTTACTCATGGATTCAGTCACAAATTCAAACATCCATGTCCATGCAAGCAGTCCCTACCAAATGCTATTGATAATCATGTATGTTAGTGCCTATGCACCAATTCAGCCAACTCTTGGTGGTTTGGCTTTCTCAATTCTTGCAGGGGGATGTTGGTCCCCAGAACTTGAACATCCTTGTGACACCCACAGCATCTCCTGAGTGTGTAACTTTCATCTTCTTTGGGCATGTTGTTCCCTGGTAACTATTTCTCTGTCTTGACAGTATTTATAGGTACCATTCACACAAAGCTCACACAAAAGGGGACTTCGTAACTGTCATGGTTTGAGATAGCCCCAAAATCCAATTCCCTAGCTCCATTTCCCCCTCCCAAATCTCAACCTAATGTGAGATGGGTTTCTCCAGACAAAACACACCAGACTCAAAGTGGGGGAAAGGGAAATATTTACAATGACTGTACAAATAAATACCATATCACGATATAAATACCATACACAAGATCACAAACTATCTCTACCATGACATATGTATTTACAATGGATCAGATCTCTTCTCCCCTCCAAATAAAAGTCCAGGAGCGAAAGAAGGACAGATCCCTTCCAGTCCTTAAGCAGCAGCATCTTCTGAGGCAGCAGGTTTCTTCTTCTCATGCATGCAGCAGCTGATAGCTGGCTTTCTGCCAGCGTCCACGAGGGAGGTATCCAAGCCTCTCTCGTACCCATCGCCTCGCAACCGAGGGGTCTTCCGTGGGCTTCGTAACCCCAGACAAGGTCGTTTCACCACGTCATATCACGAAGACACAGGGGGGTCTTCGTGACGGTCTGGTATCTCTTGCAGGGCCTCTGTGCCCTGTCTCTCAGGCTGCCACTGTGGCAGCAGTGCAAAGGGGAGAGCCAAGGTCAACTCCCCCCGCATTCCATCTGGCCGTCCCGGTCCAGCTCCGGGACGCTCTGAGCTTCTCAGCTCCTCTCTCTCTCCGGTGCTGCATGTCCAAAACTGCTCTCCAAAATAGGAGTCCATGTCCCTCTTCTCCAGGAGGGGTCTCAAGGGAGTTTTGGGGGAGTGTGGTACAGTCTTACCCCCAGAACTCTGTCTCTTGGCTCTCCTTTCCTCGGCTCTCCTTCCAGGAGTCTTTTCTCTGGTGCTGCATGTTGCTTCTGCTGCTCCTTCAGTTCAGGTTCTTATCTCTGGCTCTCTGCCACCGTTTCTCTGGTCAGTGCCGGCTGCTGCTCTGTGCCCATGGAGAAAACATCTCCCGGCATACTACAGACACTTAGTCCAGTCCCCGGCATAACTACAGGCACCTAGCCCAGCTTTATGCTGTTCCAGGTCCCTGCAGCCCCCAGCCAGGGGCTGGGAGGCCCCAGAGGGCCCAAGGGGCTCAGAGCCCCTTCCTCGTGGCTCTACAACATGGCCACCTCTCCAAGAACAACAAGCAAACTACAACTCATCTCTTCCGGTGAGCTTGTGGGATGTTGACATTTTTGCAGGAGCGCCCATTGGGCAGAACTTCAAAACTTCCAGGGGTTTCCACCCCTTGGGGTCTACCACTTTTCTTAGCCTCTGGGGGAAAACAAGGTCCAAACCACGACAGTAACACCTGCATTTAATACCACGTTCCCCTTTCCTTGTTTGTCCTCAGCACTATCTAGTCTGAAAAGGAATCCTATGGTCATTATATCAAGGCCAGGTTGGATGGGACTCTGAGCAACCTGGTCTAGTGGAAGGTGTCCTTGCCTTTGGCAGGGGGTTGGAACTGGATGAGCTTTAAGATCCGTTCCAAGCCAGACCATTCTATGATTCATTAACATGAAGAAAAATTGTAAAATCTCTTAATTTTTAGAAAAGAAAAATATCACAGTATTAATCAAAACAAATTCACCTTTGCCCTCAAATAATTGACATATGCTGCTTTTGCCAATACTACGTGAATTTTTGTCCAAGATGAGATGTATGCAGACCTTTGCAAGCACATCCCTCTGTGAGCTTGCCTTCATTGCAACCCTCCTTCGAGGGTTTGAGCTTTCTTGAAAGAAGAGCTAGATTAAGGTCATGGTACAGAATTCAGGCTGAAGAGTAAAAGATTGTACCCTTGGGAGAGTCAACAATCCACACATTACAAAATTGAAAGAATTGAATTCTTTCAATTTTCGGATACTAATCCACACTCATCCTCATTAATCCCCTGCTTCTGTTTCCCCAAGTCAGACCAAATAAGAAGTATAATAAGCTATACCTAGATAGAATTAAACATACAGATGTATCAGGTATTATTTATCACAGATGGAGACACCCAAAGCATCTCAAACATTCTTAGCTAAGATGCTCCACTGGGCATAAGCCATAAGTATGTCTGCATGAGCTCTCACAAACTTTAACAGGTGGCAAAAATGTGAGTGGAAATTGAATTGTCATGTCACAGGGACATGGCAAAGCAAATTGAAAGATACAGAGCAGTGAGGAGGAGATATCCTGGGAAAACATGAGCATTATTGTAATTGCATTTCTGTGAGATATGACTGTCTGTAGACACAAAGTAGACCATCCAAATTGTCATTGTCTACTGCTGTTGAAGTTGGGAAAACACAGGGTGTGCTGTTGCTCTCTGTGACACAGCACCAAGGCATTTTACTACCACCCATGTGCATCATGTTTGTCTGTTCTGGTTCCTGTTGCTCTTCTCACTTTCTCCTGTTACCTTTAACAACTGTCTTCCCACTCCCTCTGGGGCCACAGAGGAGGCAGGCAAGTGTAAAATCCCATTAATTCATGCACGCATGCACAGGCAGACACAGCTGTTGTTTCATAGAGCAATAATAGTGCTCAGAAAAAATAGAACTATTTTTGATGGTTTGGGCCAGCACTGAAACACAACTTTGACAGTCCCTGTTTTTGTGTCAGGAGCCTCCTTCAGGTTCCTGGGATGAAACATCTCTGCTGACAGCCCTTGTGATCCTGGAGTGATACTTCAGAATTTAATAATAAGGAAAGTCCTTCTCTAAAGCAATAGATTAGTCTGTCTCATTTGTATTATCAATTGCTTCCTCCCACTCCCAGGAAAATTGTTTTGTTGTTGTTTTGAACTAGGCAGTCCATTCTACAGACGAGGCTGTGCAATTTCATTTGTGCACTGAGAATCAGTTCTGAAAGACTGTTTTTTTTAAAAAAGTTAACTTTGTTTTCTCACATTTCTAATTTCTTTGTTTGACTTTTTAAAAAATTTAATACAAAACATCAATATTCAAAATTTAAATACAAGACATACTGCATTAAAGATGTTAACATAATGTTAACATTATGTATCTCTAGTAATGTGTATTTGCTCCTGCTGTTAGCCGCCTACGAAGGGCCTATGGTCTTAAATTCCTGATTGAATCTCTTCATAATTCCACTTAATTCTGTATATTAAACCTATGGGAGAAACACAGTGTAGAGTCTTTGACTACTGGGGCAGGAAGGAAATGAGAAAACAGATTTTTTTTTTCTTTTTTCATGGAGAACAGAGAAAGGAGAAGCCTAAGATCAATATTTTGCTACAACCAAAATAATTCAATTATGTGGGACGTCCACAAACAAATAAGCCATTAACTCTTGATTTCTCTTAAGTTATAATTTCCAACTATTCTCTGTCCTTCACAGTTGTTTTTCTGTGGCCTTCTGCTCCTTCAGTAGGTTTTTGTGCTTTCTAGAATTTTAACCAGATGTCAAGTAATATTAATATTTCTTCAGTAGACAAACACATGGTTGAAGCAGGGTGACATAAAAACATGAGAAAATCAAGCTGAACAAGGGGAACAATAGGAAGCTGCTGGATGGGAAAATAAAAGCAAGATAAGCAGAGACAAAATTGTCTTTTCAGTTTGTTTGTCTTCATAAATTTATGCCAGGATAACATCAGTTGAATTCTCTATCTTAGTTTTGACTCACCCAAGCAATTGTTGAAATAAAGTGCCTCAATTTGGCTATTTTTCATTTATTTGTTTCTTCAACAATAGTCTTGATTAAATCCTTTTCTTCGAGAACTGCAGGGTTTTTTTCCACAACAGAAAAATCTAAACCACTCACAGAGATAAGTAGATAGTGCCCCTGACCTTATCTTGCTGTTGCAGGTTGCTCTGAGCCCCTAGGGATGAAATCAGGACACATACAGGACTTTCAAATCACTGCCTCCAGTGTTTTCCGTACGCTCAACATGGACATGTTTGCTTGGGAGCCCAGGAAAGCCCGGCTGGACAAGCAAGGCAAGGTTAACGCCTGGACCTCGGGCCACAACGACCAGTCACAGTGGCTGCAGGTAAAGTTTCATGCGCATTTTCCCAAATATTTGTCTCCTTTGTGTTTCAGGTATGGGGACGGTTCTCTGGTTTAGGGTTATATCCATATTCTTCTGTTTCTGAGTGTAACCATCCTAACTCTGCCACATACAGGAAGCCCAATTGATCCTCATGTCTCTGATACCACAGTTGCAGAAAACACTGCTGGGGGGATGCCTCTACTCTCCCCAGCAGCCACAAATTTCCTTTTTTAATGAACAAAAACAGTAGTTGCAGATCTGTTTCAATGAATTTTCCTCTTTTGTTGAGAGGCACTAATTTTCTTTTCTTCCCTTCTGTCCTTCCAAAACTCCTTGGAAGAGCGTGTTTACTTTCAGCTTTTTGCACCCTAGCAAATCCTGCTCATAGAAATTATCTTTGTCTAACTAAGGCTGCTCAAAACCACCTCCTGACACGGCTGGGGCCAGAAAGGCTGATTCAGCACACAAATTCATTAAAAAACTGTGCATGGGGTTGTTTTCAGCCTAAGAGTGATTTATACAAGTCACTAATGTGAGAAATTGCAATAAATCACTGGTGTGGAAGCCTATTTGACCAGTCAGTGACACATTTACATTTTTTGAACTGTGGAAGATGGCAGTGTTTTCAGTCAGCTGCCAGTTTGCAGTGCAGTTCTCGGTGGGAAGCCTCAATAGCACTAGACATGGCTACAAATCCCTTGCAATCTTTCCACATATAAATTATGACATATTAGCTTTTCTACCTACAGTTGCTAAGCAAGTCAGGAACACTATTACTATTTTTTTTCTCCCAAGTTTACAACATTTTGCAGAGAGGAAGCAGCAGTTGCCTCGTCTGTTTAACTGAAGATCCTGGAATTTACCAAAAGCTTTTCTTAGAGCAGCTTGTTGAAACAGCAGTTAGCAACTTCTGAAGAGAAGGAAAAATTTATTTTTGTGTTTTATGGTGGAAAAGCAGATGAAATTATTCTCCACATGAAAGAGAGACAGTTATCTCATATTTAGCCTCATCAGGGAAACCAAGGGTGTACAGAGACTCGATAGAAATTTCCTGCTGTGTGTTCTTGCTCCTATGGGTAACAGTGGGTTTTTAATTAAGTACAGATGGCAAGGGCCTGTAGAGTTAATCCTTATATTCTAAAATTCTTCATACTGTTCTAAGTCTTACTATATTTGAATTAATCTGAACCTGCAAATTTAATCTGAGCACTTGCACAGTCTCTTTGTGTCCTTGAAGTGTCAGGAATACTACTTATTTTCTGGTCAAAAAGAAAGCTGTGAAGAAATACTCATCTTTTAGTTAATTTGTTATATGGCTGTGTACTCAGTTCAGTAACTTTACAGGAATATGAGCAATTTACCTTTTCCTGAAGATCATTCTGCATAATGATAATTCAGAGGATCCTAACACTTTTTTGAAAAAAAAAAAACAAACCCCAAAAGACGCTAAAACTACTTGTTTTTTCAGTGCTTAAGCTGGTCATTAGCTTCTACTGTAGGCTGCTTATTCTCAATTTAATCCATGGGTAAAGATGGTCTCACATGCTTCAAGTGTAAGTAATGATTCTATAACAGAGACATGTCTATCATTTGAATTCATCGGTTCCTTTTTGTTCTCTTTGTTGGTAGTTCTCTGTTTTTTTGTTTGTTTGGGTGGTTTTTTTTTCCTTAAAACACAGTGGTTTGTATTACAACCTTTTAACACATTGACTGCAAATTTATCATCATGCTGTTTCTACAGAATTTGATCAAAACACATCTGTAAGAAAAAGCAGGTGGAAGCAAACTTATCTGTATGCCCTGTTCCCTCAGTCATTACATATTGCAAGGAATTAGCCCAGTAGTGATTCCATGGTATCCTAAAATAGGCTTAAAATAAGGCATTTAACCCAGATTTCTGGATTTTGCTAAAGTAGCTGGCCTAGTAATATGATATTTACTGTGTTAGCTTTCCATGCCTTTTGAATGTTCTCCACTTGTCTTTCTTGGTTTATATTTTATAATTTTAACTAGAAAGACTATAAAGTTGGAGAAAAGCCTACTGACTGCCCTTAAAAATTACTGTTGTGTTATGTGGACAGCTTGAAAAGATCTGTTCTCACTAACAATTTTTGGGAGATATCCTTGCCTAATGTCTCTGCTATCTATTATTCCTCTGTTTAAAAGCTGACATATATCTCAGGGCACCTGCTGTGATAATGGTTGCTGAGAGGTGATGTTTGCGTCATGCTTAAATGCCACTTGCACTAGAGATAAATTCTTCTCTGTCATGAGTTGCGGTTGTTTTACTCAGTTTTCTGCCAAAAAGGAAAACTCTGAGTCCTCCATGTATTTTAAAATGCAGCTATTAGCAAGCAGGCTTTTTGTTTTAAAGTAGTTTGGGTTGATGCATTCATAATTTATCTTCCAAGGCAGGAATATGAAGTATTTTGTGTCTCCATGCACGGACTGTGCATTTTCAGGTACAAGAAGAATACTCACCTGTATTGGTGCTGCAGTTGTTGAAAATCTGTTTTGACCTAGGCTCTGCAAATTCCAGATTCCCTAGACAATACTCCTTTACCCCAAACATTACCACTAGTGATGGAAGAAAGTATTTTTTTGATGTGAAGGGAAAGTTAAATAAATGAGATGACCAAAATGGTAGCTCAGTTGTAAACTGGGGATGAATTCCCCCACATGCTTCCTCAAAGACACTCTTGTTCTTCTTTTAAAGATGATGCTGCTAGTTTTTGGAGTGTTTAGGCTCCTTCTGGACACAATCCAGGACTGTTATTCCATGTGGTTACCTCACTCCCCATTTCTTCAGTATTTGACATTAAAGGAAGTGTTACAGAACTTTCTACCTTAAGCCCAAAAATGAGGCACTGAGTCTATAAAAATTATTGAAAATAAATGCTACTGATCTTTCAGATGCTTGGAGACTTGCTCTTGTAAATGGATTTTTGCCATTCCATATCTCATTTTCCTAGCCCAGACTGTCATCCAAAAGAGTTAACATTTTCCTCCGAACCCATATCCACTCTACTATTAATTTTCTTCTCCCCCCTCCACCATCTTCTTTACATATATTGTTTTGTGTGTTATCCTAGTCCCAACTTTACAATAGTACAACGGTTTCATTGTAGTTTATCTTAAAACTGGTGATATGGTGGGGTTTTTGAGGGCAACAGCAACATCATAATCTAATGTTTCTTCTGCTGATTGTGTGTGACGGGATCAGCTAAGCACTGTTAAGAGAAAAAAACAATTGCTGATAAAGATAACAGATTGTTTGAAAATGGGCAAAGCAACCGTCATACCTACTCTTTTTAAAAATGTTATGATTGCCAGCAGTATAATAGATTTGGGTTGGGTATTTTCCTGCCAACCTAAACTCCAGTATTAGACAATATTACTGAGATTTTTTTATCTACGTCATTGGAAAAGAATTGTCTCAGTGCTGCAATCAAATTAGTCTTTCAGTTTAATACACAACCATCTTTTTTCACATCAAAATGCCTCTTGTTTGAAAACAAAGGCAAAATTATATTCCAAATAATTATCCTCTTTTTGTTATACATTTACGAAGCCATCTTTATCATGCCATCATTGGTTCTACTCATGTTCATTTTCTGTCACTTATTTACAGTGTTTAAGCTTCTAAGTGATCAAATGAGAAGGTTGTTAAAATGCTGAGCCAGACCCAGCTTCTTGTCAGTTTGTTTTGGGTTTTTTAGAGAGGACTTTACAGGACTGGAAATGGGTCTTTACTCTGTCAGCCACAGAGAGAGATGGACAATTATTTTAAGCTAGGACACAAATTTTTGAATGAGGAAAGTTACAGAAGGTGAATATTTCCTTTTTTAACTACTGGAAGAGAAGGTTATTTTTCATCTAGTATTGGTTAGCTGAGCTTATTTTAATGATAGGTGTTAGCTCTGTGCCTAAAAAAATTGTTTCCTCTTTCTCATGGTATTTGCTTCTTGTCTGTTACTGCACCTGACTCTTTTTCCTCCTTTTTGCTGCATTAACCATATTTTGCTGTTTATTCGTAAAGAATTTTAGAGGTTTTTTATATAGGAAATCACTATATTGATTCCTAAATTATGAAAACAACTCCTAATGAGAAAATTCTGTGGATTGTTTAATTATCTTTTGAATTGTGTCATTAGCAAAGCACATATTACTACCAGTACTGTTTAAAGTAGCCAAATAAGTGATTTAAGTCTGGCCACCAGCTTAAATTGTTTTAACACACTGTAGTGGGTGACCCTGGCCAGATGCCAGGAACCTACTAAAGGTACTCTCTCACTCTCTCTCTGCAACCGGACAGAGGAGAGAGAAAAAAAATCAACTAAGGATTCACGAGTTGAGATAACAGCTGGGAGAGGTCAGTTACTGATTACTTCATGGGCAAAACAGACTCGAAGTAGGGATGGTACTTAAATTTATTGCTAACAGGATAAGAGCCAAAGACTGAGAAATAGTCTTAAAAAACACCTTCTCCCTTCTCCTCCCCAGTGGTGCAGCGAAATGGGGAATGGGGGTTATGGTCAGTTGTTGTTTCTGCCGCTGCTCAGGGAGAGGAGTCCTTCCCCTGCTCCAGTGGGGTCCCTTCCACGGGAGACAGTCCTTGATGGACCTTTCCAATGTGAGTCCATCCCTCAGGCAACAGTTCTTCCCAAACTGCTGTTCTTTGGGTCATTCCTCCATGGGTGTAGTCTTCATGAATGAGCTGCTCCACTGTGGGTCCCCTATAAGGGCCACAAGTCCTACCCATGAAAAACCTGCTCCAGCGTGGGCTTCCCTCTCCACAGGCTGCAGGTCTCCAGCAGGACCCTGCTGCATCTTAGGCCTCCCACGAGATCACAGCCTCCTTCATGCATCCACCTGCTCCAGCATGGGCTCCTCCGTGGGCTGCAGGTGGGTCTCTGCACCCCGATGGTCCTCCATGGGCTGCAGGGGCACAGCTGCTCCACCATGGGCTGCACCACAGGCCACAGGGGCCTCAGCTCTGGAGTCTGGAGCACCTCCTGCCCCTCCTTCTGCACTGACCTTGGTGTCTACATTGTTGTTCCCATGTTCTCACTCCGCTCTTCCCTGGCTGGAATTGTTTCTGCTCAACAACCTTCTGTTCTTAAATATGTTATCACAGAGGTGTTACTATTACTGCTGATTGGCTTGGCCTTGGCCAGTGGCAGGAAGTCCATCCTGGAGCCGGCTGGCATTGGCTCCACGGGACCAGGGAAGCCTCTAGCAGCTTCTAACAGAAGCTACCCCTGTAGCCCCCCCAGCTACCAAAACCCAGCCACAGAAACCCACTACACCCCTACACTCTGGAGGGAAAAAAGAAAAACAAACAAACAAACAACAACAGAAAAAAAAAAAAAAAGAAAAAAAAAACCAAAATCAACAACAAAAAAGCGCTCCAGAAAATGCTTAACAACAACTTAATTAAATATTGACTTGGAAGACAGAAAATTGGAATAGGATGAAATGTTCATTTAAGACCAATCTAGTAATTAACATGATGAGGTAATTGCATGACTTCTTGCTTGGACTGCAAGTCAAGCAGTCATTCATCCTGACTAGTCTTGGGAAGATACAGTGTTCTGTAGGAGATGTGAACTTAGATTTTAAACGAAGGACATGTAGTTCTCTTCAGCTTCAATAAACCACAGCCATCACCAACAGGTCAGGAAAGGAATCCGTGTCCTTTAGTGGAACAAAAGTTCCACTTAGTAACAAAAGTTGTCTCTGGTTCTCCAGATACAGAGTTGGTACTGGTTTTTTATCAGAATTTCTCACAATTTTAATATTCTCAGACTTCAGATGACAGAAGGGAAGTTGTGCAGAAATCGGCCTCCCTTTGTGCTTTTTATTGGAATACAGAAAGATATTTACAGTCAACACTGGTCATGTTACCTCTTCACTGCAAAATCACCTTCCTTTTCTTCCTGTCCTTGGCAAGGCAGCTGTCATTTCTTCTTGAAGGATTTAATTTGGGTCCTTGGTTTGAGTAGTTTCACAGGGTGATACTCTATTCACAATCTGATAGTTCACAGGAGACAGCAACACCTCAAGGCAGATTGGGAAAAAATTATTGATACTTCAGTATTTTTTTTCCCATATTTTGCCAGAAACTCACTATAGATAAATTTTCTTATTAAAAGAAACCTGTAGTGGAATAAGGTAGTAATGGTCAAAGAGTTCTGAGTCAAAGATATAAGCAGATAAAGAGTGATGCCCACTTCTAAACTTCACACTGCTGAATTTACTGATTTTGCACTACCGAGGCTAGAATGCCAAACAGGTCTCTTCATTCACTTCTTCACTTGCCCATAAACCATAGACTTAATTTTGAAACTAGATGGTCACTATTTGTTTTTAAGACAGCATGCAGCTCAAGATAATCAGCAAGCTTTTTTTCATCTTTTTTTTTAATGCTCTGCATATTGCCAATGTGTTTTTAAGACTACTAACAAAAACATATCTTACAGAAGTTGTATGCCTACTCTCAGTTATCTTCCAGCAGCATTTGATGGCCATTTCAGAGGTCACACTTTAACCCCATTTTTCCCCCTAAATCATTTCAAGTTAAATACATTATTCACATTAGTAATGTAACTAAATTATGCATTTCAGCATTGCCCTTTCTAAATTGCTTTTGACTTTGCAAAGCTTTCTTCTGCAATTCATTTTATGGAAATGTTTATAGTAGTAATTGAATTTAAGCCCTGAAATTAAATAAAACAGCATAAAATCTTGAGTTATTTTGCCTTTTCAATGCTTTATTTAGGCTGTATTTTATCATTTAGGTAGCAAAGTCTGGAACCTCAGTAGAATCATTGATTTAACTCTGGCAAAATACAAAGAGATTATTAGAAGGATAGGCAGACTACAAGAGCTCTTTGTTGCAAGATGTCCAGGAAACAGGTATAAGATAGATACAGTATCTCTATATCCTGTGATCAAAATTTGTATGATGTCCCCTTCATAGAATCGTAGAATTGTCAAGGTTGGAAAAGACTTTTAAGATCAAGTACAACTATCGACCCAGCACTTCCACTAAACCATGGACAGGTACAAAGGAAGGACCCTATCTCACCTGTAAATTAGCTTTGGTTAAGATTTTGTGGGAGGAAAATGTTGTATTGCACAAAGTCTGTTCATTGGATTATATTCCGTACTCTTTCTGTTAAGACCTCAGTAAAATCTAAGGAGCTGAACCAGTGCTTCAGAACCTGTCTTTGAGACATAAGAAATTCATCATCACTAAGAAAAATTACTTGAGAAGTTTCCATAAACAGGAAACTAGCTCTAAAGAATTGCAAGGGGATACTGTCAGTTTCCTTACTGACTTGTAGTTTTTCTCTGTGTATCACTCCCCTGCAAATGTCAGTTAAATTGAGTAATGACCCATTTCCTATTACAATAACAGGTTTTGATTTCACTCTAGAAAATCTGAGAGTGTAAGCAAAAAGTCCCTGGTTTTTCTGAACTTTGATGTACACAGGATCTGAGTCTGAAGTGAGTTTTTTTGTTACTGTGTATTTACAGTGGAAATTTTGATATTGCTTGATGCCCGTAGCAGCATCTTCTGAGAACACCACCCATGAAATTTTAATGGAAAGACATTAGTTTTCCACTGTTTTAAATGCCTGCCTGTTTTACCAAGCTATCATTTTCACTGGTTTGAAATAATGTTCTGTGTCTATTTTTGAAATTAAAGTGTATTTTCCTTGCCCTCCCTTAAAGTAATGAAATGGCTACAAAATTGTCTAGGTAGGAATATAGAAGAAAAAAGTGTGCAAATCTGTTTCTCATTCATGCCCTTTTCTTCCATGGCAATGTTTCAAAATAGCATCCACTTTTTCCTAATAAAAGTGCTTGTTGTTTTCATAGCTACCTCTGAATTAGTTTTAGACTCAAGCACAAGTGGTCACAGTTGTTTCCTTACAATACTTTGAGTCTTGACAAGAAAAAAGGATGACAAAGAAAATACAGATGATGGAGAGAAGTGAGGCAATCTTGTCAAGATCAAGTATCTTTAAGTAGCAAAAAATACTTGATGGAAGCACAGATGAGGCAAAAGTCAGTGCACGGTGAGAGTGAAACAATGGAGTAGAACTGAATCTAGTTTTGTTTTCCAAGAGCTTGGTGCTTTATTAACCAGAATGTGATATTTTATTAGCCCTGAGCTTTTTTTCCCAAATATTACTTCTTGACTAAGCAAGATACTTAATATTTTCTTCAAGTAGCTGTCAAGATCTTGTAAGTAAAATATACAAAAGTCAAGGAAAGCTATTCTTCACTGAATAAGACTCGATTCTGCATTCTTTTTATACTACTTTGAGAACAAAAGTGAAGCTTTATTGTGAGATCCTAGTTGACTTCTGAACATCTTTTTTCAAAATTTGTTCTTCACTTTTTCTGTTTCCTACATAAAGTACGTAGAAACAGATTGGTTCCTAGCATGGCAAATGGGGAACAGAGGTTGTATCTTTTAGCTAAGTAAATAATGAAATTAAGACTTAAACGCAAAGAAGGAGTGGTGGCAAAGGAACTTCAGATTAATCCAAATTAGAAGGCAATAAACTACATTGCAGGCTTCTTCAGAGGAGGGGAAAATGTGCTTAACCAGGCTGACATTTGCTCAGCAGTAAGCAGAAAAATTGAACACTTTATCTCAGCACATTAAAGTAAATCTGAACATTTTTGCTATTTCTGAATCTTAACCTACTCGTTGGTTTCATCATGTGTTTTTCCCTAATAACACCCTATTGATAGTCTAGTTTTGGTCCCCGCAGAATATTTGTCTTTTTTTTTAGTTTTGGATTCCATGTTAACTCAGATGTGTCTGGACAGCAACGTTCTGTGCGAGACTCTCTTTCCAGTCTGCTTAATAACATTCATCCTGCTCCATTCTCAAGTAACGAAAGAGCAGTTTCCCTGTCAGAAACCATGACATGAAAGACAAATCTGAGCAGAGGAGGTGAGAAAGAATCTGAAAGGGAAATCTCCACAGACATGAAAACATTGTAACTAAACATTTCTCCAATTATCTGGGTCTTGTTCAAGAGCACCTTGAGACTTGTAATATAGAGTATCAAAACAGGCTTTCATCAGGACATTCCTACTGATTTTTGGGCTTGTGTCTCTGTGTAAATCTACTCACTCAATCAACAGGCATAAAGACAGAAATGGAGGCAATTTTATTCAGAACAGAGCAATATTTTTTAATCTATAATTCATATGTGACATTAGGACAAAGCTGAGGAGATACCTGAGTTGGCAGTGTTTATACTTAAATTTGATAGTTTTCTTTAAAACAAGACAGAAAATAAGTTATTTTAAAGGAATACATGCTTGAAAAGTTGGTCCTTGGGATTACAAGAACTTCCTGCTTAATTATGTGCTATACATAACCAAGGCTTAATTGCTTTTGTTGTTGGAGTGATCTCCTTGGAAGCTTCATGTTTAATTAACCACAAGATGTATTAATTCTATTTCAAGCCAGCCTTTCTTTGTTGTATAATTAAGTAGAAAAATATTTTCACAATTAGAAATTAATTCTATATATAGCTAGTGAAAAGAAAACACCTTCATAAAGAAAACACAGATCTGCATTTTCCAATGGCAAAAGTAAAAATATTTAGGCCCATCTTAATGAGTCATCCTTGTTAAGAGGTAACGAGACTTATAACTGTCTTCAGCTAAGGAGCGTTAAGAAAAACCTAACAGAATGCTTTTTGAAGACCTTGTGGTTAATGAACTCCCAGTGCCTAAAGAAGCTACAAGAGAGCTAGAGAGGGACTTTGGACAAGGGATGGAGTGACAGGACAAGGGGGAATGGTTTCCCACTACCAGAGGGCAGGGTTGGATGGGATATTGTGAAAGAATTATTGTCTGTGAGAGTGGTGAGGTCCTGGCACACGTTGGCCAGAGAAGCTGTGGCTGCCCCTGGAATCCCTGGAAGTGTCCAAGGCCAGGTTGGACAGGGCTTAGAGCAACCTGGGATAGTGGAAGGTGACTATTGATAGAGGGTTGCACAGTGATTAAAAAAAACAAATTGCACATTCATTTTGCTCCTTAGACAAGCTTGCCTGCTTCTTTCCTGCAGGTCTGCCTCCACTGGGAGGACCACTTTACTCAAAATACACCTTAGAGCTGCTGTAAAACAGCTGCCTCTTTAGTTATTAGCTTAACCATTTTTCACAGCATCTGCTCCCAAACCGTTTGTTCTTTTCACATCCCCCAAATGTACACATATATAAATTGCAGGACCACAGTAGGATTTGCTTTGTGTTCTGAAATACATCAGAGGGGTTGTTTTTTATTTGAGAGGAGCTTAGAAGTCTTGTTTTCCAAGGTTCACAGCAATAATTCATAGTCCTAGAGAGTCTTTGGATATTAAAGATTAAATCTCTCTTTTATGAGAATTTAAGAGTTATTTGGGGGTTATTATTAGAGAGTCTTAACATTACTCCCTTTATTTTCTTTATTCCCCACCCTACTGTATGCAATTTTGTGTTGCTAAGGGAATCTGATTCTACATATATGAGCAACATGATCTTTTTTTGTAATTCTAATGTAATTTTCCATTTAAAATATATACCATAGACAAAATACAAGAGAATGAAGGAAGGGTCTTTTAAGAATTTTGCATGTCTGAGTTACTTTATATCTCTGCAGATGCACATTTTTTTCCACTATAATTTTTTCGATTTTCTGATTGCATTGCACTCTTCTGGTAAAATGTCATAAAAAGTTGTCTGTTTTTAGTTTCAATGAAACAATAATGACACCCTCTATTACAGCAAGAGAGGATGGGTAGAGAAGGACCTCAGCACTGTAATTTTTTGACCCTCTGAAAAGTTAAATTTCAAGTGGAATAATAGCATTCAGGGGAAAATGGAGCAATTGGAAATAAATGCTGTCATGTTGAGTAACATCCACTGCTGTGGATTTCAAAAAAAAAATCTGTCATCTATTATTGTATCTCACTTGGAAGGTGGAAATTGTGGCTAACCAATTTGCATTGCAGTCCTCCCACATTGCAGGAGTCTTTCCTTTTCATTTTGGCTAAAACACAAACTGGATTGTGGGAAAATTTTATTTCTTCCATTAAAAGATATAAGCAAGTTAAACTTTAATATGCAAGAAAATAAATGAAAACATTAAAATTAATTATTCAGATGTAATCTGTTCCTTAGTTTTACAGAGACCTGTAAATCTCATTTTAGCATGGCACTTGAACCATTTAGTCAATGTGGTCTTTGAAATAGAGACTCTGCGAGGACCTTTCTAGACAATTTGATCATCTGTCACCTTGCGTTGTGTCATCGCATTATTTCACAGATTAAAGGGAAGTGCATAAAAACAAATTCAATGCCATGACTCTAAAAAGGCATTGCTTGTAAAAATACAGATCTCTTTGCTGAACTGCACTTGATTCTAACTGTCACGTAGCAGGGGTTAAAACAAAAAGGCAGGCAGTTTGGTTGTTTTGTTACATTAATAAGTTTATCACACCATCTTCAGGGTCACATTGCTGCAGGAGCTGTTTTGGAGGATTTTTACAGCTCAGGAACTACCATAAACTAACACATTACAAAAGATGTTGGGCTTTTTACAGAAAGGTCAATATTCAACATAAACAATGTCTACTATTAGCAGAGGTAGAAGTAGCCAGCTAGTAGCCAGCCAGTGTTCATGTGTGGGGTTTTTTTCATTCTCAGTCAAATCTTCTAAGTTTCCTGTATGTATCATAACAAAAAAAATCAGGAAAGAATACGGAATAAGAGTTGGTTTGCAGCATTTCTCACAATATAAGAATTATGTGGGGTCACAGGAGATTAGCAGGTAGAGTTTTATACAAATAAAAGAGAGTATATTCACATTAAGAGCTAGCATTGAGCTCACTACAGTGCTGATAGTCCATGCCACCAGCCACTTACAGCCTCTATGAACTCAGGATTTAGGAATTTCATGCTTTCTGCTCCTCCTTTTCTTCTCTGTACTGCCTGTAAGTCAATAATGAGACACTGCCTGTTGTGCATGGATAGGAGAAGTACAACAAGAACTAGAGAATATCAACAGTCAGTTTTTAGGGGTTGGTTTTACACAGCCCATGACAGACCAGAGAAACTCCAGCAAATGATTCTGTGGCTGTGAGAAGATGATTTGAATTCATGGGGAGACTGGACACGATCTCATCCAGTTCTGATAGGAAGAGACCCATTAGAAAAATTGCTAAATGGACAGAATAATTGAGGCTCAAGAAACTCCCTTATCTGAAAAATGAATGAAGAATACATGTGTATATACATATATGTATGTATATGTATATATGTGTGTGTATATATATGTATGAATGAATAATGTTTGTATGAATATATATGTGTATATATATATATATACATTTATACATATATATATACACACATTTATGCATATATTTTGCCTTTTGTATTTTTTGTTTGGTTGGGTTTTTTTCGACGTCTGTGCAATTCCATTGTTAGCAGAATTGATTTCAAAAATACCTCTTTCATTTAGCTGGAAGTAAGTGCTCAGTGTATCAGACCAAATTTGAGGCACATGTGTAGTCTCAACAATCAAAACAGTTTTCTCCACTGTGCTGGCATAATGGGATTGACTCTGGAATAATGTCACAAGACTAATTTTTGGATGCCACTCAAGTTTTATAGAACATTCAGGTTTATTTCTGCAACATCATGTCCTGCAACTGTTGCTCTGGTTTTTGGTGGGATGTTTCCTGATTTATAATCCTGTAAAAAGTTCATTTTTGTATGATTCTTTACTGTGCACAGGTGTGTCTGCATTTTTCATAAATCTCTTTAGCCAAATCTAAAGAAGTTATTGGCATTCCACCTCCCTAGTCTCACTTAAACAGAGTCAAAGAGCAATTGCTGGTTTCCTGAAATGCCTCTGGGAGATAAAAAATGAATATCCTGTTGTCTCCATTGACTCTGCTGGGTTGACGTGGTTAGCTTTGTTTAGGTCCTTACCTTTAAGAAAAAAAGTCTCCCCCCAACTTACCATTCAGTATTTTTACTTGAAGTCATTTTAATATAACTATCCAACTTATATTTTTTTGTTATTTTTAAGTTAATAACCCAAAATATATCCCTACACAATAGTTTCAGTGTTAAGAATGGTATTGGGCCACCATCATACCATGTCCTGAAGTTAACACATGCCTTTTCCAGTTATCCCTTGGGAAACGGAGAAAATCCAGGGCCTGGAAATCAGATAACCTGGTTGTGTGGACAGATAGCACGAGGTATTTGGAACTTGATTTTAGCAGATGTACTGTTTTCATCCACATCACTGAACTAAAAAGGTCCCTCGGGCACTGGCCAGTGGACAAAGAGGGTGATAAATACCTGACAAGGGGCTTCCTTATATCTTATAAATCCTCTGTGTTTATGTCTTCCTCTTTGGATGTCTACATACTTCCTTTCAAGCTCTGTGCTGTATTTTCTGTTATATAGCCGAAATACCTTCACCATACAATGAATTATATACATAGCAATTAAGCAAGTAGCCAGGAGAGTGACACATTTATTGTTATTACCTAATTAGTTTCATTATCAATATTTCTAAACTCTTAAATTATGTGTGCTGGTGACAAATATCTTCACAATATTCTTTCTGTTACTAAGCAAAACTGCACAGAGGGGTTTACACTTCATAAAGGAACAGAAAATTATTGTGCAAATTGACAAAAGATAGTTTTTCACAGAAGAATTTGGAAGTGCTTCAAATGGTCAGTGAAATTTTAAAAGTACTGACAGCAGCTTTTTATACAAATGATGTTAGTGTTCAGCCTGTTTTAAATTATTAGACTATTAAATTGAATTATTAGGGAATAGGCAAGATGCTGATAACAAGCTATGTACAAAAAGCTTAATTTACTGCAACATCCAAACGTGTTTATGGCACATTGATGAGTAAATAACCAAGGCATAGACTGTAACTGGCTATATCCACTATAAATGTTAGCAGGGGAACAAAATAGGGAGTTAAAACTGATTCCTCAACTCATGGTCTGCATGAGTTTCTTAGTATCAAAACCACCAAATTCACCTGTTTGTTACATGTGAAATGTGTTTGTCAGAACACAGTGTACAGATAAGGATGACACACGGGATTTAGTGTTGGATTACAAGCATCACAGGAAGCATAGCTGAGTGTATTCAGAAACGTGAGCACTGTAGCAAGGTACTTAAGGGTAACCACGCAAAGAGAGCTTCAGTATTTTTTTTGTGAGAGCTCACAGGAGTCTCTTGCTTGTACAGAAGCTGAAAGATTTTCCACTCTGTTCAAGATGAAAGAGCTTTGTACTAGCTGCAGCTTTCAGTAAGTAAGAAAAATGAGTGATTTGAGCTAAGATGTTGTAAGGAAACCCTAAACGCTTGACACTGCATCATAACAATACAGACTGCTCTGAGGGAACATTATAGGGAACATGAGAAGCATTGGGAAACTGGCATAGAAATAAGAACTTGTCCACCCACCAAAGAGCAAGTGTTTCTGCACTGTTTGTTCTTGTCATTACCTGAAGGAAGAGGAAATGTTGCCTATAAGATATACTTTTTCTAGGTCTGGTTTCCCCCTCACCACCCTGTGATGGTTCACTTTGTACAGTGGCTCAATGGATACTGCATGGATGCAGCAAATTAATATTTGAATGCCTGTTTAGGTAACTTACTTTATACCTTTATGTTTTCCTCATATTTATTTTGTGCTAAGTGTTGTGCAGGTTTCCAAATTAGTACATATTTGTGCAATTATACATTTTTACAAATTTCATAGAATTATGGAATCACAGAATGGTTTGGGTTGGAAGGGACCTTAAAGATCACGTCGTCCCACACCCATGCCATGGGCAGGAACACCTTCCACTATCTGAGGTTGCTCCAAGCCCTGTCCAACCTGGTCTTGAACACTTCCAGGCAAAACAATTATCAATTAAAATTACATGTATATATAAAAATAATTTAAAAACCCCAAACCTTCAAACACTTGCAGAAATATTTAACCTGTCATAATAACATCATCAATGCATTTTCATTTTATTTTCACTGAGTTTCATACATATTTAACATGAAATGTGTTACAAGACCTGAAGAGCTGCGCTTGATTAGCTGCATCACAAGAGCTGAAATGTTGACTGTTGTTTCTGCAGAATCCATCTGAAGCCCTATATGGTGTTCAGACTCATTGATCTGAAGCAACATTTTAGATTGGATGGTACGTTGCAGTCATGCACTGGTCATACTGCCAGAATAAAAATTAAATCAGAATTACCCTGGGGTGGTAATGTCACTAATGGTGTCTGGATTTCTTTCCAAATTCATGGGGAGATTTGGCTCAATAGCTGTAATCCACACTGCTGTCTACTATGCTAAAATTGTGGGATTTAGCAAGCTGATAAGGGTATCCTGAGTTGCATATTGATTTTATAATGTAAGTATGTCACTTTCAAGAAAAAAAGGCAGGATCTTTTAAACATTTTTCCAATTTCCTGTGACACAGGTGCCAGACTCATGTTAACTTAGAAGTTAAGTGAGCTGTACTACAGAAATATCCAGTACAGCCTGACTACCTTGAAAAATAATTCATATTAAGAGAACTGTGGTGTCTTGAAACAGATAATTGTGTTGTCAACATCCCAATTTAATTTTCTTGTGCATGTTTTATCCCCTTAAAAGGATAAAGGTTTGCATTTTACACATCTTTACCAACTGTCCTTTTGCCTCCCATCACTTCATCCATTGCAGTGATGCTGACATTTGGTGCGGATTTGTGTCAGTCAAAACTTTAAATATTCTGTATCCATATCCATTTAGCATTTATACATCAAAAGAGGGGCAAAATTATGAAAGCAGAGAAGTTTCAGCACTAACTACCCCGACACAAGTAATTTTAATATCAGGCAAACCAATTGCAGCATGTTACATCATAATTTATTTCCCTTTGTATTTAGGTTTGTTACTTTAATGATCAAATGCAGTTGTATGTATTTAATCTCTGACTGTGTCAACATATTTCTAATCTATGTTTAAATTCAAGTGAGTGCTTTAATAATCAGATCTCTGTGGGATAGTTTATGCTGATGAGCATATTATAAGTTAAATTTGAAGCAGTAAGTCAAAAATAGTGAATAGCACTTTAGAAATGCTTTCCTTTAAGAAGTATTCTGCTGGTTTTACTCTTCAGGGATAAAAAAAAAACCCACAGTTTATTTTTTAACATAACTAAGCAGACTGCAATATGGACAAAGAGGGCTAGGATTTTGCACAGATACCTTTCATTAGTAAAACAGTTTTGGAAACAAATTATTAAAGAAACAGTCTGATGAGAATACTCCTAATTGAGCAGCTGTAGGAATCTTAACCTTCATAGTTTTTGCCTGTAACTGGTGGTGTAGCTGCTGCAACAGCTCCCAGCCTTGTTCCAGGCAGTGGAACAAGAGAAGCGCAAGGCTAATTTGTGTGCTTTTGGGAACTGGGAGTGGGACACAATGTATTCCCCTTTGGAGCCTGTGAAAGCCACACTAATTTAAGCTCTGCAAAAGGCAGAAAATGGTTCGTGTCTCATGGTTCCTTGCAACCTAAAGCATAGTTGATATAGGTACAACTTTGAAGTGCTACTGTTTCTAGTTTACAGTGGATGAAATTGCAATTTCTTAGAATTGGTCTGGCAGCACATCAGCTAAACTTGGATTGTGTATATAGCTATGAATCTTGTTTGCTTGCATGCAGAAATACCTTTAGAATAATTAGGGTGTAGTTTAGTAAAGGTAACATTAGTAGCATTTAGGAAGAGAAAACCATGTGTCACATTGCTTCGTATTGATTTGATATCCTGTTTAGAAAAGGCTCAGCTCCTGAAGTTTGTGCAGATAAAAATATATATATTACAGAGCTCTATGTTAATGTAGTACATAAAAAGTACTGGCAAGTCTCATCTCATTTATTTCAATTCAGGGTTTCTCCTCAGAAAGGTTAGTTCCGTATTTCTCCAGGATCATAACATTTCATCTGCTGTATAGAAATAAGCCTGACTCCTCTGATATGCTGCCTGAGAAATTATGCACAAATAAAACACGGTGTTCCATATGCAATATACTTCTTAACAGTTGTGGTGGTAAATTTAAGATGCACGGAATGTAACTTATTGTAACAGTGCACTTGTCAACAGTCTAAAGGCAATTTCAGTGCCCGGTTAAAATTTATGGAGTCTTTGTCTTATTTTGACCTAAAATATGTGTGTTAAGTTTCAGAAAAGTCAGTATACTTGTTTATAAGAGTAAGGACATGTAAACTGGCACAGGAATCAGTGATAAAAGAAGGCTATCCTATAATATTCAAAAAATATTTAAGAAAGTGGTGATGTGCATAATAAATAGCATATCACTTACATGCATCAGTGAGAATGCAGCTGGGGCAAGGTTTGTAGAGAAAATAGATAGTCCTTATGTGGCCAACTGATATGTTTTCTGTGATAAATGGGTAGATCATGTCCTTAATTTGGCAAGTATCCCCTGCTTTCAGGGATACAGGACCTGGATAGAGAGAGTTGAGCTGATTCCAATGGGATGAGGTTCAACAAGGCCAAGTGCTGGGTCCTCCACTTTGGCAACAACAACCCCCTGCAGCACTACAGGCTGGGGACAGAGTGGCTGGAGAGCAGCCAGGCAGAAAGGGACCTGGGAGTTTGGACTGACAGGAAGCTGAACATGAGCCAGCAGTGTGTCCAGGTGGCCAAGAAGGCCAATGGCATCCTGGCCTGGATCAGGAACAGTGTGGCCAACAGGAGCAGGGAAGTGATTCTTCCCCTGTACTCAGCGCTGGTGAGGCCACACCTGGAGTGCTGTGTCCAGTTCTGGGCCCCTCAGTTCAGGAAGGACATTGAGGTGCTGGAGCAGGTCCAGAGAAGAGCAACAAGGCTGGTGAAGGGACTTGAGCACAAATCCTATGAGGAGAGGCTGAGGGAGCTGGGGCTGTTCAGCCTGGAGAAGAGGAGGCTCAGGGGAGACCTCCTCACTCTCTACAACTCCCTGAAAGGAGGTTGTAGCCAGGTGGGGGTTGGTCTCTTCTCCCAGGCAACCAACAGTAGGACAAGAGGGCATGGTCTTAAGCTCTGCCAGGGGAGGTTTAAATTAGATATTAGGAAGAAATTCTTTACAGAGAGGGTAATCAAGCATTGGAATGGGCTGCGAGGGAAGTGGTGGATTCTCCATCCCTGGAGGTTTTTAAGATGAGACTGGATGTGGCACTTAGTGCCATGATCTAGTAACCATGGCGATAGTGGATCAAGGGTTGGACTTGATGATCTCACAGGTCCCTTCCAACTTGATTCTATGATTCCTGGTGGGCTAAGTTTATCCTATTGCTCGTAGATTTGCTTTGAAGGACTTTCAAATGTGGGTCAAAAATTAAAATAATTGAGGAAATGGAGAAATGGAGCTGCACTGACAGGTGATTGTTGGCTTCTAGTAATATTGAGCTGTAAACTCACAGAATGGCTTGGACTTGTCAGGGGAGGTGTCACCTGTCTGCTCAGGTGAGAAAGGCTAGAAACTGTCTTTGTGGATGTTCTCCAGAAGGTGTTTTCCACAGTGAAGCTCTATGGCTCAATTATTGATCCTAGTACTGGAAAATACAGGAATAGTTAAAAAGCTTGTGCCTATGCACAAGTATTCATCCAGAACTTACAGGAGGAAACATCACTTCAGAATAAAAACAAAAAAAATAATTTAAATGCATGTTTTTTAACATTTCTCATGGCTTTGGCAAAAAATATTAGGGACTTAATATCTTCCAAAATGTCCTTGGCACCAAAATGAAACTGGAACTTCTCATGCTATGGATGTAAGCTCTTTTCTATAGCTGCCCCAGATACATCAGGCACATCATCCTACAGAATTTTATTCCCATTTTTTCATAGTGTCTCCTAGGCTTTGATTTCCTCTACTGTAAGAAATTAACTTTTCCTACTTGCTTTCAGCAACGTTTTTCTTTTTAAAACTTGCTCTTCTTCTTCTATGTATTTTCACTGATCTCACTTAAATTTATCATAAATACATTTTTACTCCTATATGTATATACATATATATAAATACATTTAAAAATCCCTATCTATTTCTCCCTGGCATAGGGACACAGAGTGCTGTGTTAGGGATTAGTCTTAGTGTGCAAATAGTTTAGAATTTTGATGGAAAACTGAATTAAGGAATATTCTGGAGAGAAAGCACAACGAGCAACTTCTCAGATTAGGAAAACCATTAAGCAAAAATTGCCTAAGTTTTACATGTGTATTTCTGCATATTTAAGTATATATACCTGTGTGTGTGCACGTGTATCTATAGATATAGATTAGAAATAAATAGGAATATTTTTATAGTAGTCCACCCTGCGTGAGTCATTTGTGTAGTGTCAGGACTAAACTGTGTTCCCTATACCACTCACATCTGTGATGTTTTGAGCTGTAGACAGCTCAAGAGTCTTTACAGGGTGCTCTTCCCACCTGCTGTCAAGAGTAGGTGCCATCTTACAACATTCCAAACAAAAGCTCTTTCAAAAACCCTGCAGGTGTAAAGACCCCAACTGGCTTCTGTGCAATCAAAATACAGTCAGACTGCTGCTTGCAGATAATTTCACTGCCATCCCAGTCAATTAAGCTTTCTGTGAGATGTCCCAAGAAAATGGAAGGGATCATTTGGGGGATTTTTTTATTTCCTTTCTAAAAAGCCACTGTCCATTTCAAATGTGAGTTATTTATACACAGAAAATGAATCTGCTTTTCTTTCAGGTTCTGTTTTGGAGTTGAGTGTGTCATCAAAAATGGAAGTAGGGAATGCAGAAAAGATAACTTTAAAAGCATGAATGTTCCTCTCTGATTTATCCTCTGACTTTTATGCTCTTGTGCATACAACCTGATTGCATACAACCTGATTACTAATTCTGGAAATGCTGATAATTAGTATATCATCATGTTTTTGTTTGTTGTTAATTTAGAAATTATTTGCTTGCTCTGCAGTATTACAAATAAAACCACTACTTTGAACAGGCTATTCAATTTGTATTGAGAAAAGAATGCTTTTTGTAATAGATACTTTCTCTGTTTTACCAGTCTTCCCTGTTTCTCTTGTTCAGAATATGGACCATTTACCATGAAAAGTCACAAAGTACTTCTAAATCAGGGTAAACCTTAAGGGTATATAGAGTCATGGAATCATTTAGGTCGGAAAAGAGATCTGAGATCATTGAGTCTAACAATTCCCCCAGCACTGTCAAGGCCATCACTGACCCATGTCCTCAGGTGTGACATCTACACAGCTTTTAAATCCCTCCAGGGATGGAGACTCCATCCCTGTCCTGGGCAGCCCTTTCAGGGAAGAAATTTTTCCTTATGTCTAATCTAAACCTCCCCTGTTGTTAAAACCAAAAGTATCTGTAGGAAAAATCTTTATCTGCCTCGTGAGTGGCTTTGCAGCTTAAAAGGACTGAAATACCCAACTCAATAGTCTTGGAGGATGATCTGTATTTTGGGGTGAGACTCCTGGACCATGATAGAGGAGGTCAAGTTCACTTCTTGTGAACTCAGGAACTCTAATGCATGTACCTGTGCACCTGTAGCCAGGGTTTTTGCTGAAGCTTATGGGGATAACTCCATTAGCACAAGTGCAGGAGGTTAACCAGCCCCTTTTTGTGTGTGTTTTGTGCCTAAAACAAAGACACCATTTAATCCCAACTGAAACACAGTGCAGTGCTTGCTCCAAGCAGAATATCCACCCTCAATTCCACAAAGCCCTTAAAGCTGATTAGTTTAACGTGACATTTGGGGAAAACACAGCAGTTATATTCCCTTTGGGTGCAGCCTTGGCGAACGGTTAAAGGCAAGGCAGGCAGCAAGACATTTCTGCAAAGACTTGCTGGGAATCAGTCACTGAGGAAAAATATTAATGAAGCTGCTGCTCAAAATATATGAATTTTCTATTAATGCCTGTGCTTTTTGAAATACAGTTTTCTATGAGAAAAACAAACATTTTCACTATTGGATGCCGTAGCAAATTTGAAAATTATGTTTTTTCATTGAGCCATCTGATATAAGCACAATAATCTGCTTCAAGTCAAGAATTATTGCTGATTTGTGTTATAGTAATAGAGGTATATTTTCTGCTGCCTACAGAGCAAATACTTAGGGAACAGTTCACTCCATGGAGCTGCAATGCATGAGTGTGAAACATCTACTTAAAGGCAGTGGAGAAAATATAACTTTTTACTTGAATTCTTGATGAAAAACACTCCTTAACAGACAGTCTGCTGCAACAAAAAACCCAAAGATCTTTTGTTTCTGTCTACCAGACAGTGTAGATCTTTGCTTTCTAGTAGAAGTTAATCTACATTCAGACATGGTTTTATTTGGACTTTTTGCTGGTACGTGCAATTGGTAGATATTCAAATTTATTTCTCTGAGTTATACATCTAAAATAAAATTTTAACCCCCCACAGATGAAAGTGGATGTGTCACAACATTTCCCACGTGCTTCAAAGTTGACTGAAAAATTCTGGTTTTGAAAATTTTGATTGACTGAAATATTTGCTTTTCAAAATGGTGCAGACTCCTTGATGGTAAACACTGGGTTTTAGTAAATTAGATTTACACCCACCTGGCAGAGCAAGGGCTGCAGGAACCATTTAAAAGATTAATCTTTGAGAAGGCAACACTAAGAACACGAGAGAAAAACAAATAAAGGGAAGAAATATCTGATGGATCTGCAAGAAAAATGCATTACCCAGAGCTGAAAATATGGTTTTTTCAGATTTCTTAAAGCTATGATTTCATAGACTTCTCTGTGTGTTGCTGTTAAAAACTTTTAAGATTTCAACTTTGTTAATAATTTATCATCTCCTATCTTTTTACTGTTTTACAGCAGAGCAAACCTCACTCTCTGTAGTGTGTACAGTTCCTTGTGAGCTGTACCAGGTGTCAGTAGGGGTTGGGTGGGTATGTGCAAATATAGAATTTGCAAATACTCTGCTTCAGATATTAGTTTCTTTGGGATCCAACCTTGTTTATTTTTAGGACGCAGTTATGTTTTTGCAAGGATTGTTTATGCCTTTGCAGCCATAGCTATACATTTCTCTTTTACTGTCTTTGTTTCAAAAAAAGCCCCAGTTGTATTCTTCTTTTTCAAAAATGTTAGTTGTTGCAATTAGTTTTAGCCAAAATACTCCTGAAGAATCTTTGGCACTCTTCATATATTGAAAAATAAATGGGTTTTACTAGCGTGCTCAGTGAGAACATGGCCTATAATTTACTGTTACCTAAATCTTTATTATGTTAAACGTAGAAAGCAGCAATGATGATTGGAACATACATATAGTTATTTATACTGGAAATGGTGGTAATGTTGTTTCATACTTTTAACATATCTACAACAGAAACTTTCAGGTGTCATCTCAATATAGGGCCATTAACAGCCTTTGAGTCCATTCTATGTATTCCAGAAGGGCTTTTAGAGGCTTTATATGTAGGAACTTGCTCAGGTTGTGTTTAAGTTGTAAAAAACACAGTCTCTTTTTTTTCTATAACCCTGAAAGTGGTTAGACCAGTGTTCTTTGTGTGGACTTTTTATGTGTGTTCTTTTTATGTTTTGTCATGGGTTAGAGTGCAAAAAGAGTGTTTTAATTTTACAAAACAGAAGAAAAAAATAATTTTAAAAACAGTATCCAGGGCTAATATGAGTTATAGGGGCCATTCACAGTCAATCAGTTCTCTTCCTAATGAAAATGGTCTACTGAGGTATAAGCAGAGATACTTAATTCCAAAATGGACATAACTTCAAACACTATGCTCCATGTCCACAAACCTCCCCTCTTCTGTGTTGTTTCCTTTTTCAGACTTAGAAAAGTCCAGATAAGCTTAGGTAGTTACTTGTCTCCATTGATTTACCTTGTTGCCTTTGCACTAAAGCACCCCTTTGATTAATTATTCAATAATACAAAGAACAGAATAGCCATCATTTCTATAAAAAATTACAAATCTTTCAACAGTCTCTTCTCTGTATGAAAAGAGATGAAAAACATTCTAAATGAAAATACAGCATTTTAGGTTTTGCCACGAAATTCAAGATACTTCGGAGTTCATATTTTTACTTTTATACCTGTCCTTCTGAAAATGAAAAATGTTATAGATAATTTTGAACTTCCAATAGAAATGCATTCTACTGCTGAAATGGTCAATCACTTAGTTTTGTGAAAACTAACATTCACATTGCAGAGACAAATCGATTTTTTATCACTTCTGAATACTAAAGCTCTGGTCACAGATCAGCTTTATTTAATATTTAATTCAATATAGTGCAGTTTGAATTAACTGCTAGAACATCAGTGGGTTCCAGTTCAAAATTTTGGGTTGAACTCTTTGGAAGTTAATTCAATCCAAGTTTCTTGTTGAAAATTCCTGTGATAAGTCCCAGTTAATCAGTTTTTGTGGAACTTCCATCATGAAGCTTTAGAATGGAATTTATACTAAAAGTGGTAATAAAAGTTATTCAATTGTTACTTTTATCTGGAACATTTAGAAGTCCATTCTAATGGACCTTCTTTTTTTCATTACCTCGAACAGAAAGTGCACCTGGGCCAGTCAGACCTAATGGCCAACGTGTTGATCAGCTCTTTGAAAAAAACTTCTTCATCTTTCATCTCTCAGGATATTGAGGTTTTATTGTTTCATTTGGGTTGGTTTTTTTAGCTGATTTTTTTTTACTTGCTTGCTTGCTTGCTTGTTTGTTTTGTTTTGGAGGGAGTTGGTAGTTTTGCTTGTTTTGTTGCTTGGTTTTTGTTTTTCTTATGTGGATTTATTTATTTATTTATTTATGACAGTATATAGTGACTTCTTTATTTTCTTTTTAACTCTAGGGAACAGGAAAATATTTTACCATTTAACTCCAGGCCTTGCCAACGGTTTTAGCAGAGCATTAATCCCATAAATCAGTCATACCTTGTGCTCTCCACAGGCTCCGCAGTTGGTGAACAGCAGATAAGCCCTTAGAGGGTGTTTTGAAAGCCAAGTAAATACATCTGTGTCAGATCAAAGGCGGAGCTGAGTTCCAGGGTTGGATCTGTCCTGCCGGTAGCCCAGTCTTGTTTTGACCAGAGGTCCGTTTGTGAAGCTCGGTAATAGGGGCTCCAGGGTGTCCTTTTGACTAATAACAGATAATCTTTCTTATGTCCTGCAGAATGAAGATTAATAGACCTTTTAATTGTATTCAAGCAAGTACATTATGAGATTATCACCTCAGAAGTGCCATTTAGCCTAAAAGGGAAAAGAAACCTGATTTCTTCTGTAAACCTGGAAAAATACTTTTCTAGCTAAAAAATACAAAAACAAATTTCTACACTGTAGTGCACTGATTTTGTGCATTTCTGCTGGTTATTAACAGTGTATCACTGGAATTAAAAGCTTGTCCTAACATTTCAGAGGGGAACACACGATGAAAAAAAAAAAATTAAACTTAGCAGTTTCCTGTTGTTTCCAAAGTCTAGTATCACAATGTTGACATTTTTAGCTTACGGCTACAGCAGCATAGCCGTATGAAACAAGTTGTCATGGTTTGAGAGCCCCAAAATCCAATTCCCTAGTCCAAACCCCCTCCCACATCTCAACCCGGTGTGAGATGGTTTTTCCAGGCACCACACGAGACTCAAAATGGGGGAAAGGGATTATATATTACAATGACTGTACAAAATAAATACTACAATACATTATATACAATCTTAGCTATCTCTACCATGACATAAAAGTATTTACAATGGATCAAATCTCTTCTCCCCTCCAAATAAAAGTCCAGGAGGGAAGATGGAAAGATCCTTTCCACTTTCAGAGCAGCAATGGCTCTAAGGCAGCAGGTTCTCTGTCTCTCTCTTCTATGCAGCAGTTGTAGCCGGATCTCTGCCAGTACTCATGAGGGAGTATCCAAGCCCTCTCGGCCACTCGTCTTCAAGCGAGGGTCTTCTTCCGTGGGCTGCGTTCACCCGGACACGGTCGTCTCACCATGGTCATATCAATGAAGCTCAGGGGTCTTCGTGACGGTCCTTATCTTCAGGGGATTCAAGCCCCTTTGCAGAGCTCTGTACTCTGCCTCAAGCAGTGGGGGGGCCAAGGTCACCCCCTCCACATTCCTTCTCTGAGCTTTCCAGCTCTTTTCTGCAGTGCTGCTGCAATTTTAGGACTTCCATTCAGTAGGAGTCCATCCTCTCCACTTAGGAAAGGTCACAAAAGGAGTTTGGGGGTTTTTGATTCAGTTCTTACCCCAGAACTCTGTTTCTGTCTGTAGAGCTTAGTCTTGCTCGCTCGCTCTGCTGCTGGCTCTCCTTCTCTCTCGACCAACTCTGTGTCTTCCTTGACTGCATGCTGTTTGCTGCTCCTTATCTCTTCTGGCTCACTGACACCGCTCTCTGGACTCTGATCCTGCTGCTTCTTACAGTGGAGAAAACTTCTTTAGCTTTCTAGCTGCAGGTACTTAGCCCAGTTTTACACCGTTCTAAGTCCCTGCAGCCCCCCAGCCGGGGCTGGGGGGGGGGCCATAGCCCCCCAGGGGGGCTCCTGCCCTTTCTCCTCGTGGCCTCAGAACATGGCCACCTCTCTCAACAAAAACTACAACTACTTTCTTCTCCGGTCTAAGTGTGATGTGTTTATATTTTGCAAAAGCACTCATTGGCTAAAAATCTTCAAGGGTCACCACCCCCTGGGGATTTACCGTTTTATAACTTCAGGGGGAAAAACTGTTTCCCCTCACCACACAGGTTATGCATAATAATCCCTGCTGAGAGATGGGCAAAGTCATTCCTAAAAAGAATGGCTGAATGATGCTGTCTTGGCTGCATTTCCTGTGAAAGTAAGAGTTATGCAGTCAGAGCTTTTACAGCCAAGAAGGACCTTTCAGCCTTAACCCCTCTTATCTTCTAGGCAGATTTAACTTTGCTTACAGGCAGGTTTTAGTTAGTATTTCAACAGTTCAGTCGTTATATTAATTATGAGTTGCTTTACAGTATCTTGTGTGCAAGCCTGTCTCCAGTTTATTTGTTGATCTACAGCCCAGATACTCATAGATTATTGGGACATTTTTATTTGCTCCAGAAAATATTTACAACATTATTAATTGCCTGAGGGAAAAAAAAACAACCAGGTAAATAATGAACTTCCATATTGCCAGTATTATTTTTCAATTTAAAAACCAAAATCAGCTGCTCATGTGTAGGTGAGCCCATTTATGATCCCAACATTTTTACAAAGATATCTACTAGCCCTCCAATAAAAAATGTCACATTATCCTCCCTACTGAAGACCGAGCAGAAGTTCCAGTATTTCATTTGTAGGGAAGGATTTTTTGTTTTCCCAGACATTGCATCACCACCCTTTGATTTCAGCTTAAAACCCATAATCTGCCAAAACCCCAAGACAAATGAAACCAGAGATACCTATATTTCTCCTGGCTGGTTTTTGAAGCATTGTTATAAAATGTTAACTCACTCTTCGCATTTCTGGCTATTAAATGTCATTCTGAAATTTACTGTTATATAAACCCCATTTTCCCTGCTTATATTCCAAATTTTCTTCTCTCTATTTTAGTCAGTATTTTCCTGCTCTTTTACCCACTCCAGCATTCAAGGTTCCCTGCAGGGGTCCTTGACAGAAAATTAAGGAATCTGCACTGGGACTGAGCCCACAGAACTGGCACACAGTAAATCTTACTGATAAATTTCCTCATCCACTTGAGATATATTTTAGTAAAATAAGGAGGGGTAACAGAATTATCTTGCTCTTCGCTATGTCTGAAGAGAGTAGAGCATGCCCATTTAGCATCTCAGCATATTCCTTACTCATATATTAGAGGAGAGAAAAGCAAAAAAGTAAATAGCTAATTTTTTTTACTGTTGTAATTGTTCTTTTCTGTTTTATTTTTACCTTTCCTCATAGCCAACACATTTGATCAAAACTTCTCACTATTATTGTCAGCACAGCAAGAACTACTCTAAATTAGGTCTTCGAGAAATTACACTCCTGAAAGCTACTTCTTACTGTCATCCATTTTTATGCAATTTTTTTATTTCAAGGGCAATTTTTTGCAATTTTTTCTTTTGTTTTTTTACTGTTATGTGGAGAACTGAATGTAAATTAATTTTTTTTCCCATTACCTTATCTGTTTCTATTCATAACTAGGTACTGGGATTAGTGAATTGCACTGCACTGCTGGTAATAGTGTTTGACAGAAAAGCAGCAGAACACCATCAGCATGTTGTGTCAGGAACTACTCATGATCTATTCATATTTTTTTCTCTCTGCTTTATTTTAATGGCTAAGTATTGTTCTGTCCTTGGCTTTTCCATAAGAAAGTTGATTGACCTAACACAGACCATTGTTCCAGATTTTGTCAAGTGTTGGAGTTTACTAATGCAGCTCAAAGGCTCTTTTAGCTCCACCAGATGTCTAGACCTGCTTAATCACTGGTAATTTAATTTTTTAAATTTTAAAAATTAAATGTTTAAATCCTCTAGCCTTCTCAAGGACTGATAAGCTTTGAATATTTCATAGCAGACAGAGAGACTGATGCTGTTTTATTAGTGGTGCAGTCAACTATGACATCTCTACAAAAATCCTCTAATCATATTTACAGTGAAAATACTTCTGTGCATAGATGTGGAATATTCAGTGTTAGGAGGGAAGGTTGTAGATTTAATCATCACTGATGTTGTAATTTCAAAATTCTGAATTTTCTTTTACTTCAGACCTGAACAAGCCTGGTACTACCATTTCCCTTGGGAATATTGGTACTCCCTGATAAGTTGTGAGAGTTACCAAGACCCACAGGAGTTATTCTGGTTTGCAGGATGAGTATGAAAACAGTATTATCTTGTGTGAGCTGCAGGCAGGATTTACCAGGGTGCTGACACAACCTCAGAATCTCAGCGCCTTGAGTTCACGTAGGAAATGGATGACGATTCCCCTAGGCATTTTTGAAAATCCAGACCTTAAGGCTAAAATTTTCTTTTTGCCTTTTTTTTTCATTGAAATATCAATGAAATATGATTTTTCAGGGCTTAGTAAAATGTAGTAATGAAAACTTGCTCTGAAAGAAGCAAATACTGCTCTAAAAATGGCCACATGGTTATCATATACATCTGATTTGACTGAATTTTTACTAAAATGATGAAAAAATCCTATAGCAATTCAACTGAGGTTTTTCCCTCCTTTTCCTGTAATATCTATATAACAGAGATAACTAAGTATATAAATAAATTAATGAAGGATTCACACAATCTGTACTCTTTAAGAAGTAACTGCTACTCAAGAAGTTGCTTGCGGAAATCGAGTGACTTGTCAGCTTGATTGTGTGTTTCATTCCAAAATTTTCAGCATATTGGCCTAAGAGATATTTTTTATGGTCCATGAAGATTTCAAACAGGGTTCACTCTCCAATTTATCACTTTTAAATTGAATTGTAGACAGCTGATGGCACATGGTATTCTTTTAACCTATTTCTTTAGTGCAGTTGCTGCAGCCATAAAGTCATTCAGAGGGAAAAACAATTAAGAGTAATAAGAAAATAGGAGCAGTATTTATTATCTTACCCTGAAGGACTAGAGACATTAAGAATATAGAGACACAGTGTTAAAATCATGCTGAAGGTCTAATCTTAAATGAAGAAAAAAAGCTAGGAAAACACATACCACATTTTTAAAGAATAAAAAGAATGACACTCCAGTCTTATTTTGTCTGAAAACAACCCATTCTCTACCTGGGTTCATGAGAAGTTTTATTTTAAACATATGCTAGCTAATACAGACCCAATTAAATGCAAATAAATCTTATTTTATTTTATTTTATTTATTTTACCTAGAAAGCATTAAAATCCTGTATAGCAGAATATTGAACAAAATGCTTCTTTCTATCAAATTATCATAGAATCATAGAATCATAGAATCGATTGGGTTGGAAAAGACCTCCGAGATCATCGAGTCCAACCCTTGGTCCAAATCCAGTCCATTTACTAGATCATGGCACTCAGTGCCACGTCCAATCTGCGTTTAAAAATCTCCAGGGATGGTGAATCCACCACCTCTCTGGGCAGCCCATTCCAATGCCTGATTATGATTATTATTATGATTTCTTCTAGAATGATTCCTTTTGTCTCATACTTAATTTCTTCCTGTAATTTTTTCCAGGTTGTATTAATAAATATTTACCCTAGTAGTGTATATTTAGGTGACTATACTAAAAAAGCCTTCCTATGTAAGAAGTTGTGATGAAAATTAGATTTCTCTACAAGGAGCATATAGTTGCTTGGGGGATTTTTTCCTTCAAAGTTTTTAGATGAAATTAGCCATATAATTGTTTGGGTTGGCTTTGCCTTTGATGGTTTTGTTTTTAATATGAGCATTTGGAAAACAGCCTGAAATGCTGAGCTCCACAGTTTACAAGCAAGAAATGCTGCTGAAACATTGTTAGAAACATATATATGTTGCACATCTGCAGGAAGCCTTACTGTGCCATCACTGATTTTCCTGTATCTCCAGAGTCTGGGCATGGAGGAGAATGTAAAGTACCCCCATCTGATGCAATAAGATAAGGAGAGTTGCCTTTCTGGCCTTTATGATGCAGACACTGCAATCCTGCCCCTCCTTTTCTTAGGCTTGGGTGCAGGTGGCAACTCTCTGAGTGCGCCAGTTTGCCCTTCAAAAAATCAAGGGAATCACGAGGTCTTAAATAAACAGTGAATAACCTGCTCAGCACAGGTTGTTTACCTGTTAAGTACATTGGACTCTCTTGGTGGGATTCAGGTGCCCATCCATAACTCCCTGCCATTATCTTCAGCATCCCAAAATATCTCAGACCTCATTGCAAGACCAGCATATGTGATCTTGGTGATCTGGACCTTGGTGAATTAGCAGCTGGAGACTAGGCCAGTCTTCTTTTTTTTCAATTTCTTGAGGGTGAGACACTCAATTTCTTAAGGGTAAGAGCCTTAAGCAACCAACAGTTTTCCCACTTTGTGTTGGACCAGGTTTTTTATTTTTGATCCTGGTGCTTTTCTATTGGCCAAGTACAGTACAACTACCCAGAATTCATCAATGTTATCTGACAAGTGATTTAAAAAAAAAAAAAAACAGTCTACAAAATCAGAAAGGTAAAATAAAAGAAAACCTGGTGAAAAAATGGCACCTCTAAAATAACAGAGAAGCTGAGCATAGAATTAGCTGTACTGGAAGCAGCAACATAATTATATGTATAAGGAGAGGAGTAAAATGAGCATTTTAAATAATCCTAAAATGAAGAGATGAACAGCTGAAGGTCGAGTGAGCCATTTCACCATTATCTTCGCTGTGAAATAGGCTCTGGTGCTCTCTGTATACTTGGGGTCCTTTCTTCTGCTGTTGCTGCCCTGTAAGTGTCCAAGGCCAGGTTGGACCAGGCTTGGAGCAACCTGGTCTAGTGGAAGGTGTCCCTGCCCATGGCAGGGAGTTGGAAAGGGATGAGTTTTAAGTTCCCTTCCAACCCAGCCTTCTGGGATTCTATGGCCTTATCTAAGCCCCCCATTAATGTGTGAGGTGATGCCATTTGTTTCTTCTTGAGGCTTGTCTACTCCTAAGCCAGAATTGCAGCATGGCTCTCTGTTTCCAGGAGAGACTGTGTGAGCTGTCTGGTTCTTCACCTGCCACACATGACCTCATGAAAGATGCTCATTTCTTCTCCTGGGTCCTGTCCACACATGGCTTATTATTCATGTGCTCTCCTAGACTACAAGTCTGATGACGAGCAGCTGAGGGAGCTGGGGGGGCTCAGTCTGGAGAAAAGGAGCCTCAGGGGGGATCTTCTCACTCTCCACAACTCCCTGATGGGAGGGTGGAGGTGGGGGGGGGGGCTGGGGCAGGGGCAGGCAGGTTCTACTCCCAAGGAACAGGGGACAGGACCAGAGGAAACAACCTCAAGCTGTGCCAGGAGAGGGTCATGTTGGATCAGGGAAAAATTCTTCACTGAAAGGGTGGTAAAGTGCTGGAACAAGAGTTCACCATCCTGGAGGGATTTAAAAGCTATGTAGCTGTGGTGCTTAGGGACATGGTTTAGTGGTGGACTTGGCAGTGTTAGGTTACTGTTTGTACTCAGAGTTCTGTTAGTTATGGTTGATTAGCTCTGGACTAGGCAAGGCTTGCATGTGACTGTTTTCATAATCATGGAATTGAAAGACATTTTGGGTGGAAAGGGACCTTAAAAAGCCCATACAGTCCCACCCACTGCCATGAGCAGGGACAATTTCCACTATCCCAGGCTGCTCCAAGCCCTGCCCAATCTGGCCTTGGACACTTCCAGGCCAGGGATGGGACAACCACAGCTTCTCTGGGCAACAGAAGGGTCGTTTCTCCTGATCCAGAAGACCTATTTCCAGTAAAAGTACTCATCACTACATATCTAACTGCACAGACACGGGGTTCATGCTGCACATCCAGGCAGTGGTTCGTTAAAAATGTTTCATAGTCAGGTGGATTTATCTTTGTACATTCTTTAAATTAATTCTCCTCCAAATCACACAGAATCATCCGTAATATCTGAAACAAGGTGGGAAAAGGGAATAGTTATAGCCTGAGAGGGTTCTTTCAGACACAAGATATTAAACTGTGTTTTGATCAGCTCCTTGTAGAAATGTACATTAACTGTAAACCATGGTTCTTCTTGTAAGCAGGTAATGATCCTGTCAGTTGCAGACTAATTGCCCCTACCTTGTTCTAAATTCTGCTGCATTGAAAAACCCAGAGTCACATTCTAATCCTAATCACATTCCGCTTTGAAGAATATATAGTGGTTGTGTGTTTATTCAGCTTCTCTCCCCAGTAATTTGTTTGATTGTCTGTTACTTGCAATCTGCACTAACTGAATAAATGTGCTCTGTGTCCTGATGGGAAGTTATGCCTTTCATTTAAGCTACTTTAATGCAGATGTTTTGCCTACAAATGGTGTAAATTCTTCTCACCTTTCTGTTCTAAAGTAGTTTCAATGCACAGAATGAAAAAAAGCATGTTAACCATTTGTAGAAGGTAATAAAGCAACAGAGCAAAAACTGTATTTATTTAATACTGGGTTAATAATGATCTTTGTGGCTTGAAAGCGTCACATCAGCTTATGAATAAATAAGTAAATAAGGGTGCTAAAATATGAGAAGGAGAAGATGGTGTTATATCCCTTATTCTGTTCCTCCATCTCCAGTAACAGGTATTGTCTGTATTGTCAAGACCAGGAACAGAGTCTATCTTTTCATACTATTTTTTTCTTTCACTTTTTTTTTAATATAATACACACACACATATATTCTACATAGTCCTATATAAGTCTTTTTGAAAAACACTGAGCATATGCTAAATTACCTTCCAGCTTCCCACATAATTTTCCTGAAAAAGAGTACAAGGCCAATGGATACGTCCTATAAGCACAAAACAATCATTAGTAGGACATTTTTATTAACACTAGATCATGTGATAATAGAGATTTATTGTGATTTTACCTTTGGAATCCCCTGAATCTTAATGAGATTTTTTTTTCTCCCTGTTCTGAATTTCAATGAGAAATACTCCAAGTGTCATGGCCATGTTAAATATTTGTGAAATCCTTCCAGCTTACTTTCAGCATTTTAAAAATAAACAACTGGTTTTGTGGAGGCATTTTTTCAAGTTAACAGAAGAGACATTGACTTTTAGTACAAGAAGCATTCTCTGCTAAAAAGAGGTTACACTTGTAAAATGCTAATGTCTAAATTATTTATAAAGAGAATCTGAAGTTGACTTTCAAATGTTTAGTTCAAAAGCTACCTGAAAGTGTTGACCAATTAGTGATTTCTTACCAGATCAGGCTGGGGTTGGGGTTTTTTTGGAAAAACAGACTATTCATTTAAACTCCAAAATATTTGGAAGGAAGGTCTGGAAACCTGATGTTTATTAATTCATGAAAGACTTATACTAATTAGCAGTGTTCATTTCCCAGAGACGTATTTAGGCTGCAGAACCAAGCCCTGCTGCATTCCTTATAGAAAGAAAGAAGTCCTATCAGGCCATCCATGAAAGCATCCTAAACTGACTACTGCTCTGAGAGAGTTCTTCTCTCTCTCTCTCCATTGAACAAAGAGAACACAGAAAGAGTTTTGCCTCCCAAAGATACTTTCCTCATATCCTAGGGTGCTCTCCTGAGCAACAGTGCTGCTACCAGAGGGCAATAAATTAGTTAATTCTGGTAAAACCAAAATTCTTGAGACATCTATGGACACTGACATTTTCTGGTTAAGGTTGTGGTATCTCAGTATTCAATATTTTTAAGTTACTTCTTTTCTTTAAAGGATTTACTACTCATTATTTTCTACTCTTTGGTCAAATGTTGGGATCTCTGTCTGATTGCTCCAAAGAGTCATTTTTTCCTCTTCTGTTCTTATAAATGCACTCTTACACTTTTCTGTGTTTTCTTCTTTATAGAATCAGAGAATCACAGAATGGTTTGGATTGGAGGGACCTTAAAGCTCATCCCATTCCACCCCCTGTCATGGACAGGGACACCTTCCACCAGATCAGGCTGCTTCCAAAAAATCCAACACTGGATCTTCAGCATTTGGATCAGTCAGAGATTTTTAATTTCTTCACATTCTCTTTTTAGTATTTTTTTTCTATATAAACATATTAATCCTCTTCTCAAGGAATTTAGCCCTTCTCTCATTTTTCTGTAATATTTTTACTGTTAGTCTCTCTTGCCAGATTTAATGGACAATATTAAAAATCCCAGCTGCTTCACAACCATTGATTGTTTGAAATAAATCTACCTTTTTTTTTTTCTTTTTTTTTATTGGCTTGCCACATTTCTAGGGGACACAGAAGGAAACCTAAGTTATACTCTCACATTTCAAGAAAATGTCAGTGTTGATAGGGAATTCAACTCTTCATTCGTCCTCTGAAAATACATTCATAGGTCAATTTACTTCTGTTATTGTATTCTTTTCCTTGATCATTTTAATCCAAGGCATCTGGCCCAAATCTGTTATATTCAGTTTTGGTTCTGGCTCAAAAAAACTGATTACAGATTGGCTGACCCACACAAAAGGCACTTGGAAGCTAAGATTTTATTAGGGTTTAGTATTCCTGCCTTGCATTTTTAAAAGTCTTGTGCTAAGATTACAAAATAAAGAACTCAAAAAAAAAAATTGAAAATCAAGGAATGAGAAAGTTTGAGGTCTTGAGATAAAAAAGAAAGAAAAGCATAAAGAAAGAAGAAATTTCAGCAGGAAAAGAAGCATGATAGTAAATATTTTAAAAAACTTAGTAAAGCATGGGTTCTGGGTCTGTAAAGGAAATTGAAAGGCACTTGGGGAATCTGATTGTTGGGAGCATGTGGGAACACTTTTTAGCTACACATCATTCCCATTGGTGCTCGCTGTTTTGTTGGGACCGTGTATGACACTCAACACACTAGAAAGTGGCATGAGGTTAGCTCTGTTGCACCGTTAGGTACTAAAAGCAATAAGTACAAAAAAATGAAAAATAAAATAAATTGGTTGACTTAGAGCTTGGAGGAGGAAAATTACTGTCTGTGGGAGAGCCATGGTGAGAGCTGCACCATTTTGCTTTGGTGTGGTGTAAGGTCAGACTGTAAACAGAAGCTGTTCTAATGACATTCTCCTCTATTTTGTTTATTTCTGTTCCATTCAGGTCGACCTGCTTGTTCCTACAAAAATCACTGGGATCATTACCCAGGGAGCTAAAGATTTTGGTCATGTCCAGTTTGTGGGGTCCTACAAGCTTGCCTACAGCAATGATGGGGAGCACTGGAAAATATACCAAGATGAGAAGCAGAAGAAGGATAAGGTAAAGCACAGACAAAATTGGTATTTGGGTTGTGTTGACCCCTCAGTCTGTAGGTTATTGCACACTGCCTTCTTTATGGGGTTCCATTTGCATGGGATCGCACAGATAAAAGTCAAGGTGGATAAAAAAAGAATCATATAACACCATGACATTCACAGTGCAGCAATATTACACCTATCAGTGCAATGCACCTGACTTAATGCTATTAAATATGGGATATAAAACTTTGCAGTTCTCCTTTTATTGGAATTATTTCTTTATTTAACTCCAAAGGGGAAGGTGTGTAAATAGCAGTTTATTTGTATATTCAGAAACAGTGTTTGAGTGCAAATTTTAGTAACCATGCACTATTTTCAGTATTTTTTTGTGAAGCACATCTTTAGTGTGCCTCATTACTTGTAGCCATTTTGGACTGATTTTCTCGAAATTAATGGGTTTCAAATAACCAATGAAAATATTATTTTTATTACACTGTAAAATGAATAAAAGCATTTAAGAAAGTTTCACAACTTCCTTTGCCAATGTTTAATGAGCACCATAGGGAAAGTATAGGTTTGCTGATTGATTTACCTGGAAACATTTAACTTTCCTTTCCTTATTCATTATACCTTTACTTTAAACAGCATAACACTTTCATACTGCAAGTACCTCAATTCACAATATCATGTGTTAAGAAAAATATTACAGCATATGCATCGCTTAAGGGAAAGTTAAGCAAGCTGACAAAATGTGAATTATTTATTAGTTATCTTAGTGGGGTTATGTCTCATTGAAACAGGAGGTACATTTATTGAAATACCAGATGGCTGATATGTCTGATAACTTCTCAAATCTGGGTATTCAGGTTGATAAATGTTCCCATTTGCACTTGTATTTTTTAATATAAGCAAAGATTCTTCAGAAAAAAAAAATCATATCCCCCACATTGGTCAATTAAATTAATTTTTTTTAAGTAGTGAGAAAGCTTTTGGTATGTATTGACATGTGTTGTGTGAGTACAAGGAGATCTAATGATAAGGGTTTAGACCACTGCACCTTCTAAATTTCTCTGATTTTAAATGATTGATCAAATATATACCTATTTATTGGGTGAAAGTGTCCTAAATTACTGGGTTAAATATGTACATAGCTGTATGTCCCTGTCTGTATTGTCAAGTTATGTTTGTAAGATTATCACCCAAAGATGATGGGTACCTGATCTGTAAAGTCCCACTTAAGAGCCAAATGTCAAGTCACTGTGGTTTTAACTCACACTGACATTTTTCCCTGTGAAATTCTAAGGCGTTTTAATATGGAAAACCAAATCAGTTGTTTTAACCAGGACTTTCAGTTTAGAAGGTCCTGACACTGATGATTATTGATGTCTCTGATATAATTGGTTATCAGATAAAAATTGAAAACAAACAGCTCACCTTTCATAGGAATTCCATAAATACATTCAATATAAATGACAAATAGTCACTTCAGTGCTTTGTTCACATCCTATTTTAACTCCCTGTAATTTAGAAAGAGAAGGGAATGTTCTACTGTGAAAGAAATGTCTTCTCCAAGCCAAACTTTTGTTAGTGAACTATTGCACTCATTTTATTGTAAAGGAAAACATGCATCCAAGTCCCCAGTGATAAATACAGTCACAACCAAATCTAAAAGAAAATGCACTCTGACTTAACACCACTGTTCCAGTCTACACTAGTTTGTACCATTTCCCAAAACAACTTAATTCTTTTGTTTTCATCATCATCTGTGTTGTTAACTACTATACACATATTCTGTTAGGAACAATGGAAAACTCTTAATCATTCTCCCATTAAAACACATCACATCCTATATTAACTAACATCCCTAAGAGTAAAATAGATGCACATTATTATGATTCTTTAACAGATCAAGAGCAATTAACAGCAGAATAAGACCAAAAACACTTTGCTGGAAAGTAGAAGATTAGCATTCCTGAATCTAAATTTGTACAAAGTAAAGAAAGATCATTTAGTAAGAGTCAAGACCTAGGTCTTTGATACAGAAACACAAATCTAGAATATCTTTTCTATTTTTAATTTTTCCCATATCACAAAAGTCTGAAAAAGTCACAAGTCTGATGGCAAACATTACAGAAGTGAGTGAATTTGGGAAATAAGTCTGTTCAATTCTAGAGATAAGGCTTAATTCAATTATTTGTTCTTGACCTCATATAAGACTCATATCCTGCACTATTCTCCATCAGATTATTATTTAATATGTTCACAGAAACAGATATTGATGAAAATTCTACAATGTAAACAGTCAACTCCAGTGTTTAAATATCCTTAAAGGTGGAAAGTGGCTTATCCCCCTCACACCAGCCCTGCCCTCAGAGGACAGAAAAGACTGATTTTATCTTAATTTTTCCATTTTGTTTTGGCTGGAATACTTTAACCTATTTCTTCTTAGTTTGTTCTTGGGGAAAAAACAATCTTTTTTCTTTCAGTCTTCCCTCAAAGTGTTTATTTTCTCAACATCAGATCATTATTTTGTATTCTGATTGGAGCAGCTTTTCCTGAAGTGTGTTTTCACAAACTTGGTGCAATCTTTAGCACAGAACTACTGCCTGTTCCATCATTCTCCATAACCTGTGACATTGGTTATGACTTCCTAAGGTTTGGCTTGCTACTCATCATTATTAAATTGTAATATTGTTCTTTCTCCAGTTTACCAAGACCACTCCGAATTTTGATCTCACCTTTTGAAATGGGAACAAGCTTGATCACATCTGTACTCATAGCAAGTAAATCAATTTCCATTGATTTCATTACTGAGAGTACATTAATTTCCTTGGCCAGGGGAAAGGAGCCCATTAAACCCAGCAAACCCCCCTAGTCTGACACCAAACCACAGCAATGCTGTAGCTCACCCATGAGAATCAGGGGAGAAATAGCATCACTGGTCCTATCTGACAGTGTCATCTTCACACAGGATCCACAACAATTTCCTTATCTTAAGGTGAGACACAAGATTTGTTCCCAAATGCAGGAACACTGTAGAAGAAACCAAGTTTTTGCAGCAAAGAGAAACTGTTGTGAAAGGTTTCATCTGTATTCAGGAGATACAGAAGGGAGGTAAAAGGTAGATACTGATGACTATCAAAAACAGCAAGCATAAATTATTCATACTTCACCCTCATCACCACTTCTATTTATTAACTGAACATCTTGATTTGTTCTATGACGGATAGAATGTACAGATTCTTTATTTCTTCTGCAGGTGATTTACTCATTCTATACTCATCCTGTCATCCTTGTATAATCATCCAAAAATTTTGGAGAAAGGTGGTTCCAAAACATTTCAGGAAAAGGAAGACAGGATGGAAAAAAAAACAAAACAAAACAACCAAACAACCAAAAACCTTATTTTTAAAGTCCCAGACACAGAAATTAGGGAGATATTCATAGGCTGGCAATAATGATTTGTGGATGAATATTGTGATTTTAATGCATTTAAGTAAGAGCTTAGAACTTAAAACTGTCTGGTGCTGAGCATCTCACTATTCCTCAGTTTATAGGATGAGTCCTACATATCAAGAAATCTCACTGAATTCCTGAGGCTGTTCCCTTTTCCCTCTTCATCATTTGTGATGTGATTTTACAAAGGAAAAAAAAGTATTGGTCTCTTGTATTTTATTGTGTAAAATACAATATATTGTATCTTGTATATATCTTTGTATAAATATATAAAATATTGTATCTTGCACACTGTGTGCAGCCTGTGTCTTTGATCAGTCTGTAACAAAATAGTGGTTTAGAGGAGAAGTAAATACAGTGTTCAGTTTTCTTCTTTGCACCATTTCAAATGGAAAAGCTGCTCCAAGAACAACGTCCCCTCCAGCTCCTATTTGGCTTCTGCTGTTTTAATGGCCAGTCATTTCATTTCACATCTGTGCTGAATTTCTGTGAGTACAGACAAAAGTTTTACTGGCTCATAAAAAAAAATATATAACTTTAGAAAATGAAGCCTTTCTCATTCATTTTAAATGGTTTGAATGAGTTGCCTGGAAAAATATGAAAGCTTTGCCTGTTGCCTCCAAGAAGTAAAATAAACTATGTTGCAGGCTGTCACACAGGAAGAAAATATATTTTAGAAACAGGACCAGAGCTAATAGCTATCTTATTTTTCTCAACTAGAGGTCAGTAGCTCACTATGCTTCCAAAGCTAAGGACATCCAACCCAAATCTGACCTTTTTTTTTAAATTCACATTCCACATGTGATTTATAAATTGCACATCCTGCTGCAGGTAACTCAAGGCCAGCCGCAGTGTCAAATGGCATTTCAAAGGCTGTTTTTTACAGGAAGATGAGAACATTTGAAAGTAGCCTAAAGGAGTCTGGCAGTCTGCATCATTGTCAGTCATTATCAGCCATCAACAGTGCAATTAGCTACAGGTAGACAATATCCAGTATGCAAATGGCCACTGGATTTGGGTACAGAATGATGGAATTAGTTATAAGTTATATGCTTTTGTATGTGCATTATATTGCCAGAGAAATAAAAGACAGGAACCTACTTACAAATGGACAGTTAGATCATGTCATATTAAAAAGTCTTCCTGCTAGATTTGCTAATGGTTTTTCTGATGTTGTTTAATTATTTAACACCTGGTTTACACTGGTAGATTTCATTCCTACATATAATCTACATACTTGGCACAGGTAAAGAGCTTTTGTTTTAGTAATATTATTATTATTACTATTTAATACTATTATTTACAGTAATACTTGTAATTTCTATTCTAAGTGACTTTTTTCTGCACTGGTTTAAATTGAAAATGAATTCTATTATTTTCAGCAGTATTAAGATGATTTCTGTCAGATGACAACCTTGCTATACTCATTCTAGGTATCTGTCTCCCTCATACCACACCAAGAGCTGAGGGAAGACAAAATGCTCATATAAACAGTCTACCTTGAATTTCTGGGGGGACGTTGATCTTCAAAATATTTCTCTTTTTGACTTTGAACCTCCTATAAACTATGAACAGTGGAATAAATTCCCATTTTATTACCATCAGTACGTAGATTAAATGGGAAAGATAGGAAGAATGTGATAATATGTTTCATAAGTTTAAAGGTTTTATCTGCTTGTATCTATTCTGAACCTCAAGAAATAATAAAGGTCATGTAATATATAATCATGTGTATCATATATAAATACACTTTATGTATAACAACAGAGGGAAAGGATGACTTTTTTCTTCTCTTAATCACTCCAAAATACATGTGCACACACTTACATGCGTGTGTTTATATATCTATATATGTCTATTAAAAAATCCTTCACCAGACTTTTACTGTGGAAAGCATCTTCCAAGGGATGTAATATCCCTATAAACAGTAGCTCTGTTTCTGGTGAGGAATCAACACCTCTTTCGCTTTGTGTAGTCCACCTGTGGAAAGGTGGTGAAAAGGTCACTCCAGCAGCAGCAAAAAATTTCAAAGTAACTAATTGGACTCCTCAAATCTGCAGATTCCTTCCCTTGCTTAAGCAAGTCTTCTTTGGTGAATAGTAATGAAATATAAAATGTTACTAAAGTAAAAGGAATATGGCTGTCAGAAATTGCTTTTCATGCAAATTCTTTTTAGATTTTAAATGAATAATGTCCCCTTTATTTATACGAACACTGAGATGTTCTGCACTGAAGTAAACTCCAAAGTCAGGTGTAGACACTTTATAAAACATTCTTCTTCTAATATGGGCAGGATTAACTGCTCCATGAGATGTTTAAAATATTCTGCTCAGAGTGAAAAATATGGTTAAGCTAAAGCAGACAACATAGTGACTTTACCATCTCAGAGCTCATTATTCAGTCTCAACTCAGCCATTATTATAAATAGCAGGTACCAGTAATGCTACGGGTGATGAAGACATTTCATGTAAATACAAGTTTCTGTGAGATATGAGCTCCAGAAAGGCTGTCTGTGGAGAATCAGGCTCTCTGAATTTTCATCCTCTGTGAACATCCATTGGCACAGCGCCACAAACTGTTTCACCCGCTACAGCCACCTATCAACAGGTCCTGTAGATGTGCCCTAAATACAAGTTTGGAGCAAACCAAACATCAATGGTGATAAGTTCTACTTTTCTCAGTCTGGTAGTCTTCAGATACTTTTCCTAAATTATTCTGTCTTAAAACATAGAATAGTTTTCTTTTTTAAATTCTAATCAACTTACACTGTCAGTATTTGGATTTACTGCTGATGCCATAAAACAGTTCTGTTGAAAAATCTCAGTGAATGTTTGAAGTCAAGACATTCAAATTGCTTGTCAGACACAAGTATAAACAAGAATTGCTTATAATTCAGAAATCTTTTTTTTTTTTGGCAGAGAGTATCTACCTATTTTCCATGTTTTCATTCTCTTTTGCATAAAATGATCATGAATTAAGTTATCATATTTAAAAGCACAACAGATGCATTTTCTAGGTTTTTTTTTTAATAACAGCTGCAAGAGACTAAACTACAGAGGAGCTACACATGGATGTGGGGTCTGTATGTGTAAAATTGCTGCAGCTGCTGAGTAAATGTTTTAGCAAGTTACACCTTTTAAATATGCAGACTGACATAAATAGATATAGCCAGTATAAAATCTGTAACATTCTACAACAGAAATGTCAAAAAACAGGAGCTTTTTAGTCCATTTTTACCAAAAAAATGCACCTTGCAATGTGCAGAGTCACTGGCTGGGAGGAGGATGAAGCTCTGTCCAAAGGAAGGAACATCCTGTAGCAGATACAGAAAATTTAAATAGTAGGGCTGTTATGCTTCCCTGGTGCACTTTCCCAGCTTCTGGCTTTTTTTTTTTTTTAATCTGTGTCCTTACTAGCCCCTGCTGGCTTTGCCCCTCACAATTTATCTGATCTTTAACAGAGGTTAAAGGCTGTGAGAGTTGTGCCACAGTTTAATTATGTGTTGAATGGGGAGCTGTGATCTTTGGGTGGCCCAAGATGACCCTACTGTCATTACAAGAGGACAGTGCAATATTACCTGCTGTCTATTTTCCTCACACCACTTAGAGTTTTATAGACATCTATAATATCTCCTTTCAGGCTGAAGGGACTTATCTGTTTAATAATTTGCAAAAGGACATTCTTCAGTGTTTGTGGCTGTCTTGATGCTTCTCTATTTATTTGCCATTTGGGATAAGGCAGGAGCAGATCTGCACCAACACAGAGCTCAAAATGAAGATTTTTCACTGGCTTTATGGTCTTACGCATTAATAACTCACATTCTGTACTTTATTCAGTCACCTTTTTTTCTTTTTTTTTTTTTTTGTCAGTGAGCATATTTTTACATACAGCTATATGTTGTAATTCAAACATCAGCTTCTCGAATGTTGGTAAATCATTACAGTCTTCAGAGGTAGTGTATCCTGAAAAAAACTACTCAGAAACAAATTTGAGGAGTGGTCATTGAGAGGTACCAGCTCTTCAAGAGCTTTTAATTGCTTAGGTGGTTTATTTAGAGTTGACTGTTTGGGCATAAAGCAACATAAAGTTACTTTTGGCTGCACAAATAGCTTTTTTTTGATGTCAGATGTCATGTTTTGTCCTTAGTCTTCCCTGCTCTTTCCAAGTTCCTTCACTCCATTAGTGAATTGAGGCTGAAACAAAATAAAAAGTGACAAAATTTTTTTTTTCCTATGAGAAATTTGCCATTTGGCCACAGCAAAAAAATCCAGTACGTTTGTCTTAGAATGTTATATATCGGCTGATCACATTGGCCGATGCTGACAAAGCTTCCCTCTCTTTCTGGTAAATTTATTTCCCTGAAATCTGTTTTCTGATCTAGCACATTTAGTTATTCCCTCGAAACCAGATTTGAATATTGAGGGAAAGTGAATCTCATATTTGCATAAAAGTAACCTCTGAAACAGATGAGTTTGAATTCAAGTGGTAATGAAGTTATGTATAAACTAAAAATAAAATTTAGTTCTTGTTTTCCTGCTGTAAGTAAATTATATAATCCTATCTTCTTCAAGTGAATTTGTTGCTGGGCTTGCATTACATAATTTTATTCATTTTGCATAGCTATATTATGATATGAATACTGGGGCTGTAAAGAGGTTCTCCTGGTAAACCACTTTTTTTTTTTTCTAAGCCTTCATTTAAATGCTATCTTTGAAATGCATCTTCCATAGGGGGAATGAAGTAGTGAATAAAATTAGTTTCCAGTAGTTCTGCAGCAAGAACTGTCTGTATTTATGCATTGCTTATCATCTAGCTTGGTAAAAAATATCAACAGATATATCACATGCATGTGCAAGAAGTCACATATATATAAAAAAACTATTTTTAAGCTTTCCTAGCTGGGGATGCTGGGGGGTTGCCGCTCCGTAATTTCAATAATGAGCTTACTGCCTTTTATTGTATGCTACAAATGAAACTCAACTTCAGGTGCAACCTTGTTAGCTCAGGCTCCAGCTGATTTATGCAATCAACACTGTACTCAGGCAGAAAACAATTTTTTCTGTGGTAAATACATATTTTTTCTCCTTAGAGTCACAACACTGGTGTTTCTGCGGTCAGTCTCTCTGCATCTTATCTGAACTGCTACATATTTTAATGCTCCCATCTCCGTGTTAGTGAGATACCAGACAAGAAGGGGAATTCATCACTTGTGAAAGAGCATCACTAATGGAGGGCACATGTTTCATTTGGGGTGCTAAATTTATAACACTGGAGGGAGGCTTCCAAAATTCAAATAAGACGTGCAGCATAGAGATCAGAAGCTGTGTAAACATGTTACAAAAGGGCTAAAATAGTAGATCAGCCTCTTCTGAACTCAAACTCTAACATTTTCCCAAGAACTTCTAGGAAAGTTGTAATTCTGCATTAATTCAGTCGTATAAGCACACCTCCAGGAGGTCCATATATTCTTCTCTGCATGGTGCAAACAACAGCCATTTGTTTCAAGTTAAAAAGCCACCAGACTCAGTTTTTAGCAATGAGAAGTGAATTGGCTGACATTTTAGGAGAATGAACACTTTCCATAAAAACTGAAAATAACCCAAGGGGATAATCTGATCATTTTGCCAAAAATTGGTGTTATGGCCTTTGAATTTAAATAGTATCTGTCAGGGGGAAAAATCTGGCACTGATTTAACACAGACAGAAGTTTGGGAACTCATGTGTTGCTTAAGCAATACTAGTGGAAATAAGATCATAGCATGCACTGTACTGTGCTAGGATTTTTTAATTTGATCACAACCAAATGCCCTTAATTCATCTGCTGACTTTTGCTTGACATGAGAAGAGTATCCTTGACAATCACCAACTTTACAAAGGCTTTGTGTAGTTACATCCATTCATAAGTGATACAATAAATTTCTTCTTAATTTTAATTATTGTTATTTTCTTGGCAACAATAACATGATCTCCTGAGATTAATTTGAGATTATACAAATGCCAAGTAGAAAGACATTTAATTTTTTAAATGTTAATGAATTTTATGTAAATTTTGGGGCCAGGCCCTGAGTGTTGGCAGTAGATTAAGCTTTGAATCAAGGAGGGGCAGGCACTGATCTCTTCTCTGTGGGGACCAGTGACAGGATCCAAGGGAATGGCCTGAAGTTGTGTAAGGGGAGGGTTAGGTTGGATATCATGGAAAGAGTTCTTCCCTCAGAGGGTGGTTGGGCCTGAACAGGCTCCCCAGGGCAATGATCACAGCATCAAGGCTGACAGAGCTCAAGAAGTGTTCGGATGATACTCTGGGTCACATGGTGTAACTCTTTGGGATGGTCCTGTGCAGGGCTGAGGGTTGGACTTGATGATCCTTGTGGGTCCCTTCCAACTCAGAATATTCTGAGATTCTGTGAATCAAAAGCTTGTATCTGCCACAGTGTGTCATTACATGCCATGGAATTCCAAAGTCTTAGTAAAGGCGGGTGCTCTTTGCAGCATCACTTCATAGAATCACAGGTTTGGATTGGAAGGGACCTTAAAGCTCATCCAGTCCCACCCTGTGCTATGGGCAGCGACATCTTACATTAGCCTAGGTTGCTCCAAGCCCCATCCAACCTGGCCTTAGACACTTTCAGGGTTGGGGTAGCCACAGCTTTTCTGGGCAACCTGTGCCAGGGCGTCACCATCCCCACAGGGAAGAATTCCTTGCTAATATCCCATCTAAACCTTGTCTCTGTCTGTTTAAAACTTAAGTTCAATGCACAGATGATAAAAGTTGATTGCAGAGCAATGCCCATGGGTGCATCAGGGGCTATTCCTCAGCCCACACACTCCTAAATCTCCTTGTTGCCTCCCTTCAGGTGTTCCAGGGGAACTTTGACAATGACACACACCGCAAGAACGTCATCGACCCGCCGATCCACGCGCGGCACGTGCGGATCCTGCCTTGGTCATGGTATGGCCGGATCACACTGCGGTCAGAGCTGCTGGGCTGCACAGCCGAGAACTGAGAGGGTCCCACTGCCACCGAGGGTCCCTCTGTGGAGGAAACAGTACAAAGCCTGTAGGATGCTGAGTCGGTGTTCCATGAACCAAGTGCTCACTCATTTTATGGTAGGCCGCTAACTGTCTTTCGCAAGGAGGTCTAAGCCTGCCCTTTAAGTGATCCAATCCAATTTTGTCCTTGAAATCTGTTAGTCTTATCCCTTCTGCTGTGGAATTATCTTCCTAGTTTTCCTTTGAGTTGTTCACACCAGTTGAAATGTATTAAGGGAAAAAAACCAACCAAACAGCAGCATCCTTTTTACAAGGAAGAGAAATGGTGTGACGACTCTTATTTGCAGCTTTAGGAACATTGGGCTGACGAGTTCTCCATAAATCATACTGTCATCTTACTTGCAAAAAGTGATACTGCAGCTTTTAGCAATAAGTTTACTTGGGGATGACTGCATTATAGTAATTGTGCCTATCAAACACTGTCAGTACTTATGATATATATTTTGGAAGATACTCCTTGGTACTGTAGAGCGCAGTACCTGTGGTGTTACAAGCTACCTTTCATCACTTTCATCTGGACACCAGAGTCCATGCACTTAGAGTGTTTTCCTGATTAGCCCCATTTTCCTCCTCTATTTTGCATGCTATAGAACATGACCTCCATCTTTTCTGTTTAGTATCACTGCTGAGGTTGTTTTCCTTGTCAGAGGTCACCTGTTTGCATATGTAACCAAATCTGCTCTCAGTGTATTATGAAATTAATGAATTTGCCAAAGTTTCTTCAATTTTGCTTGAGATGTACTTTTTCAAGGAGGTAGAAATGAGACACCATGCTACTTGTGGTGTCTCATCTTCGGTGCCCATATAGGTAAAGGCACACGGTGCATCAGAAATCCCATTTCATTACTTGCCCAGGGGTGACCACACAGCCCTAGACAAAGCTGCCCGCCCAGTTACTGCTTTTCAGAATCCCCCTGAATTTCTGTGAGGAGGAAAATGTGGTGAAGGAACCAGGCGCTAAAAGACACACAAGAGGAATGATTCCCTTAATTCCAGGAAAACGCTCTCCGTGTGCTCTTCTTAAGGTCGCGACCTTCCTCCCAGAAGGTGAGAGGTGTCATAGGAGTGCGTAGAAAACCTTGGCCCTTGTCACAAAAGTCCTTTCAGACACACACCAGTGAGCCACACGAGGAGGTTGGTTTCTACCATGCCTCACCATGCCCCATCTATAGAAACGCTTTGCACATGCTATGCTGTTTTAGCAGTGTTATAGTAACCCCACTTTAAAATTTTAGTAGCTTTTAGAAGAAAAAATGGAGCAGCAGTGGGGGTGTTCTCCCTTATGACTCAGTTTCCCCTGTTGATGGAGGTAACAATGCCAACCTTTGAAGAGCAATCCGAGTTTCCTTAGAATAAAGTGTTCTGTGACTATGTCAAAGTATCACCTAAGTCTAAAAAAAAAAAAAAAATCCTGAGACAATGGGCCAGGGACCTTTTTATTTTTTACCTGAAACAACAGCATTTGTGATTACTGCCAACCTTTTAATTTCATAACATGCTGATATGGAGAGAGAGAATGAGAGGCAGAGAGAGAGAGAGAGATGCAGCTGCATGTTTTAGCAAATGTCACTGGACTTATCCTTTTTGTCACTGTTGCATTCTCACCAAAATTCTGAAGTATGAACCTGGGCATTGCTTCCCAGGCCAAGAGCTAGCTGGCCCACAGTCTGCAAAGTGCAAAGTTTACCTTGGACACAAAATGGTTTGGATTTCAAAAAAAACTGCATTTAATCACACATTCTCCACCACAGACTAAATATATATTATCCATTGAACTGTGAAAGACTCCAGAATAGCAGCCAGGAATTTTACATACAAGAATTGGGGATATATTGGTGGCGGTTTTCTGATAGTGTCATTTAAACTGTCACATTTTAGCGAACAGAACACCCTGCCTCTATAAAATGACTTAATCCTTAAACTGTATTTATACAAGTATTTATTTTATAAGGCTTAGACATTTAAAGACTTCTAAAGAAGAGTCCTGTAAAGGTAAAGTATGTGTAAGAAATGTTGAGGTCCTGTGCAACACTGCTAAGTTTGTTCTTTATTTTTTACTTTGTGCTGCATAACAAAAGCCACTAGACTGTTACTGTCTTGTTTGTGACTGTGTTAACAGCATTCCTTAATGATGTATATATGGAGTGGTCTTCAAGCATAATGAGCGATTTTAAAGAGAAAGTCAATCATGGTGGTGCTTCTAACCAGCAAAAAAATCTGAATAATGGAGGACAAGTTTATCCCCAAATTACCTACTGCCCCATTTTTGCACTTTAAGCTCTAAGAAAAAATAATAATAAAAAAAATTAGTAATATATATCTCTTAAAGGCACACACCATTCTTAAAGAGATTCAAAGGCATTTTCCTATTATGGGAGAGTAATTGACCCTGAATTTAATTACAGATATGAAGAATAGCATGTAGCTATTTCTCTAGTCGACTGTATCCAAAAAACAGAAGGCCATTTCAGAAAATTAGGCTCCCTCATTTAACGACTTGTGTTACTGTTATTTTGAAATGTTTTTTCTGTGTTCTTAAGTGATTTGTTTGTTTGTTTGTTTTATCCTTTGTGACTTCAGTTTTGGTTTTGAATTAGTCTTTCTTCGTTTAATAATTTAATTGTTATCCCTTCATCTGCATGTAGAGTTGTCATGGTATGTAACATAGTAATTTTACTTTGTATTAATTTAGTGTTGAATATTTTCATCCTGATGTCCTGTGCCAGCTCTCACCTACCAGCAATCTTCACATCCTACATACCTTGTGATAACACTCTGTGATAATTTACAAAAGAATCATACATTACAATTTCAACCTACGTGACATTATTCCTCAGCTACCAAAAAGCTTTCTTGGAATGGCATTGTGCAGCCATAGTACCAAATCTACTCCCAGTGCCAGCAGCCTAAGTCTGAAATAACTCTTGGTTTACATGAAATACTTGAGATTTAGCACAACAGATAAGAATCAGATTATGGTCCAAAATAAAGATTTTTCCCTTCAATTTTATTTTGTGTCCTAGGTGAGCAGAACACCATTGCCATAGGGGACAAGTTATAATTTAACATGACCGTTCTCTCCCAGTGAAAGTAACCAGCATCACAAAACCAGAGGTGCAGGATAGTGCATGTCCCTTTAAGAGGGGCTGGAGAAATGCTCTGATGTGATCCTTGACTTCTGCATTAGTTGTAACAATGACATTGAACAAGACTAAAAATGTTTTCCTAATTAAATTTCACCCCGAACCAGTTAAGTATTTGTAGGCAGGCTTCACCTTTATGTAGCTGGGTAATGTGCTACGTTTATAGCCTGGGAAATAAAGCTCTATTTTGTCTGTGTTAGAGGCTCATCACATTAACTGGCTCCGGTTTTGGGGTTGACTTTCTCTTTTGGAATGGCTGCATACAAATTAAGTCTCAGTTTTGAAGACTTAAGGATGAGTGTATCTTTGCTATACAACAAATATGAACTATAATATTCAGTGCTGGCTTCTGATGTGTCAGTAAGTACAGAAGTATCTCGGACACAATGATCTTTGAAACCTTTCAAGCTGTGTGGTATTCAAGTGGTTTTGTATATACTTAAATCACGTGGAGCAATGTAAAATCAGTACGACCCTGTCTAGTCTTCAAACTTAACAATAAAACTTTTCAAAAATGAGGTCGTTTTTTGAAGCACTTATGTCGCAATACCTTGAAGGAGATACAACTTAGCATCACTGGCTGCAAATGCAGAGTAGAGATACAACGTGGCATTTTCCTGGATTCATTAGTGGGGTCTTTGCGGTAGGTAAGTTTGTTTCTTGAAAAAATCAAGGGTGGTGCTGTGCTCTCTTCAATGGGTTCCCTTTGTTCTTACACATAAAAGAGCAAAGGTTTCAATGAGCCTAAAAATACTTTTTTTTCCCCTGTCTTACTTCTCTCTGAATGAGCACCAGAAGTGTAAAGTGACAATTTCATTTCCTGTAAGTCAAATTTCCGGGTATTCATCAGTCGTTATCCTCTCTTCTCCACTCCTGCATAGGCAAATTAATTTCTGAGAAGACAAAGAAGAGCTGCAGCCCAAACCTGCTATGAGATGCCAAAATAGGGATGGTTCTTGCTCATGCCTCGGCCTCTCTTCTCTTTTATTTGCTGTGCAGCCTGCTTCCCGAAATTTCCTAGGCTAGTTAACTATGTCATTTCAATTTCTGAAGAAGCCTAGCAGTTAAAGTGGTACATGGAAAGGCATTCATGCCCAAATTTAATTTTTTTTTTTTTTTTTTTTTTTTTTTTTCTTAAAGGAGATGGAGCTTCAGTGGTTGACTCCTGGAATAAACCCATACATAGACATGCTTGTGCCCTTTCACTAAAAATGGTCTTTTAGAGACAAAAACCCCTCACAACCATGCACTGGTGACAGTGTCTGCCAACACTCAAAACAGCATATTGTCTTTCTATAGAAGAGTCACAGAACTGCAGTTTTCCCAACTTCTGACAGTAATAAAAATAAAAAAAATAACACTGCACACACAAAAAAGAAAAGGAGTACTTTTGGAGAATGATGGATGAATATTAGCACTTCAGCCATAAATTTCTGAAAATATGCATCTTGAACCTTTCTGACTTTTAATTGTAAATTATGGCTGTTTCATGAAACATGGGGAGTTTTCCTGAGGAATTGAAAAGTGGGCTTTCCTCTCATTCTCCATAACCCCAGGAATTCTAGAGGAGACAATGAGAGAAAATAATTAGTAAGTCTCTTCAGAATAGCAACTATTTATCAATGCCCACCCTCACATACCTGCTGCTAATGAGCTCAAGGGATTGACATGCATATCAACACTCTACATCATTGTGAAAGAAGTAGTCCTTGATGCTTCTGTGGTAAACACAATGGCACTTGCTTTGTACCTTAGATTCAAACAGCAGGAGACCAGTCTGTTCACTTAGTGATCACTAAGTGACCTGTGATCACTTCCAAAAAGCAAAATGGATAAAAAGAGAAGGTAATTTTAAAATAGGACTATCTGGGAAGCATCATCTCCTCGGATGGTAAGATTGATGGAGAGACAGACAACAGGTTAGCAAAGGCATATAATGCTTTTGGAAAACTCCATAAAAGAGTTTGGTGTAATAAAGACTTGAAGAAAAGTACAACGATCAGTGTTTACAGAGCCATTGTACTGTTTACTCTTTTATATGGGTCTGAATCATGGGTCATTTACCGCCACCACCTGCGATTCCTAGAACGCTTCCATCAACGCTGCCTCCGTACAATCCTAAACATCCACCGGTCAGATTATGTGATCAATACATCTGTTCTTGAAAAGGCAGCAGTTACGAGTATTGAGGTCATGTTACTGAGAACACAGCTGCGCTGGGCAGGACACGTCTCAAAGATGAAGGACCACCGCCTCCCTAAGACTGTGCTCTATGGCGAATTTGCCACTGGCTGCCGCAAGAGAGGAGCCCTGAAGAGGAGATACAAGGACTCCCTGAAACAATATCTCAGCCTTGGCCATATTGATCAACATCACTGGTCTACTCTGGCCTCCAATTGGGAGACAGGGAGACACACTATTCATAACGCTACTGCTTCTTTTGAGAACGCATGCAGGATCATTCTCAAGGAGAAAAGACAATGCAGAAAGAACCTTGTCTTGCCAATACCACCTAAGGAGTCTTTCTGCTGTGCCTTTTGCAACCGGACTTGTCTATCTCTCATTGGCCTTTTTAGCCATCAGTGTGCTTGTAGCAAGAATGGATAGAATCCTTCTCAAGTCTTCATTCGCAAAGCCTAGTCATGAATGAATGAATGAAAATAGAAGATAATTTTACTGATCCAACGTCTTTTTAATTTGCATAATTTTCTTAATAGAGAGATACTTTAGGATGCAAAAGACTACTCTAGATTAAGAATATTAAAAAAAAAAAAGATTTGCAAAAAGCTTTGTTGTGTAACATTATAATTACATTTATTGCAAATATCTTTCAATGATGCATGTATCAGTGCCTGGTGAGCTGTAAATGTATATATATTTCAATTCCTCTGAATGTAAGAACATGGAGACATCTTGGTCTCGCTGATGGGTTGTGGTTATTTGAGGCCACACATTGGACACATCAGGTCAGCAGGCACATTTCTGACTACATGAAGGAAATCAGCCCTCAAAAGATGGTAGGAAAGGTCACTAACCATTTGCATTCAACTGAAAAATCAAAAGCAGACTAAATGAACATTTTAAGATGTGTTTGTTTTCCAGGATGCTATGAGAGGTCAGTAGGAGTTGTGGAGAAATATATTGCCTTGGCCACGATAAATGTACACAATCAAGTACAAAAACTGCTGGACATAAAATATGTATGTGATCCATTGAAGTGGGATAAAAGGCCCCTTAAAAAGTGATACATGTTATTTTCTTGTGAAAGTGTCAGATAATATGATTTAGACACCATAGACCGATGCACAGTGGACTTGTACAAGGTCTGACTGGGACTGATTTATCCTTCTAAAGTTTCTGGGGAAGGGGAACCTCAATCCATCCCACTCTGACCATTTTGATACCAGTGCCAGTAAGAGATGCCCAGAGCCTGAGCAGGGCTGATAGATCAGCAGGAGAGCATCTGAAGGGGATTCCCCAAGGGACAAGGGAATTCCAGCCACTCTGGTCAGTGAAACGGCTTCAGTGGGGACCCAAACTAAATGTCCCTATGATGACACATGGGGAGTGGGGAATAAACAAGAGGAGATGGAGATATGTGCACATCTGCAGAGCTTTGACCTTACTGGCACCACAGAGATGTGGTGTGATGGCTCCTGCGACTGGAGTGTTGGAATGAAAGGACACAGGTTCTTTAGGAGGGACAAGAGAGGGAGACAAGGAGGGGGTGTCACCTGTACGCCAGAGACCAGATGGAGCTGGTTCATGGAGCTGTACCTGGGGATGGAGGAGGAGCTGACTGAGAGCTTGTGGGTCAGGAATAAAGGGAGGGCAAGGACAGGGATATGCTGCAGACTGCGGGAAATCTGAGTAGATGACACCCTCTATAGACAGGAGCAGCCTCATATTCACAAGCCTTGGTCTTCATGGACGTCTTAATCCCTAGTATAGAATCATGGAATCATAGGTTGGGAGGAACCTTGAATCCCGTCCGGTTCCACTTCCTGCCATGGGCAGGGACACCTTCCACTAGCCCAGGTTGCTCTAAGAGCCATCCAAGGGTCTTGGACACTTCTACGGATGGGCCAGCTACAGCTTTTTTGGGCAACCAGTGTCAGGGCCTCACCACCCTCACAGGGAAGACTTTCTTCTCAACATCTAATTTAAACCTACCAGGAGTGGCTGGTGAGGAATATGAAGCTCAAGGGCAGCTTGGGCTGCAGGGACAACAAAATGGTGAAGTGAAAGACCCTCAGGGAGGAGGGCCTGTGTGAATGGACAAGGGGCTCCTGGACGAACTCAAAACAAAAAAAGAAAGCCTGTAGAGAGTGAAACAATCACAGGTAGCCTGGGAAAAACACAGAGAAGTTGTCCAGGCAGCCAGGATCAGGTTAGGAAAGCTAAAATCCTGGTAGAATCAAATCTGTCCAGGGACATTAAAGGCAATAAGAAAAGTTTCTATAGGTATGTTGTTGGTAAAAGGAAAACCAGTGAAAATTTGGCTCCACTCTGGAAGAAAGCAAGAGATTCAGGATATGGAGAAGGCTGAGGTACTCAAAATTTTTTTGCCTCGGTCTTCACCAAGAAGTGCTCCAATTATGCTACCTGAGTTGCAGAAGGTGAAGGCAGGGACCGAAGAACTATGTACTTGAGGCCATTTAAGGAATCTGAAGGTGCACAAGTCCATAGGATCTGACAGGATGCAGGTTGTGAGGGAACTAGCAAACTAAGACAGTATCCATCATATTTGAGAAGTCATGGCAGTCTAGTAAACATCCCACTGCCTGGAAAAGAGGAAACATGCCGCTGTCTGAAGGGGGGATGGGACCGTGACACTGCACGGGTCCGGGACACAAAGGTGGGATGCAGGTAGAATCCTCTATTCATGCGTGCATGCAGTCTTTTATCAGCTTGGGAGGGGAAAGGGCCAGAACATAGGGCAGAGCATGAGACAGACAAGTGGGGGGACAAACCAGGATAGGGACACGGGCAAAAGGGGGAGGAGCAGGGGAAACAGGGAGCAGGCAAACTCATGGCAAGCCTGGGCATGTCCAGGCTGTGCACTGTGTAGTGGGAATACAATGAAACCACATAATAACAGTAAAGTCCATATAATAACTGTAAGGTCCATATAATAAAATCCTGTCAATTGTTGTATGTTTTTCTCCATGCCTGGAACTGTTCCCATCACAGAAACAGATCTGTCATTTTTAAAAACGGAATTAAAGAAGACCCAGGGAACTACAGGGTGGTCAATCTCACCAGTGTACCTGAAATGAAAGAGCAGATCGTCCTGGAAACTATGCTGAGGTACTTGGAAAATAAGGATGTGATTTGTGACAGCTTCACAAGACTTCACTGAGGGCACATAGTGCCTCAGAAATTTGGTGGCTTTCTACAATGGGATTACAGCATTTGTGAACAAGGGAAGAGCAACTGATGTAATTTTCATCTTCCTATTCTCTACCCTTTCCTGCCTGTGGAAGAGAGTGAGCCAGCAGCTGTATGGGGCTTGGCTGATGTTTGTAGTCAACCCAACACAACTTTAAATGCAAAACATACGTTATTTTGGCATCCAGAATTATGCACACTGAGAAATAATCTGTCTGAATCTTCTCTCCTCACTTTTTACATCTGTTCTATTTTTCTCTCAAAGGATGTACCTTCGCTATTTTTGACTTGGAGAAATTTCTTTATTACATGTGACTCATGTTAATAAAACAGATTCACAGCTTCTTCAGAAAAGACACTAGTGGAGAATTTTTTACTAAGCAAATAAAGCATGCAGTGCTTATATAAATATAGTGTGTGTATATATTTATATAAATATATATATGTGTGTGCACTTTCTACATGTCAGTGCCATATATGTCATATTACATCTGGGAATACAGAGAACAAAGAGGAGCATTCCAAGGATGGTAATTAGGCTCATCAACCTAATCTAGCTCTTCTTCTTATGTATGCCAATATAATTTTCTTCCATTTAAGCAAAAATAAGTAGAGATGAGGGGAAGGGTGCTTGTTTGTAGGTATTTTATTTATGTCCCTGGTTTGTTACCATAGAATCAAAGAATAGTTTGACTGGGAAGGAACCTTTAAAGGTTATCCAGTCCAGCCTCCTGCCATGAGCAAGGACATCTTGAACTAGATCAGGTTGGTAAGAGTTTCATCCAACCAACCTTTTCAAAGATGGTGCAGCCACCATCTCTCTCTGACCAACCCCTTTCAGTGTTTAACCACCCTCATTGTAAAAAACTTCAGGCTTATATCTAATATAAATTGACCCTCTTTCAGTTTAAAACCATTGCCCTTTGTCCAGTCACACCAGGCCCTGCTAAAAAGTTTGTCCACAGGTATCTTGGTTTAGAGGCTCACAGGGAAGTGATGTTTTTTCCACATGGAAGCAGGCAGTAGTGCTTGAAAGTCAGAAGTGCTTCCTTGTTTTAAAGTCATTTTTCCCTTTACTGAGAGATTTGCAAGTGGTTCATCAAAAAAAGCTATCATTGCCCAGTGGCCAGAATAAGTAAGAAGGCTTTCTTGTTCACAAAGACATTCAGCAGTCCGAGTGGTTTCCAGAAGAATCTGACCCAATATTTATACAATACGCATATATAGCACATCACTCACCATCTGCATTGGCTCCTCCACCTTTCCCATTCCTTTCCAGTTTCTGAGACATAACAGAAAGTGTTGTTCAACTGTGGGAATGAGACCCATCTATTCACAAATGACTTTTCACTGAAAACATGTTTTAACTATAACGGTTGCATTCCTTAAATATTTCTGGGAGTCAGAAACCAGACTTCCAAACCAGAGCAGCCCAAGAAGAAGGTGTGATGAGGTTGGAAGGAAAATTTGCCTGGTCCCAGTGCAACAGCTGAGCTGACTGAATGGCTTGCACAGTTTACATCTGTAAACACAGAGTGAGGAACAGAAATGGCTCAGTAAACATGTCCTAGTTAATCCGTCTATGGCATAAAAGACTTCACTTCAACTGAAACCGCTTGAGCATTTTTAAACATTCAGCAATCTTTTCCCCAGCCCCTACCACAGGCATTTGCAGTTAATTTCTTCTCCAATGGGTTGCTTTCTGTTTGTATTCGTCTCTGTCAAGCATTTAGACTGCCTGAATGGACTAATACACTCCTGAAGTCAGATAATGGACTGCCAAAAGTCCACAACATGTCGAGTGTTGCTCTACTATTCTCATTGTACTAAATAGAAGGGCTGCTTGAAACATCCTTGATGCCACCAGTCCAGTAAATGGTCAGCCAACACCTTGATGTCAAGCAACAGTTTCACAAAACTAAGGACCTTGTTTAGGCTGAAGGAAAGTGAAATGTGTGAATAATGGGAGGTGCTGCAATTTCTGATGGGTGCCATGCTCCTTTCAGGCACACATGCAACAGCTCTGTACCACCAGGGATCAAATGAACACTCCCTGGTTCTCACCTGACATCTTTCACAAATGATGGTGAAACTGTCTTGCAGTACCCTGTAAAAACCTCCATTGGTACACAGTTTGTTGGTTAACTACTGAGGAATCTGCCAGAGCTGCCTTTTTTCTCTTATTGTGAGGTCTCTGTACATAGTGATGATCTTTTTGTTTGTATTCCAATGTCACAGTGAATCAACTGAAAGTATTGACACTTTTGCAGACCAGACCATTTCCTGAAATGCAGCAAAGCACTGTTTTGATGGAACAACAGGCAAAGACTTATTAGGATTGCTTTACTGCCTCAAGACAGTCTGGATTTGCTTTCCTAGCCAGTGTAACATGACTTCAAACCAGGGAACATTGAGGAGAATCACTTTGATAACCATCCCTTTTTATCTTCTTCCCCAAATAAGAGTCCTTCCCTTTAGCTCTACAGTAAAATGGTGATGGGCCAGGTCTGATCCCAGTAGGTCTTACACAGATCCTTGTGCTTGCACTTTAACAATGGAGAAAGGAGAGGTTCCAACTGTCCTTCCCTGGCTGTGCAGCAGTAACTGAGCTCCCATCAGTAGGAGTCCAGGCAGAGATTTTAGGACCAAGTAAGCAGTGCTGGTAAAGTCACTCTGAGGATGACTCCAGCTCCCACTTTGCCTCAGAATCTCTGACACGGCCCATGATGCAGACTTGCCATTCTCTCTGTGGTTCAGAGCACACAGAAACTGAAGGTGGAAGGAGACGAGGGGAGGATTGGGTGGCCCCTGCATGCAGCTGTTTCAACCATGAGGCTCTATGAACTATGAGCATCACTGCCAAAAATAGCATGGGCAGAGTCAGCATCTCCCGTTCAAAAATACTGCTTCAAGTTTATGCAGCAGCAAATGTGGTTTTACCAATTTTTATCCAAGTTACTGGGACTGAATATTCATTATAGAGGGACAGGAAGGGAAAAGGGTAGATATTAATCTGAACTAAATTTCCCAGGACTTCTGTGACTCTCCAGGTTTTCCAGTCTCTGAGAAGTGTGGTCTGGCTTTGAACAGTTGTGTTACCCTTAACTAACTTAAACAAAATTAATTTTATACTCAACCTCCTTGGAAGACTAATTCATATGACACAAGTTTGGCTAAAATTACTTCAAATGTCGATGTTGTCTTAATACACGTCTCAACTATTCCACAGGGGCTTCTTCTTTATCTGTTTTCATTGTGAGATAATCTGAATACATGCAGTGGAATTGGTTGCTTTGAGAATAGGAAAGATCATTCCTGTGAATACTAATTCACAGCTTTTATTAACCCAAAGTTAAGGGGTGGAGGAGTAGAAGGAAGAGAAAAAAGTGAATGTGCAAGCCAGAATTTGAGATTTATTTGAGAAGCAGGAGGTAAGAGGCATTTTTTTCTCTATGATCTAAGGGCAGCACAGCACCACAGATGTGTGTGCATATGTGATGGACTTTAATCACAGGTAGGTGCACAGATTTGCATGAGACTCCTGTACAGACTGCACTGTGCAGAAGCAGAAACAGCTGCATGACTGGCATCCTTGCCTGCATCTTCACCATTACCTTTTTTCTATTCCTATTGTACTGAAGTCTCTTAACTAATTATACAGGATCTTAGCCTGCTGTGTGATACTGTTACCTTAGTCATAATTGCAAATGAGACATGAGATCTCAGCTGCACTGCTCCTTACAGGGGCACTACATCTTTGTCTGGTGCTAATTATTCCTTGCAGCTGACAATGAAACAAAGACCAGAGAGTTAATTTTCAGTATAATGAAAAATCAGTATATGCTAATACGTTCTGTGTTACTTTGCTTATTTACCTAGGAAACGCTGTTTGGCTTTGCAATGTGAATCCTTAAAAAAAAAGCAGTCAATAGATACATGGTGAGAACACAAGACACAAAGAAAACCATCAGATTTGTTTGCAAACCAGAGAGAGGACTTTCCATAAGCTGTTCCCAGGGAAGGTGGCAACTGAGCACAAGCTTTTTAAGGGGTTTTCTCCCATGTCCCTATGGCTTTGATGATGCCTCTTTCTTTCCACAGTATGTGGCACAGAATGGGCAGGTGTGTGACTGACCCAACAGAGAGTAGGGGGGATGGAGGCACACTCACAACACCCTTCCTAATCCTCCTCAAGAGCCATGACAGAGGGAAGAGGGAAATCTGCCCTGGAGGGAGATGACCACCCCTTCTCTCTGCAGAGGGCCCAAATGGAGCACCCCAAGGGCACTGGGGAGACCCCAACCAAAACCCTGACAACACAGCAAAATAGATCCCCTGGTGTCAGTGAAGCTGTGAGCAGATTCAGCCCATCACATGAGGAAAGAGGACTTATGAGTTATTCCTCCATTGTGGTACCTGCCTTGGTCTCATGAATGAAGAGTGCAAGTCACCATCTAAAACCCAACTGATTCTGAAATACAGTCAAATATGTATTTTGCACATCTGTAGGTGTCCCTTTTGCTTGGACTTCACCATCAAACTCAGCCTTTCTCTCCTTGTGCGTTGTTTAGATCAGGATTTTTGCCACACCTAGGACGCCCTCAGAGACATACAGGTCTTTTTCCACTAGCCTCTGCAGTGCCATCAGCTCTGTGATCACCTGTGGATAGAGTGGTCTGTTTTGTCCCACTTGTTTTCTGTCCCCATTCCATTAGCTTGTATCTCAAATTCAGTACATGCTGAAGTGTTTTAATGTGTTGTGGTCCCTAAATAGTGTTTGTTGATCCTAATCCAAATTAAGCAGGAATTAAGGAAGTGGAACTATTAGGTATCACCTTATAGCAGCCTTACAGCACCTAAAAGGATCCTGGAGAGTCACAGTGGTACACAGTGATTGAATAAGGGGGGATTTGCCTTAAAATGAAGAAGAGTAGATTTAGATTATAAATTAGGACGAAAGTCTTTGGTGTAAAGGTGGTGAGGCCCTGGCACAGGTTTCCCAGAGAGATTATAGACTCCCCATCCCTGGAAGTGTCCAAGGCCAGGTTGGACAGGGCTTGGAGCAACCTGATCTAGTGGAAGGTGCCCCTGCCCATGGCAGTGGGTGATACAAGATAATATTGAAGGTCCCTTCCAACCCAAACAATTCTGAGATTCTGTGATTCTAGAACCATATTTTTTCCTGAGAATATTGCCTTGGAGTGATGCATCATTCAAATGTACTAATAAAAAATAAAACGTATCTAATTCAGATCTTTCTTTCACTTTCTGTGATGTAGTTTAAATTCATAAAGTCTAACATTTTCCAGTCAGATATTATGCAGACGGTTAACACTATTAATTCAGAGGGTGACTCTTACAGTTTTGTGGAATGCCATGTGATGTTTCAGGACAAGGTTTACTCAGTCCCTCTTATCAAAGTCATTCCTATTTTTCCATCCTTATGCAGCCATATTTTGAGAGAGAAGAAAAATGAATGTGATAAATGCAGAAAACAATTACCATCAGGAGAGAGGTTATGCCTTATCCTCGCAGCCTGAAGACAAGGAATACTGAACACTCTAGTTTTTTGTAGCTCGAGTCTGTAATCGAGGCAGTATTTTGTTCTTTATAAGATATGTAAAATGCAGCTCATAAAATTATGTTCATTATTTGAAAATAAGAAAAGAAATAAAGAATAGTCAATGCACAATGAAAAACACTTAAAAACGTCTTCTCAAGGTTAATTTCTATAGGCAAAGTTTTACATGATTAATAATAGAAACTAGGGGAAAAAATAAATTCAGATTATTATATTCCTCTTCTAATCATTATTATTAATCAAATCATTTTCAGAGGTGTCTGGGTATTTCACATAAAAATACTGAAGACTTCTTTGGAGAAAGTATGTGTTCAACATGAACTCTTTTCCCCTTGTTTCAAATATATTTTTAATACAACCAAGTGCTACTCCATTTCAGTAAATTCAAACTCTACCTAAATAATAATGAAGTGTATATTTTATTTTTGACTATTTTAGTCTTTACACAATTTATTGTTCTGGAGTCACGAGGAAAAACCTTCCTCAGAAGAGAAGCTTAACCCAGAAACAGTCAGCATTTGTTACACTTCATTATTTCCAATACTACATACTTTTTTAAATTATTAAATATTGAAGTATTCCCACATGGCTGGCTGAAAACATTTCCCTTCAAAGTGTAGAAAATGTCTAGCATCATTTGCTTAATATTTTGAAGCACAGTTGCATGTGAGGGAACACGATTCAGGATGGGAACAGTTCCGGGCGTGGAGAGAAGGGTGCAGCGATTGGCGGGACTTTGTCATGTGGACTTTGCTGTTATTATGTAGTTTTGTTGTGTTCACACTACACAGTGCACAGCCTGGACAAGCTGAGTTTGCCCCCACTCCTCCCCCTTTTGCCGGTGTCCCTATGCTGGTTTGTCCCTCTGCTTGTCGGTCTTATGTTCCACCCTACATTCTGGCTCGTTCCGCTCCCAAGTGGATAAAAGCAGAGTGGGCACGCCTGAATAAAGAACTCTGCTTGAACCCTTCCTTGTGTTCCGTCCCCCCTTTGGACCGCGTCAGTCGCACTTTCACAAATACAGGCATAAACTCAGGGGGGAGGCAGGGTCAGAAACTCCTCTGTCATGAAATGGACAATTTGTGAAGGCTGTGGGACTCTCAGAAAAATAGGGATCTATTAAGCAAATTAAACTTTAGGCTGGTGATTAGGAAAATGTTCTCAGCACCCAGACTGGTTGGTCCATGTGGGCACGACAAGTTCCAGATATGGAGGTGGAAATTGAAGACTTTATTGGCCATGTTACCAACCTGTTGGTTTGAGTTTGGGCAGGACACAACTGTCACACCAAAAGGAAGAAAAGTCAACCCACACAGGCAGCTTCTTTGTTATGCTGAGGGCTCCATTGGTAAGAAAAATGTTGTACATCTGCCTTGCGTCAGTAGGCCCTGATTTACATGGCAGAATATACCACCTAAGGAGTCTTTCTGCTGCGCCTTTTGCAACCAGACGTGTCTATCTCATATTGGCCTTTTTAGCCACCAACGGATTTGCAAGAAACGTGGGTAGTGCCCTTTCCAAATCTTCGTTCGCAAAGCCTAGCCATGATGATGATGATGACATGGCAGGTGTAATTATTGATGAAAAGCAGTTAAGCTATTTTACTTCAGAGGGTTTCATTCTAAGGCAAATCCAGCTACATCCCAAGTGGCTGCCAATTCATACCTCAGAGTGCATGACAGTGTGTTTCATTCTCCTGAGGTGTGTGGCACTGCCAGGCTCTCTGAGGCAGGAGGCAGGATGCCATTATACTTAGCTTGGACTGGCAGTAGTCAGTGACCCAGGCTTTCTCAGAAGTCCTACAGCTTGAGAAACACAAATTTACCTCCCTTGACCTTCTCTGCAGCTGCCAGACTGAACAGCAGTTTTAAAAGCATAAATTAACTTAGTGACTCCTTCAAAACAGAAGTGATTCAGGAAGTACCACAATGGATAACTGCTTCCTCAAAACCTCAAGTCATCAAACAAATGCACAGGAGACCTTTAATTCAATGGTTTTTATAACATGATTTAACTAATATAATAGAGACTCGAGCCAGGTCATTTCAAACACAACTAATCCAGTATGAAGGTGAGTGCTAAAAAAAAAAAATTAGCACAAAATCAAATTTCTTCATGGAAAGGGAGTACATAGGTTGTGAAGTCAACAACAAAAACATGTACCAATTTAGTGAACATCACAGTTGTCTGAGAGATCTATGGATTCTAAATTTGCGAAGAGTTTGGACTGATAGATATGTGCCACCTTAGATGCACAACTATAAACCCTTTTATTAAATAGTATTAAGAAGGTAAAGGTGTAAATGCTGACTCTGGCTAACTTACCTGTTTTAGACAATGTATGTCCACCTTCAGACTTTTCCTAGTTAATGGAAGATTTTGAAATGAATAGATTATAAGCACTTAACTTTATATATGTAGCATTGCCCAAATATAGCCATAAACAGTGAGACTATAAATCTTATTTAAACAGGCTGTATAAAAAAACTGAGTAGCTCAAGGTTAATCCTGCAAAACAAGTATGTTTGTTCTTTACAAGAGCTTCCTTCAAAAATATCCATATTAACATATAAATTTTTCACCTCTGTCTTAGGACAACACAGAGTCTTGGAAATGGCAGGTTTGGGAGGCAAATTGTGGGTTTGCCGACAACACTATCACCCTGAACCCGGTGACAAACCACACCCAAAGTACAATGGGCAGGCAAAGAGAAGTGACCTTCATGCATAATGCAGGGTCCTGACACACATCTACTGCCCCTGTGGCTGCAAACTCCCAGTTACACCTGGAATTCCTAAAATACCAGCTGTAGGAACTTCCATCGGCTCAAAGGAAATGTGGTTTTGCCATTGAGTTGCTGTGGGAGCCATGAGAGACTGGGACTGATGTGTACCTGTCAAAATGCCACGATAGCAATGCACAGCCTCTGGCATTGGTTTAAGAAAAACTGAGCTTCTCTCAGTGTTTTAATAGTATTGAGTTTGATAGTCCCTTAACTTGGAACAGTTTTACATCAGGTTCTAACTGAGCAGGCTTCACTGGCACTATTTTAATGTTATGCTGATATTTTCCTTCTGATATTTCCCTTTTCCAGACATAAAATGGCCATGTGGACAGCAGAGGAAAGAATAAAGGCAGGTTTATGTTTGCTTGCTTTTGTTTTATCGAAGTTGAATTTCTGGTTTGGAGAATGGGTTAGTTTTGCTTGATCTTTCCTGCCTAATGTTGAGGGTAATTGCTAAATATGTTTACCTTGAAATCTTTATGGTATTAGAGTTCACTTTGCTTTATTCTCCCCAGCTCCTAAAGACAAGGAGCTCAGAAGACACACTGTGCACTGCTTGTTCTTTGACAAAGAAATGATGCAGCACAGCTTGAATGAGACTACTGGAAGAGATGCAATTCAAGAGATCCTTTCAATTGTCAATATGATCTCCTTTTACATGAATACATTATGCTTTTAAAATCTTTTTGGGAGATAAGCATACAATTTAGAACTCTAGGCAAGTAGAGGTGGAGAAAAATAAAAATAAAAGGGATGAGGGGAATGCTGGAATTTCAATACAGTGGGATTTTGAATAGTAATTATATGGATATGATTGCAATGATATGAATTCATTAGATGAATGGTTTTATCGCTAAAATTATTCTATAGATGATGAATAAGTCTACGACATGAGGGTAAAAGATATGGCTCTCCAGTTCATTCATCCATGTAAAGTCATTTACATCTTTGTATTCTCTGTCACGTGCTTTATATTTTCCATTCTCAAAGGGAGCATCTTTCTTTCAGTAATTTTTTTCTGCATTCTGGACAAGATACAAAAATGCCAGAGCATATTTTAACCAAAGCAATAAAAAGAGAAAAGGTCCTGCCTGCACAAAGCAGTTGCAATCATAAAGTGTATTTATTTGGATTCAGTAAAAGTCTTTTAAGACTGGGAAGGATTTGCAGGATGGCTTCTGTTTTCTGCTGGAGCTCATCATAGCATGTGGCATCATGTTTTTTCAGGTACAAAGGAGGACTGGAGGTGGTAAAAGACCTTGAAGGTGTTTGCCTGCAGGTGAAACCTTGTGATTGTGCCAGGCTGTTGAACTTCTGCAAACCTACTGAAAGGCTTAAGTGCATTAGTAACAATGCTGTAAAAATTATGTACTTTTCTGTAAAACCCTTTTCACCTTATCATGATGAAGGATGAAGTAAAAACCTAGATATTTTGACAGCTTTCTTGTCCCACAAAGATTATGTCCCTGCTGTTGATGACAGTGAACCATGTCCCTTGCCCCTTGCCGAGCTTCTTAAAATTAAAACCACTTTTCACTTCACACTTTGTTAGTAGTTTTGGTAGTATGTCAGCACAGAATCAGGTGTAAAGCTCCTCTGTTATCCTGTTGCAGCATGAAAATGGAAAGGCTGTTGGCCATGATTGTTTTCTACAACTTGAATATCTGGGTGCAACAAATCTAAAGAACAGTGTTGACAGATCCTCAGATGATGAGAAATAACCCTACTTTGGTGAAATTATTCTTGGGTGTGCAGGTGCCTCCCTAACTACTGGCAATGGGGACAGAAGAAATACTGAGATTAACAAAACTGATTACATAAGGAATTCAAGATGGAAAGAGAAGTGAACACTGAATCACGAAGGTAATGATCCCATGGGCAGCACAGTGAGTGCAGTGGGGGGAGACTCGGTTTTGATGTCAGCCACACAACACCAGAAATGATTCACCACCTCTCTTTTTGTAATTCCGTCTTTAATGAGTAGGACCCAACTTATATATTATACACTCATGTAAATCACCTGTCTGTCCATCTGTCTGAATATCCATCCAGCTCAAACCTGTTTTTCCTTTGTTGTTACTCACTGTAAGCTGTCCTTAAGGGTACCATTGAAGCAGAACATCTCTGGGTAAATCGATATATTTTAAGGATGAGCCTTCATGCAAGTGACACTAATTATCATGACATAACAAAACTGTATCATTAAACCACCTGACCATACATACTGTAGTGTTTTATGTTCCATCATCCTCCGAGTGCTTCTGCTGGTTCCAGTGGGTGGGTTGTTTCTGTTTTCCTCACTGTTCCCAACAGATAAAATTAAACTGTCTCAGTCTGAGAAAAATTATAAAATCTGCAGTAATGAATAATCAGTCCTTTCAGACAGAAGCAGCTGTGGGGGCATTTTAAAAGCTTTTAAAAAATTGTCACTTGCCAGCTGTGGTGACTTGCTTTACGCACAGAGGAACCAGCAAAGTATACCTGCTCTGTTTTCACATATAATCCCATGAGATGGGTTTTGTCAGAAGCAGAGGATTACTTTTAGCTTTATTGTCAGAGCCAAAGACAAGGCTTCAATATTACAAAGGAGAGGGTAGTTTTCACTGATGGCACTGTGCTAATTGCTGTCAAAGTCGTGTTTTTGACAGACAGAAGTAGCTTCAGAAGGAAAATAAACATGAAACCATTTACCTATTGATAAATTGCTGCTAAGCCAGGTTTACCTACTTTGGACAGCACCCTCCAGCCACTGGGAGGACTTTGCAACATAATATCACACAAATATTTGCTGTAAAAATATAAGGGAGAAAAAAAATTGCATAGAATCTTATAAGGGAACTCAGTGCATATTTTTGTGTTTGACAATAAGTATTAATCCTTTTGATATCCCAGTAGCAACCTTCCAACATCCCAGAACACTACTGTTTATCATGGTATTTTTATTGATCCTCTGGTAATTTTCTTTTTGTGATTTTCCCAACTGACCTGAATTATATTTTTCAGGGCAAATCTTAAGAGCTATTGTATGAAATGCTCCACTAAAGTCTTTACATACAATCATATGATACACTTCTTTGCATTATTGAATTCTGTACCTGCTAATGCACACCTTTCCTTGTTTTTTTTTCATGCCAATTGTCCATCTGTGACTAATCATCCACTACAAACTAGAGATTAAAAAACCCGCTGTCCTGATAAATTTCAAAAATGGCCTCAAAAGGACAACATAAGTCAAATGAAAGTAGGTAATTTCCTTTTCTTAAAGGCTGAACACATGAAATAATTCTCATTTAATGTCATGTAGCTATCTTTCTGTGCAACCACCTAGTTATACACTCTACCTTAGGCTCACCCGTACTGTGACCACAGATGAGGTTACATTAAAAAGTGAAAGAAGGCAGGGTTAGATGGGATACTGGGAAGGAATTCTTGGCTGTGAGGGTGGTGAGGCCCTGGCACAGGTTGTCCAGAGAAGCTGTGGCTGCCTCATCTCTGGAAGTGTCTAAGGCCAGGTTGGATGGAGCTTGGAGCTTGCAGGGATAGTGGGAGGTGTCCCTGTCCATCGAAGGGAGGTGGAATGGGATGATTATCTTTAAGGTGTTGTTTTAAGAGACTGCAGAGAAAAAAAAGACTCCTGGTCAATTTAGTGTAGGAGATAAGATAAAGAGAGTAGGTCCTTTAATCTCAGGCCTGAGGCCCGGCGAATACACATGACCCTCATGCCCATGTCCAGGAGGTTCCACAATTTAAGGTATTATCCCAACCAATCCCAGATCTATCCAACCCCCCCCAGATCCTCCCCCTGGCACATCCCTCTAGAAATTGAGTTAGGGGCTCTGGGACCCCCTCTTCCCCATCTTCTTCTTCGTCACAGCACATCCAGTCCTTGGAGCTCCTCCAAAGTTCTGAGTTTTGAAGGATGCTTTGACTATGATGTATCTTGTTGTTCAAGCCAGGTTGCAAATGTTCTTAAACAGAAAGAAGGCCTACCTTGGGCCTACCTTGAGGGAAGTCTGAACAAGATAAGGAATTTAGAGAGATTGATAAGGAATGGGGTAACTACTATGTTAAGGGTAAGGGATATAATACAGATACATTAAAATCTACGTTCACTACACAACTACTTCTAAAATCTACAAAAGTTAAAAAAGCCAAAAAGCTCTGAGGCATCAGTGTCCCTTCCAACCCAAACCTGGTTACATAGCTACCTCTGGAAAACAACTCCTTCTCTGCTGCAGGTTTTTCATTAGGTCTGGCATTAATAACCACCATTAGATTTCATAAACAAATCAGAAAAATTCATACGATTATTGATGGCTTCCTGCATGCTGAAATATAACCTTTCAAAGGAAATAATAACTGGCATCTTCAAGACTGGGCTGGCCAGGGCACAGTAGGGAACAGATCTGCCAAAAATATAAATGGACTGAAGGTCACAACAAATATGACTTGTATTTTAAGCCTATAAGTCTTCGGGTTTCTTCTCATCATGTAGGTGACTGTCTTTATCCATGTCTCTGAGTAGAAACAAAGAAGAAATCCTTATTGTTATTTTACTGATTTTTTTCTCCAAGCATTTCCAAAGAGCATTTCACTGAATGTACTGAGCATCAACACAACAGAAAGTGACCAATGTTTTCTGGATTGCCATGTTCAGTTTTGAGCTCCTTGGCTCCCTGGAGGTAATTAATCACTAACAGTGTCTCACTGTGATGTGCCTGAAATTCATGAGGATTCATCACCAAGGCGATATTGCTGCTGTGAAAACACCCTGGGAGATACTACATAAATTCATTTTTATGCAGTATCTTTATCACCAGGAAAATGAACACAAAACAAACAAAATAATCCAGGCCCAAAGTCCCGTGTCTTCACAGAACACTGAATGTCAAGAGTTTAAACTTCTCCAGAAGTTTCTGAATTTGCATTCTTCAAAAGCCACTTGCAGATATTCAGTATAATGTATTTATCAGCCCATGTGAACTACTTCAGCAGATATAAAGAAATTGCCTATTATGTACCAACTTACAAGTTCATTTCACATTAGTCTGTGATTTATACCATGTAGCTTCAGTGGGATGGCAGAATAGAAGGAAAAAAATTATGAGATTCAAGTTTTAAAATGTATTATGAAAGGGACCAAAATAATAGTAGTTAAAAGATGACTTTAAAAATATCTTCCAGTCCCTATGCAAAGAAAAACTGAGATATAAAAAGAAGTATAATTGTAGTCTTTCATTTTAAACTTGATTGCCCCTTGTTTACATTCTCCTCCAAAAACCAACATATTCACTCTTTATTCTCATGACAGCTAACAGTAAAAGGACAGGAAAGTTGATATTATTATTGCTCATTGCTCAGATAATTGCAATGTCTTGACAATTCAGAGTTTTCAGAATTTCAGGGTTTTTTTCTGTAATAATACAATAGTTGTGAAAAGCAATGCTTTTGTTATCCTGGTCAAATCTGAAAATGCACAGCTGTAAAGCATAAAGAGAATACTGTTAAGAACACCAATGATTAACTTGCCCATGTCAATGTGACCAACAATATTGTTCTTTTGGAATCTCACATTTCCCATGTATCTTGTCCTTCACAAACTTGTTTAACATAGAAAGTTGCCAGGAACACAATCCATTACTCCCCTCATTTATTCCAGATTTTGCCATTTTTGTACACATTTTTGTTTTATCTCTCACACAAGCAGCAATTACACTACATCATATTAAATTCTGTTAAACTGATATCATCAACTGTGGCAAAAAAAACCCAAACAAAAACAAACAAACAAAAAAACCCAACCCAAACCAAAACAAAACAAAAAAAAACCCAACCAACCAACCAACCAACCAACCAAACAAACAAAAAACCCCAACATTAGCAGAGGTCACTGGTAAAATCTTAGAGGCTGTAAAATGTGTATGCGTATATGAAAAAGTAAATGTATTGTGGAATATTTCTAATGGAATATTTCACTGAAGAATAACTATTTGTCTTACTGTATTTGGGATCTGATAAAACACTAGAACAAATCCCCTATCTTTGTTAATAAGGACTTTTAAACATTAGTAGATATTTTCTGCTACTACATTCCTTCTCCCTGAGCTTCTATGTTATCTGTTTCTCTTTGGCCAGACATGTAAAATTTTCAGGCTAAAGGGATATAATACATAATTTTAAATGTCTATGACCAAACCAGTGGATACGGATTTCAGTCTGTTTTCCACTGCAACACAAAAAGAAACACAAGATGCCGTTATTTATAAGCACTTCAAGTAGGTAATGTTGTATTCACAACATACATCCTCTGCAAGCAAATTTCTGGGCTGACAAATGCCTCAGTCTTTTGGTGGTCAACAACACAGGAATAAATTCCACTTAACTCTTGTGCATAGGAGAATATCCTTAATTTTCAGATGCTCGTTGGAGCACTCAAAATCCTTAGGAAGAAAACCTACCCCTTACAAATATATTTAATTTTTTTTCCTCAAGGAGGAATACGGAGGAAAAGATCCCTTTCACTTACATGGCATCATTAAATAAAAATATACATGACTTATCTTCTACAAATTACTATACGCAAAAGATGCAATAGCAATTTTGAATTATTAAGATTAAGATTAAGATTAATTACTAGGACCTGATAACAAAACAGGAAGCATGACTCTAAAAAGTTGTCTGTAGGCATTAGTATTTTCCATTTTCCAGCAAATCATAACAATAAAAATATTAATTACATCTTAATTTTTTTTTTTAAATAAACAAACACCAGAATGGACAGCTGGGAGGTTGGAACAACACGTTCTTTAAGGCCCCTTCCAACTCAAACCATTCTGTGATTCTATGATTCTGTAAGAAACAAAGTTGCTGGGACTTTACCAGGTAATTCCATTCTTCTATAGAAATAAAAGGAATAATTTTGCATTATGGGGTGTTTCCCACAAGTTCAGGAATCACTCTGTTACTGCTGGTTGGGAACTGGTGTGGTTTTCAAGCCCAGTTACCTGAGCAGATCCAAGTGTCTTCACAGGATGTGTATCTTTCACAGAGGTGCATCTTAGAGAAGTTGTACAGAAAATTCTGTAAGTCCAGCATGGGGGGGTAAAGTTTGAATTAAACATAACTATACCCCTCTAGGCACAGAAGTATCAGTTACAACTTCCTGAGGCAATAATGAATATTAAATTAATGCATAATAAAAATTCATTTTTATTAATGAATAGCACATTAAGCAGGCATTAATATTACATTAATTTTAGATTTTAAAAATCAGATAATATAAAACTTAAGAATGTGACCTCTCCTTTATTTCTTTACAGAGGTCTGCGTGACCTTAAACAAAAAAAAAAACATTTGAAGAAGAGGAAATATAATGTTCCAAGGAGACTATAACTGACCATTCCAAGACAAAAGCCAAGAATCACGGATAGACACTGAAAGAATAGTAGTGTAGTTAATGATAAAAAGCATTTTTTCTAGTAATTTTTGGTAAAATTTGTTTTCTGAAAATCATGGAAAATCAAGGTGATTTGAGAAACCTCCAAAACCACTAAGGAGTTTGCTGTATGGTAATGGGTAATAGTACAATAAAAATCCAGCCCAGTATTAAGATAGTTTAATGGATTAATGATAGAGCTCAGCAATCACTTTTAGAAAAAAATTGTGGATTTATCCTCTGTAAGAATAAAATGTGGCTCAATGCGGTTGTGTGTCTTGGCTCATCAATAGCAGTGCAGTGGAGCAGAGGATCCAACTAACTGACCAATAAGGACCATGGAAAGAAGGACCAAGAAAACTATAAATGCACTCAGCATCCTCAGTAATGCTTATGAAAGAAAAATACTAAAAAAGGAAAAAAAAGATAGAAAAGTAAAAAGGTAATAAAAGATATCAAAAAAAGCAACAGCAATTGTGAAGTAGCAAATAATATATCAATGAATTTGGATCACCTGGTGGTTCACACAGTGTGCATTATGTCTCATCCAAAGGCAGGAAACATCTCCAGCAACAAAGTGACCTTGTAGCAGACCTGTGGGTCCTGTTACCTGTAGAGCACAGCCATTATTCTGGAAGCCCAGAGGGGCAAACAGTGCCTAGCCTGATGAATAAGCAAGGAAAACAAAAATTGTGTGAGAAGGAAAAAATTTTTTTAGCTCCGTGTGTGACTATGTGTTCGAATCAGCCTTGCTGCAAAAACATATGATTGGGAAAATGACTGAATAGTCTGGAAACGATTGAGATAATTGCAACATGGAAAGCACAGTTTGAATGGGCTTGCTGCTAAATGGTGTTTAAATGAAGGCTTAAAAAAGGCTTGATGATAGTTTGAATTTAAAAAAGTGAAAAGTATATTTTTGAAAGAGAAGGACCCAGAAGCCTACTGTAAAAGAATATTCCATTGGTGAAAAAAGGAAAATAGACAAATACAAGAAGGAGAAAGGGACAATGATGAAATTATAGTATTTAAGTACTTGGAAATATGGAAATGTTGAAAATATAGAAATGTTACCATTCTTTCACAAATATACATATTCAGAATATTTCTGCAGACTTCCGAAATGCTGATTGCAGTGTAAATAATAAATGCGCGTAATTAAGGGAGTCCAACCTGCTCTTAGCTCTGCAAAGTCACACATGAGCCATTTGGCAGGGCAATACCACAATATGAACTGGAATAAGGGTTTCAAATGTGGGGTTTGTTATGTAGCTTTTGAAAAAACAAGCCAGAATTGTAAGCCCATATAAAGCTGCTGTTGGAAGTTTTTCATAGCCATGAAATGGGTTAGAAGTTCCTCTGACCTTCTTGAGATCTGATCTTTAAATATACATCATTTTAAAATCAGGACATGGGACTTCTACTCTTTAATAAGTTATTCCAAAGTACTCTACTTAAGCTCTGTTTTACAGTTGCTAAACACCAAATCTATTTGAGTCAGACAAAATTTGCCCTGTATGACTTCTGTACTGAAGTTGAGGAGCTTCTTACAGAAAGGTTTTTAGTGCAGTCAACCAAAAAGAAACATAATTGGCTTGTAAATAACCACTCTTTTTATGAACTATAGCGTGACATGACCAGTTGCACTCCCATCACATGCAGCAGAATTTGAAATACACAATGCTGTAGCATCTCACAGTTCACCTCGTTTACTAGATTTTCAGGTGCAATTTTATGTTCCTTTATTACAGCTGGTAACCATAGTTCTTCACAAGAAAAAAAAAAAAAGAAGAAAAAAAAGAAAAATAGAATAGAAAAATAAAAAAAATATATGAGCTATATGAACGCTGGCATCACTCAGCATTCACTGAAGTCAATAACATTTCCAGTGGGAGCAGTCTAAGGCCAGTACTTAGTGCTTTCAAAAACCTTCTTCTCAACTATATGTATTTTCTTTTCCTTCTATTTTTTTTAATTAACCATATTTAACCATGTCCTATGCAAGTTGTTTTTTTTTTCCTCTGAAAAGTCAATACAGTAAAGGTACAGAGAAAATTGCACTGCATTCTAAAGCATATTTTGTAGTGTTTACCTTAGTATGACAGCTGAGATTTTTAGGCTTAGCCAAAAAAAGAAAAGGCATGAAAGCAGGAACTCTTTTTCTTACAACTATCAATTGTATAGAGTATATAAACTCTACAAAAATACCTTCTAAGCTACTAGAAAACAATCTAAATATATAACCTCTCCTACAAGAGATCATTCGTTTAAATGAGATGTTTTGATATATTTTATGCAAATAAAATAAGGTGGTTTAATTTTCTTTATTTGTAATCAAACCTCATGCTCACAACAGCCTCATAAGTAATCAGGAAAAAATTGCAGGCAATTTTTTGAGGGGTATGAATGCAATAATGTGTTCCTTTATCACATGGGAATATCCTTCTTCCCACCACCAATTCCCAAACCCAAAAAAACACTCCAAAACTCCCAACACATAAACAAAGCAGCTAAAATAATGTTAATTGAACTAACGGTCATAAAATTAACTACTGGGGGAGACAGATTGTGTGGATTCCACTTCCATATTCCAGTATGCCCAGTACATTTAAAAGCAGGACTTACATGAGTAAGTCCTTTTTAGAAGCTTTTAGTAGTCCTTTTAAGAAGCTAAAAAGTAGGAATGAATAAATCAACACTTTTTATTAAGTTTAAGTACCAGGACAGACAAGGAAGCAACTTCTACTACTGAGATGTTTCACTAAAATTTTTTCTCTTGGGAACTAAGAAAATATCTTCATCAAACCAATATTTAAATAATTTTGAGGGGTTTCTCTTCATGAATGAGAGAAAGAATATACACAAAAAAAGAAAAATTACTGTGGGACATGCATGCAACCCCAATGAGGATTTCTAGGAGTTGAGAGTTTTCCTTGAAGTTAAGCCATAAAACATGAAATCAATAAAGAATTGTTAAGTGTACTGAATTCACCAAGTGGACAAAAGCTTCATTGCATCACAGAATACATGTGGGACCTTAGCTAAGACCATAGCTACACTATAATGTTTCCATTACCTTAGGAATATTTGGTTACAGGAAAAGATAATAGCACAGCACACCTGAGGTTGGAGAGAGTAGAAACTGAAAAGCAGCAAAACTACACCAGTGAAAGTGATGTTGCCTGCCCATGGGGACGACTACAGGATCCCACTGATGGAAACTTTTTCAGAAATTATTTACTTGAAAAAAATTAGTTTTCAGTTATCTTTCTGATAATACCTTTTCAATTTTATAAGAAATAAAACATTGTTATCAAAATATGTACATATTTATCTATATGTGTTTAGTTATCCACCCTGCTTTTTACAGGCACCAAACAGTAATACAATTGAAGACACTTTAAGCTATTTCTGAGCTTTAAACGGCTGAAATATGCTGAGCTTAGATGAATAACAAACTGATTTTCTAATGGTTGCAGCCCATGTGTTACTAAAACCACAGTTAATTCTGTATTTTATTTAGAAGGCCGTGTTGTGAAGCATTCTTCCACTGTCTCCAGGGAGTTGGCCAATCACACCATGGGAATATGAGGGCATTCAGGTGCCAATTCATCACTCCTTCATGCTCCCAGAAAATGTTCCAGTTCTGAGCTACTCAATATCGAACACTTAGTCCTGCCCCTGCCCCCTCTCTACTGCTGATTTCCAGCAGTAGAATCCCAATCTGACACAGGTAACTTCATAACAGGTGAGCATGTCCTTGCAGTTCTGCCCTTCATAGTTAAGAAAATGTTATGACTTGAATCAAAATACACTTCTGTGGATGTGGTGCAGTCTCTGGAGGCTGATGAGTTGGGAAGAGTCATGGAAACACTCATGGAGACATCATTTACAGTGGTTCATGTGCATGTGGTCCATGCACAGTGGTCCATGTGCAGCGCCTCACACCTGGAGGACTCCAGAAGCCAGGAGGCATTTTAAGAGGCAACATTATTAAGGTATTTTATTGTTGCACTGTAGCAGGAACACCTTGCCAAGATGTACTTTCCCCAAAGCTCTCTTACATGCCAAAATCCTCAGCTGTCAAAATCTAAAGCTTTTCATTTGAAACCTGGTGCAATTTTATTATTTATGTGTTATTGACACAAACTTCTGCACCATCTCACTCTCACACCTGGGAGCCCTAAGTGAAGTGGACTCAGTTTAGTTTAAAAATAAATTTATAAAATGAGTTAATAACAAAAGATATCTACAAAACAAAATCACGTCATAACTGATGTGGTAATAGTATAGTAGTCAAAAAAAGTAGTCCATTTTCCAGCTGCACCTGATCCTGTGGAATCCAGACATCCAAATACCTTTCACGCTTAAGTCTCAGTGCATTCTCTGTGGTCTTAATCATGACCTCTGGAGCATTTTTAAACTCAAGTAGCCACAATTCAACCTCATACTCAAACCATGTAATAGTGCCATGTAGTGGCACCAACTGGCACTCAGACACCAATTTCAAGTTTGTCACAGTGTGGTTAACACCTATTTTCTCCTACTGTTTAGGGTCTTCCTCTTCCCTCTCTGTACTCTTCCCCTCTCTCCTTGTTCTCTCTTCTGTCCAAAAATGAAAGAGGAAGGGGAAGAGGTAGAAGGTGGAACTATTTCATTTAATCATCACCATGTCAGGGGAAAAGAAGTAGCATCTTCTTCCTACAAAAAATATAGAGTTATTCTTTGATTACAGACTGAAATCTCATAACTTTTTTGCCGTGAGGCAAAAGAATAGAACCTTCAGTTACTAAATATTTATTTCAGTGGTAATGTTCTGTGAAGCTCAGATTGAGTGCTGCTCCCAGGCCTTTTCCTCTTTATTGATCACATTAACACTTTTAACACTCTGCCTCTGTAAATGGTCACCAGGGACCACCTATTCAATGCCTTTGCATTGAGCAGCATTATGTTTGCACATGTATAAATCAGATGAACTGCCTTTATTCAGCTGGGCTCACAGACCCTTGAATGAACTCTCCAGGCAAAAGAAGTGGGGTTTTTCTGCCTTTCCCAGAGTAATTTTAAAATCTCCCTAGGACCTGCTGAATATCTTGTTTCAGGCCTATCAAGAAATTAAAAGAAATTATGTAGATCACATCTCCTGGGGCAAAAAGTTGTGCTCAACACAGCTGCTTGCCAGGAAATATGTCCTTCTTTTAAAAGGAGGTAGATTAAATACTTTCAACAGAAGGAAATTTTATGGAGCAAAGTCATTTCACACACATATCAGTAAGGATGAAAAAGTTTAAGGAAGATGGGAAAGACAGATTTCCTTACTCTGCCTTAAGGTGTGAGTTTCTCATGGTCAGATTTAGCGTGAGCTGTGAGCAAAAGTGTTGCATGAACCACAGCAAAGCCTCAACCCTGGCTTTCCTGTGTATACGACCTATATGTGTCCTAACCACCAGTGTGTAAAGACTCAGAATAATTTTGAACAAATGCCGCCAGAAATGTACTTGGCTGTCAAAAATGGACTTTTGAGACAAGTTGGACCTGATTGGATTTTTTAACAAGAAAGTTGGCAAGAGTTTGCACTGTGACATCCACATGGTTGTCTTGGATCACCTCAGGGCCCATGGGATGGCACTGTGCCACAGAAGATGCAATCACTCTGAAGATGCTAAAATGAATGTTGGATAGTACAATTTAGTCACTTGTCTTTATAAAGGGAATAATTGCCATTTTAGATATCAAAGAGAAAGAATTGTTTTCTTGAGTGATAATGCTTTTGCCTTCCTTTTAGTGCTCATGCATTGGGTTGAATGTAATAACTTTTTGTCACCTAATGTGATAAAAAATGTTATTCAATATCATAGACCACTTTTTATTCATTGTTCTTGGCAAGGAATATTTAAATTAAAACAATAGGGACTTAAAGCTGTGAGAGAAATACATACACAAAATAAATTTTAAAAAGTGTCACAAGGCTGGGCAATAGTTTGAAACTCTGTAAAACAGTAAATTAAGTGGTTTGTACAGAAGTCAGGATTTTGTGCTCAAAAGGCTGGCCTACAAATTGTACGGGTTAAAGACATGTTATAAAAACACTTATTCCTATAATAGCCAACAGTCAACTCAACCAATTTCTTTATTTCCCTATAAATGTGATTTCCAAGGTCTGGTTTTTGTTACAAAGCAGAGCAAACCAAAACTATCTGGAACCTGTTCAGATAAATTAAGCCTCATGATAAGAGGGAGTTCTGAACCTTCCTTGAGAAAGTCCTCATGAATTTAATATGCCCATATAATCTCTGTACAAATGTGCTGCTGCTTTCATGAAGACTAAATACCTCAGGAAATGCTTGGGATGCTGCTCTCCAACATGTGTTATCATGCCTGGCCCCTATCAAGATTATTCTCCTTGAAACTTTCAAAACAGCTTCTTCATCATTTTACAGACCACCCATATGGGCTTATTTGGAACATCAAATGCAATTCAAGTCACTTCCAGTCAAAAAAAAGGTCAGCTTCAGTTGGGCCTGTATAGAACAGGACTACCAGAAAGATAACAGGAATGTATAATTATCCTTGTGGGAATAACAAAAGTACATTTGAAACCCAAAAACTAAAGGAAATATGATTAATCACTTACAGAAAGTAGATGTAAACTGAGAATGGGGTAAGGCTTTTGCTTTCCTTATTAATTTGTCTTTATCTTAATCCAAAAGTTTTCTCACTTTTAACTTTGTAATTCTCTCCCCCATCCCAGCACGGGGGAGTGAGGGAGTGACTGAGTTACCTTCTAGTGTTAAATCACAACAAACAGAAAAGTAACACAGAAATTTAGGTACAGATTTTAGAAAGGGCATTTGGGAGCAAGAAACCTACACTTCAGGAAAATGGTTTGATAAATTCATATGCAGAAGTGACAGCAGTAAATACATTCTGCACCTTTAAATGTAATCATAATATGCTTGTAAGGTATTCACCATTAAATTTTCACATTATAGGTTCCTGATAACTGTCTTTAGGATCATGGAACAATTTTCTCTTTTCAATAACAAATTCTAGGAATTTTTCACTACCAAGACTATACCTAGGCTTTGGTTCTATCTTTGGATGTGCTGCTGCAATTCCCCAGTTTGAGAAGCTTTTCTCCTGTTTCACTCCCGTACCTCATTTATGCACTGAGAATTATTCTGTTCAACAACTTTTGTGATCAGGAAGAAATTCCCAGTATTAGAATACACCATTTTGGACATTTCTGTCTTGCTCTGCAGTTTGTTTCCTCTCTCTCTCCTAGTATTGCCTTGAATTTTTAAGGCCTTCAGACTTTATCATTTGCTATTTTTACATAGTGTATGGTTTGAGGATGTTTGTGGCAGAAAGAATGTTCTTTAAAAGCATTGCAATTTTATTTTTGACTTTATTACCAATGAACTAATGCCTGCAGTAATGAGGAATGTGACTTGGTGCCTTTACATTACGTTCCTCTTTGGAAATAGCCAAAACTTAATTTAACTTTTCTGTAGCACCAACATACTGTTCCTCACAAGACCCCTGAGATTCCTCAGGTACAACCTCTGTGGGCTAAGCAGGCCAATTTACTCACGTGTATGCTTTCCATTCCTTCCTTTAAATCCAATCAGGTGTTCTCCTCACCCAGTTTTATGTTTATTTCCCAGCTGCTCCCTCTTGTTATTAATGCCAGGGAGGAGTCCCAGCCATGAACCATCATTACAGTGCTCAGAACTAATCAAATACCAAACAAAAAAGGCATCCTGAAAAGCAGAAATTACTGTAACTTTCTATCTAGAGTTTTATCACAAACTTCTGTTCATCTGTGAACATCAGCAAAAATTTGAGAAGAAAGCAAGTGTTCATTCGTTACCACTTGGCCATAAATCTCTACCACCTGTAGGAGAGCATTCTCCTTCAAAATTCATAAGACACAACAAAACCAACTCTGCATTCCACTTTGGTGTAGAGTTTTCCAAAAATCCTGGAAAAAGGAAGTTTCCATAGACAGAAACGCAAAAGTCCAGATCGCGTCTGTGTGGAGAGTCCTCAGGTCATTCTTAGACACCTCATATCTTTTATAAAGAGCTTTCTTTATGTGGCAGGAACAATGATCTCTCTCCCATTAACTTGAAACCCAAAGTTGGTGGTGCCTAATGAGGCCATAATTAATTAATTTAGTGAATATTTATGAACGAGGAGGCTAAATAAGAAAGTTACAAGCAAAAAGCAAACTGCTGCAAAACAAGTAGCTGAATTTCTTAACTACAGGGGAGCTGTTCAACTTCGTCCACCTCCATCTGTTATCCTTCCTTCACGACCTCCAAGAGATCTCCTCTTTTTTTCCCCTTTTCTTTTATTCTATTAAGCAAAAATTGTTAACAAGACTCCATACCATGCAAAACAAACACATCTTTTTTTTTTTTTTTTTTTTTTTTTTTTTTTTCTGATGAGTCTGCAGGGTGGGTTCCTCTATTTTTTCCATGGTATTTTAATCTTCACTTCCCACCTTGTTTGTTCTTAGCTTTTCTCTCCATTGAGCTTGTTGCCCCAAATTTTAAAGCTGTGAACATCTGATTATATTTTACTGGGTTTGTCATGGGGAAATCCAAGAAAAATGGGTTTCTGTGGATACTTTAACTTCTTTCCCAAAAACAATTTGCATCTGCAGGGCCTTGCCTTTGCCACAGTAGGAACCACACTCTTGTTTTACATCATCTCATATTCACTCCTGACCTCCCATCCATAGTAGCCAAGGTCGAATGGAAGCTGCCTCTCTTTGTGCTGCTGATTAACTGGGAGGAGTAAGAAAACAGAGATCTATCCATTTGCATAAAATGGAGGTGATAAATACAAACCAATAAAATTTAGGTTATTCTCAGAACTCCATTACATGGGGTAGGATTTAATTCCCTTTTCAGTGAAAACAGCCCAATTGCTATGTGAGAATCTAATCAGGATTATATCCCTAATTACAGATCTAGCTGGGATAAGTTACACTTAAAATTTTGTAATGGCAAAAAAAAAAAGTAATTCAGTTAAAAAATCAAGAGTAAAATCAAGAGTTTGTTATTAGGATCATAATAGCCTAATAAAAGAGCTGTTATTATATTTGTCTTATATAATATATAAGAAATTATATATTTCTTATCTAATTATTATAGATAAGAAATGGGATAAAAAAGTAAAAGAAAATAAATAGTAATTAAAAAAAAATAACCCCCAATAAAAATAATACAGTTAAAATTTTATACATATTTCTAGATTCCACCTCTTTTCCCAGCTGTTTGCTCATATTTTCACCACTTCCCGGAGTCCTGAAATGAGATCTTCAGTCTGGCAAGGAGCACAGCAAACTGTCAGCATCCCAGTCCTTCACTTGGAGCAGATTCAAGATGGTGAGACTTTCTTTTTCCTTACTCTAGGATCTGGTTGGGGGTTATTTTATATTTGTTTGTGTGCTTTGGTCTTTCTTCATTAGTGTGTAAGTCACATTACATCCAGATTTACAATACACATGGGGACTTTCTCAAAATAAATAGTTGTTCTTTGTTCACTTGTTACCCCAAAAAAGCTGACTTTACCTGGTCTGCACTTGTTTAACTGATGAGTGATGAATTGTTTAAACCCATAAGCTCTCCAGTGTGCCTGTGCCCATGACTGCTCCTCTACTTCACATCCCCATTTCTCAAGAGCTCTACAATCATATCAGGGCTGTATTTCTCTAAACCACATCACCATCTCAGTCAAAAGTATTTCATTCTACAGAGAATAATGGCCTGTTACAGTTATCTACATAAACACTCTGGTTGTATTACGCAAAGACTTTACAAAACTAAAATAAATTAGGTATAGTCATCTATAGAAAAATTACTGATGCAGCCATACCATGAAAAAACAAAGCTCCAGGCAGTCCAGGAAAGGTTCAGACAAGATTAGCCTAAGAAGCCTCAGTCTTGAGGCCTTGCAGTAGATAGACCACTTCATTTTTCAAGGCTGCCAGTCTTGCACTGCCTCCAGCACTGCATCAATTCCTCTGCAAAATGCATATACCATTGTGAAGCTGGTGAATGTGTAGATAATGACACCTTATCTCATAAATTCTACTATTTGTAAGGAAAACATATCATGAGAAATCTAACCTTTATTTTGAAAAAGTGTTTAGTTAATTGCACTGCAAAGAATCACCTCTGCATTTTGACTGAAAGTGTAGAACAAGGGGTAAGACACAGTCACAACCAGGAACTAATGAATCAGACTGCCAGAGCTCAGGGAAAATTTGGACAGTGCTCTCAGGCACGTGATGGGATAGTTGGGGTGGCCTGT